>NW_028274815.1:69861342-70519154 GCF_037043125.1 Eumetopias jubatus
TCCTTTCTCATGTTTATGTTAGAGAGGATGCAAATGTATCTATTTTATTAGCAAAGAACTGAAAGACAAAATCATCATGGTATTATAATACCAGATAGAATAGTTAAAGCCCACTTAGTTATTCCTCCAGTTTTTAATCTCCACTGTCCTAGGCATAGAAGATAAAATGGTGAACAAGATAGACATGATCCTTGCCTCACAGGCTGAGAATCTTGTGGAAAAGATAGAAAATTAAACAAAGATTGAAGATAAAGTTTTTTTTAATTATTTTTCTTCTATCACTCAATTAGTGATCATGTTCAAGATCTATGTTCAACTTCTTTACTTTGTAATTACTTTCCATCCTTCCAAACTTCAGTTTTCTCACACATAATTCTAATTTTACATATATCTCCAGAGAGATTATGTCTTGCCCAGAATCACACAGCTAATTAGTTGTAGAGACCCTAATGTTCTTCCAAAGAACTATACTTGGAATGGGACTGGAATTTATATATTTGAGAAATTTTTCTGTCTCTTTAGTTTTTAGTGCTTTCTGCACCTCCCATTTAATTATTTATAATGCCCACCCACATCTCAGTTGTGACAGGACTGTGTTTTCAGAGCACATTTTAAACCTATGTGGAACAGAAACAACAGAAATGTTTGCTTCTGACCCTTCTGTTTCAATTAATACAAGCAGATCTAAAGACACACGGAAATTGCAATTTGTTATAAAGCATATAATTCTAATTTTTGAGCAAACAGTATTTATTAACAAAGGTCTTAATTTTGAAATAACTTCTGAATTACCACAGTCTGAGGAGTATAATTGGGGTTGTGCAGGTTGACTATACTGCATAGAATTTTTTTTTTCCAAAATACCTTCTGAATAGATAAGGATTCAATTCATCACTGAGCTGTTCTTAGCAAATAGTCTTCGGTGGCCTCCAATGTGCACTTGGCAAACTTAGGAGTGCACACCGAGGACCAAACGGAAGGGAAAACCCCAAAGCGAGAGGAGAATCTGGGCGAGAAGATGAATCCATATGCATCCTTTGGAAGCCAGATGAGCAGATGGTGCTGTTGACCTTCTGTTACGAGAGTTGAGAAGCCTAGCCATTACTCTCCCTGTGACGGAAGACCACATCTTTCCTGCATGGCAGAGAGCGGTACAGGCAAAGCTAGGATTTTTTGTAGCAAAAAGTTTGGAATCTGCTCTAGTATTTAGACTATTTCTATCCCACAGGAATTTCTCCTATTTCCTATTCCACTGTTAGTATTTACATCCCCATTTAGCTGTGAACTGCAGAATCTAGCTCTCCAAAGCTTTCCTCTTAGTACATGCCTTGCTTTTTAGAGTTGTTTTTGCTTGAACCCATTTTGGTTGCATTTACTACTGAAAGAAGTAGCAACATAAATCGAGTTTCAGTTACTGTTTTTCTCTTTAATCTGTTGAGTTTTTATCATTTTTAGAAAAATTACTCCAAACAGGAAAGCTCAAAAATTAGGAACCAGTATATATTTTATTCTATGAGTTTGTTCTCAAGAAACAATGAAGTCATTTTTCATAGTGGGTAATGTATTAACTCCTTGAAATAGCGTATCTCTAATGTTTTTGGGTTTATTTTTATTTATGTAGAGGAGAATGAGTGGCCAGGAATTGGGATGTTTAGGGGATCCAAATCCAGAGAGGAAATGCCCACTAAAAAACAAACTTCAAGTGCTGTAAGAGATCATCATCTCTACTGAGTTATTAAAGCAGCTTCCAATTCCAAATATCACTAAGTTTCTTTGGGTTGAGATTAGATTCCCAAGAGAGGATGAACAGAGTGGGTAAGAACTGAATGGGTGGTGTTTCATAATTTGGAAGCCATGGGACAAGGTGGGCCTGGTTTCTGTCTGAGAATGATGAGGGGTGAATAAAGTTAAAAGCAGTTAATCCAATTGTTTGGTCAACATGGCAGGAAATACCAAAGGACCAGGTTTATGTAAGTTTTAAGAGGCCAGCACGCATGTCATAACCAGTAACAGAGATGCAGGTAACAATGGGTTGAAAAAGGATTTATTCCTGCTTTGGCTTGTAAAGCTATTCATTCTCTTTAAGGAACATAATTTGGAAAACCTAGGACTCAGGATGTTTCGGCCCATCCAAACTAGGAGCAGGGGAAATGTAATGTTCTAAAATGATCCTTCTTCATCTCACCACGTGTAGTAAAGTCGAAGTGTGATTGCTTTAACTATTCTGTAAATTAGTATTTCAGGTGAGTGGCAGTTTTCTTCACTACTTTCCCTATGTACCAATTCTTTTAGAAAATAATTACTTATTTTTACCTAAACTGGTTGGCTGTGGCTTTGATTCTGAATTATCTGCTGTCCATAGTTTACCTTCTTCTTCCCATATTCAGTGTGTTTATTTGTATGCAAAACTTCCATTCATTAACATTGCCGCCCACTGTCTCAGAAAGGCACTGCTGTTATTTTCAGTTTTATTTCAATTTCGGGATTATTTATTTTAGATCATTCTTTCCTGCTGTAGCATGAAGCAATATTTTAATTTCATTGTCAAAAGATGAAAGACGTAGGAGTTAGTTACAGTTGTGATTGCCCTGTGGCTGAGACTGAATGGAGCTGGAATCTATTTAAACTTGCATTGTGCTTGCAAGATGAAACTTCAATGAGTCTTTGCTAAACCCTCTCATTTCATGGTTGCATTTAATAGAAAGAAGCGTTTTTAGATGTCACAGCCATGTTCTATTTATTTGCCTTTTCTTGCCTGTATGTGGAGGAGATGGAAGCCAGGAATCAGGTTTTGGGTCCAAGCAGTTAGGTATAGAAAGATGTGTCTATCGGGCGCCTGGGTGGCTCAGTTGGTTAAGCAACTGCCTTCGGTTCAGGTCATGATCCTGGAGTCCTGGGATCGAGTCCCGCATCAGGCTCCCCACTCAGCGGGGAGTCTACTTCTCCCTCTGACCCTCTTCCCTCTCGTATTGTCTATCTCTCATTATCTCTCTCTCAAATAAATAAATCTTTAAAAAAAAAAAGAAAGATGTGTCTATCTGTGTTAATGGAGGAAAATGTGAAAATGTATAAAAGATATAAAATTATGATTTAAAACTTCAGCCATTCTGGAATGATGAAATAAAAAAAAACAATTTTAGCCCACATACCTTACAGAAGCTATCCCTTTGCCTGTAATGTTCTTTTTCTCCTCCATCCCATTCCCCACCCTTGAATTTATTACTTCTCCACTCCCTACACCTTTCTATCTCCCTATTATCCATCAAGGAGTTATCTTTTATGTTAACACCTTTGTTGAAAAAGTTTCCATGACCACTCAAGCCTTTAATTACCTTTATTACAGTGCTTATGTGGTAATTGCTGAGTTTACTTGTCTGTTTTATCCTTGTACATTGTAGTCTCCTTATAGATAGGATGCATATTAGCCACACAATGGAAACTACCATGTGTACCATCACTGTTAGGTTGAAATTTCTATCTTATTCTCAGAGCTGGATTTGAGGAGCCATTGTCAAATGGTGTGTGTCCTTGTCCTTGTGTGTTGTGCTCGCTCTCTCCCCCACCGCATACACACACTCATACACATCTTGTCAGTAGCAGATATCTTGGAAACAAGAGCCTGTGATATAAGCCACCCAAAGCTGATGACCTTGTCCTTATCCACTGGCATCAGACTTGTATGAACATGTTTTGTGTGGAATTGTTATATGACATCGATGCACTCTAAACGGAAAGCTCTTGGCAAATAGTGTGTAAAGAGTGGGGAAGGCAGTGATGCAGATAAGATAAAATACACGAATGAAAAAACAATATTTACTTCCTCGTATTTGGGAGCACAAGACATTTTGAGATCTTTATCTCTACAAACTCACGGTAGATTAATATACAGAAATGTTCAAGGCACTTTCATCTGCATTATGTCATTCAATCCCGTGACGTCCCTGAGAAGTGGCAAGATCTCCATTCTTAGATGACAGAACTGAAAATCATGGACTCAGAATGCTTTGGGGCAGATCACGAGTGCCAAAGGCACTCCTTGTCCTCCACTTCACAAATGCCCTTACTCAGGGAAAACAATTAAATCATGGTGTGGTCAGGAAGAAAATGACTTTACTTTAAATTACTTGGTAAATTAGGGTAGAAATTTTTTGTTTTCTTACTTTGTGTTTTCCTAAAGAAATGTACCAGAAATCCACAGGAGAGATATTTGGATACACTAAGAGATATTTCAGAGTATTATTGGAATATCTGGTCAAAATGATGGAAATACACAATGATTCTCTTCATAAAGCTCTCCAAAGATGGAGACAGCAACATTTCTTTTGACATCTCTTCTCAGTTTTATTAAGATAACTCCCCCTCTCTTCTTATTTTCCACAGATGTTTTCCCAATGGTGAGAAGAATAATGTTAAAACAGCAACAGTACCTACAGCTGTAAACGCATTCATCTTTGCACATCACGCTTCCTGCACTGGTAGCGAAGCCCATTCTGTCACCTTTAATCAAAAGCACACAAACAAAAACAAATGAAGACATTTCCATTTCTTCTATGATTTTAGCCTGGTGTCCTATTTCGCTGTTCTGCCTTTAAGCAGATTGACTTCCCTAATTTGAGGGAAGGTTGGTTTACCATAATTTGTAATTCTTACATAGACATTAATCAGTATAATTAAAATATGATAGCATCTGGATGTTAAAAGCACAGGTGGAATGTGTTAATGTGGAAGACAAAAGGAGGGAATCTGCCACAGAAATTCTCTGTTTCACACAGACACGCGTGCGTGCACACGCACACACACACAGATATGCCTCAGATCAAAATGGAAATTATTTTTAAGCAGGGAGAAGAATAATCTAGTTGCCATTTCCTCTACAAGGACTGTCTAAATCCTATAATCTTACTTGTCTTCAGCTTGATGGGGCTATAATGGCACAGAGGTAAAGGAAAGATCATTATTCTTCATTTGTTCCATTTATGAAATTCTGTCCGAAAACCCAGGCACCATTTTGGCAGGTGCTGAAAAAAAAGTACGCTCAGAGCTTTCCTTTATTTCTTTTCTCAAAATCGGTAGGTATTTAGAATGTGGATGAAGCCTTTTATAGCCTGGCATTCAAACTGAGCCAGTTTGTTATAGAGGTGAATAAACACAGATTTTGTGGTGTCAAAGAGGCCTCCTTCATTGAGAGCCACCCACATGCCACACTTTCTGTGTTGCATAGAGGCTCTCGTTATGTGCCTACATGTTATTTTTAATATTATAAACAGGGCTGCTAAAATAAAACGTTTGTATTTTTTACAAAATCTTTGTATTACTAACATCACATCCCAAGACTTCTTGAGTCAGTGTGTAGTCACTATTTCCGTTCTGCTCATCCTGATGTGAACTCTTCCTCCTACTCTTTATTTGGCAGTCTGGGAGCATGAGTGCAAGGGCCTGCTCCAACTGACTCCGGAGAAAGGTAGGGGCATAGCTGTTTCACCACACTGGGAATCAAGTCGTAAAAGAAACTCTAGAATAGTCTCTTCTGAAACAAATGTCCATCACTCTTTTTGCTAGAACTCCCTTATACAAGAAACTCATGGGGCTACTCTCATGCTTTGAAGCTAACGAATGAAAGCTTTCCCTACTCTACTAGCCTTTCTACCTCAACGTTTCTGCTTGTTAAGGACTTTGTTTACCTCCCTACTTTTTCTTACTGTCTTCTCCCTGCCTTTTTTTTTTTTTTTTTTTTTTTTAGTTTTCACATCTTCCAACAAAATGCTCTGCATTAGTCTGCTCTGGCTACCATAACAAAATACCACAGACTAGATGCCTTAAACAACAGAATTGATTTTTATCCCAGTTCTGGAGGCAGAAAGTCCAAGATCAAGAAGTCCAAGATCAAGGTGCCCATCGGGGTTAGTTTCTGTTGAGACTTCTTTCTCTGACTCAAAGACAGCTGCCTTCTTGCTGTGTGCTCATTTCCTCTGTGTGTGTGCAGAGGGAGGAAGAGAGAGAGGAAGAGGGGGAAATGGGGGGAGGGGGATAGTGGGCTCTTTGATGCTATTGCCTCTTCTTATAAGAACACCCGTCTGTTCAATTACTCTCCCCACACCTTATGACCTCATTTAAACTTAATTACCTCTTTAAAGACTCTATCTCCAGCTATAGTCACATCAGAGGTTAGGACTTCAGCATATGAATTTGTGAGGCACAGGATTTGGTCTTAAACACCCTCTGATAGGTGTCTCTTTCATGTGTCCCAGGAGAGAGGATCTCAATATGCATAGTGTCCCCATGATGGGCCCTCCTGTTCTCACTACTATAGCCCTTGCCAAGGCCCTCATCATGTCTTTTGGACCCTATATCATTAACCCGCTAATGTGTTCCCTGCATATGACCTAAACTCCATTCCATCCTTCACAAGCCTACCTAAAAACAAATATTATTTTGCCACACTCAACCCTTAAGCCTTTTGATGATTCCTGATTACCTACAGGTTAAATTTCAAGCTTTGTGGTAACATACATGGTCTTCCATGATCTCTTTATCATAACCTATCTCAAGCCTTATCCCCTACCACTACTTGCCCCATGCTTTAAATCTTAGTGATTATAAATTGCTGTGCTTTTTCATACTCATCATGCTTTTCCATGCCTCAGTTTTCTCTGCCTGGAACTGCTTCCACATTCTTCTTCTCCAGGATCGCTCCTATGCATACATAGTATCCACTACTGTCTCCTTCAAGTAATTTTTTTTCCCAGAAATTCAGGAATCAAGTAACCCTTCTCTCTGCTCCCAAAGGAGCCTGTGCTCATTTGTATCCTAGTATTTATGATGGTATGTAAAATCATTTGTTTCTGCATCTGACTTTTTGACTAAAATGTAACAAAGAGTTAATTTCTTCAATGTCAGGGTCTATTTGTGATTCATTACTTAGCACAATGCCTGATAAACTGTATATTTACAAATAATATATTTGTTGAAGAAACCTTCAGTAGATCAATCTGATTAGCCATTCTCTCTTTCCCTCCCCCCACACTGACAAACACACACACACACACACACACACACACACACACACACACACACACTCCCTCTCCCCAACATACACTCTCTATCTCTCTGATACATACACACAAATGCTTGACTAATGCTACTTCCACAGTATTACTTAGATGTCATTTTCTAGGATTTTGCCAGATTTGAGATCTCAGCAGGAGACCTGCTCGACCTGATTGTGTGAAGCTTTGAATATCTGTTACATGTACTTTTGAGAAAGTGGAAAGTAATCTTTAAATATGGGGCAGGGCAAATGGTGGATGCAGAGTTAAGAACAAGGAACAGAATAGGTTTACTACCAGTTTGCTTTCCTGTATGAATAGGTGATAATAGATACACTGTCCACAAACAATAGCTACTTAGTCCTATAATTCCTGTCAAAGGATAAGCCAAGTAAAGAGATATGAAAATGTCTTTGGGAGACTGGTGGTTCAGCATTAGTTATTCCTACCCTTGGAAAGAAGTACCATGGTTATGTGTGAATAACAATAAACTATTATGTATATCATGAAGTGATTTATGTAGCTAATGTGTTAGAGAGAAAAATGTTCTAAATAACAGCTCACTGTGAATAGTGGTTACAGTGTGGAAAAGAAGGCAGGGAATGTTCAAATAGAACTTGTGACATCCCTTTTCCCCATAGATTTGTAGCTGCACCTGTGATTGATCCGGAGGAGTCCAAGAATCAGAGTGTCCCGTACAAAATAAAAAGAACAGACTGATCTCTGATTTTGTTTAATTCTCCTAGGATATGGGCTTAGCCAGGAGTACAGCTGAATAGTTTAAAAAAATCATAGACTGAGAGCTTAAGAAATCCCCAGTAGGTGCCAAAATTAACAGAAGGATCCCCTGCAACCAAGAGCATCAGCTCTATCACCAATTTAAGAGCATCCCTATGCTGGCTGAGAACCAGGAGATGAGACTATTCTTTATTTGATAGTTGGGTTGGCTGAGAATTATGTCAGTGGTTTGTAATGTAGGCTTTAGGGGAATAAGCACTTGGCTGGAATTCAGGGTCAGCAGAGGCAGTATAATATAATGAAAAAAAATAATGTCAGGATTCAAGTCCTGGATCCATTGTTTACTACCTGCAATATCTTGAGCAAATCAGAAAATTTCTCCATAATTCAGTTTCTTCATCTGTAAAATGGGCATGATAATAATAATAGAATAGGGTGATGGTGGAGGGGAAGCAAATCCCTTCCACATCTCTAAAGCACAAGTCTCAGAAACAGGATAGAACTTTCACAAATGTTTACATTAGTTTGTGCAAATTGTGTTTTTTCCCCCTCATAATTATTCAGTGGCTTTGCCTTTTCAATAGACAGTATTTATTGGTTAGTTCCCCTCTTTGTTCACCACCTTTTCTTCAACTATAGCCTTTTCCCTCTACTTCAGAATCTTCAGAAAAGGGCCAGAGTGACTGGTATCAGATTTAAAAGAACCAACTATTCCTCAGGGAGGAATAATGATTAAATACTGGAGAGGAGGACCACAGAGCCTTCTGTACCCCAGAAACATTTTAGGACTCTTTTCCTGTGCTTCCAAAGTTGTTACGTATATCTGAATAGTATGTTATAGAGTTATGTTAATGTTAACTCTACAAGTTAATTTTTGTTAATGTTTGTGGCTCTTTGTTGGCATCATACACAAAAGTGTAGAAATAAAAGAACTTCTCCTAGACAATACAACCAACCTAAAGGAACTCAGCATCCTTTTCTTAATGTTTTTCTTCTTTCAATTTTAGAAATAGCCCATGATATGAGTGGAACCAATTTCTTATTGGAGTTAGTTTTGTAAAGCTTCTTTTATTTAGTAGCTACTCTCCAAATCAAGAAAAGAAGATGTTTTTTAGTTAATTGTACACAGGGAGCAAAAGAGCAGAAGAGAATACGTCCACTTAATGACCTCATTTTAGGTAGTAATAATAGAATAATGGTGACCAACATTATTGAGTATTTTCTAGGTATCAGACACTGTCAAAAGCAATATATATAAATATATATATCCCTTAATTCAGGCAAGCATTTCACCAGCTCTATGAGATTGAAGTTAATATCCATCAGTAACCCATTTTTACAGCAGAAGGAACTTAACCAAGTAACTTAATCAAGTACAATGAGCCAGATTTGAACTGAGGTAGTCTGGTCCTTAGCACACCCTCTTAACTAATATGATAAAAAATGTATAAAGAACGGCATCAGGGAAATCCAAATCAAAACCTCAATGAGATACCACCTCACACCAGTCAGAATGGCTAAAATTGACAAGTCAGGAAATGACAGATGTTGGCGGGGATGTGGAGAAAGGGGAACCCTCCTACACTGTTGGTGGGAAGCTGGTGTAGCCAGCTGGTGTAGCCACTCTGGAAAACAGTATGGAGGTTCCTCAAACAGTTGAAAATAGAGCTACCATACGATTCAGCAATTGCACTACTGGGTATTTACCCCAAAGATACAAATGTAGGGATCCGAAGGGGTACGTGCACCCCAATGTTTATAGCAGCAATGTCCACAACAGCCAAACTGTGGAAAGAGCCAAGATGTCCATCGACAGAAGAATGGCTAAAGAAGATGTGGTATATATACACAATGGAATATTATGTAGCCATCAAAAGGAATGAGATCTTGCCATTTGCAACGACGTGGATGGAACTGGAGGGTGTTATGCTGAGTGAAATAAGTCAATCAGAGAAAGACATGTATCATATGACCTCACTGATATGAGGAATTCTTAATCTCAGGAAGCAAACTGAGTGTCGCTGGAGTGGTGGGGGGTGGGAGGGATGGGGTGGCTGGGTGACAGGCATTGGGGAGGGTAAGTGCTATGGTGAG
This sequence comes from Eumetopias jubatus, assembly GCF_037043125.1. Lineage (NCBI taxonomy): Eukaryota > Metazoa > Chordata > Mammalia > Carnivora > Otariidae > Eumetopias > Eumetopias jubatus. Next base: position 69,871,221 of record NW_028274815.1, read on the forward strand.
CGCTATGAATTGTGCAAGACTGTTGAATCACAGATCTGTACTTCTGAAACAAATAATGCAACATATGTTAAGAAAAAAGAAAAAGAAGAAGATAGCAGGATGGGAAGAATGAAGGGGAGTAAGTCAGAGGGGGGGACAAACCATGAGAGACGATGGACTCTGAAAAACAAACTGAGGGTTCCAGAGGGGAGGAGGGTGGGGGGATGGGTTAGCCTGGTGATGGGTATTAAAGAGGGCACGTTCTGCGTGGAGCACTGGGTGTTATGCACAAACAACGAATCATGGAACACTACATCAAAAACTAATGATGTAATATATGGTGATTAACATAACAATAAAAAATTTAAAAAATAAAAAATGTATAAAGAATTTTAGATTAATTTGTCTTCCAATCATGTTAGGCGTCTTCTAATCATCATCTTAACATTTAAAGAAGCCTACAGAGTTTCTCTATAGAGAATTGTTTTATAAAGTAAAAATTCACTGTCTCTTTAAGCTTTTTGCAAAGTCCAGTTTTCAGAAATCAGTTTAACCAGGACCTACCCCTCATTTGTTTTCTTTATGCTGATGCATTATTGTTGTGATGGTACACAGTTGGGGCTAAGTCAGGAACAAAGTTGAAGGCTGAATGCCCCTGATTCACTCTCCTTCTTTCGGCTGCAAAAATTTTTATTCTCTTTCTGCATATTCAGGAAAAAGTGTTTGGAGACAGTTTTCCATAAATCCTTTGCACTTCTGTATCTCTTGCGTAGCAAGATACTGACTGCCCTTTTTTTCCCCCAGACTATCATTTCAAGAATGTTTTATCATGAATGTTCTTGGAACATAGATTATATTTATGGGTTTCCCTCCATGCACACATATTGTCCAGTAGGATAAAGATGATATTTTCTTTGGAGTAAAAGGCAGGCACGTTTACTGCCCATTATAAACGATTGGTGCTCACTAAGCTCAGAGTTCCCCTCCTTGAACATAACCTTCTGCATGTGTGGGTGCCATCTAGCATTCTTTGCACTCCTCTGTGGAAAATAGGGATCACAGAACCAGCACAAAAATACTGATACCCTGGCTACTGTTTTTGCTGCAGGTAATGAACTGTTCTTAATCTCTGATCTAGGACTCTACAGTCTCTTCTACCAGCATTTATGAAACTAAAGCAGGTTAACTTGTTAGCTTTCAAGTTGGGTAAAATCTCAGGGCCTTGATAGTCTTTGACACTAAGTATGCATAAAATCCTGAATCCAAGCATATTTCCAAGGGTAATATGAGCTGGATATTACAAGTGGTGAAGTAGAAGAAACCCGCAGAATGGTCACAGGAAAATTAAAGATGTGAAAACACCCAAAGTGGACTTACTACATTCAGTGGAAGATGAGTCATATCACACACACACACAATTAATGCGTTGTAAAATGTTCAACTCTGTATTCAACAAAAACCCCAAACAAAAATTAAGAAAATAAATAAAATGTTATTTTATTGAATATTGATAATGAATGGTCATAAAGAAAAGTCTTTAAAATTCATATCCAACACTTAAGAAAATCTAAATAGAGCAAGGCTAACCCTCGATGGTGGTATGAAAATTAGAATAATTCTTTTGGAGGGCAGTTTTCAAACAGCCTAGTTATTGTAATTTTAAAATTAGTTAAATAAATAATCAGAGGTTTACATAATGATTTATCTAAAAAGATGATCATGGGGCGTTATTCACACAAGAAATAAGAGTAACCTGAATACGTAATAATAAAAACTAATAAAATAAACTAACGGACAACCCACATAATAGTATACCAGGGAGCCAGAGAGTGTTTAATGCTGTGTATATTCAGCTATAGTGGTAAGTGAAGGCAGCACATTACAGAGCAATATGTATATAATGTTTGTATTTTTTGTTATAAATTTTATATGCATTTAAAGACAATATTTTTCACCATAAAATTTTAATTTATCTTCTTTTTATTGTGATATAATTGACATAGAATATTGTATTAGTTTCAAGTGTATGCTGTGTTGATTTGACACATTTATATATTGGAATTTGACAACCACTGTAGCATTAGTTAACACCTCTATCATGTCTCATAATTATCATTTTGTGTTGAAAACAATTAAGACCTAGACTCTTGGAAACTTTGTTTATAATGTTGTTAACTGTAATCACTATGCTATGCATTAGACCTTCAGATGTAATCTTGAAGGACATACATCACAGTGTACACAGCTACCGGTGGTAGGATTATATGTGATCTTCACCCTGTGTGCTTGCATTTTTTTTTAAAGATTTTATTTATTTATTTGAGAAAGAGAGAATGAGAGACAGCATGAGAAGGAAGAGGGTCAGAGGGAGAAGCAGACTCCCTGCTGAGCAGGGAGCCTGATGTGGGACTCGATCCCAGGACTCCAGGATCAGTGACCTGAGCCGAAGGCAGTCGCTTAACCAACTGAGCCACCCAGGCGCCCCCAGCATTTTTTTAAATTTCTAAAACCATGTATTGCATGCAAAATAAAATGTTAACATTTTTAATCTATAGGGACTCTATATACTATTTGCCAGTTTAAAAGGACTTTATTTTTTTCAATTTATGTTATCCATGTCACCTGTTGTCATTCATGAACATGAGCACTTTACACAAATATGCGCAAATGTAAGAGGTAGGGAATCTGTGGCAGGATGTTCTTGAAACACTTTGGACTTCTCAATGTTGAGTATATCCATCTTTCAAGTTTTTGTCTTCGCTGATATTTCTCCTGCTAAGATCCCTGGAATCATTTAGTTATTTCAAATGTCATCTTCTTTATTGCTTTTATTTAAACCTTTCAAAATATCTTGCCGCCTTTCTTTTGTTAATTCCAGCAGCCTTTGGTGTTTATCTCTTGTCTCACCAAGGTTCTACCTGAAAATAGAATTAGTTGTGTGCCATTATTATGCCCCATATTCTATTATCAAGCCATGTGTTTCTTGAAATTAGGCAGAACTCATAATCTAGGACAACACCTTAGCACAGTTGCAGACTATTAAAAAACAATTACTAAATTATAACAGAATTCTGCTTTTACAAATTAGAGGGAAAAGTCTTTCCTAATTGATCTCTTTTCTTTTTGTTTTAAAAACATTGGGCTTGGTGAATTTCATTTTCTTTTCATTTTGTCCTTTGAATGAAGAGAGGCAGACACACCTGTAATGATTCATTGTTTTTACACCTTCAGTCCCGGTGGAATCAGACATGATTGTCAGCAGCACCTGCTTCTGATGCTGCTAAATGTGTCTGAGGAGTTTGGTGACTGATTGTATCTCAGAAGCTCATCAGGTGTAAAAAAAAAAAAAAATGAGATGACTAAAAACTACTGTCTCCTCTCCAATTATGTTATTAATGACACAGTACCTAAGTCCTGCTCAGAGACCTGCTGCAAGATTGTCAGAAAAATGAAGATGATAGTATTATCTAATATTTGTGTTAAATTGTCTACATTTTAAAGCATTTTCACATTCAGGCTTTTATCCTTGTAGTAAACCAGAGGTCCGTAGAGCAACTTTATTACCCCTTTTTAACAACTAGAGACACTAGACTCAGAATTTGTTTGACCTCTCCCAGACCTAATTCTCAGTCCAATATATTTTCTTTATTTCATCAGGCTGTTTTCTGACCCTTGAGGATTTATATCGGTTAGAACTTAGCCTTTTCAGATATTTAGATACTATGCAATGTTTTCTTTTGTATTTTCCTTAATAAGAATGTCAAATATTTGACATTTTTTCCTTTAAAATATTCTTCTGATGTTCATGTAATGCCAGACAACCAGATACAGATTGGAATGCTTTTGTTCTACAGTCCTTGGCTTCCGAAATAGCTTACAGAAGCTTCACAGTAGTAAAGTAACCAGTGGTAGTCAACATGGACTGGGCCTCAGAGCAATCCTGCTTGTTAAATGTTATCAGGAACTTGTCTACCAATCTGTAAAGCTTTCCCAAATCAAAGCTCTGTCTTGCAAAAGGTTGCCTTACTAGCCTGGTATGTTCATAGTAAACTAATCTCAAAATGTTTGCTTTTAGGCACTTGACCATGAAAACTTGTATACCATAAGTATTTTTGCTTGATTTTCTTTCATTTAAGACACATATCCCATTTTCTAAAAGAAATTAGAGGTAATACTACAAAAAGGCATTTTACCTCTTGGAGGCTTTCCAGTTAATTTTAGCAATATATAATCCAATAAGAATAGCTGGATCTTTACTCCCTGTATTTAGAAAGTAAATATTCATCATAAGAGAATATGTGCATCGTTTGAAATGGTTACCTTTGTCTGCGAGCATGCAGATGACCTCCTAACGGTGAAAGCCAATTCTCATGGGAGAAAATTGGCAGATTTTCTTAGGCAGATACAAGAAATAAATGGTCACTTAAGTGTACTGCAATCGAAGATTTATGTGCTTTATGACCTAGCATTAGCTTGTGTCCTCTTTCCTTGCATGTAAGTAGTAATGGTGGTCACTGGCCCTGGGGGCTGAAGAATATTGGATTCTGATACTGTAATGTGGCAGAACTACAGTTTCAGAGGAAAATGTGTGTGGGAGTCATAACTGCAAGTGGCCTGGGGACTTGTGGATGTGGCTCCATACTAATGAAATATGAGCTTCACTTGAATTTTCTTACTGTTTTAAATGAAATTTCTGTTGGCATGAGTAGTTACCTGTGTGTGTGTGTTTCCATGTTGGGTTTGGTAAAAAGTATTTCTGTCCAGTCATTTATATGCAGGATTGTTTAGTCAAATGAAGTTCCCACTGGTGGCTTAAAAGCTTGATACAGCACTTTAAAAATCATGAATGTTCTAAAACAATGAATCAGAGATTAGCATAAAAATTCCTCCCTTTGTCCATTCTTGGCATTACTAACAAATCCTGAACCCATATCAAATTAAGGAGGGCACCTGTTGTGATGAGCCCTGGGTGTTATACACAACTAATGAATCTCTGAACACTACATCAAAAGCTAATGATGTACTATATGCTGGCTAACTGAACATAATAAAAAAATAAATACTAAAAACATTTCTGTTAAAATGATAACATATTTTAATCCACTTAAATCTAGCAGAAAAATATGCTATTTGAAATGTGTGGTCCAGATAATTTTGTAAAGTAAGTCATTCTCTAAAATATGTTTTTAGGTCTTGATCTTGATATTTTATATCCAATTTTTATATCAAATTTTTGTTTAAAAATTTTTCTTGGAATTGCTCAGACTTGTGCCTAATGATCCACCAGAAGCTAAAATGTGAAAGGACATATGTTGTTCTCAGTACTGTCAAAATGTAAGTCAATTTGTTCATAGTATCATTTTAAATGGCCCATTATGCAGTGACTCTACAGTAATATTTTGGAATATTTACTTTATCTTTGATTTCAAGCATCTAGAGGTCAGAGACTGTGAAGTTTTTCTATTACAGTGCCAACAACCATACCACACCCAATTAAATGATACATAAATGAGGGTTTAGAGATGATTCCCATTCCAACAGAAAAGAATCACCCTGAGTGAACTTGGGGATGTTTTCATGGAAGATTTGAACAAGAGATTACAAAGACACCAAAATGTTTGAGTTGAGAGAAAAGTGCAAACCTATAAATACTGTTTTGTTTTCAGTGAATGAAAAACATTCTGATTTTCCTTTCAACTTATTTATTAAATAATTACTTGGAAAGTCTTCTCTCTGTAGTTGGTAGTGACTACCTGGGCAAAACTCTGACAGTGTCCACTAATGTATCAGCCCTTCTATCTTCAAAAGCAAAGCTCGCTAGATAGTCTTTATAGTTTTGTTAGTTATTCTCAAAGTCCCAAATATGGGAATTTAGGAATTCTCAAAGCATATGTTAATGGAATGACAACAACTCTAACATGTGATTACTAACAATAAAGTAGTTGTTTTTCAGATCACAATAGAACAGAAGATTTAGAGGAAATCTTTATAGAGTGTAAATTCATCAGGTGGTTGAGAAACACAAATCCAAGGAAAAGATGAGATTATCTCAGAGGAGAAAAAATTGTTAGGATGGCACAAAAGCAAAGAAAATACAATATTGCTGAGATTTTGGTTGTCCTCTGGGGCCTCACAGGATAAAGAACTATTCTCTCTGTCATTGTTTGAGAATCCTATTCATCTGGGATGCTTGTATTAAATGACTATATAGACTTTATTATCAGAGGGCTTGGCTGGAGATTGAAATGCAGAAATGGAAACATTCTTACCACACAGGAAATCAGACCATCTTGGAGCTATAATGAGGCAAATTGTATTGTCTGTTTACATTTAATTTAATTTTTGCCTAAGGCTGGGAATGGGGTAGGGGATAGGGAGGCAACATTCTTGCACTTAGGAATTTATATATGAATAGTGAAGGCAAGGCAAGAGGAAAAATATGTAATCAATAGGAATAAGTAAATGAATCAAGTTGTGTTTGTTATTTGGTGCTTGGTTTTATTTGATTGTTTTAGTTTAGATAGCAATAAGGTTGTTTAGAAATTTCATTGGCGATTAAAGATAGGGAGAAAAAATATGCTGTATAATAACTGCCATACTAACAAAGATTTCATAAATGGTAAGAAACTATTTATGGATGAGAAACAAGTGATACATCCAAATTGTCTGGATGCTTTCATGAGGAACTAGGACTTGAGTCATTAGGATTCCGATGCACTTTAATGGTCTGATTTTTCACGCCGAGATTCTTATAAAAGATGGAATTACGAAATACATATTAAATGCATGGCTCTAATCAGTTGATATAGCATTTTGAAATAATTACAATTTCCTTCGTGATATTTAATTTTTGTGTAACATATGCCATACATGTTGTAGAAATTGCATGAGCATTATTTTTGTAAAAACTACTTTCAAGAGAAATGCACAATCAGCTAAAATATAGACTTAAAAAATAAACATATACATTTTTGTATGACATGCATGCAATAATTATTATTTAGTGCTACTTCAGAGACTTCTGTAAGGTTAAAGAAATTGAAATAAGATGACAGGCATATTATTCAACTCTATTAAATGTCCTCAAATCAGGGGCGCCTGGGTGGCTCAGTCAGTTAAGCGATTGCCTTCAACTCAGGTCATGATCCTGGAGTCCTGGGATCGAGTCCCACTTTGGGCTCCCTGCACAGCAGGGAGTCTGCTTCTCCCTCTGACCTTTCTCCCTCTCATGTGCGCTCTCTCTCTCTCTCTCTCATTCTCACTCTCTCAAATAAATAAATAAAATCTTATAAAAAAAGTCCTCAAATCAACCCATCTAAAATGTGTTTAATTTTATGCTTCCAACTCTTTACTTGAGTTGCTTAAGTGCAGATATTTAGGAGCTTTTTAATAAACTTAATCTCTCTCTGTCAATCTCTTTTAAATAGATGCTTTTTGGGGGATGATGAAATTTTAATATTTCAGTGAGTATTTTTCTGTAAGGCAACAGAATCATTAAAAGGAATAAATATGACATGATTTTTTAAAAAATTCTGTATAAGCATACATAGTGACCCTCGTAGCATTTACAATGACTTTGGTCTTTATTGTCTTTTAATTGAATATATTAATCAATAGCCATAGGGAAAAAGGCATAAACTGATATGAAAGTTAATTTAGTAGGCAGGTTGTATGGGGTTACCTTACTAGGTAGCCTAGATAATGAGAACGGCCACTGGCACTTGGCTTGTTCTTTGGCAGTGTTCTTTTTCAGTCTTTGTGTTGCTTGTGGGTGAGCAAAAGACATTTGTGTTGAGCAGAGTGTGACTCCAGCTTTGTGACTCAGCTTAGGGCCATGGAAACTCGACCTTGTCCTTCCTTCTGCCAAAGTACCTCAGTTTAGAACAAATGGCCTGGAAATCCTCCCTCTCGTTGCTTCTGCCACCCCCAACCCTGTCCCACCTGGAATTTGAGGTCAAAAAACAGGCCAATTTATGTAGTGAGCTCATCCCCCTGAACAAAGGTGAAGGGATTTGCACTTACAGCTTCTGAGAGCACAGGATTAGCTTGGGAGCTCACTGAGTTTAGCTACCACACTGCACCAATGTTTCAGATTCAGCTTTTATTGATTCTCTCTTATGAAACATTCTGGAAGAAGAGGTGGAATTCAGCTATGGGTGGTGCAGGTCATTTATTTCAGGCCTTCTATCTGGCAGCTTCTGTTTCTATCCATTTCCCTCCCTTGAAAAGGGAGAGGAATATAGGTTTGCCTGTGCAAACATTTAACTCCTTACACCTTTCCTGTGTCTCACTGGAAAATAATAGTATGTTAAGAGCTACAAATTAAAGTACTAAGCAAAATATAAGATCTGAAGAGAGATCCTTTGGACTAAAGTTGAAGGAGTTGAATAAATAGAATAAGAAGGAGAGTTTTTCCATGGAGTAGAGAGTGTGGATTAAGAGATGGTGCTAATCATAATGGTGATGAGGATTGAAATATTATAGAATTCAAATTGCTATAATATAGAAATAAGAAATACTCTTATATGGGTAAAGAAAGTAGAGTAGGTGAAGTAGTTGTACCACAGCTCATTACTAAGATTTAATAAACCTTTCACCAGTAAATTTTTGTCAAGAACAGAGCACAAGGGGTGCCTGGGTGGCTCAGTTGGTTAAGCAACTGCCTTCGACTCGGGTCATGATCCTGGAGTCCTGGGATCGAGTCCCACATCAGGCTCCCTGCTCAGCAGGGAGTCTGCTTCTCCCTCTGACCCTCCCCCCCTCATGTGCTCTCTCTTTCTCATTCTCTCTCTCAAATAAATAAATAAAAATCTTAAAAAAAAAAAAACAGAACAGAGCACAAAAAGAAAGTGTTGTTCTCATGTTGTCAAGTAACTGGACTGCTCTTTATTTGGCAGGATCAGGACAAAGCTCCCCTTTTGTCCCTGTTTGCAGGACACTGAGTTAGCCTCATCCTGCTCTTACCTGACAGAGAAGCCACAATACAGATGCATTTTACTTCACAGTGTCCTTTCCTACGTGGGCCAGCTACTTTTGTACCAAGGAAGTTTTCACTGTGTGGGTATCAACCTGTATTTAAGGGGTGGCATTTGAGATATGGGAAACTCAACCAATGATGGAGGATGGGTCAGGACAAGGTAGGCATTGTGAGTGGAAAATCACATTCTTATGTCTTGCTCCGATAGGGTTTAAAGAGCACAAAGAGTCAAGACAGCACTTATAGGTGGCCTTCCTTTTTTGGGAAGTTATATATGTCATAGGAGCCTCTGAACTTCTTTGTAAATGCTCTACAAAGCCGAGCTCATTTTAATGTCATTACTCCTGATATTTTTCTGACTTTTAAGTTTATGTTTTTAGGGTGCCTGGGTGGCTCAGTCGGTTAAGCAACTGCCTTCAGCTCAGGTCATGATCCTGGAGTCCCGGGATCGAGTCGCACATCGGGCTCCCTGCTCAGCAGGGAGTCTGCTTCTCCCTCTGACCCTCTTCCCTCTTGTGCTCTCTATCTCTCATTCTCTCTCTCTCTCAAATAAATAAATAAAATCTTTAAAAAAAAGTTTATGCTTTTATATTTGATTTTTTAAAATAGGGAAGTCAATATTTTGAGCAGCTTTTATTAGTCTTTACAGTTCCTGGCACCATGGTAGGCACATTACCTGACAAATATTGTACGAATACTTCTTGCTCATTATCAACAGCTTGCCCTAGATAATGTGGAAAAAGCACTGAAAGTCCCACGATGCAATCCACTTTATTTTTTAAATTATTTATTTTAGAGAGAGAGAGTGGGGGGGGGTGCAAAGGGAGAGGGAGAGAATCTCAAGTAGACTCTCTGCTGCACTAGGATCCCAGCTCCCCGACCCTGAGATCATAACCTGAGCCTCAATCTAGAGCTGAACGCTTAAGCAGCTGAGCCACCCAGGTGCCCTGATGCCTTCCATTTTAAATCCTGAGGGAGCCTGTTTTAGAAATCCTCACCTTTTAGTTCGAGTTAGGTTGGACCCACACATCTGTGCTTTAGGCAAGAACAACAAGGAATTTTGATTCATTGTCTATAGATTGATTTGGAGAAAGTTTGTGCTCCAGGACTCTTAGCAGGCAGTACCCCGGTCAGCTAGTATTTCTTTATTGTCTATTATACGCTCATATCTGTGCTAGATAGTTTGGGGGGGTTGTGAAATTTTAATATTTTAAAATACATTCTCCCATTCTCTAAGACCCTTACCCTGCTTTAGCGTTATTACTACCTGACCTCTTATTGTCCACTTATTTATTCTGTTTTCATCTGTGCCTGTCCCCTCCAATATAAATTTTATCAGGGCAGGGATTCTCTCTGTTTACTGCATTATCTCCAGTGGCTAGGACTTACTGGGTGCTCAGAAAATACTTACCAAGGCGCCTGGATGGCTCAGTCCGTTAAGAATCTGCCTTCAGCTCAGGTCATGATCCCAGGGTCCTGGGATCGCATCCCCCATCTGGTTCCCTGCTCAGCCGGGAGCCTGCTTCTCCCTCTGCACCTCCCCCCTGCTTGTCTCTCTTTCTCTCTCTCACAAAAATAAATAAAATCTTAAAAAAAAAGAAAAGAAAAAGAAAGTACTTACCAAATGAATGAATGAACAAATGTCCTCAGGTTCACCCCAAACACAGGGCATTCCACAAATAACCCATTACTAAGTATCCCTGCAAACTCCTAGGATCCTTCTAAATACTTTCTTCATGAAAATCCCTCCTACTACCCAAAACTCTTATTTTTATCAATAATCTATCTCCAAATTTATCTTCATTTATTTCCTGATAATACTATTCACACTTTCATCTGTATGTGTTTGCTTATATTTCTTGCTTAACTGGAAATAGCCTAATTCTGCACCTCTATTTATTCAAATAAACAGACCTGGTTCAATCCCCTCCTTCTCTTGGCAGCTTCTGCTGACAGTCAGCTCACAATGAACTTTTCTCTCAACTCATATATTTTTTAAAAGTCATGTATTTCCATCTAGGCAACCAAACTGTAAATTTCTTGAAGATAAAGGTATTTTATTTATTCATTCATTTATTCATTCATTACTTTATTGTAAGTTCTTTATAGAGTGAGACAGGGAGAAGGGGCAGAAGGAGAGAGAGAATCTTAAGCAGGCTCCACACCCAGCGCAGAGCCCGATGAGGGGTTCAATCTCACAATCCTGAGATTGTGATCTGAGCCAAAACAAGAGTCAGACACTCAACTAACTGAGCCACCCAGATGCCTCATAAGTTCTTAAGCCATTGAGTAATATTGGGATTTTGTGCTTTGGGAGAATAATTTTGACAATAACAAGGGGTGAATGGCATAAGGGGTGGAAGTAGAAACTAAAGATCGTCAGAAAGTTTCTTTTGGTGATTTTCTTGGTTTTCCCATATAATCTCCTATTGTCCTTCCAAAATAATGGAACTCATCCATCCCTCCGTCTCTTTAGAGCAATCTGTAGCCATTTTTTCCCCTATGCCTATCGCAGTCAGCTCTAAAATGGCATTGTCATTTACTTTAATGATGCCCATGCCTGGTTCAGTTCAGAGATTTCACTGGTGTCCACCATATGCTAGGACTGAAATAAGTACCAACGGTTTAAATATATTTAAGACATGTTCCTTGAAAGCTAGGATCTAGAAGGCCTTATTTTATTCTGGTGCCATATTTGAGAATATTGTGGATGTGCATGGAACACTTGAAGGATTGAGAAATAGTCCTTTCAAAGTAAACATGGTTTACTTCCATTAGCACATTAGACAGTTTTAAGTTGGAAACTTCACTCTCCACAAATCTCTGCGGGTCTAGAGTATTGAGCATTTACCTACAGTTCAAGAATAGACAGAGTTCATTTCCTATAACTGAGATTAAAAAAATTAATTCAAAACGATGATAGTTGAGTTTCACTGAAGTATGCATCTCTAATCACCAGCCAGAATGTAATAGATGTATCTAAAAATTAATCATGAATCCAAGCAATGGCAAAGTCCATATTAAGAGGAGTCCTAGCCCATATCTGAGCTGCCCTGTGAGGTGTACCCAAGTCTAATGTAACTTAGTGGATCAATAGCAAGAAAATTCCTTTAGTGGAGCCAGGATTTACTGATGCATCTTTGTAACTTATGCTATGCTTAAAAGGAAAAAAAAAACCATCTGTCTACACACCTATATGTATATATGCACATACATGCAGACATATATATACACAATCATACAGTTGTAAAAAATTCTTTCTCTAAAGTAAAAACTAAGTCTTATTTTCTGAGACTGATTATTAATGATTTTTTAAAAAAATATATAGACATTCTTAGATTTTGCTAAATGTCTGCAATGTTTATATAATGCTGTTGTCCTGACAAATGTTGTACACCTATCAGGGCACAACAGACCCAACTGGCGTGTCTTTCAAAACAGCTATTAAAGGCAGCATTGGATTGAAAGTTCCGCTTTGGAGATACAAGGAAGTACAAGTTAAGCCACGCTGCTGCGGAATACAAATGACCTTCATTAGTGACTTTCTCGCTGCTTTGACTTCTAACCACCCTGGCAGACAGTACAATTCCCAGACATTATTTCTGCAGTATTGGATTTGGATTGTTGATTTCTGAATTCTGTGCATGGTCCTGAACTAATTTTTCTTTATTTTGTCTAGGCTGTCAGTTTTTGACACTGTTTTGTCATGTTAATTTCCCATTTTTTCCCCAAAGCAGATTCCCAGATTTTGCAGTTTCATGGCAATAATTTTTGAAGGCTTCAGGAAAGTATAAATTTTCTTTATCATCATAATAAGGCTTGACAAATGGTCCTAAAGGATCAGGTAGAATTTCCTTGTAGCTGAGTGAGTTGGTTGTAATCAGGCTGTTTCCAGGCAACGGGTCCCGTGGTTACTGGTTTCTTAATATCTCTCAAAGCTGGAATCTCATTCTGCAAAAGGGTGAGAAAGCTTGGGAAAATAAACATGGAGAAAGTGATTTCTCACTCCTCTTTTAAACAAATCACTCTGTGAATTGTTTTTGACTGAAAAATTTATCCTACATTTGTATTTACCAAAAGGTATAATATTTCTATGAATAAGACACCCAGAGAAATGAGAGACCTTGCCCCAGGGGAATGATGCTAGTGCATTAGAGAGACAGTAGGTTTCCTTGCTGGAAATTAGGGGAATGTTTGTGATTGAATTGGCTAACCCATCTGTGATCCTGTAGGCTTCCTTTGGCCTACTGTGGCTTAACTGCAGATTTTAAGGGCTGCCCTCTAGTGTTGGAAAAGATACCTTTGGTGCTGTCTATAACGTAGATAATCTAGTGGTGGGGAGGCAAAAGGGGGATTCTCTTAAAGCAGAATCCCGAAACCATAGCTTTATCCCCCAGTATTGTCAAAGCCTCATAAATTGAGTGAAAGAACAGATTCCATTTCTTTTTCTCTACTCACTTTTGGGAAAACATGAAGTGTTAACAATTGCCACCTACTCTATTGTTTAGGAAGTTGGTTTAGCTGAGACTATGTCTTGAAAAATTCCAAGAAAAGTTTTGGTCTGCAAGCTCAGACTATCTGCGGGTGTGTTGTTGTCTGGGGGGCTGTTGCTTTACCAGCTGATATTCCTGAATCCAAATGCGTTTTGGGAATTTGACGAGGGAGTGGATATAGGGTGTGAAGCTGAGGGAGCTGTGAACTATCAATATAAGAGTCCCATTAGGAGTGTGAACTTCCCACGTGGAGATTGTCAGTGACCCAGCTGCAAACAGCCATCTCTTGCACTTAAAATCTTGTCTGAGGTTACTGCTCATCACTAAATCCTACAGACCTAGAGCTAACAGTGACATTGGAGACCTCCTACTCAGATGCTTTCCTGCTATAAAGAAAGGAACAGAAGCCTAAATAAGACTGGTTCCTTGTCTGAAGCCATATATTAGGTTATTATCATTTTCAACTAATATCTGCATCTCCTTATCTCAGTTCAGTGCCCTTTTCAATAGAACATTTTACATGTCTTCTACTTGCTTAAGACCATACTGCAGGGAATCCTCAACAACAGTCCCAACGTTTCTTCTTTTGCATCAGCCATGGAGGAAGAAATACATCACATTCATGAGAAAAAGGAGTTGGCTGCACATCTGTAAAAATGCATAGTACCCAGTCCTGGGCAGAAATTCAGGGCGAGAATCTTATCTGGAATTAGAAATACAGTTAGTGTTTTTATTGTTTGTCTTTATATCAGCATATGGAGATTATGATAAATTGTAAGTGAGGATTATACTACCTGATGAGATTTAGCACTCATAATCAAAAATCTGAATTCTTCTAGTGTCTTTTTAGTGTACAGCTATATATATTTAGGCATGCTTATAATAAAACAAACATTAATTGCTTGTTCTTATTTGTATTACATGTATGGCCCAGAGTTAAAATGCATTAGTAATGTAAATTACATTGCATAGGTAAATTCAAACAAACTCAGCATATGAAAATGTGAATGCGTTATTTAGGGAGTGACTCATTTTAAAGGAATATCTGTTGTTTAGCAAAGATATTTGTCATAGCATTGTAATACATTCACAGATTTTCTCATCTACTAGACTGTGATCTTCTCAAGGGTAGGAACCATTTTCTACCCATATTTGCATCCCCAGTGCCTTAGCACTATGCCAGAAATCTAGTAGTCACTACATTAATGTTCATTGGGTTGTCTGATAGAAATTCCCTCTGCCAAATAAACATTTAGGGCAGATTTATTTGGTAAGCATTTATGGAAAATATGTATAACGTTATACCAAATACTGGGCACTTTAGATTTTAAAATTAATGAATCCATTCTGCAGTGAAGTTTACAATCTAGTCAGGGGAGAAGATGTAAAACTGATTACAATACAAGGCGCTAGGTGCAATAATAAAGATGTGTTACTATGTAAAGCCAATTAAACTATGTAAAGATGTGTTACTATGTAAAGCCAAATTAAATATGTATGTATATGCACATATATATAAAACCTAAGACACTTTTAACTTTGGTATTTAAGGCATACACTCCCATAATGTCCATGTATTTTTCCTCACAGCTATGAGAGCTATGTCGTCTCTAAGTTTGACCAAGCAGGACCTTAGCAAATTCCCTGGGCAACTGCCTCCAGCAGGTGGGGCTCCTTGAAATTAACTGACCTATTTGTCCAAATTCTTATGAGAGTCAAGATCAGAAATTCTTTATCTAGTCATTGAATTCAAGTATTTTTGTTAATTTTAACCTTAATGTTTTTAAACAGTTTTCCCATCTTTGCAATGGTTTGGAATGGATGGAAGTCTTGGTTCATTCCTTTAGACAAATCTCGAAAGTGCTGTTTGTTTCACTTGGGTATGACTTCCAATAATTAGTGTATTGCTTAGTGTTTAGTGATGCGGAACCGTCTACCCCTGCCCAGCTTTGCTGATGCATGGAGAAGCCTTGATTCTAACTGCGTTTGGTATTGGATAGTACATTCTCTTCAGTTCCCCTCTCCTGAAAGCATGCACACACCTCACCAGCCTTCAGTTGATACTACAGCAATGTGTGGCATGACTCCTTCTTCCTTCCTTTTCCCTGGAGTGGTGATGACAAGGAAACAGGGAGAAGTGAGAAAAATAGACATATACCTAGGATACTTTTCCTTTGCTGGTGACAACTTAGACTGGACTACCTCTTGTGCAAGAAGAAGTCCTTTGCCTTCTCTAAGACAAAATTTCAAATTGTTAACTCAGTAAAATTGTGTTACACTCCAGAAAGTTTAGGTAGTTTCTCTTGTGATGTGAACAATTAGGGTTACGTGGTAAAGTCTACTAGAAAAAGAGAAGGAAAGAAAGCAGGTTCCCCCCCTCTGAAATTAAGTATTGTGCCTCAAATATCCTGCAAGGTAATTAAATTGGTTTCATGGAAAGAACTTATCTCTTGGTTGGTCAGAGTAGTTTTCACAGAGCTGGTCTGATATCTCTTTTCTCCCCCTGCAAATATCAACCTGTGACAAGATGAGGCAGGAACTACCGGATGTTCTCTTTGTTTGCAAACAACAGTGACAACAGCAGCTCACAGACAGTTCAACTTTGAGGGAAGTTTTTCCACAAAATCTACAAATACATGATGAATATCTTTAGCAGCAGGAACTGTTAGAGATGTACTCCCCTTAAGAGAGGAGGTACTTATTCCCATTATTTACTGGGAAAAAAAAAATTAGCAAATCAAGCCTTTGAGCATTTTGGCAATTTGGTTGTGTTGATGTGATTTAATTTTCAGATTCAAGACACTCATGCATTCACTTTTCCAGTGAGTTTTTCTGAAGCACCTTTGGAGACAATGTTGTCCTAGTTTGTATGTCTGTACACATGTTCTCCATAGCCAGGATGCCTGGGTCCAAGGGCAGCTACCAACAGCATAACTTTGGACAAATTGCTTACCTGTTCTGCATCTGTTTCCTCATCTGTAAAATGGATATAATGATAAGCATATTACCATATAGGGAATTTCTGGGTATGGGTGACAATCAAGTGAGAACACCTGAAAAAACATAGCAAATGTCCATATGTGTTACTCATTTTTACCTTCTCTGTAACTGCAGCTGAAATAGTTGCTAAAGGATTGCCAGCCTCCAAAAAGAATATTTACCTTAAAAACTCAGCTTTTGATGTCACGTTTTAGTGGTGCATTTAAAGTATGTTTTGTTTGTCATTTATTCAACTTGGGATTTTTTTAGGAATGCATCTGCTTTATTGCTATGTTTCCCCATAATTCTGTAGGGGCGGAGGCTTTATTTGCTCAGCATTGTATTCTCAGAGTCACAGTGCATGGCACATAGTAGGTATTCAATAAATCTATATGGATGGGAGGGAAGAAGGGAGGGGGCAGGATAAAGCTGGTGTCCCTGTTGCTCTGCATGGGCTTTTGCCTTTAAATCTCTTCCTGGCCAGTGGAATAAAATGATCCTTAGAACAAAGAGATACAGACTGAGGAGACAAGGGGAGTGGTGTTTCTTCTTAAGCAAAAGGAAGTGCTGATGGATGTGGCAGAGCCTTAACCTTCTTTTAGTTCTAAGGCTTCCCTGGGAGGTGTCACGTGTCATCTCAGTTGGAGTGTCATTGGAGGGGAAAGTAGGACATTCCAAAGTTCCAAGAGGAATAAGTCAGTTGAAAATTTGTCATAATTCAATAAAAGGAGATGTCCCCTTTATTTTTTATGGCAAAATTATTCTGTGGAGGTAACAGCAGGGAAGGCAGATCGCGAGCTGTTATAGGCTTTTTCATTACTCTGTATAGGAAATCTCATAACTGACTTCATAGGATGAAGTATCACCTTCAACAGCAGAGTTACAAGACAAAAGTGGAGAACTCTGACATGTGCTGGAAGAAAAACAATCTTTGGGTGTTGGGACCCTTCTCTTTCTCTCTCTGCTCACTGGCCAGGAAACTAAATTGGAAATTTTGTTCCTAGGTATAAAAAGTTTTCAGCTTATTAAAAAAAAAAAAGTTTTCAGTTTATTAGCTTTAATGCATCAAGTATTTATTGAGTACCTGCTGTAATAATAATGATATTAGATAATAACAGTAATAATATGAAGGAGGAAGAGGAAGAGAAACCATTAATTAAGCTCTAATTAATGTTATATATCTTACATGTTTTATCCTACCTAGTAGCCACAAAAGCCAATGGAATAGTCATCATTCCACAGATAAAAAAAATTGATGCCTAGAGAGATTAAGAAGTAATTAGCGGTAAACTAATAGATAGACCTGATCCCAATTCTCTCTGACCCTGAAGTTGAAAACCCATAGTTCAAAGAGTGTTTTGGGCAGTCAGGAGATGAAGTAACCAGTTGGGATTAATTAAGAGTAGCATCATATAGCTTTCAACTGTAGAAACTAGTAGTCTATTCTCACAAAACTTAGAGAAAGAGATAAAGATATTATTAATGCTATTATAAAACTGGGGAAGCTGGCCCTAAAGTAGTTAGTTTGATTGGTCCAGCTTCACAGAACTGCTGAGGGTGTTTCTACTACACTATTCTGTCTCACTTACTTTTTCATGGCTTTTGGAAATGTCATATCACATTCATTCATCCATTTATTTATTTACTCATGCCCTAGTGCTAACCACAATACTGGACATTGAGGATATAAAGGAAGGAAAAAGGGAAAGAAATTAAAAAAGAAGAAGAAGAAAGAAAGAAAAGAAAAGAAAAAAAAAGGAGAAAAGAACACAGCTCCCTTCGTTTAAAGAGCTGATAGTCCAGGGAGATGGAGACAGAGCTAGGGTAATTAGTGTGTGATAGATTTTGATAAGGATCATGGTAATGTTAATGTAAAGGAAAAGGAGGAGAGGCTCCTAAAAAGCTCTCAGAGATTAAAGGAGGTCTCAAGGAGGAAGTGATAAGTGAAGAGCGTCTTGAAGAAGCTAAAGTAGCCTATTTAGTAAGACAAGGTAGAGCCAGAGTCATCCAGGAAGAAGAGCTTTTGCAAAAGAAGAGCTTATGTGAAAGCTCTGAAGAAATGACTGGTGCCATTTAGAAAACTGCAAGTAATGCCAAACCACACGAGCTGGGCTAGGAAAGGAGAGGGGAGCATGGGATGGGAAGAGAAGGGGCTAGAAAGCTAGGAAAAGCCAGAAAAGATATTGCAGCCTTCTCCACCTTGCTGAGAAGTTTGAACTTAGGCTGCAGGAGAATGAGGAGACATTGAAGATTTAACAAGAGCCTGATGGAATCAGGCTTGCACTAAGGTCCCTCAGCAAGCAAGGTAGAGAAGTAATTTGCTGGTGGAGGTCATGGTTAGGAGAACAGAACTAAAGGTGGGAAAACCAGTTGGGAGGATGTTGTTGCGTGAGAGGTGAGACTGGCACAATGTGAATAACTGGGGTGCTGGCTGTGAACAGTGCATCTCACCTCCAGATAAGTCAGCCATGCTATGCATGCCCCACCAAAATGCCCACCACATCTGCTGTGGAGATTTGATGTCTTCTTCAGCCCCCACATATGCACATACAGTTGAAAACCACTGCGGTAATGGATACAGGTTTTGCTTGTTTGTCGAGGGAGGGGAGGGGGATGTGTTGAGATCTGAGATATATTTAGGGATTTGCAGAGACATTTTTAATGGCTGCATGTGAAGGTGAGAGTCAGTATGGTTTGGATACATGGTGTTTTGATAAGAAAGGAGCTGTCAAAGAAGAGGTTGGTTTCATGGGGAAGCGATGCCTCACTGCAGCTCTCTGAAGTCTACTGGAGGAGAGGTTTCCCTTGTTACACGAGTTTCATAAAAGATACGGGACTTTGGGTCTTGGGCAGTACCTAAGATTTGACTGCTAGGGCAGAGGGAACCAAGAGAAGAGAGGGGCCTGAACAGAGGCCTATAGTTGGAGCAAGTAATGAGTGACATGTGCCCTTTCCATGCACAGTAAAATACAAGGGCCCTTTTCTGAATTTACAGAGGATGGGTTCTCTGGACTCCCTCATGCTGACGAAAAGACATGTTGAAACTTACCTAATAACTCACGAAGGGACAGATCCATTTGCCAAGCTCCCAGTGGAATATTGAACACCAACGTGAGGTCTTTGAAGAATAATGAATCATAACAATTGACGTGTTTGAGTAGTACAGGATCAGGCTGTGTGCAGCGAGATTTTTAAAAATGACCTATATGCAGTCATCACTAAATAGAGTTTCTTGAAGCATAAACTGAGTCTATGATCTGCTTGTGCTGAAGCTGTAATTCTCCTAGAGGCAGCTTCCTGAGACTTGGTAGGTGGAGAACACTTTTCCTCCAAGTAATTTTTGGAGCAAGATATAATATAGGAGGGATCTTCACCATGATCATCTTTTATCAGTCAGTTGTTGACTAATTAAATGAGAATGTAGGTCAGTTAGATTGATAGTGCTAAGCACTGGTCCAGAAAGGTTCCAAATTAATTAATAAAACTCTTGGCTGCAGTGCTTCCCACCTCTGCTTTCCAGAGTGAAACAATCTAAACATATTTACCCTCCTCTCTGTAACTGAAACAAACTACAAGACATACTCTGAAGCTTACTGATGTTCCTGGTACATTAGCCCTTTTATAACATAGATCTTGCATTTTTACAGCACATCATTTCCAGTAAACTTTTTCATGTGCTGTATCATTGGATTTTTTCCCAACTATGCTTATCTTATCTGATAGATCTAGAAGCTGAGACACAGGGTAATTAACCTTCTCCCGGTCATATACCAAGATGGTAGCAAAATCGTTGCCTGAGGACTCACAGAGTGCCTCTCGGCTTATGCTAGTGTTCTTGATATGTGTAAGTTATCCAGAAGCCCAGGCTGAAAAGATATATTAATTATGTAGAACTCACCCATAAAGGTGCAGCCTCTGACCTTTGGAAGACTCTAAGCCCCAAGCTCCCCCCATCAGTGCTACTTCTGACTATTTGGCAGGATGTTGCACACAATTCACTGTGAGATTTACAAATTCTACTTTTAGACAGATGAACAAGAATTTGTATGAGTGTCTTTCATTTTTACCTTGAAATATACATAAATAGACAATATGTGGTTTACCTCCAATATTCCATTTTTAAAGGGGATTTGTTTATTATGAGAATTGAAAATTATTTCCTGGTTTAGATGCTACCTATGCATACCATTGCTCTCATATTTATGCTTTTGCCAAGAATGAATAATTGCTTTTTGTTTTGAGTTTGCTAATAATCTTCATGTTAATGAATAACTCTAATAAACCCTGGGACATAGTTTTGTGATACATTCCCTTAGTCTACAATCATTTTATGGGATGAAACTTCAATCATCAATCAGCCAGGTAAATTAGCTCCAAACTGCCTTGGAAAGAACCCTCATGTTAGAATAGACCACACTCCTGTTATGTGGCTGTCTTGGAAGCATAACTTTGTGATTAGTTTGGTGAGAAGGGATGAGTGAGAGCTCTAAAAAGTGTTTTTTTCTGGTAGTTTTTATTTCCTAACATGAAATTGGTCTGCACGACCTATGTGACCAAAAGGAAAGAAGACCATATTAGCAGCAAAAGATGCCACCAACCTAATTCATTTTGGGGTGGGGAGAAAGGGGCAGAATAATGGTTATTTTAAAATAGCTCCTAAGAAGGAAGATATAATCAACTTTTGTTTCTCACTCTTTAAATAATAAAATTCCATTGCATTAAATGATAAGCCTTTTCCTTAGCATCTAGATTTGGTTTTTTAACTAATTAATCTTGGTCAGTAGACAGTCAGCTATTAAATAAAAGTCAACAGTTCTAAGCATCATAATTGCAGCTTTGCCCTGAAATGATATGAAGCATAAGGGAAGGAAAATCCAACATGTTTGAGTCTAGGAAAGGGGCATTTGCATTAAAGTGTTGCATCTGGTCCTGAGTTGGTTAATCTATTTTAGCTTCTTGTTTTAATTCTAGAGAAACTTGAGGTTTCCTGGTGGATAAAGACCTCACTAATCTCCTCCAACTGCAGACTCCACAGTCACATCTGTAATAAAGCAAAAGTACATGGATTTCTTCAAGTTAGAGAACGAAAAGAGCACCATTCCTTTCGCTGCCTGTCTCCCTTGTGAGCATGGCAGATCTTATGGGCTAATATTGGAAAGAGGATCCAGTTGGCAATAGTGAGACCTCAAATGCTACCTCCTCTCTTGAAGGCCAGTGCCTTTGTTGCCTTCAGCTTTTTCGTGGGCACACCCATTCAGAGACCATCAGTGCTTGGGCACCATTCTACTGACAAGGCAACTGGTAGGTTTACCCAGGATTACTATACTATATTCAGGTATTACTGATACTACTCAGGTATTACTTACCAAACCACATGTGATTAAGTACTTTATTGGGGTTTTTTAAAGGGATGTCTTATATATGTAATGAGAGATTTAAGACTTGTTCTCTGTTTCTTTAGTGTTAAGTTATTGGCTCCTGCCAGGGTTTGTCTGGTTACAACATCCATATCAAAAGTCTGAGGTCCTTTTCCTGCTGCAGTCTCTCCTGTGTTGTCTCTTCCACAGATGGTCCCTTCTGTGTGCTGGTCTGTGGATCTGACACAACCCTTGTTTTACAGATTCTGTCACTGTTTCTGTTTAGCTCAGGTCTCTGCAGCTGGACTGAGGGTTCTGTAGTTTTTGTGGACTCCTGTAGTTGGTTACCGACTGTACTTCTCTGCACAGTTAGAGGTGCTATTTGTCTCCACGTGCTAACACTTTAAACGTGCTAACACTTCAATACAGAAATCCTGTCATTTGGGAAGAAAAAGACTGACTTCGAAGTGTCACCAAGAAAACCACCCCTTTTAAAAACAAAACAAGGTCTCTCACATTAGTACGCCATGATGCTTTTCTTTAAAGCATTCTTCACCACAACAACACAGCCATTTTTCAAAGACTGCCAGCTAAAGATGAAGCTTTCAGTTTTGACACCTGAATATCCAACATGGATGGGTTCTATGTATAATATAGTATTTATTGATTTTATTAGGAACTTACAAAAAGTGCTCTAGGATGGAAGGTAAAAAAGCATCTATAATTCCAATACCGCTGGTCTTGATTTCATGGTCCTGAGCTTTTTATGTGTATAACGTAAACAAAAAATTTTGAGATCATGTTGATTTTAACATATCAGAATATTTTTCCCAGTCCAATAATGTTTTTTTAAAAACTGCCTATTCCTTACATAAATGGATTGATATTACTCTTTGACTATTGCTGGTTACTTAGGTTGTTCCCAAAGCTTTACCTTTCTAAATAATTCTGCAGTGCAAACAACGCTGTCTGTGTTCCTTCAGAATAGATTTCCTGATGTGAATTAATAGGACAAAGGGTGTGAACAATTTCATGCTATTGATGAATATCACTTAATAGAATGTTGAAAGTGGCTTTTATTCATCTAGTGGAGTCTTAGTGGGTTTTTTGTTTGTTTGTTTTTTATTTGTTTTGTCACTGTGTTTGAGTTCTTTCTAAACAAATCCTGTTTAATTTACCTAAATGACCGTAATTTCTATACTGGCATCCACGTTGTACATGGCTTTACTGTGAGTTTCACTGCCATCCCTGTATTTGTGAGATAGGAACTTATAATTTTATTTTAGGTGAAGCCATACCTAGAGAACAGGGGTGACAGTCTCATGATGGCTGATTTGGCCAACCTCCATTTTCTCATTGCTAAGGAAGTAAGACAATATTAGAGAAAGATCCCTGTGGGAAGGAAAGAGGTTGTAGCAAAAAAGGAAGTGCAGAGAAAGGCCTGCGGATTTTCTACAGACCCTGAACTCACGTTTCTGCTCTGTCTCTTCATCAACATTTAAACAAATAAAATTAAATAAACCAGCTTTCTTTTTTTTTTAAATTTTTTATTGTTATGTTAATCACCATATATTACATCATTTGTTTTGGTGTAGTGTTCCATGATTCATTGTTTGTGCATAACACCCAGTGCTCCACGCAGAACGTGCCCTCTTTAATACCCATCACCAGGCTAACCCATCCCCCCACCCCCCTCCCCTCTAGAACCCTCAGTTTGTTTCTCACAGTCCATCGTCTCTCATGGTTCGTCTCCCCCTCCAACTTACTCCCCTTCATTCTTCCTCTCCTGCTATCTTCTTCTTTTTCTTTTTTTTAACATATGTTGCATTATTTGTTTCAGAGGTACAGATCTGGGATTCATCAGTCTTGCACAATTCACAGCGCTCACCATAGCACATACCCTCCCCAATGTCTATCACCCAGCCACCCCATCCCTCCCACCCCCACCACTCCAGCAACACTCAGTTTGTTTCCTGAGATTAAGAATTCCTCATATCAGTGAGGTCATATGATACATGTCTTTCTCTGACTGACTTATTTCACTCAGCATAACACCCTCCAGTTCCATCCACGTCGTTGCAAATGGCAAGATCTCATTCCTTTTGATGGCCGCATAATATTCCATTGTGTATATATACCACTTCTTCTTTATCCATTCATCTGTCGATGGACATCTTGGCTTTCCACAGTTTGGCTATTGTGGCCATTGCTGCTATAAACATTGGGGTGCACGTACCCCTTCGGATCCCTACATTGGTGTCTTTGGGGTAAATACCCAGTAGTGCAATTGCTGGGTCGTAGGGTAGCTCTAGCTCTTTCTTATCCCACTCCTCTTCCATCCCCTGCTGCCCCTCTAGATACCTTTTTGCCATGTCTTTCACATGAAAAATGACCTTGATTTCCACTTTATCCTAATTTTACTTCATAAAAATGTAATATATTAGAGTAGAGGCAGCCTCACAGCATGATTCCAGTCCCCTCCAGGACGGGCTCTCATTTTTGGAAAGCCTCAGGAATCTTCGAAGAGTAATTTGGCCTAGAATTCAAGAATAATTGCAGTAGTAACAATTATTTTTATTGTCGTTGTTATTGTTAGTTTACAAGTCCAACCTTTTTTTTTTTTAAGATTTTATTTATTTATTTGACAGACAGAGACACAGCGAGAGAGGGAACACAAGCAGGGGGAGTGGGAGAGGGAGAAGCAGGTGAGCAGAGAGCCCGATGCGGGGCTCGATCCCAGGACCCTGGGATCATGACCTGAGCCGAAGGCAAACGCTCAACAACTGAGCCACCCAGGCGCCCCTAAAGTCCAACATTTTGTGAATCTTCATTGGAATTAAAATCAATTGCTAAACTTAGTTACGGGTAGGTAATAAAGATTAATCCTGTCATTCTTGAGTCACAGGCTATTACAGCCAGTGAGTCCTGCTATCTGAAGAGAAAGAAAAATAGTTCCTTAAGAGGGAGCGTGGCTTCCAAGTGAAGCTCTGGTTCTGTGTTTGGCTTGTGGTAAATCGGTTACATAATGTTTGAACATGTGTTACCAAATTTCGTGCTCACAAACTGGACTCCAAAAGCAGGATAGGATATATGCTCGCCCATTTTACAAACGAGGAAGCTGAGATTCCAAAGGTTAAGTGGCTTATTGAGGGTCATACATCAAAAAGTGGGGGAGGTGAGATTTCTAGTCTAGTTTTATTTGGACCATATCATACTACCTAAAGTGAATAGGATATAATGAAGTTTATAGTCACCTAAAATATAGCTGCAGTGGGACATTATTAGTATCTGGAAGACAGGAAAATAGGCAGATTGATCAAGAAGAAGATGAGTGTAAGGAAACAGGGAAGAGATTTTCCACAGATAATGAGATGAGGTCAGTTCCAAAAAAAGTAACGGTTGATCTGCACACATGGGAGATACTAGTGAAAGTTAACTGGTGCAAGACAAAGTGCTCCAGAGAATCATCGTATGGCAACTTGAATCCTCACAATCAAGATAGAGACTGACAGTTTTCAAAGTGACTTGTGAAATGAGATCAACGTTTTAAAAATGTCTTGTGTTCAATAAATATCTGACTTTTCAGTAGAAAATAAATTCCAGTTTCTATATAAAAACAACTTGACATTTTTCAGTAATACTTTTTAATGAGCATTGCTCTGAGCTATAATATAATGAAATTTGCTTAAAAGTAGAACAGGCTGGTAATGCTTGGCAGAACAAAGAGGCATATGGTAAAACAGTTGTGATTTATTGGCGAAGGCTTTCAATTTTTGGAAAGCTAGAGGCTTTCGGCACAGTGGACTACATCTTGATATTCACTCTTGAAAAGGAACCACAGCAAAGCAAAATGCTTAGATTACGCTAGGCTGATGTATATTTTAAGCATTTCCCTTTGAATTTATGGTTATAAATACAGGCTGTGTTCATATTATAAAGTGAAATAGATGATGGAGGAAATTTCTTGATAGTTCATATCCCATACCATTTTATATCACATACAGAAAATTCTGACATTTTCAAGGGCAAGGAGTTGATTGATTGGGGGGAAGAAAAAGCAGTTGATTTTTCATTTCCCTTTGTATTAATAAGTGTGGGGATGTTGAATTTAGTCTTTTATAAATTTACTGTAAGATTTTTTTTCTAGTCGTTTATCTTATTTTATTGTGGTAAGAATATTTAATATTAGATCTACCCTCTTAAGAGATATTTAAGTGTGCAATACAATGTTGTTAGCTGTAAACTTATTTTTAATAAATAATAGGAGAATGTGTGTGTAAGTAAGATAAGCTAAGACCATACTGTAATAGTAAAATCACTTAGAAATGAGATCAATATCTAGTCAGAAGATCAGTGATCCCACAAACTGGCCTGATTACAAAACCACTAAATGACATGTCCTTTGTCTTTTAAAGGGAACAGGATCTTTTTACTTTTATAATCTAGGAAATCTCAAATGAATGGTATATGAATCACCTACCTATTTTCCTTTTATGGTATATCCGAATTTAATATGTTTATCAAAACCATTTATTTTCCTGTAATATTATTTTATTTTTCAATTAAACCAGTATATTAATACCTACAGGAATTCCCCTTAAAACCCAACTTGTCATCATGAGTATATCAAAATGTGGAAAATGGTAAAATAATGAGCTACTGAATGACTTCCCTTTGGTTTCACTAATATATGTTTGTGGCTTGTCAGTCACACTTTATACTCAGAAATTTGCAGCTGAAAAAAAATTCTCCCCCTTAGGGATTAACTTGTCAGAGTGCATGGAACACGATATAATCATTTGATTCTTTCTGTTCCCCTACCTAATCAGTCTTATAAAGTTGCCTGAAAACATTCAGTTTTTCCTACTTTAAGCTGTCTGGGTCCTTGTTTCCTTCCCTGTTCAGGCAGTCTCTTCTTGCAACAGCTTCAGGAGAGAGATAAGAAAAGATAACTGGAAATGGTCATAATAATGCTGCTAATAATTACAGTATATCGTGTGAAGCAGGCCTATAAGCGGGTGACGGAGCCCCTGAGCGTCAGCTGTCAGGCAGGACTGAAAATCAAGATGTGCACGGGAGTGATTAGTTGTAGACTGCCATAGTGCTGTCATTCCCTTTTCTCCTTTTGTGTTGGCCGTAATGGAGAAGCAGTGCAGCATTTTGTTTGTTTTCGCTGGAAGCCTTCCCTATTCAACACGCTCAACATGTCTACTTCCCATGTGCGATTTCTTCAAAACCTGTTCCTCTCCCGTATAGATATAAAATAATGAGAATGATACCATTTCAGGCTTATTTTATCTTATTTTTGCTCTACAATCTTAGCTATCTCGAAAACCCTAATAAAATCTTCTTTCCCCAAATATTAAAGATAGAGGGAGAAAACTTGACATATATTTCACAAAGCTAAAATAATATTAAACCTATAAGCTTATTAAGCAAACAAGCAAATTAACATCTAGATTAAATAATACAAGTTTTGCGACATGTACATTTTTCCTCTGATGAAGTGTAATAAATAAACCATGTACATTGTAATAGAATTCAGTTAAATAGCATTTCTATGATGACTATACCAAGATGACTTCTAAATTAAAATTAAATACATCTAACTATCAACTATTACATTCCTTAATTTGGAGGCAGTCTTAAGGAACGTGGACTCGTTTGTCTTACATGTTTCCAACAAATTGCAGAGGCTTAGAGATCACTAAATTATTATTCCTTTCTAGTCTTCCAAACATTCTAATTATTACAGAAATCCCTGAATTTTCAGTGCCTCTGGATTCTGGAATAAAATAAAATGGATGCCTTGGAAAAACCTGCTATTTGTTCACTTTTATCATGGTGTTGTGTTTAATAGGCCTTTAGTTGAATACACATAGTGGGGAGAAATCTGTTCTGAAATGTAAATTAATGAAAGCTTTCCAGAGTGGCTTCCAAATAAAAGATTTAGGCTTCTTTTCAGAGCATGGGTAAGGATGAGAATTCTGATTAGCCACACAATGTAGATTGCTTTGTGATTCATCTCTGCAAATCAGCAGTTTGAAATCCTATAGTTAGCATTGGGTGCTCTCCAGAAAGATTTTATGAACATCAGCTTGGTATTTGGCAGAAATGCAATGTCAGTTGTCCAGACATCATTTTTCTCAATGAGCACATGTTTATATGTTAAATAATCGCAGAACCAAATCAATTATAGTTTCATTTCCATTGGCAAAGGTTAATAACCTGTGCGGTGTATTTATATCGTCAGAAGGCTAATCGTTGTGAACCTTGGAGGAAAGAAATAATTGTACAAATGGAGATGATAGACAGGCCAAAGAATTGTTTCTTGAGGATTTGGAGGCTATTTTACCTATTGTTTAATTATCTGAGTTTATTTCCTTGGCTGATTTAAGAATAGTCCAGTTGGATTAAAACTAACAATGCTAAAAGGGGCTGTTTGAGTCTGAATCAACATTTTTAACAAGCTATATGTAAACTAGCACGCTAAGAGATTCCGTGCTCAGGGTAACTGTTCTGAAGCAGACACACTGGGTTTCATTTCAATTTGTAACTGTTCCCTGGTTCTTACTATTTGCCTGGCACCATGCTGGGTGATAGGCAGCGTGGGAGACTTTAGCCCTCAGTTCTCCAGAACTGGTCTGATGGACTCTTCTTAACCATCCTGGAGAAGTGACACCTGTGGAAAGTTTTGCTTAAGTGAGTCATGTTCTAAGTTCAGCTTTTGTCTGAAAAATGGCTCGTTTAATTGTATGATTATTTTTCTCTCTCCTTCCTGGCCAAGGGCAAGTCAGCTGTTAGAAAGCTGAACAGAGATGCTTCTACTCTCTCATACTAGAGATCTCATTAAAACTGAGGACTATGCATACCTTTCCACCCCTTTACTCACTCAAGGAGCACCGGCCATGTGCTGAACCAAGCCTTGTACCTACAAAAGGTTTTACGTGGGATGGATCCTGTTTCTGCTCCAGGAATTGCAGCCTTCTGCATGCTTGGTAGGGAGCTTTATTAATTCCCATGCAAGACAGTCTAACTTACACAGACACTGGGTTCTACTGCCATTGCCTGGAAGTTTATTTTCCCTAGTGTCTGTACAAGCCCTACTCTGGGGGAAGATGGAATCAGGCCCTAGAGAATTCTTTCTCTCTTTAAGAGAGTGTACTTTGCTAATTCAGTTCTACCTTCAAAGGAAAGCACAAATGTACTTAGCCATTCACAATTGCAAATGTGTATGATAGTGTCTAATGGACTCACTATTCAGGTAGTAAGCTCTTATTTACTCAAACTCTGAGAACAGTTCTGTAAGTGTGATTAATGTGATTAAATAGCTCACAAGAAACATTACCTCCAAAACCTGCATGGCCATCAAAGGCCCAGCTTTGCACGTGTGACCCATCTTTCAGAACTTTTAGGTTGACCTTAAGTACTGGCTGGGCCCTGCCAACTCTCTGTTCCACTCCTTCCTAAATCAGAATGTTTTGTTTCGTCTTATTTTCTCAAAATTTGTTCTTAATGAGTAGCAACCTATAAAAAAAAAGTAAATTGAGCAGAGAAAGGGCTGATTACGTGGCATTGTACATGAAGGAATATGCGTCCTCTACATATTTTGCTTTAATAAACCGAGTTGTTGAGTGTGACATTCTGAACATTTATTTATTTCCTTTGAAACTAGAAAGGTGAGGAATGTTTTTCATTTCAAGGAGATACATTCATTTAGACTGACTAACTTGTGTCGGAGCTTCGGTGGTGGTTAGAAGAACCACTTGTACAGGAACTTTGGTGGTGGGGGGGGCTAGACAAACACTGCTGAGCCCTGCAGGGGAGGGATGTTTGGGTGTTTGTCTCTTCCCTTCCTTCACCCCTTTTCTCTGTTTCTCAACATCTAGTGAGCGACCTATAAGAAAAGAGCAGTCAGGTTTGATGTGAACTTTTTTTATTTTTTTTTAAATTAATGGTAACTAATACAAACAAAAATAAAGGAAAACACTGTGGAAGCCGCTAAAAATGAATTTTTAAAAAATGACTACAGGTCCGATAAGGACTCCCAATATTATGCAACAAGTTCTGCCATAAAGTAGTATATCTTTCTGCCATTATCATCTATTATTATTATTATTATTATTATTATTATTATTATTATTATTTTAGTTTGTATAATACTGACTTTAGAATATGGACTTCAATGCCGGGTAAGATCTATTCACATGTATGGGTGACGTTTTAGGTCACACTCCCTTAATTCTGCTTATCGACAGGATAGAGAATCAGTGTTAACAATGACTGTGTTGATGTTGTTAAGATGGAATCTAGCATTTTAAAATCATAAATCTAAGATTGTGCTTCTTATCATTCTCTCTTATAAACTTTTCAAAATGAACTAACCATTGAGTTGGAGAGTGGTGGCAGGTGGCATGGATAAGGTGTCTCAGTTCCGGTCACATTTTAACCATCATTTAACTGGGTCCCCTTGGACAAGTTACTTACCTTTTCTGAATCTCAGCTCCCTCATTTTTGAAATGGAAGGTTGGCTTCAGGTGGCCTTTAAGGTTATTTCCACATCTTAAATATTATAATTTTACAAGCCAATTTTTCTAGATGGCCAGTAACAGTTATTTATCTAAAGAAAGCAATTGATGGATTGCAATCTAAAATTATCATAGTATTTTTCTTTTTGAATTATTTAAAGAGGACCATGTTCTCTGTTATACTGATACGATGATGCTCTGATAGAGTTTTATTTATTCTGAGCCTCTATTTCTCCCTCCCAAATCGTTTCTGAGGCCAGGCAGCTGCTGAGGGTTATGCACTAATTCCTGGGAAATCATCCAGTACAGGAATGGAATCAGGAAAGGACGTGGGATGCCAAGAGGGAATAGGTTCTGACCTTTTTCCAATGTAGCAAAAATAATGGGATCCATGGAATTCTAGACTCTCTAGCATAGATCAGGGCCTCAGAAGCCAACTGGTTTAGTTCTCAATGATGCAAAATGGACTGCCATGACACATCTTCTTGAAATGGATCACTTCTGAGGCAGCACGTTGTGTCTTTGGACAACTATAGTAGTAGTTTTCTTGGATGAGTATATAAATACAAACGTTGAAAAAATCCAGTGTGTACTGATGTGGATCTTTGATAAAATGTGTGGACGGCAATCTGAGGGTGGATTGGGAGATTTTGAAAACATAAGATTCAGAGACCAGTTTTTCATAAAGGACTCATTTCTAGCATCACTGTCAGTTTGCCTGTTCATTTTGCTTGTCTGTGAGATTGAGCCATCAGGAATCTTTCTTTGTTGGACTTTCAAGATTAGAAACCCTTGCTGTATTCAACTCCTGCAAAACTGAATCCACATTCACTGACAATAGGTGTTATATGAAGCAATATATTGCTCTGAGAATTGAAAAGTTGTATATCTGATTTGGGGCATCTCTTGACTCAAGTGTTAATTATTTTTATTGCCCTACAGGAATTTATAGTTGTCAGTGGCAGTTGGGACTCCAATTTTAAGCATTTGCCTAATTAGGTACATTAGTGAGATAGGTGATTCTGGGTGAGGAGCTATCAGTTACCACAGACTCTTCCAGCCCCGAAACTAAATGTGCCCTAACCAAAGAAACAGAAGGAGCCTTGAAAACTGTCTGAGGGATTGGGGGATTATTTATAATTTACCATGGAGCCTTTGTTGTATTGATTATAACTTTCTGTGCTTACGGGGATTAATTAATAGGACTAAATATGAAAGGCTGCACACTAATGACATTAACAGGAGCCATAATTACAGAACATAATTGCCAATAATTCTTCAATGGTTATTTGGTAATCAGATTCTTCTGAGGTTAAATGAAAATCAAGTAGACTTTTATTCATAGAGATATTAGCAATGCAGTGATGCATAATCACAATTGCCATTTAAACTCATCCAAGCTGCACAGTGTGCTAAAGGAGGTGTAAGGTATTTTCAGGGGTAGTTGGATGGCATCATTACAGAGGGCTAGAATGGGATGCCTTTCGAATCAGAGAAACATTGGTTCCAGTCTTGGTTGCATTACTTATTAGAAGTGTGACCTCTGACAACCCACTGACACCTACCAAACCTCTATTTCTTTATCTGTCAATGGAGACAATGCCTACCTGATTATGTTATTTTGAAAATTAAGTGAAATGATGCTTATGAAATCCTTAATGTGCCTGGTGCATAGTAGATACAGCTCAAAAAAGGAGACTCTTGGTGGTCACAGCAGAGATAATGGTGTTTGGCAGTAGCCAGGACATTGTTGATGAGATAGACCCTTTGGGTTCACATCACAAATGCACCTCCTCCAGACTAGAAGGCTTGCGTGAGTTGCTCAGCCACCTGTACTTCAGTTTCCTCATCTGTAAAACGGTTCCAGTTATTTGCCTACCTGATTTGTTCATAGGATTAAATGAAATAAAACATCATTAGGGATTAGCAGATTAGCACATGGAAGTATTTATCTTGTTGCTGCGACCTGTGTAAAAAAGCCTCTTCATGGGGGCGCCTGGGTTGCCGGTTGGTTAAGCAGCTGCCTTCGGCTTGGGTCATAATCCTGGAGTCCCGGGATGGAGTCCCATATCCGGCTCCCTGCTCAACGGGGAGTCTCCTTCTTCCTCTGTCCCTCACCCTGTTCTCATGCTCTCTCTCTCTCTCATATAAGTAAATAAAATCTTTAAAAAAAAATCTTCATGAATGATGAAGTAGAGAAAATTACCAAAGAAAGTAGAATCTCGACCTGCCTCAAGAAGAGTTATTAAGGTCTGTTAGAAGGAGAAGACAAGGTATGTCAGATGTGGCCTCACTGTATTTGATGTCTAAATCAAACTTGGGATTCCACCATCTAGATTGGCTTGGATAAGATGAAACAGAATTAAAGGAAGACTAAGGTAGGATATAGAACCCTCAAGAATCTAGCAGACTTTGGTGATTGCATTGTGCCAAGAAAAAAATAAAATTTAAATAAAAAGGAAGAAGTCTGTTCCTACCACAAATCCACAGAGAAATCTGTGAGAATTGAGGGACATCGCTCCAGGTATGAACAGTCTCTGTTTCCTTCCTGCCCTCCTGTTTGTCTTCTCCTCCCAAATCCTGTCCCAACTGCCAAGAATGTACCAAGTAAACTCAACATCAGGGAAGAAGTTCTTCAGAAAAACTAACTAGAAGTCAGTGGCCTGAGTGCAAATCCACTTCCAAGCTACGGTTGTCTTTTTCTGATTCACGTGAGCATGAATGACCTGTTGCATAAGAGCGTGTGTCCAAAGCTATACTCTCGAATACCAGTCTCTGTCTTGCTTAATCTAATAATGTACCCTGAAACACAAAGCATATAAGGAAGGTCTGTTGGTTAGCTTCATTTGTATTCATGAATACATTTCCTGGACTTCACTCTCCTTTTTCTCAAAGACGTGTGAGCAGTCTTTGGCCACCTCAAATGGATTAAAGAAGCCAACTATGGAGTGTTCAGCTACTCCCCATATATCCTTTTTTTTTTTTAATTCTGCTTCCAACCCACTGCCCTAATCTGTCTTCTACAACAGGATATTGATCAGCTCTTGAAATGGTCTTTTTCATTTCTAGATGCTTTCTCTGCAGATACTGTAGGTGTGGAGAATACGCTCCTGCCCTTGAAATGTATCCTAATTTCAGAACCGAGCAATAAGAGCCTCTGATAAGAGAGAGGACACATAGCAACCCTCTAGTGACAGTGATGGCCCGGACAACAATAACAGAAAAAGGAAAGCCAGCCCCCAGTCTCTAAATGGCTTGTTTCAAAAGTGCTTTTGTGAACTGGCTGCTTGAAACTCACATCATTTTTTTCCACTGATACAATAGTATACTTTGTCTTTTGTTCCTCACACCAGTGATGTCTTGGAAGCCTCCTTAACCCTTAATGTCCCTGAGGTAGTTGGTATTGTACAACAACCACAGAACTTTGCAACTTTGCTTATCAATTTGTCTGTAGCAAAGTTGATTTATTTTTTTAAAGATTTGTTTGTTTATTTCAGAGAGAAGGGAGGGCCAGAGGGAGAAGGGGAGAGAGAGAATCTCAAGCAGACCCCCTCCCGCCACTCCCCCCCCAACCCCCGGCCGCAGAGCATGGAGCCCAGCCTGGATCTCATGACCCCGAGATCTTGATCTGAGCCGAAGTCAAGAGTCAGATGCTTCACCCTTTACTGACTGAGCCATCCAGGCACCCCTATGGTGAAGTTGATTTAGAAATACAACTTTGCCAGGGAAAAAAAATGTCATCACTCAGAAATTGGAATGGAATTTCCCTAGCTTCAAGTCACTGCTGGATGCTCCTCTGATCTGAGCTGGGAGGAGGCTGGCCTTTGTCAGTGAGAGGGAAGAGGGAGCCTGTCTTCCTGCCTAGGTGTTTCTTATTGCCATGTTTCCCACCGCTGTCTGTTAACTGTGTGGTGAATTCATACAAGATAGGCTATGGCAAGACAGAAAGAGAAAAGCCATGTTCAAATTAGATTTAAGTTCCTTAATGGAAAGAGAAAAATGAAGGAAAAGAAATGAAAGAAATAGAAAGCACTTAGTAGTGGCACCTGTGGAGGAAAAAGTTAAGGCAGTTCCTTTTGAATCCCAGAGAGACAGCCATAAATGTAAAATATCTACGATTTACTGTGCACTTACCAGAGACCATGTGCTGTGTTGGCTCTTCACTTGTATTATCTTATTTAATGCTAGTAATAACAGTTTTATGTAGATAGCATTATCAACTTCATTTTACGGATGAGTAGCAGAGATTTAGGGGGATTAAGCATCTTGCCCAAAGCTGCATGGCTAGCCAGTGGTGGAGCTAGGATTCCACCATGCTGGTGGGATTCTGAAGGCTGTCTAATTAACCAGGATGCTGCATGCCTTCCAGCCACAAATTCAGTTGGGGCGTGCCTGCCTGCCCGTAGTTGCTTTTCATTTAGAGGACAGGATGTGATGCATGAAGCATGAAGCAATGGATAGAGAAATAGCAAGTGATTCAGTGAGAAAATTACGATTTAGTTAAACCACTTTGATTCAGGAAAAATTCCTTTATATGCTTTTATTGCTGTAATTTTAAAAGCAAATTCATTTTATCCTGCACTACTCCATGCTGCCTTTAACATTCTTTGCTAAGCATGTATTTATTTTGCAAGAAAAGAAGAGCATTTTTTTCAGTTTCATAATTACAATCATGCTATTATGAATATATGTTCATAATCTAAAGCTCAGATCAAGACAATTAAATAGGTAGCATCTCTCTACTTGGATTTTGCTCTAAGGAAGTCATGTAACTAGTCTGGACCTTAATTTATTCACTTGTAAAATGGGGAAAACGGGTTTTACAAAGGTCAGTAGAAATGCATGGCAAGTGCTAAGCCTAATGCTTCAGATTTAGTAGAGTCTCAACAAAAATACCAGTGATTATTAATAATGTTATCTTCTAGTATCATTGTTACTATTATTAGAAATAAAATATTTCCTAATGTAATTTGTAGGTGATTCCTATTTGGTGATATGAGCACCTGTGAGAAAAGTCTCCAAGGTTTCCTGTGCTCTTAAATGGTGTTCATACATTTTTTTTTCCAGATTGGAGATTTCTTGTTTTATCAATATTATCTTCCTAGATTCGTTATTAAATGTCATTCTGTTTTAATCGAAGTACTAGAAACTAAGTACAATAGCATCTATATTATTATTGCTTTTTATAGTACAGAGATATTATATAGTTCTTCTAACTATAAAAACATAGCTTACATTTTATAAGTTCTATCTTCTAAATATTGCATAGTTCAGGTTTTGAATGGTACATAAATGTTCTCAAAATATGTGAAAACAGAAATTACATGTAGAAGAAAAGGTTCAGTGTGCATGACAATACCAACCCCTCACAGTTATAGTGTCTATAAAGACACCAGTTTTGTGTTGGCTCTGGTTTAAGGGCAATCTTGAGTTAAAATTAGGTCCAGGACTAGTGAGTATATGACATTTCTGTGAGGGAAGAAATTGTTTGTTTTCATTAATCTGTATTTTCTTAAAAAGGTGTAAATTCCTGGAAATTTGCTATCAAACACTTTGCTATTGACTAAAATTCAGTATAAAGTAGTTATTTCTATACTCTTGTTCAAGGTAGATTAGTATTTGACACCAAGAGGAATTTTAGGGTTATCAATAAGGAAACAAGGCAAAAGATGAGACTGTAGTGAACTTTTTAAAGATCATGTGACAGTTGAATCAATTAGATAGGGTTCAGATTTTTTTAGTCTTTTGTCGTTTGTCAAATGAACTCATAATCCAGTTTTTATATGCAAATTGCCTTTCTCATTGTGTTTTCAGAAAAAAACAATTGATATGGAAAACGTTTGGCATTAAATCTGGTATGTATTTAATGCTCATGAAATGTTTCCCTCCTTTTTCAAAAATTGCCCAAACTTCAGTTCCCCATTTCCCAGCTAACTTAAACTACTGAACCAAAAAATAGTCTAATTTGAAATATTTTCTGACAAAAAATACTGACCAGTCCCCTAGATTTAGTTTACCTCCCTCTGTTAGCAACTCTTTATTAATTCTGTTAATAGAGTAAATTTCAGTGACTTCAAGCTCACTGATCTCTAGAAGGAAACCAGAACATTCAGATTTAAATTGTAAAAAGTGATAGCAGCAAAAACAGGAGATAGAGACCACTTAACCTCAAATTCAAATACCAGATCACCTAAGTAAAGCAAGCTCCAAGAAGAGGAGACATACCCTTTTCAAGGATATTTAAATGTTCTAATTGTGTTTGCCATCTCTTTTCATAATGAAAATATCAATTGGTTATTACTTTGGAAATCACTGTCTTTACTTACGCTGCTTTTTTGTTTTGTTTTGTTTTGTTTTTGTCTTTTTCTGCTACAATTTTGAAATGTGCTACAGCAAATTCTAGTGACCTTGAACAGGGTCTCTCGTCTTGTCCAGTCTATGCCACTAGCTAATTAGGGGATCTTGTGTCTGTCTGCTGAGCTCAGAAAATTGAATCTTCTCACCTTGAGTAAAAAGGTAGAAATAAGTAATGTTTTGGAGACTATTTGCTGAAATCATTGTCTATATGATTGTGAATCTAAGATTCTACCAACATTATTATTTCTAATGGTAGCACTTACCATTTATTATGCACTCATTTAATCTTCTCAAGGGACGTATTAGATAAGAACTATTATTATGCCATTTACAGATTAGAACACTGAGAATTTGGGATTAAGTAATTTGCCTATGATTACTAGGCTTGGGTTTCCAACCTAAACCAAACCATTCTGACTGCAGAGCCCATGTACTCCATGTGTAACAACTTGAGTAGAGAAATTAATATGTATATATCATTATGCTTATAATATTTACTGTAATATATTATATATTATATACAATAATATACATGTATAATTATATAGTATTAATATGTGTATATATATTTACATATATATACACATTTATTTTAAATCTCAAAGGTAAATTTCTTTCCTTCTGGAACCTTTAGCAAAAGGTTTAAATTATACTTGATTTTCCTCTACATTGAGCATGAATTTTTAAAGTGGGACCAGATAAATGATAAAATTACCTAAACTAGATGATGGATCAATATTTATTGATCACTGCTATTTCTTTTCTTTTTCTCTTTTTCTTTCTTTTTTTTGGCTTTTCGTTTCTGGGTGATATATAACTAGTTCATGATATTCATTTGCATAGGAACACCAGCTTGTTAAAACTAGAGTTATTTTAATGAGTTTTTATGTTGATAAAATATTTTATATCACTTGGGGTCACAGGTCTCAGAGATGGCCTCAAGGCATAACTAGAACCCAGACCAGGAAAGGACAGTGGAGACTCCAACCCTAAATTTCTTGTTTGAAATGATTAGTGTTAGGGTTCCAGAGTAAATGGATGCTCACATCAGTGATGCTAACGTTTTCTGGGATTGTTAACATTTTCCTTATTGACAGTGCCCTGTGGAAAGATACGTAACATGAGGAAAATGGAGAAAAAAATAGAAGGAAAAAGAGGTATCATGAGACTTCACAGGCTGAGGCATACATTTGCAAAGCCACCAGAAGAACATGGCGCACTATCACTTGTGCATTAAAATAAATGTGTAGGGACGCCTGGGTGGCGCAGTCAGTTAAGCGTCTGCCTTCGGCTCAGGTCATGATCCCAGGGTCCTGGGATGGAGTCCCACATCAGGCTCCCTGCTCAGCAGGAGGCCTGCTTCTCCCTCTGCCGGCCACTCCCCCTGCTTGTGCTCTCACTCTCTCTCTCTGGCAAATAAATAAATAAAATTTAAAAATAAAATAAAATAAAATAAATGTGTAATAACAATGAAATTTTTAAAATAAAATAAAAGATGTCTAATACATTTTATACTTTCTGTAGGACACAATGATTATAGACTTCTGAAATACATTTTTATTTTGTTCTTATATTAGAAGTATTGTTTTTTGGGGGAGGTGAAGAATAGAGAATGCAGATGTGTTGAGCAGAAAAATTTAAATATGGCTATGTCTTATTTTGATCTTTTTAAATTAATATTGATTTTTATGTGTCAGTTTTATGCAGTCAGGGAGATACAATTATGCTCTGAGTGCAATAAGTCATACCCTTCACAGATTTTGACAGAGAGAAGGAGTATTTTTAGTGGTAGGAGTTAATTTGCACTGCTGTTAATGCATGATAAGGTTGGTGATGATGTCTAATTGTTTCCTATGTTACTAGTTCAACTAAAAATAAGGTTCATGAAGGAAGCTGTGGGAAGTTATCGGGTATGACAGTTTCTCCAAAAATGAATTGCTTAAAATCACTTCTTACTAATCAATTTCTGATTCCAAAATGAACTTTTATTCCATCCTTTCCCTTTCCCCTCCCCTTCACTCTTTTAAGCCTTCTACACTAAACATTGGGATATGCATGAAAAGTGGGGAAATTTATAACCTACTTTAATCTTTCCAGGAAAGAAATGCCTGGGAAAAACTCACTTGATTCTTTTTTCTCTATTAACCATCTTTTTGACTGTTTCATATAAATATTAACAAACACATATACACTAACAGGAACACAAAAAATAACTTTTCATTAAATTGATACTCGGCATATTTACAATTTCTTTGGAAGTATCATGAATCAGTTGCACTAAAGGTTTAGCTTTATCATGTTGAGATAGCACAGTAGAAATAGACCAAGGGCATTCTATTCATTAAATATATCTTATTAACGAGACTTCCTTATATGATTAAACAGTACATATTGTTTGCAAGGTACCTCATCATGCACTGGGGCTGAAAACAGTATACTAGCTACAAATACTTCATCTACATTCCACCCATTTAAAAATCTTCAGTTGAACAATATGAAATTTGTGATACTCATTTTTTGCCTAAACAAATCAACATTTTATATGGTATAAACTGTACTATTCTGTTCCTTCTGTTCTCATTCATCTACTCAGTGGTAATTTTCTGAATGCTAACTGCACATTCTGCTGTATACTACATTCTGCTAGAATCTTGAAAAGTAAGATCAACAAGAAGATGTTAAGACTTAGTTTTCATCTGTGTCAGAATATTTCCTCTTTAAGGAAAATGATACACAAGCCTATTATGTCACGTAACCCCAAATCCAGAGGTCAGGTAGTTTGACAGCCCAGATTCTTCTGAATCTGTCCGCCTTTGCTCTTGCATCTTCAGAATACTGGCTTTTATTGTTAAGCTTGTCCAGTTGTGGTCACAAAATGGGTGCAGTAACTTCGCCTATCACATTGTCATATAACCATCTCCTAAAGTAGACCAGCCTCTCTGTGCGTGGGTATATGAACCTTTCCCACAAGCTCCATGATGGTTCCCCTCCAGTCTCCTTCTTAAACCGATCACAGGCACCAGAAGGGACTTAAACAAGAATGTCTTTGCTAATTAGGGTTCATGCATGCTCCTGGGCCTGGCCAAGGGTCAGGTTTCCCTAGAAGCACAAGATCACTAGAATGCCTAACAAAATTCAGACAAACCAACAAACCTCCAGAATCTTGCCTGAGGAATATATCATGAATCTTGCCTGAGGAATATATCATGAATCCTATGTAGAGGTAAAAAGTATGATGTGGTAAAGGCTGAGGAGCTTAGAGAAATTAGCGTGGACTGACAGTCAGTTTGCCTGCCAACTGACTTTTAAAATCATGGACAACTTTTCAGTATTTGAAGTGATGATGAAAGTAACCAAATTCTATGTCTCAATGACAATAAAAGACATATTCCTGAATCACTCCACATATTTCCCTGTGGACATACCAAGTTTTTAAGTCTGTGAAGACTTTAGCAACCCTCTTCAAGTTGTACCCCATTGGACAAGAAACTTACCTAATTTTTGATATTTCACTGTTAAATAATGAAGGCAATGTTAAAATCCTTTCCTGCTGTGTGTGTTTATGAAAATAATAATATGAATAAATAAATATTGATGAAATGTGCTGTTATGGAATAGGAAAGACCAGTGAAATAGAGTGAATAGTCTGTAAAAGCTTATTCCATTTAGTAAAAAGTTTTCTGATAATGCAGGTAGTCATATTATTGGATTCAGCTAACATTTTAATTAGTGTTATACACATAACACATAACATATATACAGACAGACAGACATAAACAAATTAGTACAGTTTATACCATATGAAATGTTGGTTTGTTTAGGTAAAAAATGAGTATCACAAATTTCATATTGTTCAACTGAAGATTTTTAAAATGGGTGGAATGTAGATGAAGTATTTGTAGCTAGTACACTGTTTTCAGCCCCAGTGCATGATGAGGTATCTTGCAAACAATATGTACTGTTTAATCATATAAGGAAGTCTCATTAATAAGATATTTTCAATGAATAGAATGCCCTTGGACTATTTCTACTGTGCTACCAGAAACTCCAGAAATAATAATGAGGATTTGTAAAATTTTTGCTATCTACAGATTTACAACATGCAGTGTTGTAGGAAATATCAATGCTTATAATGAATTGGAGCTCAGAAACTTAGAATCCAGGTTTAGCTCCCTTTGCAGGTAGTATCCCTACAGACAATTTAGGAAACCTGGTGTTTTAAACCTAGACCAGGTCTTAGAGAGTGCTGACGCAAACCAAGTCTTCTAAAGATGAAGACACTGAGACTCAGAGATATCCAGTGACTTACCCAAGACACACTTTGTGACATCTGTAACCTCCCCTCTACAGCTCTCCTCACTAAACCTCTGGTTGCCCAATGATGCAGTCAGAATGCTGCCCTTTAACCTCTGGGGCCCTGCTTGCCTTTCCTGTACATCATGATTGTGAGGATCTGTTATACATTTTAATTATATATTGTTATTCTTCTCAGGCATAAACTTGATTTTCAGTTCTTAATATATCTGAGCACCTTAGGGCCTTCCTTTAGTGAGTTATGTTTAATATTTGATTATCGAGACATTTCCTCATCCCCTCCCCAAATTTAAGGCTTTATCAATTGCTGGTAATGGTAATGTTGTGTGGGATTCCAGAAAATTTGCCAATATCTGCCATTTTCCACAAAAGAACTTAGGCCTTCTCTGTTTACTATACTGGCTGGGAGTGTTACAGTATCTTTCTATTATGCTTAGAAATCTGTAGTTTCCAAACCTTTATTGTACAAGGAAAATAGAGTCTTCAGTGCGACATTTTCTCGGTTCCAAATAAATTAGACATTAAATGACTGTGTATTGTTTAAAGGTGGGCAGAGAGCTGGAATTTGAACTAATTTATTTGGAATACACACACAACTGCTGCTTCCATCATCCTATGGAGATCAGTGGCAAATAGGTCAGAGTATATGGAATGTTCATGCCTCATAGTGGTGTGATGACATTAATGTGAAAATTTACCCAGGGCATAACCAATGTTGAATTTTTAAAAAATTGGGCCCCAATAGGTTCTTCTTAAAACCAGCAATTTCACTGAATTATGCAAGATTTATTCATTTATTTGTTTAAGTAAATACAATTGTTGGAAAGGCCACACTTGCTTTGTGGTAGATATCCTGCAAACCAATTGCAGCTCTATTTTGTTTTTTATCTATGCCATTTTAAGCCAGAAGTTGTCCTTAAAAATAGTATTTAGTCTAAAAAGTAATTCTGCAATTAAATGTTTTCTCAGCACCCGTGGTTTCCAAGCTATTTATAATGACTGTCCTCAGGCCAGGCTCACCATGCCTCCTCCTTTACTTTTCTTTTCAATATTTTATTTGGGGGGGGGGTAGAGGCAGAAGCAGACTCCCCTCTGAGCAGGGAGCCCAACACAGGGCTCAATCCCAGGACCCTGAGATCATGACCTGAGCTGAAGGCAGATGCTTAACTAAGCCACCAGGCGGCCCTGTCCTTCCTTTTAGAATTTGCATGTTTGGAGAAAATTTGCCTCCCATACACCTCACTTGATAAACCTTTGTGATTTCGATACATTGATATTCCTCAGTGTTTTTTTTTACAAAATTCTTATACTCTTGATTTTTTTTTAAAGATCTTTGGAGCGCCAGGGTGGCTCAGTCATTTGGGTGTCTGGTTTTAGATCAGGTCATAATCTCAAGGATCTGTGGTCGAGCTCTGCATTGGGCTCTGTGCTCAGTGTGGAGTCTGCTTGAGATTCCTTTCCCTCCTCCCTCTCCCTCCCCCTCTGCTCCTTCCCCCCCACTTCTCTCTCTAAAATAAATAAATAAAATATTTTTTAAATTTTTTAAATAAAAAATAAATAAATAAATGATCCTTAAGGGAAATACTGTTTTCTCCATGAGACCCATCTTATAATGACTTTGGACTAGTGTCAGTAAGCTTTTTTATAATAAAATCTTTCAGCCATTTTAGTAATTGATTTTTATTTAATTATAATTAACATTGTGACAAAAAAATAAAAGTCACCAAGTAGTGCCCTTGTATCTTTACAGGGAAGATAGGACAAGACTCTTCAAAAGAAGGTAATCCTACGAAATTATTAAATGGCTAAGAATTATTAATATTAAAAAAATAGTATTCATGTCATTCTCCCACAAATAGCCACCTGAATTAAATGTTACTATCTCCCTCTACTTGATTAATTCAGTTACGTGAATTAATATTAATATCCTATGCACACAGAATTTAAACTCATGGACTTTAGAATTCCTTACCACCTGGGTTCAAATCCCAGCTGTACCATTTATATTTTGTTAGACCCTGGGCAAATTATTTAACCTTCTCAAGCCCA
The DNA here is from genome assembly GCF_037043125.1 of Eumetopias jubatus. Classification (NCBI taxonomy): domain Eukaryota; kingdom Metazoa; phylum Chordata; class Mammalia; order Carnivora; family Otariidae; genus Eumetopias; species Eumetopias jubatus. Next base: position 69,914,254 of record NW_028274815.1, read on the forward strand.
GTTTTCTGATATTTGAAATGGGAATAACTATCTGCCTCAAAGAGCAGTTGGGAAAATTAAATAAAATAATCTGTCTATATAGTATAATAGGAGTTCTATAAGTGAGAGTTTGTTATTGGTCTCAAGCCATTATGATTTTCTTTTAATAATTTTCAAGCTCTGGCCTTTAATACCATTGTTGGAATAATGTGTCTTTCCCCACAATGTATCACTGCTTCAGAAATTAGGATCAACATCTCAAATAGTTCATTTTTATCATTCTTAATTTAAGGTATCACTCAAATGTCCATCTACTTATTTGACAAATATTTATTGATGATGCACTAGGTACCAAGCACTGCCGTATGACCTGTGGGTAATGAGCAAAACCAGATATGTTCCCTGTCCTCTTTGATATTCTTACAAGGGAAAACGACACTAGGCAACCCCACAAATAAACCTAAAACTACAGCTATTATCTGGCAGCTAGGAAAGAGAGAAATTTGGAGCTCTAGGAGTGTTTCAGAGATTTGGCCTAGTCAAGGGCTCTGGGAAAATTTTTCTAAAGAAATGACATTTCATTTTTTTTCTTTTAAATGACTAGATTTGTTTATTTTTCATTTCTTTATATATTTTTAAATAAAAAATTTTATATATTTAAGGTGTAAAAAAATAATGACATTTGTGATGAAATTGGAAGGATGAATAGGGGGAATCAGGTGACAAGAAAAAAGACATTCCTTGTAGAGAAAACCAGCATGTTCAAAGGTCCTGTAGTAGGACAGAGAAGGGGAAATACAGGTGAAAGGCCACTGTAGCTAGAATTCAGGAAGTAGGGAAAGAGTGGTTTGACTTGAGACTGGATTTTGTTTCCAGAACAAGTGAAGGCTTTGAGGCCATAATAAAGAGTTTTGCTTTTATTCTGAAATAACGAAACTGTTTTCGGTTTTATGGAAAAACTGATATGATCAGATTTTTTTCACAGAGTCGGGGAGTTTGGAGAAAATATGTGACAACCTGTTAGGAAGGTATTGCAGGAACTCCTATTATAATGTCTTGGACCTGAATGGAGGAAGTGAAGATGGGAGGCCGGCAATATAGATTCAAGTAGAGGGAGACAGCAAGAAAAAGAGGCGAGGTACCTTGTGGTCATTAGAAGACAAGATGCCAAATAGGCAATTGAATATTTGGATCTGGACCCCAGAAAAGAGATCTATGCTGGGAAAATATATTTTTAAGTCATCTGGGTGTGGCTACTAACTGAAGGACATGGTATAGAAAAGAAAAAAGGGAATTACTGGGTTTTAACAGAATTGGTGTTTTGTTTTTTTTTTTTTTTTTAGATAGAGCAATGGAAAGACAAAAACTAGAATGTTACCAAAATGAAAAACTTTGATATCTTAGAGGGATGTGAGATATACTACACTCATATTTTGTAGTCATTTATTGAAATTTGTTGACACTTGGACATGTTGGAGTCCTGAATACTTCATTTTCTGTTCTCTGGATTTATTTGCTTGAAGTAATTTAGTAACAGAATATATTACCTGTGTACTTTGAAATGCATCTGCTCTGCCTTTTCAGCCAACAGAATAGAGTGTTGTTGTTGTTGTTATTGTTGTTGTGTGTGTGTGTTTGGTTTATTATTTTCCTGGTGAGAAATATTTTAAGTTATAGGTACACAGCCAGAAAAAGCATTTCTCTACAGCTCATTTGTTTTATAGAGACTGCCAGAGTGAATGGAGGACCTTATATGAGCAGGCAGTGGACCTTTGAGCCAGATGCTTGTTTTCACTCCTCTTTTATGATATTTGATGGTTCATTAGAATTCTATCTTCACACCTAGCAAAACAGAAAGTAAGCATAAATATGATGTTTATTGTCACAGAAAGGAAAAAAAAGCAATAAAACATTTAAGGCTATTGAAGTTTCTTCTTAGTCATTTTATCTTGAAATGGTAACTTGCCTATATTTTATTCTGGATTCACATTAACCAGTGTAAATGCATTCTTCATCCAGCAGTGCTGAGGAAGAGAGGTGCTACTGAGAAGCAACATTTTGTGTTCCACTGAAAAGTGCTTTTCTCTGAACTAAAAATTTGCAAGAGATGATGGTACAAGTTAAAGGTTTAGGGCAGGGTTTCTGAAGCTTGGCATGGTTGACACTTTGGGTGGGAGAACTCTTTGCCGTGAGAGCCTGACCACTGTACTGTAGGGTGTTTGGAAGCCTTGCCCTATTCTCTTGATGCCAGTAGCTCCCCCCCCCATTAAAAGTTGTGACAGCCAAAAATGTCTGTAGGCATTGACAAATGTCCTCTGGAGGGGGTGGGCAAAACCACTACTGATTTATAACTACTTCAGGGAATTTAAGAATAACTTTTAGCAGCTAAGTCAAATGAAAAATTATGATACATAAATATCTCAGAACTCTATCCCCCCACACACATACATGCACACATGGAAAAAAAAGTTCTTAGGTAGTTTAAGCATTTTTAAAACATGTTATGCCATTACCTTAAAGTAAAAACAAAAAAGCACCTTTGTTAGTCCAATCCAATCCAATTTCCATTCTTAGAAATATCTTTGTAAACCATTGATTAAACCTGCTGAAAATTGATTTCCTTTAATCTAACCTCATTTTCAATGGTTAATCTTTATCAAACTATATTAACAAGTATTAATCTTCAGAGATTAGCAAACTTGAAAAACAGTGCCCATCCTCAATCCACATTTGTGTCTCCATTTAACTGTCGATTCTGGTAGTCTGACAAAAATAATAAATCATGACTGTATTTACTTTTTCATTATTAAATGAAACTGTATTATCTATTTAAAGAAATAAAACATTACAAGGAAAAGAGTAGTCTGCAGGCATAATGAAGTTATTCATTCTTCACTGTTGGCCATTACATTAATCACTTAATGCTGATTTCCCATCTCAAATGAAGCAATCATTAGGAAGGTGGCTGTTGTTTTTTCATTTGGCATAATATAAAAGAAGCGGGAATAATCTTTTTCAAGATTTATTTTATTATTTTTATTTTTTTTAGATTTTATTCATTTATTTGACAGATAGAGACACAGCGAGAGAGGGAACACAAGCAGGGGGAGTGGGAGAGGGAGAAGCAGGCTTCCCGCCAAGCAGGCTCAATCCCAGGACCTGAGCCGAAGGCAGATGCTTAATGACTGAGCCACCCAGGCGCCCCAATTTATTTTATTTTAGAGAGAGAGAGAGCACGCAAGTGCTGGGAGGTAGGGGCAGAGGGAGAGAGAGAGAGAATCTTCAGCAGACTCTGAGCTGAGTGCAGAGCCTGATGCAGGGCTCCATCCCATGACCCCGAGATCATGACCTGAGCCGATACCAACAGTCAGATGCCCAACCAGCTGTGCCACCCAGGTGCCTCAGAAACTTGAATAATTTAAACAGATTTTGGCTCAGTTATGATGTGGGCAATAAAAACAAATTATCTCCCATTTTTTACTTGTTTAAGTTTGGTCTGTTTTTCATCAGTTTATCTTATGCAATTAAATTTGGTTTTTCTGTAAGTGTACTGGTCCACTGCCTGGCAACATTACAAAATGCTGATCCAATCAACAGTAGAAACAGGTTTCAGTCAACGTAAATTTTTCCCGGTTGCATTATTTAAAGCTCTGAAATGGTAAATGTTTATCAATAGTATAATTAACAAAGGCCTTTCCCTCATTCAGTATTTCACTCAGTGAATAACAGGACAGTTATGTTAGTAATTCTACTCCTGGAGTAGCTCCCTGTTCTTTAGTTAAGAATAACAAACTAGCATCTAGTTTTGAGGGTATTGGCCACACCGAAGTCTAAGCTACTTGATGTAATAGTACATAAATCTTTATGAATCAGAAAACAGAATCTCATGTACTAGAAGAAAATCTACTGAGATCAAACTTTCTGTCTTTATGCCCAACTCAGTGCTTCTATTTTTTTTAGTTTAACTTGGGAATATCATGGGTTATAAGCGAGATGGGTTCTATAGATATAAAATATCGACATGAAAGGGGTGTAGTACAGAGAAGTGGTAGACCCCAACAAGGAAAACAATATGTGTTGCACCAACATAGATAATCATTACTTGACTCTCCTTTCTATACTTGCCTGAGAGGCAACTTTAAAAGAAAACCAGTCAAACTAATTTCATTCTATTTTGCACTAAGTCTAGTTCTGACTAAACAGTTTGTGCTCCATAAAACATATAATCTTGTAAATACATAGTTATCTATAATTTTGAACATCTGTAAAATTTTAAAAAGAGGACAAGAAGACAGCAGGAAGGGAAGAATGAAGGGGGGAAATCGGAGGGGAAGATGAACCATGAGAGACGATGGACTCTGAGAAACAAACTGAGGGTTCTAGAGGGGAGGGGGGGCGGGGAGATGGATTAGCCTGGTGATGGGTATTAAAGAGGGCACGTTCTGCATGGAGCACTGGGTGTTATACACAATGAATCATGGAACACTACATCAAAAAAAAAAAAAAAGAGGACATGATGTAAATATTCTGGGCTTCACTCGGTGAGAAATACCGGGTGTGTTGCGTTGCCCCTTTGGTACTATGGTTCCAGTGATGGGAGTTACTCACTGCTGCCCCTCTTAGCTGATCACTGACTTCAGGCCTTGCCTGAAGTGTCTCTGTTGTGGTAACAATTATGATGCTCAGTTACTGGCTGAGAACATTGAGCTGGGAACAGTACATTCCCAGAATTTTTTTTTCTTTCCTTTTATTCAGTTGATTCTTCTCACTTTCCTATATTTTTTTCTCTTCTTCTGAGAAGAAAACCACGCCATTTTTTTTTCACATCCATATGTGCCTACATATCTAATGTGAGAAATGAACTATATTTTTAAATATTTATTTTTCTCCTTCATTCTAGGTGGTTTTATATCCAGCCTGAAAGATGATATAAAAGTCCATTGGTGACATATGTATATACCTAACACTGACATATTTTTAAGGAAATATGAAGTACTTAAAGGTCATGCCTAACTTTTATGACCTAGATAGAGGCAGACATTTCAAATGAGACTCAAATCAGCTCTTTCTCTGACAGTAATAGCACACAGACCAGATACAAAATAAAGAACTTGGCCCATCAGGCTTGCAGGGCACACTGAGTCAAACTGAGCAAATGGACAGAAGAATTTTAATATACAGGCCTTGGTTTGCACTTTTTGTTTTAGTTTGCAGAAGGCCATCTCAGTTTCTCAATTTTCTTTGAGTCGGTGTATGTTTGTTTTTATAAGGGAGAAAAAATATGTATTACATGAAAATAAAAACTGAAGTTTTATTTCATTGTTTCTTAAAAATCTAAATGAAGTTTTTTGATGGGGCTACAGCAAAGATTGAGGTACAAGGCCAGATATCAGGATCAGAGGACTAAAAGAGGTTGTAATGAATCATTCATCCAAGTTACAGTCAAGGAGGAAGCTAGAAGTCTCAGATTAAATGCAATCACAATAGGAGAGGGAGGGGGAGATTTTGAATCAGAGTAGAAGAAAACCAAAGAAATAATTGTGGACCAACACAATGCACCACAATAAATTACATACCATCAAAGAGATGCAGGGGGACTCCTATGGTTCTCTTTTCAAGGGCTCCACTGCTCAACAGTCAGATAATGAGAGAAGGTGGGAAAGACCTCTGATCTGATCGACTATACTTCGAAAACAAGCTTTTTTCAAAGACACACACAGTCTGAGAAATCTCATTAAAGTTATGCTTCATTCTTTTTTATACTATAATAAATAGCCCTTAGAAACATGATATTTTATTGTGGCTCTAATGACTCTTGGTTAAATCTGACAATACTGATGTCACGCATAGTGCCAGTCAGACTGGCAATAGGACATTAAAAAAAAAATTAGTAGAACATAAGAATCTTCCAAAACATGATACATAAAACCCAGTTCTCCATGAAAACTGAACTTGTTTAAAAAGAATACTGGCAAGATAATCTTGGAGAGTTACATTATAAAATGAGAACAAACTTTTCTTCAATGTCATCCTTGTGATTCTGGCCTGTGTTTCTATTAATATCATGCAAATGTTATGGAAATAGAGCATGCTGGGTGCCTCATCTGTCTCAGAGAGTGGTTGCAAGATGACAAAGGTAAAGAGAAGAACTATTTTAGTTGAGCAGGTAAAGAAAGGATGAAATTTCACTCAGCAGTAGCCTGTTGATAATGAACTTGGGCATCTCTGTCATGCAAAACAGAGGCACTGTGTGAATGTGAGGAATCCACAGGCTCAGAGAACGGAATTTTTGAGCCTTGCTTTCAAAACCAAGCCTGAAGAGAATTGTGAGTGTGAAGCAGACTGACAGGCTGATGAATAGAGTTGTCAGGGAGAATGCAAAGCAAGGTGTGAATTTTGGTGGTGTCAGGTAGCAACTCCATATTCCAAGGGATGCTGCTTTTTATGCTGATGAGAAGGTGAGGAATGCTGATAGGTACAAGAGAGGAAGCCTCCATTCACTATTTTCCATCTCATTTGGAATTTGCTTTGTCACTTTCCCTCAGAAGACCATGCACAAAAGCTTCTGTGCAGGGGTAGTATGGCATAGTCTGATGTTGTAGTTAAGACTGCAGTAGTAGTTAGAGTTCCTGGGTTCAAATCCCAAGTCTATAGATTCTGATACATTTTAAATCGCTTTCTCATTTTTTTGAGTGTACAACTTAAATTCTTTATCTTCTCATCTGTGAAATGGGAGTAACTATTTTAACCAACTTACAATGTTATGTGGATCAAATAAGACAAACTTTGTAAAAAATACATAGCATATTGAGTGGCACAGTGAAACCCCTAAGTAAACCTTACCTGGTTAGCTTAAGTTCTGGGTTAATATTTTAGTTAGAGATCTTCCAGTTCTCAGAGAATTTATAATCAGAGGAGAGAGACCACCCCAATAAGCATATAATTCTTGACAATAGGAAGTTTTAAAAATTGTGGAATATAAGGATGCAATTAAAAGAAAAATACTGGAGCGGAAATCAAGCTGGAAGTCATTGTAGATTAGAGTGAGCATATGCTCTATGCAGTTGGGGAATGTATTATATGATTGGAGGTGAAAATGATATTAAAAAATAAGTTTCACAGTAGTATATAAGACCTTTCTAAAAATGATAGATAATAATCATATCTAGGACAAGCTCTCCCCAGTGTGTTCAATAAACAGTTACAAACCATGCACTCAAGCCTCTTTGGGCCAGGGCAATGGAGAATATAGTAAATATGCTAGCTCTGTAGTTTTGAGGATATTTTTCTAAAACGTGTCAGCCCACATTTTAATAAAATACCATTCCTTTATTTGGTCGGCGGAAGTTGTATTAGTAGACCCAGAAATGCCATAGATTATCCGTGTTGCCCACCAGCACAGTGTTGCAGGTGTCCAGCTGATGTTTTGGTTTATGGGCTCTATATTAAGCAGGCAGTCATTGTCTTAACCTTCTAGATACTAGGTGACAGCCACTGTTTCCAAGAACTGATATATCTAACAAAGACATCCAAAAACAGGAAAAGATACTCAAACCAAAAACGTTTTGATATATTAAGATATGTTGATGCCAAAACACAATTTCAGTGAAATATGGAAGAAAAAAAAATCATGTTTTTGGCATTTTAAGTTTTTATTTTAATTCTAGTTAGTTAACATACAGTGTAATATTAATTTAAGATGTACAATAAAATAATTCAACACTTCCACACATCACCCAGCGTTCATCACGACAAGAGCACTCCTTAATCCCCATCACCTATTTAACCCATCCCCACATCCCTTTCCCCACTGGTAACCATCAGTTTGTTCTCTATAATTAACAGTCTGTTTCTTGATTTTGTCTCTCTTTGCTTTATTGTTTTGTTTTTTCTTTTTGTTTATTGTTTTGTTTCTTAAATTCCATATATGAGTGAAATCATATGGTATTTGTCTTTCTCTGACTTATTTTGCTTAGCATTATACTCTCTACCTCCATCCATGTCTTGCAAATGGCAAAATTTCATTCTTTTTATTACTTAATAGTATTCCACCATATAAATATCACTTTGCTATGGTCGATGTCAAAGAAATTACTGCCTGTGTTCTCTTCTAGGATTTTTATGGTTTCAGGTCTTGTGTTTAGGTGTTTAATCAATTTTGCATTCATTTTTATGTAGGGTATAAGAAAGGGGTCCCGTTTCTTTCTTTTGCACATTGCTGTCCAGTTTTCGCAACACCATTTGTTGAAGAGATTATCTTTTACCCGTTGCATATTCTTTCCTGCTTTGTGGAACATTAACTGGCCAAATAGTTGTGGGTTTATATCTGGGTTTTCTATTCTCTTTCTGTAGACTTATGTGTCTATTTTTGTGCCAGTACCATAGTGTTTTGATTACTGTAGCTTTGTAATATAACTTGAAGTCTGGAATCGTGATGCCTCCAGCTTTGTTTTTCTTTTTCAAGATTACTTTGGCTATTTGGGGTTTTTGTGGTTCCATACAAATTTTAGAATTGTTTGCTCTAGTTCTGTGAAAAACACTATTGATATTTTGATAGGGATTGCATTAAATGAGTAAATTGTTTTTTGTAGTGTAGAAATGTTAATATTTGTTCTTCTGATCCCTGAGCATGGTATGTCTTTCCATTTCTTTGTGTCATCTTCAGTTTCTTTCATCAGTGTTTCATTGTATTAAAAGTGCTGGTCTTTCACTTCTTTGGTTAGGTTTATTTCTAGATATCTTATTATTTTGGGTGTAATTGTAAATGGAGTTGTTTTCTTAATTTCTCTTTCTGCTGTTTCATAATTGTATAGAAATGCAACATATTTCTGTACAGTGATTTTGTATCCTGTGACTTTACTGAATTCGTTTATCATTTCTAGCAGTTTTTTGGTGGGGTTTTTTGTGTTTTCTATATATAGTATCAAGTCATCTGCAAATAGTGAGTTTTACTTTTTCCTTACCAGTTTGGATGACTTTTATTTCTTTTTGTTGTCTGATGGCTGTGGCTAGAACTTTCAGGACTATGCTGAGTAAAAATGTTGTCCTGACCTTAGGGTAAAAGCTCTGTTTTTCCATTAAGTATGATGTTAGCTGTGGGGTTTTCATAGACAGTCTTTATTATGTTGAGGTATGTTTCCCCCAAGCCTACTTTGTTGAGGGTTTTTATCATGAATGGATGTTGTACTTTGTCAGATGCTTTTTTTTTTTTGCATCAATTGAAATGATTGTGTGTTTCTTATCCTTTCTCTTATTGTTGTGATGTATCACATTAATTGATTTGCCAATACTGAACCACACTTGCATCCCAGAACTAAATCCCACTTGATCTTGGTGAATGACTTTTTTAAGGTATTGTTGGATTTGGTTTGATAGTATTTTGTTGAGGATTTTTGCATCTATGTTCATCAGAGATATTGGCCTGTAGTTATCTTTATTTATGGTGTCTTTATCTGGTTTTAATATCAGGGTAAAAATGCTGGCCTCATAGAATGTATTTTGAAGTTTTCCTTCCTTTTCTATTTTTTTGGAATAGTTTGAGAAGAATAGGTATTAACTCTTTTTTAAATGTTGGTAGAATTTATCTGTAAAGCCATCTGGTTCTGGGATATATGTTTTGATTACTGATTTAGTTTCATTGGTGGTAATCAGGCTGTTCAGGTTTTCTATTTCTTCCTGATTCAGTTTTGGTAGGTCATATGTTTCTAGAAATTTATCCATTTCTTCTAGGTTGTCTAATATGTTGGCATGTAAGTTTTCATAATATTCTTTTGCAATCCTTTGTTTTTCTCTGGTGTCGGCTGTTATTTCTCCTCTCTCATTTGTGATTTTATTTATCTGTCCTTTCTCCTCTTTTCTTGATATGTTTGGCTAGAGGTTTATCAATTTTATTGATTTTTTTCAAAGAACCTGCTCTGGGTTTCATTGATCTGTCCTATTATTTTTTGGTTTTTTGCTTTGTTTTTTTTGTTGTTGTTGTTGTTGTTTGTTTTAGTTTCTAAATCATTTATTTCCACTCTAATCTTTATTATTTCCTTCCTTCTGCTGGTTTTAGGTTTTAGGTTTTGTTTGTTGTTCATTTCCTAGCTCCTTTAAGTGTAAATTTAGGTTGTTTAAGGTTTTTTTTTGCTTCTTGAGGTAAGCCTGTATTGCTATAAACTTCCCTCTTAAAACTGCCTTTGCTGCATCCCAATGTTTTTGGACTGTTGTATTTTCATTTTCATTTGTTTCCATGTACTTTTTAAATTTCTTCTTTGAAGTCGTCATTGACCCATTCATTGAGCATGTTATTTAACCTCCATGTATTTGTGGTCTTTCCAGATTTTTTTCTTGTGGTAGACTTCTAGTTTATAGTATTGTAGTGAGAAAAGATGCATGGTATGACTTTGATCTTCTTGAATTTGTTGAGGTTTGTTTTGTGGGCTAATATGTGATCTATTCTGGAGACTGTTCCATGTGCACTTGAAAATAATGTGTATTCTGGTGTTTTAGGATGGAAATGTGCTAAATATATCTGTTAAATCCATCTGCTCCAGTGTGTCATTCAGAGCCATTGTTTCCTTGTTGATGTTCTGTTTAGATGATCTGTCCATTGATGTAAGTGGGGTGTTAAAGTCCCCTATTATTATTGTATTATTATTGATTAATTCCTTTGTGCTTGTTATTAATTGTTTGTTTTTTAGGTATTTGGGTGCTCTTATGTTGGGTGCACAAATATGTACCACTGTTATATCTTCTTGTTGGATTGTCCCCTTTATTATTATGTAGTGTCCTTCTTTGTCTCATTACAGTCTTCATTTTAAAGACTATTTTGTCCGGGGTGCCTGAGTGGCTCAGTCAGTTGAGAGGCTGCCTTCAGCTTGGGTCATCATCAATCTTTAAAAAAATAAAATAAAGACTATTTTATCCAATATGAGTATTGCTGCTTTGGCTTTTATTTTTTTTGACACCATTTGCATAATAGATGTTTCTCCATCCTCTCACTTACAGTCTGCAAGTGACTTTAGGTCTAAAATGGGTCTCTTGTAGGCAACATACAGATGGTTCTTGCTTATTTAACTATTCTGTTATCCTGTCTTCCGATTGGAGTGTTTAGTCCATTTACATTCAAAGTAATTATTGATAAATATATATGTATTGTCATTTTATTATGTGTTTTGTGGTTTCTTCTCAAGATTTTCTCTAATCCTCTGTTGTCTTTCTCTCAGCATGGTTTGCTGATATCCTTTAATGACATATTTGAATTTTTTCTCTATATTCTTTGTATATTTATTAATGGGTTTTGATATATAGTTACCACTAAGTTTGTATATAACCTCTTCTGCATATAGCAGTCTATATTAAGTTCATGATTGTTTAGGTTTTAACCCTTTCTTTTTTTAATATTTTATTTATTTATTTGACAGAAAGATAGCACAAGTAGGCAGAGCGGCAGGTAGAGGGAGAGGGAGAAGCAGGCCCTCCGCTGAGCAGGGATCCTGAGGTGGGGCTCAATCCCAGGACCCCGGGATCATGACCTGAGCCACAGGCAGACGTTTAACTGACTGAGCCACCCAGGTGCCGGTTTTAACCCTTTCTTTTTTCCTCTCCTCCCCGTGGTATATTTTCTTATATTTTATACTTTCTTATTTTGTGAGTTCTTTAACTGATTTTTTAAAGAAATGCTCATTTTTTACTGTGTTTGTGTCTCCTACCAATTATACTATCATTTTTGATATCTCCTTTCTACTCAAAGAGTCCCCTATAATATTTCTCACAGGGCTGGTTTAGTGGTCATGAACTCCTTTAGTTTTTGTTTGTCTGGGAAACTCTTCATCTCTCCTTCTGTTCCAAATGATGGCCTTGCTAGATAGAATATTCTTGTCTGCACATTTTTCCCATGAAGCACTTTGAATATATCATGCCACTCTCTTATGGCTTGCAAAGTTTCTGCTGAAAAATTTCCTGCTAGCATTATGGGTTTTCCTATAAGTTATTGTCTTCTTTTGTCTTGCTGCTTTTAATTTTTTTTTTCTTTATCATGATATTTGGTCAGTTTAATTACAATATGTCTTGGTGTGGATCTGGTTTTGTCGATTTTGATGGGAGTTCTCTGTGCCTCCTGGATCTGGGTATCTGTTTCCTTCCCCAGATTAGGAAAGTTTTTAGATGCTATTTCTTTTTTTTTTTTTAAAGATTTTATTTATTCATTTATTTGAGAGAGAGAGAGAGAGAGCACATGAGGTGGGGGAGGGTCAGAAGGAGAAGCAGACTCCCTGCTGAGCAGGGAGCCCGATGCGGGACTCGATCCCGGGACTCCAGGATCATGACCTGAGCCGAAGGCAGTCGCTTAACCAACTGAGCCACCCAGGCGCCCTAGATGCTATTTCTTCAAATAAATTTTCTGCCCCCTTTTCTCTCTCTTCTTCTTCCTATAATACAATATATTCCATTTGATGGAGTCACTGAGTTCCCTAAGTCTATTGTCATTTTGTATAATTCTTCTTTCTTGCTTTTGTTATGCTTAATTTCTTTCCCTTACTTTGTCTTCTTTTTTTTTAAGATTTTATTTATTTATTTGACAGAGACACAGCGAGAGAGGGAACACAAGCAAGGGGAGTGGGAGAGGGAGAAGCAGGCTTCCCGCGGAACAGGGAGCCCGATGCGGGGCTCAATCCCAGGACCTGAGCCGAAGGCAGACACTTAACGACTGAGCCACCTAGGTGCCCCTCCATTACTTTGTCTTCTAAATCATTAATTTGTTCTTCTACTTCTTCCAGCCTACTGTTCATGTTCATCAAGCATGTTTCTAATCTTGTTTATTTTAACACTTTATCTCTGTTATTCCTTATCTCTGCGTCTCACTCATGTCTTCCACTCTTCTCAAGTCCAGTGATGATCCTTATGATTATTACTTTAAATTCTCTATCAGCCATGTTACTTATATCTCTTTTGCTTAGATCTCTGACCGTGGCCTTCTCTTGTTCTTTCATTAAGGATAAATTTCTCTGTCTTCTTATTTTGTGTAAGTTTCTGCCTGATTCTTTGTGTTAGGAAAGTCATCTGTGTCTCCTCTTCTGGAGGTTAATGGCTTTACGAAGAAGTCCTGTAGTGCCCTGCCATGTAGTTTCCCCTGTTTCCCAGGGCCTGGTGCTTCTGGGAGTGTATTTTATGTCCCTGGGAATGTCTTCTTTTGTGTTCTGGCTTATTTATCCTTCAGGCCAGTCATCTGCAGAGGATTTCTTTGCCTGTTGTGGGCACTATTTGGTTCCTGATCTGAATGTAGTGTATTTGAACTATGTGTGGTCTGGTCTGTTTGCAAAATGTAACCTGTCACCACCACCAGGGAACTAAGGCTCTGAAAAACTCCTGCATGGGGAGACATAGTGTGACCAGGAGTTTGGGTTGGTCTTCTGGGGGAAGGGGCCCACCATGCTGGGACTGAGGCAAGTGTGAGTGGAAGAGGCAGTTCCCCGGAGGTAGGGATCCTGGGTTGGTGTAAGCAAGTTAGGTAGCAAGTGTTGGTGCTGTGCTGATTCCTGCAGGTGGCCCTGTGCTTTTGCTGAGGGGCAGGGGAGGGAAATGGCACCAGCCAATTCCTTTGTTCCTGGAGTGGTCTTTCCATGAATGCTGTCTTTCTGGGACAGACTCCAAGATGAGTGAATAACTTTTCCACTGTGTGCCCCAAGTGCTCCTCACATTGCTGTTTCCATGCTATATGTCTGTGTGTTGTTTTCCTACCTTCTCTCCAAGAGCAGCCCAATGCCCTCTGGGCTCTATCCCAGCCAAGCCTGCTGACCTTTAAAACTTCAGGCTTTAAACCCTGCTGGTTGCAAGGACTCATGAGATTCGCACACACCCCCTTTTTCAAGCCAACTGCTATGCAGATTCATTTTCCCTGTGTGCTAGTCCGTCTCTCACCCTTCTCCGAAACTGCAGCACCTTCCCCACTGCAGCAGCCATGATCCATTTCTCTCCCAAACTGCATCTCCCTACTTCCTACCTTTTTTGATGTGGTCTTTTCTCTACCTTTAGTCATGGAGTTTGTTCTGCCACTCTTCAGGCTGGTTTCTGGGGTATTTAGGATGGTTCTATAGTTATCTAGTTGTCTTAATGGAATGAGGCAAGCCTGTTGTTTTTCTACTCTGCCACCATCTTCCCTCTTTTTCCAGAAATATCAACAAAAAGCCATCATTTTAGTTATATACACACATGCATACACTGTTGATTTTTTTTTTGAATTTTAGGAAAACGAAATGTAATATTTTCAGTGTGCAGTTCAAACTCAGAAAGCACAAAATTTTGTGATCTGCAAAAATAGACTATTGTATAAATGAGTAAGGCAAATTGTTACCTTATTATTTAATTACTAGGCTTACTGGGATAAGTGGAAATGCAGACAAGACTAGGTCTTGGTTTTCTGAAAAGGAAACCAAGTTTCAGTTGGTTACAAACCATTTGTAAGGAAAATTTTCAGATTTTTTCTTAGTAGTAAAAGGACACAATGGGACATAGATGTATAAGGCAAGGTAAAGAAATCTCTGTCTCAAACTTGAGAATCAGACCTGCTATTTAGTGCAGTATTATTTGCAGCATGGATATCACTGATATGTATGCTTATTACAATAATTTTAAGAAAGATGATGGTACAGAATTGTGCAAACACGTGGACAATTTTCCAATGGATGGAAATAATGCATTTTTATAAAGGGTCACCTTTTCCAAATTTGTAAAAGGGTATCTATGTATACACAATAATTCTGACAACCCTGATAGAAATTTGTCAGTGGGATGGAGAGTTCAGCTCAACTCAGTATTCTTTCCCCATCACCCCCACCCACCTTCTTCCCTTCAAAGTCTCTCTCTCCTCTTCTGATTCATGGACTGCTAACTTTATTAACCTTGACACTGGAGCCAATATCTTCTCCTATATTGCCTTGGCAATAGATTTAATTAAAAATATAAATCTTCTGAGTAGATTGAAATCCATACAGCACTTTATAAATGCTTTTCTTTTCTCATTAAGATAATCAATATTTCAGTCTTGTATTTGAAAATGACTGCCTAGGTGTTAGTTTTTTAAGATTTATTTTTTTAATAGTGATTGATCTTTTGGGGATTGTAATGGTTAATTTTTGTTTGAGGGAACTTGTTTGAAGAAAAACAAGTAAAATTTATTATTTCTTTTGCTATAGCAAAGGATGTTTGTGTGTTTGTGGGGTGTGTGTGTGTGTGTGCGCGCGCGCACGTGAGCGCGCGTGTGCGCAATGATACATATTATTACTATTGCTAGAACAGCCAAGAGATAGGTTCCAAATATCATAAATGAAGCACTTATTGAATACCATATGGCTCCATCATTAGTATTACAATGTTAACATAGTGACTCTGTCTTCAAAGAGCATAAATGTTGTGAACAGAATCTTGCTTAGAATGATATATAAATTTTAGGGGCACCTGGGTGGTTCAGGCATTAAGCGTTTGCCTTCAGCTCAGGTCATGATCCCAGGGTCCTGGGATGGAGCCCTGCATCGGGCTCCCTGCTCAGTGGGGAGTCTGCTTCTCCTTCTCCCTCTGTTCTTCCATCTCCCGGTCGTGCTTGCTATCTCACTCTCTTTCACATGCTTTCAAATAAAGAAAATCTTAGAAAAAAGAATGATATATGAATTCTTAATAATATATAAGTTGTTTAACATGTGATTTCAGAAGTGGCAATTTTGTTTCAGAAAAAATATTTTTGATGTAATTCAATAAGGAATTATTTCTCTTTAAGTGTGAGAGACATTTGATTAAAGATATCTTTTAACAGATCTATGACAATTCTTGCTTTATAGGTTTAAAAAACTATGGATTTTTGTGTGTATGTGAAATACAGTGTCTCTATATGCTAACTCTCTTTGTAGTCTCTTTCAATTTCATGAGCTCCAAAAAGCATTTAAAAATGTTTAGAATACTTTTTATTAACTTAATCCTCTTTCATTATTCTTTCTAGCCATATTCTAATTTCTTTTAAATTAAGCAAATGATATTCATGACCATGGTATATGATACTGATGAATTAAGACTCAGTCCCACTTTTTTTTCTTTAAGTACAAGATCAAAATGAGTTATTTAGAATGGAGAGAATTTATATTGTTTAATTTATGTCACTCTTCTTTCAATTAAGGATTTAAAATGACTACATTGCAGTCTTGTTGAAACCATCAGTCAGTGTGAAAATCTGTTTATTGACAAAAAGAGGTAACATGATGACAGATATCATTTTAGATAGTTTGCATCATTACCTAATGGATCTGTCACTTTCTGTACCTCTGAAACAAATAATGCAATATATGTTAAAAAAAAAAAAAAAAGAAGAAGACAGCAGGAAGGGAAGAATGAAGAGGGGGAAATCGGAGGGGGAGACGAACCATGAGAGACTATGGACTCTGAGAAACAAACTGAGGGTTCTAGAGGGGAGGGGGGTGGGGGGATGGGTCAGCCTGGTGATGGGTATTAAAGAGGGCACATTCTGCATGGAGCACTGGGTGTTATACTCAAACAATGAATCATGGAACACTACATCAAAAACTAATGATGTAATGTATGGTGATTAACATAATAAAATAAAATTAAATTAAAAGTATATATATAAAAAAAGGTTTCTGAATTTGAACTATAATGTATGAGGAATATGATTCTTACTGACTCTAGAACCATAAACCTGTGCCCAGGATACCCCACGGCAAAGTTCTATGATACTGAGAGTAAAAGCTCTTTAATCTGACATTGGTTTATTTAAATCATAAACAATTAGAAACAAATGCCATTTTGCAGTTGACTCCGTGCTCTGTTTTTCTTTAATGAAAATACCAGATAATCCAAACATAATTAATTCAAAGTTTATTTTTATGGATATTATCTTTAATATTAATGAGGTTTGCCCACATTTGTATGAGTCATGATTTCTGAGATTTCTTTTTTCTGTTTCATACTCTATATAAAAGTTGAATAGTTGAAAACTAGCTGAAAGGTCTACCATTCTGTGCAGATAATTTTTGTACTAGTACGTAATATGGGTTTTTGTTTGTTTTATCTAATAGAATAACTTCAGATTAGCTGTTATAAGAATTACATTTCCATGTGTACCATCCAACTGCTTATGTTTTTTTAAAAATGGATTTGCCCCTTGTGCTGGAAAAATTACCCAGTTAACACCATGATAATAGTAGTGATTTTCAGAAAAGGATCTGTGGATCCTTTTCTCTGTAATTTACTTGCTGTTTCTGACAACCCTTCACAATGGCTGTAATCAGTGTGGTGATTTTTCCCATGAACTCTGCCCAGAGCTGCCCATCACTGTTTCACTCACATGTTTTTAAGTATTACATTACCTTTCTCAGTTTGCCATTGATTGCAATTAATGAGAGGTTTTTTTAAACTGTTAAGAACTTTCCACTCATAAACACTATAAACATGAGTGAAATGTATTTTTCTCTCGAAAGGAAACAGAATTATGGAATTTAAATAAATGTTAGAGATTATCTAGTGCTACCAATCAACACACGTAGTAAAAAGGGAAAAATGGGTTTTCACAGGCTAAGCATCAAGGCCAAGTCACAAAGAGATTGGGTAAGAGATTAGACCTTTTGACTCTCTTCATTTCTCCATAATTCGCCCATTAAGTGGCTTACTAATAGCAGTGAATTAAATCTAAATGTGCAAATACAAATGTAGGTAATTATTGCTTATCTCAGTTATCAGAACACTCCCAGAGGGCAGACACTTCAGTGCTGTGGTTCACTTTTGTATTTGTAGTACTTAAAATGGTGATATCAGATGCTCAATAAATATTTTTGAATAAGTAAATGAATAGTTAGTTGAATAATATCCCGTCACATACATGCACAATTTTTCCCCCTTAATTACCTGGATTTTTAAATAGTGTTGTGTTTTATTTACTTCTTTAGCTGTCTACATAACTTATTTTTCTTTTTTGTATAATATGTATAATCTTACCACTACATTAAAGGTATATTTATCCACCCAGATAGTTTTTTTATTTTTTGTTTTCCATATGAAGCCATATGACATGTGATTATTCTTCTAATTAAATTGATTGAATGAATTCATTTAGTCATTAATATGTTAAACAGTTTAACTTCATGATTTAAAGAGCTGTCACTAAAAATATTTTTTATAATTATGAGTCATGGGTTAAAATACATGAAGTCTAACTTGCTGGTTATTGAGAGTGTGAAATGAGAAAATAAATGTTTAGAAATATTTGTCCCAATAGTAAAACTCTTTCTATATTCTCCTCCCTATTACCGCCTTCTTTTCATGGGAAATAGTTTCCCAGGAGTATTTTTCATCCTTTTTTCCTTCTTCAAGAAGATCTAGGAACCTTATAAATGCTCCGCGGCTAACACAGTGTGTGTTTTGTTGTTGTTGTTGTTGTTTTTGGTCTTGGGTCAGATACTCTTAAATCTAGGAAATAGCTTGGCTTCAAATATAAATTCTTGGTAGTTTAATTTATCGAGTGTCGCCCTGGAGAATCATGATTAACCACAACTATGCAGGTTTAGTGTAACCGAACTAATAAGGATCATCAAAATGAATCTTGTATTTGAGTGAGCACCTGCAGTGGTGTTCATGCTCCATTCATCTATTACCAAAAACAAGAAAAAAGAAAGATTAGAAGCAAGATGGAAAAAAAGCTGTAAGAAACTGCATTTCTGTCATCTCTTTGCTTTAGTGTTGAATTAACAAGCTGGTGATATATAAGCATGTGGAAATTATGCTGTTTTTCAGTGCACAGTGAGAGAACAAAAACAAAATTCCAGAAACAAACAAACAAAAAATCCCAAATGGTTAATGCACAGCATATCATTCACAGATATCTCCAGGAGTAATCTCATTTTTTTTTTTTTCCACTGAGTCTGCTGTTGCAATTTTGGCCACGTTTGTGTCTGTAGCCCAGGCTGCTTTAAGGGCAGCCTGCAGCAATCCAGGTTGTAAATGATCTGAACTGGTCTTCTATGCTCAGACACTGGATGATGCTCACCCCTTCTCCTGACTGTGGGTAGCTTTATCAGTGAAAATCTTTCTCCGTTTCTTAAATTCAGACAAACTGGTCCACAGGCATTGAAAGTCTTCCTCAGAGATTCTGGCTTTCCTCCTAGATTAGTTGGTTGTTAATAATTCTGACTTCCCAAATAATAACAATAATTCAAACTGTTCTTCCTGTTTTCCCAGTGGCACAGCTCAAGAAGCATGAGTGATGTGGCTAGTCGTCAGAACACTAGACTTTGAAGAGAAACAGTCCTGAGCATTTTGGCCGTAAATAAATGGGAAGCTTTGGGTACAATTCCCCAAGCCTGACAAGACACATGAAATCCTTGGCCGGTTCTTAAAGCTTTCCACTTGCAGACTATGGTTAAGCACTTCTGCATTTCTAGTCCTATATTTTGTTTCATCGTAGTGACTGTTCACCTCATTTTCTTTCTTGGGGCCTGTCCAGCAGATCTTAGAGCATTTTTGCTTTTTATTTCTCCTTTACACTTTCAGGATTTACAGCAAAGCAGAGAGAATAGGAGTCCTGCATTTCTTGGTAGGAGAGCCATGTTAAACTGGCCAGAGAAGTAAGCATTTTTACCAACTGGATGACAATACAAAGCAAAACGATCTGTTTACTTCCCAAAACTGCCAAGCAGGAGAGCCACCCCACTTCATTATCCCAAATATGAGAGGCCTTTAAGATCATGAGGGAGATGTTGGACCAAGGGAAGATGCCATATCTGGCATGATTCCAAAATACTGACTAGAAATTCAAGGCAGCAAGATTAATCACACTGAGGCATCTTGGGGCTCATGAGGCCCTCTGCAAAAATAAATCTTAATTAAGTTAGGAATTTTATTTTTCCCCCATTTGGAAAAATTTCAAATAGGTTTTTGTTGTTGTTGTTGCTAACACCGTTTGATTTTTAAATAAAATGCGTTTTTTTCCAATTACAAATGGAAAATATATTCACTATAGAAAAATTAGAAAACATAAAAGAGCAGAAAGCAGAGGAGATAACAATTCTAATCTTTATATAACCATTGTTAACGTTTGCTGAAATGTTGTCTCCATATATTTTTGTAGATGAAATCATATTGCTCATAGGTTATAGCCTGCTTGTCCACTTAATATATATCTAAAGTATTTTGAAGTCATTAGGTAATTCACTATCATGTGATTTTAATAGCTGTCTAGTATTCCATCATTGGACATAGAATAATTTACCTGACCAATGTCTTCTTGCTCAGTTAGATCATTTCCAATTTGCTACCATTATACTTCTTCCTTTATGATCTCTTAGTACTCTGCTCACAATGCTAATACTCCAGGTTACATTATATTATGGTTAATTGTGAATATATATGTTTGCCCTCTTTTGCTGATGACACCTTCAGCTTTGGGATTTGGTCTTTTTAAATCATTGTCCCACCAGCATCTAGTCCAGGATCAATGTGGGAAATGAAAGGTGTATACCCAAATTATATGAATGAACATAATTTGAAACCTAAGAATTAGATTTTATGTATACGTGGACTTGGTAAGTTTTGACATATAGCAAAGACTGGGGAAAAAATGGTTATAGTGTCTTACTATGGAATGCTAGTTTGATTTGCAGATATCCTGCATTATGATCACCATCCCTTCAAAGAGCAACAGAGGGTCAAGAGACCTCCTGCAAATATAGTGTTTCAGACATTTGTCTTTTTTCAAAATTTTATCACCAAAGGGCATTTCTTAAGAATTCTAATTGCAACAATCATAGTTTAACTCTGTTAAATAAATTCTGGTATATAGCAGATTAGGTTTTGAGTTCCAGCTCTGCTCCTCACTAGCTATATAAGTTTGGGTAAGTTATTTAACCTCTCTGTGTACCACTACTTTCTGTCTGTAAAATGTGAGTAAAAATGTCCACCCCAAAGGTTTATGAGGAAAAATTAATTAGTTTTTTTTAAAAAGTTAAATAAAATAATGTATAAAAAACTTAACAACGCCTAATAAATAGCAGTAAATTAATAAATATGACATCTTGGGCTTCTTTTATTTTTCCTTTCCTTAAATCCTCTTGACACTTAGGACTGATGCCATTTCAAACAGTCAGTGACTTGATCCCCTGAGGATTAATGCTTCATGTAGTCCTCATCTGGCAGAGACAGGGGAGAACACCCTAGATGAAAGAGAAATGAGGTAGCCCTGGCTTTCCTATTTTCCTTTCTTTTAATAGTTATAAATACAAAAGTAGCTATTACATGTCAGAGGTGTCTTAACACTATGTGTTTATAGTTAGTCCAGAGCAAGGCATGCCACTCTGAGATGCAGGCTTCAGGATCTTGCTCTTGGCTCTGATATTTTCTAGAGTCCATCATAAATTAGAGCTCATTTTAAAACAGGATAGGCACATGAAAGAACATTGTAGATTATCCAAACTGCTAAGGTAGAAGTCTGTGGTTTGTAGCTCCAGGAAGATTGATGGTTCCTTGGACACTCTGCTCTGTGAGTGGGAATTGAAGGTGTCATCTGGGAAGGCAGATATGAGCTGTCCTCAGAAGTTGAACGGTCCACTCCAGCTGAGTCATCTAGACTGGGATCACAGCTTCCGTGTTCACATCTATTTTTATAGAGCTAAGCCTTCCATGTGCTTGTAGATAAATACCTATTTACTGGGGTACAGATGGACAAGGAACTTCTGACCGGCAGAACTGGATGAGAGTTGGCGTTGTTGAATTCCAGGCTAGAATGGAATTGTGGGCAGAACAGCCCAGTAAGATGCAGGTGTTGTGCGGCATCTAGCAGTGACTGTCAGGCTGTTCATCTGAGTGGTTGGTTCAGGTTTCAGAGATGGGGTGGGGAGAGGGAAGCAGGGAGGAAGGAGAGCTATGTGGCTCCTGGAAGATCACTGAATGTGAACCTGGTTTTGAAATACAGAGAGAATTTTAATAAGCAAAGTTAGCCTAAGGAAGGATTTCAAGATTAGGAAGGTAAACACCTGAAATTCCCATTATATGGAATTCCAGAAATTCCAGAAACCTCAATGAAACCTCCATGCTAATAGCCACAACCAAGAAAAACCCAAATGGTATTTAAGTAATAAATATATTTTAAAATGGAAATGATTTACTTTTTTAAATAATCATCTTTGCTTGAATATGCTGATTATACTGACAAAGTGGTTTTCTTTTCTCCCATGTTCAGTTCATTATAAGGGTTCATAAACTGGAGTTACACTAAGAGGTTTAATGAACAGAGAATAATATAAACAAACATAATTGTGACAGTTGAGGGATAAAGATGAGAAGTCTCCCACCTCGCACTGGCTAGTCTCCAAATCTTCAATTCTTTGAATATCCTTCAACATATTCACAATGGTGGTAGCTGTAGTTTGGTTTTTATTTGTTTGTTTTTTTATAACATCTGTGCAACACATCCTAACGCAGGGATTAGAAATGGTCTGTTTTGTTTTGTTTAGTGAACTGTCAAAGAAAGAAGAGAAGGAGGGATGAAGGGAGGAAAGGAAGGACATTGAATGTCCATGGCTTTAACAAAACCCAATAAACCTAACAAGGTTACTATGTTATTATCTATTTTCCATAGCCCCCTCTTGTTTATAACACACACACACCACGCCACCCACTTGTATTTATACACAGCACTTGACCTTAAAAAGCTTTGAACCTCTGCTGAAAGGCTCTTATTTTCCTGATACCATAGTTAGTGATGGCCTTTGATTACTCATCCAGCTTTGGACTCATTGTCAAATCCTAAATGAAATCACTGTGTGAATTTGAACATATTACTTGATATTTCTGAGCCTAGTTGCCTTATGTGTAGCATAGACACATTACAGATTAATAGCTATATTGTATTGGGATTATATACAGCAATATAAAGTTTGTTTTTTTGAGAATAGAATGACTTCATCTTTTTTTAATATGCAACATGTTTCTCCCTTCACTGCCCACCTACCAGCCATGGTGTTGTCTGTGTGGCTCTGTCAATCCATAGCCAACTTTATTAATGGTAATGTGGCTAAGCCAGTTTTTTGGGCCTCCATACTCACATACATACGCAAAATATTTATATTACAGCATAGGCTTTATTATCTGGCCTCAGAAAGAAGATAAACTTTCCACAGGGGTCTTCCCCCCTCTTTGACTCACATACAATGATACATCATTTGATGAATGTTTAGTATATGATGAGCTAGGTACCAATGTTTATATGCATTTTTATATACTAACTCTCATAAAAGTCCTAAAAAGAGGAAACTATTTTTATCTGAAGTCGTATCTTAAAAACCCATGCATTTAACCACTATGTTGTTCTGCCTTTCGAAGAATAGCAAAGAGAACAAACATCCAGGAGTAACTAAAGATGTGGAGATCAGAGACCAAAAATATTGCCCTAGCTTCTGTCTGTTGGAGAAAAAGAACAGAACAATGTATGTATAGATTATAATTCTAAGTGAAATTCTTCCACCTGATACCAAAACAAGAATTTCTATTTTCAAATGCAAAGTCTTATTAAAATAATCAAAGGAAGTCTTAATCTTGTCCAAAGAGATACCAATTAAGATTTTATCATCCTATTATTGAGAATCACAGTAAAAATTTACACTGGAAGCTAAACTATCATCATTATAAATATGGATATTATTCTAAGTAGAACAGAAATCTGGTCTAGAAATCTGTATAATTAATTGTGTTTCAATGGGGTCGGAAGGGTTGGGGGTGGGGAATATATGTGGAGTGTGGACACCAACCTATTAGACTTACTAGACTTTCTATTGAATCTTTAAACCTTGCCAAATAATCAGAATTTGATGTCTTAAGATTCTTAGAATCTTTAAAGTAATAAATGTTTAATAAGTTTAATAATTTTTAAATTATTAAATGTCATTATTTTAGTAATGATAAACATTTCTAAACAAAGTAACACACGTCTTTTGAATGCCAGTTTTGAAGTTCTTACCATGCTAGACACTGCAGAGGATACAAAGAAATGAAATTAAGGAACCAGCTTCCAAGAAGCTAACAATCTAGTTTGTGCTCATGTATATATATACACACAAATAATTGAGTAACACTAACATGAAGGTTCTTTTAGTTAGTGGACTTTCCACCAGTCTATGTCCAGAAGTAAGAACAGTACTAGCGCCTAGTAGTCACTTAATAAATATTTAACAAGACTAAACAAATGGAAAGATGAGAGAGAAATAGTTGTAATAAGTAATAGAAAAGATATCACGCATATCTCTTAGTAGTACCCAGAAAGTATGGGATTAAATGTCAAATTAACAATAAAGGACATAGTTAAAGAGTTCAAAGGATGACATTTGAGAGGATTAAAAGAAATTATGTTGCTGAAGGTGCTCATCATGTTGTCTGACATTTGCTAAATCCTAACAATTGTCAGTTCCTAAAATCTAATATAGTAATTGAGTAAACCGTGTGTTTTCCATACCCAGAGATATATATGTGGAAAGAGATTGACATGATAATTTAGGTCAACTAGAATGAAATCAAGTCTTGTATTTATAACTAATGAGTTGGCAGAGCAGGAGACCACTTGCTTATATGAGTAAATTTATTTCCTTTGTTTTCAGTTCGGAATTTATTAATTTTTTTCACCCATATTCTATTATTTTGTTTTTTCACCCATATTTTTCACCCATATTCTATTATTTTGTTTTCTATTATTACTTAGCCAATTGTTTGAGTCTATTTTTCATCAGTGATTTGTGTTTTAATTGAGTCAGTATTGCATAGATTTCTTCCAAATATACTGTGGATTGCAGCTTCTTAAATGCTTCTCCTTTGTGAAAAGAAGTTGGTTTGGTTTTAATCTGAGGTAACCTTCTAAACTCTGAAATGGTTGTTTTATATCAGGCTATCTTTTGGCAATTCTGTTAAACATTTGTACACTGAAGTGGCACACTATGCAAACTTCAACTTGAAAATATTAAAAAAAAACCCTCCCTGTCACATGGAACAGATATTTAGACCTCAGTTTTTATACCTGCATTACATTTTCATTCCTTTCATTTATATCAGTCATCACACACATTGACTATTGCTCATCAGATACTTCACTAGGTATGTTGGGGCTAGAAAGTGTGATTCATGTTCTCTAAACCCAAGAACCTTTATCCTTACGGTAGTGATAAAATATGCACACATTGTTTGAAAAAAATAACTATACAGAGGGATGTGGGTACAGTAAGTGCCGAATGAGTTGCTCCAAAAAGAAGTGCTTTAAGAGTTCAGGCAACAATAACATTGGAAAAGAGATCAATAAGTATGGAATCTGATGATGGGTCGGGGTAGGAACTTGACAGAAAAGGTGACAACTGAGCTGGGCCTTGAAGGATGGATGGAGAAAAGCAGAGAGTGTTTCATATGGGTATAGAAAGAGAGAATGTAGCAGGTGCACTGAGCAAAAAGACAATAAGGCACCATACAGGAGATAGTTTATTATGCTATCTAGGATGAAGTTCATTGTGGGTGAGTTTTAAAAGATGTCTGGATAAATTAGGTTGGAGATATGATGTTTGTGAGAGTTACTTAAATGTCTAGAAGTAGATGGCATATTTATAAACTCTCTGTATCTATGTAGTAATAATAACAATATTTCAAAACAATTTCCAGTTTACAAATCACTTTTATATATCTAGTTTCTCATGTGATCTTTACAGAAACCCTGTGAGAAATATTCTTAAAGTTAAAATCATAGATAATAGAAACTGAGGGTCAAACAGTAGAGGCTTACCCAATGTCACAGATCTAGACATCAGAACACAGATGTGAATCCAAGTATGATCTTAAATCCCAGGTTTGCCTTACCACTCCACTTTACCTGAGAAGATGACTATTAATCATTATCATCTGACTAAGATGAAATGAACTCATTTCTGGCTAGATAATACCACTAGAACTGAGGTGTGATCACTCTTTGAGGAGAAGAGGTTGCTTAATCTACATCCTCTGCATTGTTTTCAATGGCTCATTCGTGATTCTGCCACTTTTATAAATAAACAGACCGTATATGGATTTTAACCTGAATTTCTCTGGAGATGCTGCAAATCCCTTTCTATGTCATTATAACATGTAATTAAATAGTAGTTTCAAGCTTTTTCCGATTTCACATTCTTTTCATATGCTGAATTGTTATAACATCTTAATGATTTAAACATACCAGGTTATCATTATGCCCATTTAACAGATGTATGAAGGCAAAAAGAGTTAGAACAATCTACCCATCACCTGACTCATATTGGTGGTGGAGCCAAGCATCCTGACCCTCAGATCAGCTAACAGTCCACAGTTCTAGGCTGCTGCCTACGATACTCATCATCATAGTTTGCATTTGGTAGAACAATTTAGCAGCATGTATCAGAAGATACGAAAATATCTGTTGAGAATTTAATATATTTGGATTCTTCCTGGAAACTTGCAATTTCTAACTGAGCCCCAGGCCTTTCTATTATTGTACTTGGCACTATAAAATGAACTAATTAACATTAACCTATTTTTAGCTCATGTAACCAGGTATGAAGACACTTAACCATGGCTAAAGATTGCTGAAGGGAGGACACTATCTTTCACTTCCAAGATGAGCTGTACAGCAGAAAAATGGCCATGGCTCTGATGTTGGACATACACCAACCTAGCTTCTAAGTGTTAGAGACAAGAAGGGGTTATCTTCCTGGGCAGTGACACTAAAAAGAGACAAATTCCCCGTAATACAGTACAGTGAGGTCTAAATTAATGGCTTTCTTCTCTCCTCCTTCTAGCTGGATGTGAAAGATTTCATTTGACCGCTTGCAATTTCCAGGAGGATTAAAGTACAAATTGTGGAGCCAAGGGACCCATCCCTGACAATAGAATAGAGTTAGTTAACCTTAACTAAAGTTAATTTAGCTACTGGAAATGGTAACAGGCAAGGGTTAGGAAGGCCGATGCCAGTTCACACTATTTGTCATATATCTTGCCACCTTCCCTAATGTTTCAACTAATTTGCTTCTTATTTTATTTTTTCTTTTTTTTTAAAGATTTTATTTATTTATTTGAGAGAGAGAGAGAATGAGAGATAGAGAGCACGAGAGGGAAGAGGGTCAGAGGGAGAAGCAGACTCCCTGCTGAGCAGGGAGCCCGATGTGGGGCTCGATCCCGGGACTCCGGGATCATGACCTGAGCCTAAGACAGTCGCTTAACCAACTGAGCCACCCAGGCATCCGGCTTCTTATTTTAAAAGTAAAAACTGTGTACCTTATTTACAGTTAGATACTAGTTATATAGCTTGCTCATCTCTCTGTTCCTTTGATATTTATATGATCGCTGTCAAGGATGTGATAGTATAATTCAAATTCAGCAAGACTTTAATTTATTGTACATTGGGTGATAATAAAAATATCAAAGCACATCACATTGCCTTTCTATTACACTTTTCCAAGAAGAACAGGGATCTTAACAACATTTGATTTAGGAATAAACTCATCTAGTTCAGGTTATTCCTCAATAGACCAAACAGTATTTTATATTTATATGTGATGTTGTGTTTTGGCAAAATTCAATTGCTAATTAGGGGTAGAATAACCTCTCTCTACAATTTTTTGCTAAGTACGTTTAGATACACGCACACGCACACATGCACACACTGTGCTCCTAACCAGTTTCTTTCTTACACGTGCACGTGTATAAATTGGAAGGTAGAAGAGAACTTATGATGTGTGTTCGAAAGGGGCAGGATGATTTGATTTTTTTTTCCCTCTCTCTGAGCTGACTTTTAATACAGGGTCAAGCCAATCACCCATAGCTGACTGCTTCATGGTGTAGCTGGAACACCCCACATATGGGACATCTGCCAGCCTAGCATTTGCCAGGTCAGGGCTCTGCAGATTCTGTAAAATGTTATTGTTTAAAGGCTTCTGATAAAATTCTGTGGTCATGTGTCAGGGCATTACATTAGAATAAGATTTCTAAATGGACACAGGGTTAAATCAGCCATTGTAACTGTCATATTTTAAATATAACTATTAGAAATACAAGCACAAAAGATGCAAAGCCCCATTTTTAGACTGGGAAACAAAATGAGTAGAAGATAGCATTTTCATCACGTGAACTTTGAATAATTGGAGAATAATTTGAATAATTGGAGAATAATTTTTCTGGGATTACAACCTTTCCCAGAGAAAAAGTAAAGCTATTTCCTATTAACACCGTGTTTTGCTGGTTAGGCTGGTCCCCTTCAATAGACGCTGTTGGTCATGAGGTTATACAGGGACACAAAGCCACCAAGCTCACAGGGCACGAGAGCAGCTCAAATAAATTCTGCGTATGTGAGTTAAAGTGCTGAAATGATGATGCCTCTGAACTAAGGACCAGAGTGAGAACCCTGTTGTGATTTTTGGTATTAGGAGACAAAGATGTCATCTATTTTGTGTGGTCTATTACTGTTGTTAGAAGAATAAAATGAGATAATGTATCTAAAAGCCCTTTGAAAGGTGTGAAAGGCTATATAAGGACACAGAGGGCCTTGTCTGACCTACATTATAGCAAGATTTTTGATCAGCTGAGAAGCTGACCACAGGGTAACTAAGAGACTGAACTACCATCAAACTTTGATAAAGGAGAGCTTGATGAAAGGGGTGATTTTGTTTACTAAATTTGATAACCCTGAAAGCTTTTTTTAAAATTTTAATTTAAATTCATATAGTTGGAAAGTGTTTTTAAAAAATAGTAATTATTTTTATTGCTTTGGTATATAGAGTAGCAGCATCAGAAAGGAAGGGGAAGGTTTTGGAATCAGACTTCTCTATTTTGGAAGCTGATTCCTGTGATTTATTGTATGATCTCAGCCAGGTTAAGTTCTCTGAACCTGTAAAATAGATTATACATTATGTTTTTTTGAAGATCATGTGATTTAACATAATATATAGCACTTAGCATATTTCTAGAAGTTAGTAAGCATGGAGGTTCCTTTCCCACCTGTAATAATGTAGATTAGTGTTGCACGAAGTGCAGTATCTGAACCAACATTTTAGAATTACCTAGAGGGATAAAAATGCAGGTTCCTGAGGCCTGTTCCAGACCTTCTATAGGTGGATCCTAGGAATGCACTTTTCAACAAACATTCCAGGTAATTAAACTTACCACTGCTGATGACTATCGATTTAGATAGAGACTTATAATAGAAGCTAGCATTTACTATGCAAGCTTGTTCAATTTGAGAATTTAGGAACAAAATTTTAAGTTCAACTGACCCAGGAACTGCATGGAAGTTCCTAGTTTCTACTTTATGTTAATTTTGTCTGTTTTGCTATCATTTGCTTCTTTATCCCAAAGACCAAAAGAGCAATTAAATATTTCTTTTAATTAGGGGGCCTACTAAGTAAAGGTTTTCAAGGTCTTACTGTACTTTGTTGTAATTTAGCATTGAATATGCAGAAAGGAAATTAATAAGCAATAAAGCATATTGAATTTGTCATCTCAAAAAACCAGTTTAAAGTTGATAAACTAACAGAGGTCAAATAAAGATTTGTCCTTTCCCTGCCAAAAAAAAGCAGAAGGAAATAGAGAAGTTCAAGCTAGATGCTTAACAGCCCCATGTGCTCACTTACCAGCAAAGAATTGGGCATACATTTTTAATATGTATAAGCTAAATGTTGAGTCCATTTATTTTTGACATTTTTAAATGTTTATTCATAAATCCTCCAAAGATGGGTAAAGTATATTTAGGCTGAAAAATATGTCAATTTGACATTAACTTAAAAGTCTGAGCTTTATCCAAAGAATAAACTATTGAAATTGTGGAGAGTATTAATGACATCTAATAGCTTGTTGAAAGTACAGAAGTCAAACTCAAGAATAGGCAGAGCAAGAATAAGGTTTATAAGGATCTCTCTGTACAGAGAGGAGGTATGTGTGTTGGAGGGGTGGGTGGCTCACGAATGAGAAACAGGTATATATTTATAGCAGTGAGAATTGAAATATTCTCCATAGTGGTCTAAAGTTAATACATCATATGATCAAGATATGAGTTTATAAATTTCATCTCTTTTGCAGCTTGCTGAAATATCAAGGCCCTTTGACAGTTATCAGGGATACCAATTATCTGTTCAGGAGGTTCTTTCCTAGCATGTGGTTGACAATTGAATTACCTTAAGCAGTAATACAAGTCTACAGCTCCTTTGGAAGCTCTCTGTTCACCCACAATGTGAGGTTGCGTGTAGACGACTTTATCTGCTCTCCCTATTTTCACCTTCTTTTCTTTATATAGGAAAGCCTTGCTAGTTATTGCATATGTTCTCATGGATGCTTTCTAGCCAGCAATTCAGATGGCCCTGGATATTCCCTCACTCGTGAACCATTAAGAGTGTAGCCTTAGCGCACCTGGCTGGCTTAGTTGGTTAAGCATCTGCCTTTGGCTTGGGTCATGATCCCGGGGTCCTGGGGTTGAGTCCTGCATCAGGCTCCTTGCTCAGCTGGGAGCCTGCCTCTCCCTCTGCCTGCCCTTCCATCAGCTTGTGCTCTCTCTCTCTCTCTCTTTCTGATAAATAAATAAAAATAAAATCTTTCAAATAAGAAGAGTGTAGTCTTACTTATGTGAACTCAAAATACATCCTTTGGAATGGGATTGCTGGGGAACTGGACCACCAACGTGCCTCCATTCTAGCTGAGCTCTTGATATTCATGTGATCTTAGAGGAATGTCCCAATCTGGCAGATGGTGGCCTCCTTCTAGGAATGTTCAAATAATTTAATGCAAGCCAAAGTTCTAACATTTTGGAATAGAACCAATGGATAGTTCATTCTTTAAACATAAAATAGTCCTTACCCAATGGGCCAAGAAATCTGCCAGAATTAATTTAGAGCAGAAGTACCAGGCCAGAGAACAAAATCTTGTTTGTTTTTTTGTTGTTGTTATTGTTTGTTTGTTTAGATTCTTCTCAGTCTTCCTGGTATATTTCTTCAGGCTTAGTTAGGGTGACTAAATCCCTGTCTGTGACTGTTATTTTATACAAATTGTTAATGGTTCCTCTTCTCTAAAGTGTTTCGTTCTCCAGAAGCTTCCAATTTGGATGCTAAATTATGTGGCCACCCTTGTCAGACTACACAGGTTACTTCCTTTGGGAAGCCTTTTCTGACTCTCTGGAGCCAGATTAGATTCCCTTATTGTACTCTCTCATAGCACTATGCATTTCCACTTCACTGTATTTATCATAAGTATAAGTAATTTTTGGTAACCATAGACTTAATATATTTTCCCTGCTAGAATATAAGCCTGATAAGGACAGAACCTCTTTATGGTTGAAGGTGGCATCTCAATGCCTAGCAAGTATATAACAGGCATTCAATAAATATTTGTTGAACAAATGCATGTATATATTGCATGCCATCTACCAAGACTAAACTCCTTTTTCAATAAGTGGGCCCATGTGGTCATCTATGGAAGAAGCTAATGCCATCTGCCAGTGCTGTGAGGGGTCTATACTGCCCTTAACATGTCTAAGAAACTCCTCTAAATGGCTCTCAGGAGGCTAAGAGCAGAGGAAAATTCCCCCTTAGACACCACCAGGAAATCTGTCCATACGGGACCTGGGTTCCCCTTCGTGAAGGCCAGAGGCCACAGCACAAAGAGGCCGTTTGTGGGTTCTGAGGAGACTCCCTGGCTTTGAGCTACATCTGGGGGCTTAGTTGGTGGTCTTGACTCTGGCTTCATGGCCTTGGGCTTCTTCCACCTGACTCAGGACCCTGCCCTGGCTCCCTATTTGAGTAGTCCTAAAAAAAGAAAACGTGAGAAGAGACAGAGGGATTGGAATGAGGAATGTGGAGAAGCAGAATACATCCTACTGACACACCATAGATTTTTCTCTTCCTATGTGACCTTAAACTTCTCATCCTACTGTATGGAGTTATTTTGAGCAGGGGTACCCTATCCCATGGGGAAATGAGTCTTCCCTTGTGTAACTTAGGTACTTACTGTCATTGAGTACTACATTTCAAGGTCATGCAAATCCTCTGAAACTATGAAGCTTGTCTTTCTCCAGGTGCTTCAAATCCTTTATCCTGGTAGTGGGGACTTGGCAGGGAAGCCACAGCCCTGTTCCCAATAATAAGAACCAAACAGTCTAATCACAAAGAAAATTAATTGGACAATAAGAGTAAATGCTAACCTGTTCACACCAAGCCTATGTAATTCCAGCCGAATGCTGATAAAATTGGTATTTTAGTTATCATGTGCAGTCCTTTCAGTTACAATTGCCATGATGCTTTTGGAAATATCAAAAATGGTTCATGAACCACCAATACCTGCTTATACATCCCCTGAGTACCTGAGGAACCTAGATTAGAAATCATTACATGAGATTACCTCTAGTTTTTTTTTTTTTTCAACTCTAACTTTCCTTTAGTGTAGATTCATTTATATCAGTTTTAATCTTCAGAGTGTTTGCTAACGTAGGAACACGTGCCCTTGTTGTAGTTTTCTTAGGTTAGTCCTAAAATATTAATGACTGGTCTATTCCTATGTAAATCAAAGGTGAGTAGCCTGCTTCTATATAATACCTGTAATCCTTATAACATACATAATGTTCAGTTAGCAATCTGCATTTTTAGGTATAGGGTATGTAGTAACGAAAGGCAACTCTAACATCTCTGGCTGGAGATTATGCAAGTATAACTGGTAACTGAAATTTAAATGCAAGCAATATAATACAACACAGGAAACTGGAATATTTAGCAGAATCTGAAAATCTGAATGATGCGGGACTTTATCTCTCGGCAAAGAATGAAGAGGGAAACATTTTTCAACTAGATTGGATATTCTCTTCTGTATGAGTACCCACAGTTCATTGACCCTGGTTTCTTCTGGATCGATCACATTGTTCTAAATGAATGATGCTGTCAGAGTTTTAAAGAATGACAGGGAGTTCTGCAGTCAGGTCTGGATATAATGAAAATGCCCTAGCAGTTTCCTTGGCTTCATCAGGGCAGCAGGATTAAATTTGAGCCCGAATTTGGAAGTGAGAAAAAGCTGTTTGA
This sequence comes from Eumetopias jubatus, assembly GCF_037043125.1. Classification (NCBI taxonomy): domain Eukaryota; kingdom Metazoa; phylum Chordata; class Mammalia; order Carnivora; family Otariidae; genus Eumetopias; species Eumetopias jubatus. The sequence goes on from NW_028274815.1 coordinate 69,947,289, forward strand.
CTGCATTTTCAATATGTTTATCAGAAGAAAGCTGAAAGTACAAGATAACTTCTGCAAGAAATTTGGAAGTTGAAATGGGTATCAGAACTGGCTGAAAAGAGTCTGCTGCAGTTGAACGTTACTCACGTTTTCCACCGCCAAGAAACAGCACTGCACTTTTCTTCCAGAATTATTTTTAACTAGCTTGGAAGTCATCCAGGTTTGAATCTCCCAAAAGCAATTTTGTAAATGTGAGAGGGGCTAACTGGGTTCTGATTCAAAAGACAGGTGCACCTGGATGTCTTTTGTACAACTGTGAAAATCCACAGGATGGTCATCACTTATCATTCCACAGTGGAACAGCTTAAGTGTGAAGTGCAGTTTCTTCCAAAGGTGATGAAAGCGAGCAAGACAGATCAAAGTGAAGCCAAGCAAATACATACATCCCTATTTTCCTTTTCTTCTTCCTCAGAAAAATATCCAGACAATAAAGTGAAAGATTTATGACCAGAAACATGAGAAACAGCTGCATATACCTAACAGAAATTACAGCTGCCACTTTAAACCTATCTAAAGGATGTGCAAGTTCATTGAAATGTCATGAGATAAACTGGCTATGACTAGCTCGTAGTTGTTCAAATTTCGTAAAACAAGGAAAAGTAGGAGGCTTTGTGTTAAACAATAAGGTAGAAGATGGTACACTCTGAAATGGGAAATACTACAGATGATCCTTGATGAAGTCTCCCTGACGTTAATAGAGGTGTTTCCTCTGGATAAAATAAACCAGAATGTGTCCCATGCATCATGTGATTATTGCCTTCTCAAACTCAGGACAGGAAATGAATAGATGACTCAATAGGTAGATATATAAAAAAAGTACCCCAGATCCGTAGACTCTTTGGTTAGTTTAAAGGAGAGGTCACTCATGTTTCTTTGATAATGGAAATGTATTTTAAAGATTTACAAAGAAAGAAAGAAGATAGTAATCATAGTGTTCTTGAAATAGCCGCATGTTCCAGGCTTCAAGAAAGAACAAAAACCTCATGATAATCAGGTCAGTCTATAGGGAATTCGATGGGCTTCAGCATCTGCAAAGTTGACTCAGATCCACGGCAGAATCTGGGGAAATCACCGATCTAGTACTCTCCCACTAATTGATTTAAGTATGCAATTTGTCTCTCTTTTCTATACGTGATTTTTCTGCTTTCCATTCTATTATCAACTGACTCCTTTATCTCTAGCTTGATTCTGTAGGAGAGATCCTGATAGGTTTAGTATATTAATTCTTCCTATCTGTGCAGATCTTTTATCTGTGGGCACATGATAAGCCAAAGGCCAACCTCTGTAAGGGCCTTCTTTGAATCAGCTGATCCGTGGGCAATCAGGTGTGGCCAGGGAGGTGGCAGCCAGCAGTCTGCTTATGTACGTGGAAGCACTTAGAAGGAAATGTTAAAATGAGATTGAAGGTTTAACTGATATTCTGAAGCTTGGCTAATCTACTTTTTCCTGAGTGATTCAAGAAAAACATTATATGCTGGAAGTTGAAAATAATCTAACTCCATATGTCAGGAGATCTCAAATAATTTGAAATTATGATATCTCTCTCTCTGTCAAAATAAATAAAATCTTAAAAAAAAGAAATTATGATGGTTATGATATACTTCGTGGTGAGTTACAAAGAAGGAAGCATGTTACTCTCATATTTGTTGAGTATTTACTATGTATCAAGCACTTTGCTAAACATTTTTATACATTATTACATTTAATTCTCACCATAGTGCTTTCAAATGCTTTGATAGGTTTAATGTAACTATTGACACTGTCAGTTGATTAAATTTGACCTATTATAAGTAATGGACTTGTATCCATATGTTTAAATAAAATTGACAAAACATGCACCAATTGAATGAGGAGCTAGAAGTTTGGCCCATTAGAGTATGATAAAAATAAGTTTGTTAAACATTAATCTTTGTCTTATTTCCTGTTACAGTCATTGTATTTGTCAAAATATCAATTTAACACAAACTAGATAATTACTTATTCAATTATGAGTCACAATAGATTTATACTAGAAAACAGCAATCCCTGGGGTTTGTATGTTTCTTATATATAAGTTATATAAATATATGTGTGTGTATGTACATATATATATATAAATAAACATTATTGTACTGCATAACTTTAGGCAACTCATTTTACCTTTTGGAAGGTCAGTTTCTTTAGCTATAAAACAATTAACAGTTTCTACTTTATGTAACTCACAGGTTTTAGTGAAAAGAGATGAAAAATTATAATTAGAAAGTGCTATTAATTGTAGTATTATATGTTATTAATAAGCCACATTAATTGATAGGGGACCAATGTTTTGTTCTTCTTGTTAGTATTTACCTTGTGCTATGTTATGTTTTGAAAAATTATAATTGTAAATTTTAAGGAAAGGTAATTAAAGTGAAGGAAATGAAATACAGAGCTTGAAAATATCAGAATAGACAGAAACTGCAATTTACACATATAAATTAGGACAAATGATGGAAACACCTAGGTTATATTATCTGATATGACTGTGTAATATAATACTTGGAAATTTACCTCAAAATGAAATCATTATTTAGCCTCTAAATTAATGCCTTGAAGTCTTTTAAATGTTTTTTTTTTTAAGATTTTATTTATTTATTTGACAGAGAGAGACACAGCGAGAGAGGGAACACAAGCAGGGGGAGTAGGAGAGGGTGAAGCAGGCTTCCCCGCGGAGCAGGGAGCCCGATGCGGGGCTCGACCCGAGGACCTGGGATCATGACCTGAGCTGAAGGCAGATGCTTAACAACTGAGCCACCCAGGCACCCCTTAAATGTTTTTGAAAATACTCTGTAGTATACTGATCAAATAATCTGTTCCATGTTGGGCTTTTTTTCATTTTTTAAGGTAACACAAACTTTCTACTCCTTCAGAAATAAAAATTGTAAAGGGCTTTCCCAAAAGATGAACAATATATATTTGAAAAAAAATGAGACTTAACCCAGTTGTGAACCATAAAGAGGACAGCTTGGAAAACAGTTCAAAGGGACTATATTTGGATTAGTAGAGATCCATGATAATCCATTTTAGGCCTATATTAGTAGAAGGAAATGCATGCCATTCTATTGGTAGAAGATACTAGAACTAGTATTTGTCACCAGCTTTCTTTTAGAACTTGATCCACTTTACACATGTCTATAACCAGAAAAGTTTCTGTTTATACAGCACTATAACACAATCAGGTTTGTAAGCACTGGAATAGAACCACCAGAATTTATTTGAGCTACATATACAAAACTCAAAAGTTGAATACCTTTTAGTCGATTCATATTTTGTATTATGGTTTTACTTTCTTTTATTTTATAGTAAAGCTTAACATTCCAGGCTCTGGGTTTTAATCCTGCCTGACTTCACCACCTACCTAGCAGCTTAGGCAAGCTTCTTATTCATCCTGTTTTAATTTTCTTAGCTGTAAAATGGGTTAATATAATGTATCTCAAAGATTGGTCCACATGATTAAAGTGGGTACTCTATAATCTATGTTAAATTCTTAACATGAAGCCTGACATATAATAAGGCTCAACTATAGTTAATCATCCTCATTGTTGCATAGCACCGATCTTGCTTTATTATTCTTTTAGAGTGCATGGATACTCTAAGGCCTTCATGTCACTCCATGGGGTTCTCTACTTAAAGTAGACAAGGGTCTGGTTGAGCCACCATTGATCACCAAAACAAACTGATATGAAACATCCCCAAACAGACTATATAACATATGAATAAGTCTTGTAAAAGAGGGTACAACACATCTTTCTCTCTCCTTTTTTTTTCCACCTGAAATAAAACTTTTAAGACAAAATTGCTCCTTTCCCTTAATTGTCATCCTGACACTTAGAACTATGTAATGCAGAAATCAGCTTACATTTGTTAATAGGTGGGGGAGGGACAGTGAAGTATCCACCAAACTGAGCAGGCTATTTGAGACTGGAAAAAAAAGTAGGCCACTCCTTATAGTTTACACAGTTTTATTCTGGGTAACTTACTGACAGAGGGGTTCAGGTGGACTGTGATCCAGCTGCAATATCCGGACCTTAGTCCACAGACTTTACAGAGCAAGGGGAGGAGCAGAAGGGCCTTGTAGTGAGATCAAAGAACTTGCATTCACCTAATTGACAACTAACCTTTAATTAGATCTGTGGCACCACCTGTGCATCAGGAAAGAGAAAGACTGTGTTATATCTAACAGATTCATGGGAGGCCAAAGCAAGCCTCCCCCCATCCCGGCTTTGGCAGGCATTTCTAAGCTATGTATATGAATCTCCAGAGGGCCTGGAACATAGAGCCCCAAGAGAGGTCATCAAGCCAACATGAGCAAGATGGAAGGCCAAAGATGGAGTTAGTATCGTCAGCACGCCTGCAACATTTACGCATGACTGCAGCCATCAGAATACAATTCCCTCGTATTATTAAACATACTCAACTTCTTTATAGGTCAATTTTAGTCTTGCTCCCCCCCCGTCCCCCCTCTTACTATATGAAATTGTTTTTGCTTTTTCTCAGTGAACAGCCCTGAGATATAGGTATTTTTTGAACTGTGCTTGGAAAGCTTTTGCGTCTATTACTATTTTGCTTTGCTGTAAAATCTACCTTATTTACAATTAAATGAAATACACAATCTTAACAGTGATAGAGTCCTTTACCAAAGCATATGAGAATTTCACAAGCTCTTTTTCTTACTGTTGTTGGTAGTTTCTTTTTTTTTTTTCCCTCCCACTGGAGATTTAGCTGTTACCTCTTGTTCAGACCTTGTTATTAAAGAGGGGGGGAAACGAATAAAACAAAACGGCTATATTGATAAGGGCATTCAGTCAGAGATAATAGAGAACTCTGAAAAAATATTTGTATGATTGTTTTTAACATGAGGGAAATAATTATACTGACAATGACTAAATATTATTTTTATGCTCTATGTTGCTAATAAAAGACTGTTTAATTAAAAAAAGGAAAATATATTTGCCACAGTTCTTTATTTTAGTGAATTTATCTGAGGAGTTAGCTAAAAAACGAGTATCATATAATGTAAATACAGCAATGTTTGTTTCTTGACTAAGAGATGTTTAAGAAACCGAGAAAATATGGTAGAATATTATTGTTTTAAATTCTTTAATCTGAGCAATGGAGGTCAAAGTATTATAAAATCACAAAAAGCTATGCATATGTCTGTATACACAGAAAATATTTCCCCTATCCTTCTCTGAGTTATATTGAGACAATGAGTTACATAGTTTTGCAAAGCTTGTAACGGAGAACTGGGTTATTTATGTCACTCTATCAGATATGCCTTGTTGTTTGTGTTTTATGCATGGTAAATACACTGTTTTTTTTTTTAACTACAATATCTTTAAGACAAACATCTTTTAAAACTTTTTCCCCAGAATATGATTCATGAATTGGTCTGTAGGACACTCATGTATGTTATTTGGGAAGGGAGTTCCATGTGCAGATATGTTTGAAAACACTGGTTTAAGCAAAATTGCACTCACTCCTTAGCGTCTTGTATATAATAACAGGCATGGTGAATTTCTAAGAACATGTAACATTTCCAGAGCACACTTAGCCATATAATGGTTTTTCCTTAAAATACCTTTAGGTCTTATTTTCTGTGAAACAATCTTTTCGGAAATCAACTTAAAGAAGCCTGGCATTATAACTATTATTTTCAGTCATTGGTATATAGTTAAAGATAAATTATTAACAAATGCTTATTTTGTATTGAGTATTTATCAAGTATATGAAAAAGCAACCATGGTCAAGCACTGGCATCCTATGAGGGACTGAATATGAATGATTCTTACCATCGCTATACTAATTCTGATTGGGAAGACAAATAAGTACATTGCAAGGCACAACTGGAAAAATGGCAGAAGAGAGAAGAGAGGAGAAAATATATTTCCCACTCTCAAGGGATTTTTGACCTATTATAGGCGTCCAAGCATTTGAAGAGACATGGATGTTATAATATGATACAAACACAGAATGGATAGATGAATGAAATGAGCCCTAAGGCCCTTTCAGTCCCTTGCAATCCAGTGATTTGTATGCATAAAACTGTCAGAAAATAATACATGACTACAGGCAATCAAGTACTAAGAAGTAACAAAGTATAGTAGAAATAGAGTACAATTTGGAGAAACTCATACTCCAAATTGATGATATAAATCCAAGCAAAGATTTAGCTTTCCTGAGCTTCAACATTCTAGTCTATAAAATGGTCCTAAGAATTGCTATTCCTCTGTGGAAAGTAGAGGAGGTACATGATATATTGGACCAGCACATTATGTAGATGCAGGCAGGCTGGATCTGAGGGGCACAGAGTTGGGGGTCCCACAGGACCAGCCAAGATGGTCCTTGGCTTTGTGATAGATACAAATCAAACCAAGCCCGAGAAAGTGAAAACAAAGTTTATTGAATAGCATGAGTAACAGAATAGCAGACTGAATGTCTGGGAGACTTGGAAAGGAAAGGAGAATGAGTCTCATCATTGCATAGGGTTAGTATTTTATGTTGGCTAGGGGTCTAGGATATGTATTCCTTCAGGAATCCGGGGTAGGGCACAATCAAAGGCAAGTGTCAGGTGAACAATGGGTGTTACTGCATAAATCACTGAAGGTAGGGGGTGTTGATGCCAGCATCAGCTGAAGGTTTGTTCAAAGCTAATGTCCTAGAACATATTTAGGATCTGGCTCTTTTTAGATGTTATCAAGTTATTTGGAGCTTAGGACAAAACTCAGAGAATGACTAATTTTCGTGCTTCCCCCTTGAAGTGGCTTCTTGCTTGGCTTATTCAGAGGCAAAATATAGAACCTGGGTAAATGAGGCCTAGCACAAAAACAGCAGAGACAGACCCTTTCTAAAATGAAGTCCCTTTAGCTTCTATATCTTATTGTGACAATTTTAAGTATTTCATGACTCTCAGATCTTCCTGGACACAAGGATTATAGAAATTTTATCCTTAATTATCCTGAAAGATTATAGATGTTAAATTTAAAAGAAATCATGTGGTAGAATAGCCTATAAAGAATGTTACTCCATGCACTTGTCATGATGAGCACCAGGTGATGTATAGAATTATTGAATCACAGTATTGTACACCTGAAACTAATATAACACTGTGTTTTACCTATAGCGGATTTAAAAAAAAAAAAAAGGAATGTTACTCCACGTGTAAAAAAATTACAGTAATAATAACAATATATTTATTTTTGTTTGTATATGCCTAAAGCAATTCTGAAAGAATCAATAACAATAATAACAACAAGGACAGTTACCTTTGAAGGTGGTAGCAATTGGGGAGGAAACTGGAAAATGATATACAAACGGGAAAGAGACATTTCTCTGCATATTTTAATGTTTTTTTAAGAAAATATTACCAATTAAGAAATAGACTAGATACAATGAATAATGTTGTTAACATCTAAGAACAAATTGTCTAGCAGGAACTAGAGTTTACTTCTCTGCATGGTATACTGGGAGAACCATTTTTTGCACAATTTAAGAGATTAAAAAACTATTTTTTATTTTTCTTAAGATTTTATTTATTTGACAGGGAGAGACACAGTGAGAGAGGGAACACAAGCTGGGGGAGTGGGAGAGGGAGAAGCAGGCTTCCCTCGGAGCAGGGAGCCCAATGCAGGGCTCGATCCCAGGACCCTGGGATCATGACCTGAGCCAAAGGCAGATGCTTAACGACTGAGCCACCCAGGCGCCCCAAAAAACAATTTTTTTTTTTAGTTCCCTTTTCTTGCTCTTTGATGAAATCTCTTGGTCTGGGTATCAAAAAGAAATTTATCTTCCACTTTTTTTTTTTTTTTCTCTAAAGAGACTGAAAACCAATAAATGAGGTCAGTCTTTATATCTTAACTCCAAGACAGGCCGTATCAAAATGACTTACAGTAGGAACAAAATCTGATCTTTCATTAGAGTTTTATTAGGTTAATAGTCTAGCTGGAGAAGGATTCCAAGGACTTCTCACCTTAGTGATACTGTTGCAACAAGGTCACAGAAACTTCGAGTGAAACTTTGAGTTTCATGGGTACATGAGATGGTTTACATTTGCATCTAGAGAACATGTCGTACTTTTTATTTCCCTTGAACTTTTCTCTTTTGATTTGGCCTCAGCATTTACAGAGTATCTTGTCCTGAAAAATTACCCCTGCCTGGGGAAAGGATACAGTCAAGTCGATACTGATTTCATATAAATTAAATGCAAGAGTTGTGCTCCATCACTTTGACAACTAAATTACATGAAGCTCAGCTGCAGATCAGGTGCTGGTTACTTTTCCAAATGGAGCTGGTGAATCTCATTTGACACTATTAACAGTTTAGATGGCTTCAGATTTCGACATCCCTTTGGAGCCACTTTTAACTTCATTGACCAAAAAGTTTTAAGCATAAAGTTTTATACAGAAACCTTGCAAATAGTCCCCTATAGGAGGACAAGTATGCATTTAGAACAAACAAGGGAAACAAAATTTTAAAACAGTGACTGTTTATGACTGTTCCTACTTAGTCTTTAATCATACAAGCCCGTCTACTGTGTGCATCATTTGTATGCTAAGGAAGGCAGCAGGGTGAGTGGAAAGAGTGCAGTATACTGACTTTAATGGATGTTGGTTGTATTTTGTGTGTGCTGTTAGAATTAGAATTAATATACCAAAGATGCTACATTAGATTTTTATTGTTGCTGTAAAAATCACTACAAATGGCTTAAAATGGCACAAATGTATTATCTCACACTTTTGTAGGTCAGAAGTCTAAATACATTGTGTTTAGACTGAGGCTTCTTAGGCCAAAATGAAGGTATTGGTGGGGCTGCTTTCCCTTTTGGAGCCTCTGAGGATAAATCTGCTTCCAAGCCCATTCAGGCTTTTGGCTGAATTCAGTTCTATGTAGTTGCAGGATTTGAGGTCCTGTTTCCTTGCTGGGGATCAGCAAAGGACTAGATTTTGCCTAAAGGTTACCCTCCTTCCTTTTTCATGCTTCCCACATGTGGGTCTCCCTGCCCCCAAGAAATCTTGAGTCCCTTTGGGGCTTCAGTTCTCTGATGATGCCTTCTGCCACATCCTCCTGCTTCTAGACAAAAACTCTATGCTCTTAAGGACTCATACAATTAGATTGATCCAATTCACATAATCCAGGATAATATCCCCATTTTAAGGTCTATAACCTTATTATACAACCCCTTTTGTCATGTAAATGATATATTCAAAGGATCCAGGGATTAGGGTGTGGACATCTTTCATGGTGGTGAGAACTCCACCAACCTCAGGCAATTTAAAAGGAAACAAGTTGTTGAGTATTACTGGAATTTTTAAGTTTTGGAATGGGGAGTTAGTGCTATTCTTACAACTTACTCTTTATCATCTCATACTCTAGGTTTTAAGGTGAGAAAGTTTATTGAGGACAAGGTCCTGTTTGCATGTTACACTGTCTGCGCGTGGTACATATACAGGCTCCGCCATTACTGTCTGTGAAAGACCATTAGCTCCTGCCCCCAAGGAGGTTTACAGGAAACTTGGGAAGATAAGAAACAATCCAAATTGTCATTTAAGTGATAGAGGTGATTAATGCTTTAAAGACACATAGAGAACTTTTGGTGTTGGAACAGTGGGGAAGATTTCACAGAAAAACTAATACTTCAGATGGCTTTAAAGCATGCTTAGGATTTGAAGAGATGGAAAAAAAAAAAGAAAAAGGAAGTCTTACCATAAATAATTAATAGCAAAACCAGCAATCAAGAAAGGGAAAACGCTATTTGGGAACATTTCTACCTGGAGCAAAATGTTCTACTGGATATTGTCTAGGGAATGAAGGAAACTAGTTGGTGATATTCTGTTCTGGTACTTTTCAGACTTTTGCTCTTAGGACCTTGTGGCACCCTTAAAATTTATTGAGGATCCCTAAGAACTTCTGTTTATGTAGATTATATCTATCAATATTTACTATAATATTGAGAATGAAAACTAAGAAAACATTTAAGTGTTTATTTACTATTTTATTTAAAAATAATGACCCCATTGCATATTATAGTAAATAAGGTGCTTTTATGAAAAATAACTGTTTTCTAAAAATAATTTAGTGATAAGAATGGCATTGCTTTCCATTATCGAAAAAACTATCCACTTTCTCAGTCAATCTGTTGTAAAGTCATATGTTATGTAGCCTCTAGACAGCTCCAGTGCACATGTCTGAGAAAATGTAAATGGTTTTGATCCTTGGGTCCCATGAAGGGGTTTCAGAGACTACCAAGTTTCCTTAGATAACACTTTGAGATCTGTTTCCTATATTGTCAACAAATATCTTCTGAGCATCTACAAACTGCCAAGTCCTGTTTTCAAAAGCAGAAAATACAGGGTGAACAAGACAGAAAAGGACTCTGCCCTCACAATGGTTACTTTGTCATGAGAGAAGGCTGACCTTAAAATAAACAAATAAGATGATTTTAGGTAATGGCACGTACAATAAAAATAAAACAGGTGTTGGGATGAACTGTGGTAGAAATGGTTGTGAATCATATGAGATTTAGATACAGGGTAATCAGGCAAGTCAGCTCAAGGCAGGGACTTTAATAAAGAGCTACAGAAAGTGCAGCTATAGGAAGAGCTAGGAAAAGCATTATATATACTCTGAGGGAACAGCTGGGACAAAGGTGCAAGGTAAATTGAAGAGTTAAAGGAACAAGAAGACTAACCTAGAGGCAGAGAAAATGAATGAGAAAAAGAATTGGAGACATGGGCAGGACCCATTTCATCTGAAGACTTGTGGACCATGGTTGGGATTTTTGGATGGTATTTTCAATATTATTTGAGGATTTTAAGAAAAGAATGACATAATCTAATTCACATTTTCAAAACATCACTCTAGCTGCTTTGTGAAGAATGGTCTGTAAAAGAGCAAGAAAGGAAGAAGGAAGACCATTCAGGACACTTGCATTAGGGCCAGATAAGAGATGATGGTAGTTCTTCCTGGGAACAGCAGAGGTTATGATGGCAGTCATTAGATTCAGAATGGAGGTAAAGCTGACAGAGCTGATACATTAATTTTCCCCTTAGTCTGATTAAAATGCATTTCTTTACTTGACCATTTCTCTAACTTGTCAGATTCACTTTGAAATATGTTCCAATCTTTCAAAGTCTTAGCACTTTTTGCCACTTATTGTCACCCACAACTTTAATGAGCATCCCCTCTCTTAGACATCATTCTAGCATATTAATCATATTGTATCATAACTTACCTCACTGACCTGTAATAGTGAGTCTTTCCTAGAGCAAAGCTTTTTGTGTATTCAAAATGAAGATTAATAAAAGTTACTGTTAGAGGCTAAAAATATGACACCCAGACTTTTCTGTACAAAATATTCCATCCAGAGTGTATTTACCATTGCTCTTTCTGCCTTCCTATCTCCCTCACAGCAAACATATCTTTGTCTCCTGGTTGTTGAAAGCTTGCAGGGCATTAGCATCGTCATATTGCTGATAAATTAGAAGTTTGTCTGTGAGCCAGGTTTGATCAATAGGGTGCTTAGAATTAATAGTAAGTTCTCAATAAGACAAAAGCAAAGATCTGGAAACAAGTTGAAATAAAGATACCGTTTTCTATTTAAAGAATTTATACATTAGGCTTCCCTTGTGAATAGATTGAGTAAACATCTGCTCAAATGGTATGATTTCATGGGCCAGGAAGATGCTCTTGGTCTTCAAAATGGCTCCTCTGTGACTTTTGTTAACATATGAGACTTTATAATTATGATTTCAACTTTAATGAAATAAGGATTTTGCTCTCTGTTAAGATCAAAATATTCCCAAAGGGGCAGGGGAGGCCCACTAATCCTCCCCAAAATCCATGCTTTGATTTTAATAGGTGTGTTGGTTCCTTTATCGAGAACTGCTTTGAAAAGTAGAGGATAAAATAAATGATGGTTCCTGGAAACCAAGAGGAAAATGAACAGACCCAGGAAGAAGAGGCCAAGAGTTTTCTCCGTCTGCTTTATCCCGCTGCCTTAACTCCCTTGTTCTGCATGTACCTCATCATCACCTTCTCTGTCTAAATATGATTTAGCTGAGTATGAAGGCATATTTAAAGAGTTTTGTAGACTTAGATTTCCATTTTTAACTCTCCATAGGCATATTGTTTGCTTCTGAGTCTGTTTCTCTCCTATCTGTAAGAAAGGAGATTTATAATACTACTGGTCACCTGAGTGAAGTAGGGAGTTGAGTGTTTTTCCGTTCTCATTATTTTCTCATGTGTATAGAATATTTTATGGTCTTCATGGCTGTGCCTTATAGACTGTCTTTTAAAATCTCCAGAGTCATTCTAGTCAGGTTCATCTCCTCCCTACTTTTTTGAATATTAGTAAAACTGAGGCTCAAGAAATCAGTGCGCCAAAGTCGTATGGCCAAAAACTAATGTTCTGAACTGAGCATTTGTCTTCAACTCTTCCCACTATATCATTTTGGCTTTTATTACCATGTCCTAGGTAAAACATTTTTGTATTTCATAACTGCTAATATATTTTGTTACCTCAAATTCTGTTTCTTTTACAATTGTTTGCCTTAATTACAATTTAACATAATTATGTAATTAAATTATTACTTAAAGGAAGAAGATAAATCAGTTGGCCTTTGCCCCCCAAAGAAGGACAGAAAAGACTTGGTCTAATCATCTTATCAACTGTTCCTTTGGGTAAATAGACTAATAATATTTTCAAGGAGTAAGAGGCATATCTCGGACCTTAGCTGGATGGCCCTGACTAAGGATTACCTATAGTGTATAGGACCCAGCATCTGTGAAATAGGACTGCCTGGGGCATGTCACCACACTGTACCACTGGATGGGGGTGTACAAGGCTTTATCTTTGAAATTACTCAGCAGAGCTTGATACTGGGTAAAATCTTTTAGTTTATGTGAGTATGATATGACAATCCGATCTTCACATTTGTTGGTAGACAACACAATCATATATTCTGAAGGAATCTTAGGTAGAAACTTCAGAGATAAGAAGCCATTTTGTTTTCCTTTGCCTTTACCCAAACTGAAATGTTACTGACACAGTATGTTGGTAAATAGTCTCCCTATTGAATTGGTGAATTGAAAGCCAACCTTTTAAACAGTGAAAATGCCTGATTTAATTTCAATAGTTATAAATCAAAATTAAGTCCAGGAAACGGGACCCATAAATAGCTGTAGAGAGTCCAGCTGTTATTATTCTAACGGCACTCTGAGATCAATTTGCTTAGAGGTGATATAGCCATGAGATAAAGGAATTGTCTTTCTGCCCAGTTAGGAGCAGTCACCAGGATTTAAAAAGTACCCAATAGGGAAAGAAACCAGCATTTTTTTTTTTTAAAGCCAAGGAAAGATTGTATGGCTAAAGTGAGGAATAAAGTCTATTTTTGTAATGATCATTTTTGTTCCATAGAACATTTTTCTGGATTAAATATGAAGACTGGAGATAAAAGGAGTATCTGATTTCACCTCAAAGTCATTAAGATAAAGAATGTAAATCCCACCTCTCCTAATCAAATTAATTTGTCCGTTGATAGAATTTTTCTCTACTCTGGATTTAACCAAATGAAATGATGCTTTTTAGATTATGACTTAGTAAAGAACAACAGATAAATCATTCATCTTGTGTGTTCAGTTTTAAGTAGACAATCCTCAGGCTTAGAAATAATTACTGCAATAAACAGATAAGAAATGTTGTGGATTGAAACAATGATTTCAAGGATTTTTGTTAATTATATCAAGTGTTTATTTGTAATATATAGCTTAGAAGTGGACCCAGGTTATGGTTTAGTTTTGTTGTTATGCATTCACCCATAAAATGAGAGGGGAAATAGGTCCAAAGAAGTTAAATAACATGTCCAAGGGACATAAATATGTAAATGAAAGAAAAAGTGTTAGAATCCCTCCTTTTCCCCCCACCTCAAACTTGTGTGATCTTTCCTCTTTGGTCTAACATCAAATTACAGTGTTTTATTACATTCAAGGAACAGTTCATATATTTGTAGTTGGTATCCATTGTTTAAAAATACCATTAGTCTTTACCTGTTAAATCATATACAACTACACTTCAGTCCCCCAAAACTCTAAATAAAATGCTGGGAAACATACTTTTAGGTTAGACATATCTGTGATGTTGAAAATACACCAACTTTCTTAAGTTGAGTTACAAAGACAGAAACTGGATCCTAGTTACCATTTCTGTGTTTTTCTTTCATAATTTCCTGAGTCATTTGAGTGGTAGTAAAAATTCTGTCTTAACACAGGAATAACAGAGCTCATTTATACAAAGTATTTATTTCATCAGTGCAGTTATGACCTCTTTTATTTGTGGACACACACACACTGTGTTGTGGGCCAGTTCCTTTGGTCTTTGCACACAAGTGTAGGCAGAACCAAGCGCAAACATCCTTGGCTCTAGTGGGCCATAGGAGTGTGGCTCCATTCTGAGGAACAGCTAGGAGGTGCCAGGAGGTGGCTTGGGAAAAACTGGTTAACACCTGACTCTCACTGTCCGGTGGAACTATAGTTTTGCCATACTGGCCTCCAGTCCTGGGACCTGAGGATCCCTCCTACACTCTTGCTGTTAAGCATTTGAGTATTTGGTGAGAATTCTCCTTCCCCTATCTCCTCCATCAACATCTGGTCAAAGGGCTGATATCTTTCCTTTATATATTTTTGTATTTTCCCCTTTGAATTTTTGCATTTTAAATATGCATTCTGGTGCGCTATGAGAACTTTGCCCTGTCAGAAACTGTTCAGGTGTCAGCATTCAGCAGAGTGAGCAAGGCCAATGTAAGGGAATGGAAGCTGGCAGACAGTAAAGTGCCCTGACTTTGCATGGAGTAGATATTTTTCTGTTCAACTCATGAATAATGCTGGCCTTGCCACTAATAATTTGGCACTTTCCATTTACAAAGATTCAGTAATCGTTTTGAGTCTTTCCCAGATTGAACGTTTTACATTAAATTTAAAACTCCTAAATTGTCACAGATAAGGATACAGAGCCTATATTCATAAGATGAACATTTTGACTGGCAGATGAAGAAACAGTGATTGATAATGGGACTTTTGTGTTTTGCTAACATGAAAAAGCTGACAAGGACGGATTAGATGGGGTGTGAGTAATTATTTAAATGCAGCTCTGACAGAGTGCCTCATACTATCCAAAAGGAAAAAAAAAATAAATAAAAAGAGAGAAAAAAAGAAAAAAATAACCCCTCTCCTCAGTTTTTAATCTCAGGTCTTCATTGCTGGCACATCTAATGAGATTGATTGCAAAAATAGCTTTTTGTTGATGGGTCATAAAATAAACAGGGACAAAATAGTAGGTAAGTGATTTTAGATTCTCCATGTTCTATCATATTCAGGTGTAGCCCTTCACACTCTGATTCTGATTAGAATTTTAAATATGTCTGGGAATTTAAAAGAAATAGAAGTTATGAAAAAAAAATCTCTACAGAGTAGCTTCTTAGGCAGACTGGAATTCTTTGACCTTGAAAAGATAAATCCAGAACAAGCTAAAAACAGCACATAATATTACTGCTAACATACAATGCATAGCATGTAATTGTGTATCACAAAGTAACAATAAAAAGAAACAACCAGAAAATAAAAAAGAAATTATGCTTAAAATGGGGTGGTACAATGATGCAATCTTTAATAATATTCAAAGACATTTGTATTCCATTTATAAAAGGGAGCCTGTTTTCTTATGGAGGATCATTTAGATAATGTGTTCCAAAATAACCGCCCCCCCCCCCCGCTTCATATATAAGTATATATATGGTTAACTAGGCTTACTTGGAAAACAAAAGAGGAAGGGGAATTAGTAAGGATAGAAAGAATCTCCTCTTTTTTATGTCTCCGATCAATTCATTTGATATTTTTTTCCTTTGTTTTCATACCTGGATATATCCTCCAAAGCCAGCCTGAATCAGTACAGGATATAAATGAAAGGCTTTTCAGATGAGTGTAGGTAATTCCGTCTAGATGACTTCAAATTTATACAGAAGTTAAACTAAGTATGTTTTGGAAGACTTTGCAAATGAATATTCTATCTTCTTCACAGGGACTGGAAGCTGCTCTTACAGTTCAGAGTAGGAAAGCAAAGGGAGGGTTTTGTAAGGCAATAGCCCTGAGTCTGTCCACGGGGTTCTCTGTCCACAAGAAGACTGACTGAAAGTAAGGGGGAACTGTGGATGCACAATGGGACAAGAGTCCTAAAGGGAACTGGGTGCTTTATTCCATGCTCTTTTTTGTTTTCTTTGGTCCAATCTGGCTAGTTCTATAAAATGCAGTATCATTCTGCAGTACAGAAGCAGCAACCCTGATTGTAAAAACAATTAAAAAGCATCACAAATCTTTACCATTACATTTCGGAACAAAACTAGTCACGTGTATTGTTTCCACATAAAATAAGACAGCTCTATATGTCCTAATGAGATAAAATGAACACTTAAAGACATTTTAAAATTTCTTCAACTTTGATGTTAAAAAAATCATTTATTTGAATTGTTATCAAACTGTCTTATGAGATAACAAGATCATTCTGAACCTGTTGGCACGGAGTTAAGCCTATATGAACTATTTTAAGAATATGCATTTTCATTTACATGTAATACAGTTAGTCGAGTACTATATATTTGGCCAAGCCCAGTTCTGTTTTCCTGATTTTTTTCTTTCTCTGTGTCATTCATTTTTCTGTTTACTATTAAGCTAAGAAATTTCACTTCTAAAGATCACTTAGTGTATGAAACCAACTATGCATGCCTATCCTCATATCTTTAAAACCTCTATATATTTGCCTACAAAGAGAGTATGGCCATTAGAGATTCCTGTCATGCCTCCATCTAGAATGTAATCATTGACTTTTGAAGTATTAAAAGGAAATGCCTTTAGAAAAATGTCACCCCCGGGCAGTGAGGTGACTGAAACAGCATCCTAAATTTAACATCCAACCTAATACATCATTTAATCTGTTGTAACTGATGAGGGGCAGATATTTCACATGGATAATATAGAGAATACAGTGGTTAAGCAATTCTCCTGGCTAGAGGAAAAAAAATAGGGAAGAATTTAGAATCAGGAGAAGTACTTAACATATTTTATCTGCTTCAGTTTGTATCACTTAGACCATAGAAACTATAGTTTTCAGGCTCAGAGTTTGATGAGATCTGTGTTCCAGGATGACATTTGGATAAAAGTACTTCAGTACAGGTATGTACTGAATTCCTACACAAACGTATGTCCTCAAGGCCACTTACTGAGACTTTTATAATGTGATAGGAAATACATATTTGGTCTTCCTCCCTAGTTCCTGGCACAGAGTTCCTAAAACCCTTGAAATGTCCTGAGTAATAGACGTTGGAGGAGTGTTTTTGTTGTTAATAAGCTCCATTCAACCATATTTGAGCTGATGAGGCGAGTCCAGGATGATGGGGGCTGGTTACCTGAGGAAACAACCATGTGGTTAGAGGTTGGAACTTTTAGCACCACCCCTGGGCCCTCTGGGGAAGAAATTTGAGTTCAGTCACCAATGGCCAACGATTTAACCTATCAGACCTACAATGTAATAAAACATCCATAAACACCATAACCAAAAGGGGTTTGGAGACCATCTGGGTTAGTGAATACATCCCAGTGTGGGGAGGGTGACATATGGAAGCTCCATGCCCCTTCACACATACCTTGCCCTCTAGGTCTCTTCCATTTGGCTGTTCCTAAATTATATTCCTTATAATAATTGGGTAATAGTAAGAAAAGTGCTTCCCTGAGTTCTGTGAGCTGTTCCAACAAATTCTTGAACTTGAGGAGGGGGTCACAGGACACAGCAGAAAAAGTGACAGAAGTCCAGGTGATGGCCTGGGCCTTGCAGTGGGCATATAAAGTGGGGAAGAGTGTTGTGGACTGAGCCCTTAAACTGTGGGGTCAGCTCTAACTCCTGGTATTTCCTGTCAGTATTGAATTGTAGGACACCCAGTTGGTGTCCACAGACTTGGGGAATTGGTTGATGTGGGAAAAACCCCCACTCACTTGATATTAGAAGTGTTGAGAGTAAAGGAAACCAACAGTTTTTTTTTTTTGGGGGGGGTGGGCACATTGCAATTCACTCCTGTGACACTCTCACACCTATGAAGGTACTTGTATATGACATCTCTGAGTAAAGATCCAGAGAAGCCCAGAGACTCACAAATGCTTTGCAAGGCTTTGATGGCTTCATGGTATGATGCACTAGAGAATTCATCCATTTTGTTGCCTTTAGATGGTTTTTATTCTATACGTAAAGAGCACCATTAGAATTTCATAGGTCTGTGTGCTGAATCATTCATAGAATGGGCCACTGAATGCATATTTATGAATGCCTGGAACATTCTGTTTTATAATACCATGCTTTTCATTGTGTTTTGCATTTCAGGTTATGTACAATTATCAAGTAGACTAGCAGCAAATTGAATCGGCTTCAAAGTTGAGTTTGACTTAAAATTTGATGTGAAAATGAAATGTCAAATACCGGCATTCTGTTTGCCATTGTTATTCAAAATACAGGCTGATGAGAAACCCCAAATAGGTTTATAAAGTTATTAGCCTTTGTTTCTTCATTTCAAGATAACTTTTGGTAGACATAGTGATGGATGACAGTCTTAAATGCAATTCCATTCCCATATTGGACTCTATTCTAGGTTCTTTTGGAGTATATAGAGATAGAAATAACTTCCTCTTTTGTTATCTAAGAGCTTATCATTTCTTATGGAAGAGATCATATGGTAAAAATTAAAAACAGTGTGAAACCAAGCAACCATGCTAAACATAGAGACAAGACATAAACCAAAGACTCTGGCTAGGGAATCTGGATACCTTCACAGAGGATGTGATTTTTGAGCTGGGCTTTGAATACAGAGAATTTTAAAAAATGGAACCCATTTGTCTATATAGGCATGGCATTTAGAGCAGAATTGTCTTGGTGTATACAAATGATTACCCAAACTGATGTGTGGTTGTACTGATTGAAATCTGTGAGGCTGATGGAACTGTTAAGCTGGTTTTGTTTGTAAGTCTTATTTTTTTTTAGGCTTTTAACATTTCTGGAAGAAGAGATAAAATGAGGGCTACAGAGATTGTGCACTTTTACTGGTTTGTCTACAATGATATTTTGTTTCAGTTTGCTTTTTAATGTAATAAGCCTGTAGATATTAAATTTAGCTGAATGTCGATTTAAAAGGTTTTGATGTGGATCTCAGTACGCTGTCTTAAAATAGAATAAACTGATTACCTCAAATCATATTCTCATAACTTAGATCCAATTGCAGAAAACCCAACTATTAATAGTCAAGAGGTATTTCTATTTATTTTTAAGTCTCCAAGTTGGAAAAGAATCCATCGCAATGTGTTTGTAAGAAACAAGCATAACTTAATGTAGCACAAAGGACCTGAAATTCAGCATGCCACTACAGAGGAAAATTCTGTGATTATCAGTGTCAGGCCCGTGGTGTTTATTTCCCCATGACCTTTGAGCTGTGGGACTAATTGTATAATCAATATTCTTCTGCTGGATTTCATTCTAATTTTACTCTTGAGAGTGTTTGAGACATGGAGGGCCCTACTATCCAGCACATAGTTTGACATTAAGCAAAAGTCCATTGTAATGCTGGAAAGGAGGTCCCTGAAAAGATAACAAGATGTTGTCTCCCATTGCTTTCATCTTTGTATGAATCTAAAATATGCTTACTTATGGGCCTGGGCCCTAGAGACACAGAGACAGGCAAAGCAAATTCATTTTTTCTTCTCACCCAACCAAACACCAGTCTGTTTTAGAGAGGTGAAATCCCTTTAAAATGATGATTAGGGGAAGTGTTTAAAGAGGACAGAAATGGACTGCATGAGCCATGGATAAATAAGACCTACATGGAGGGTTCTGAACGGGTGTTGTGATCATTGCCAAGCCATCCAGAAGAAGTCAAATACAAATAAATGGATGGGTGAGTCTATGTTTTAACACCAGGTTGGTAGTGTGTGGAGGTGGGAAGACTATGGATGCTGCAGATATTTGGTGACCCCATAGGCTATCCTCAGGGACAGCCTTAGACACAAGGAAAGGGACTTTAGGTAGGGCCCCGGATTGGGACATTACCTAGAAAGAGATGCAAGTACAGTGGACAGCTTAATACATGTGAAAACACAGTTAGTTCTGGGCAAGAGCCCAGGTTTTTCCAAGATTATCTCCATCTCACCTGGCCAACATTCTGTTATAAGGGATAAAGGAGCAATTCTGAGACATTCCAATAGCAAACCATACATTTTACCTGTTATTCTCCATTTTAATTCTTCTGAACATTGCCCTCCATCTTTATATGAAGAATAGGACATCTTCTAGTGATCAAGGGAAGATTTTCATCTTCACAATTTCCTGAAGATTTAAATGAGAGTCCTTGAACATCCTCACTAAATTCCTTTACTTCCAGAGGGTCCTCTCAGCTTCTCTTGCCTGTATCTTGTCAACATCATCTGTCTCTCCTATAGAGAAATACTTTGAGAAGAAATGCAGAAGTATTTTAAATAATAACAACTGCAGCCCTTAAGGGGTTGCCTGAAATCTAGAATTAAGTGAAAAAACTTCTGCATATCCAAAATAATTTTCCCAAAAATTCCGCACTAAAGATATTCATACTATTTCTTAGTACCTCACTCTGAGCCATATTGACTTTTATTCAGCATATCATTCTTAATGAGCCTAGTTATCTGGTTTCCCAGCCCACAGTGGATTAGAAACAGCAAAGGAGAGGCTGAAAAGAGGCACAGTGACAGCCTAAGTGACAGCTGAAAGCTTGACATTGAGGGAGGAGAAAGAAAAACGATATGGGTAGGCATAGAACGATATAGCCATATGGTACAATAATGAATGCTCACCAAGATGACCCCTGAGTCATCAAGGAAAAAAAAAAAAAGATAATATTATGTTTAGAAATATCTATTCAGGATGGCAGGAAGCCAGTGGGTAACGTATTTTATAAAGATTTCCATCTAAAATTTAGGTTTTAAGTGGGCATAAGTTTTAGGTGCATGGAAAATGCGGTTCTCCAGAACTGCTTTCCCAGGAAATACCCAGGTAAATGAGGTGTTACTAATCTCATCTTTAAATACCCTACTGATTTTCTCCTACAATTTGGCCATAAATAGTCTCACTATTCACTGGTTTTCAGCAGTTACCTTGCTATAGGACAAA
The DNA here is from genome assembly GCF_037043125.1 of Eumetopias jubatus. Classification (NCBI taxonomy): domain Eukaryota; kingdom Metazoa; phylum Chordata; class Mammalia; order Carnivora; family Otariidae; genus Eumetopias; species Eumetopias jubatus. The sequence goes on from NW_028274815.1 coordinate 69,968,566, forward strand.
ACAAACTCAACATAATTCTAATGAAAGGTGTTTTCTCTTTCCATTCAGTGCTAAGCATTTGAGTTCTGAGTTGATGCAATTGATAACTCACATACCAACTACCTAATTATGGAAATATTAAGAGTCTTGCATCCTCCTCCCAACACAGACTTCAGAGAATTGAATTGAAGGTTAAGTGCAGGGTTTCATTTTTACCAAATTCAACAAAATAGCTGCTGGCACTCTGTGGACATTAATTCTCATTTACATACATAATACAAAAGATGCCCTGACCTAATCAACCCATCGCTGCGCATTTTGATGCATCTCTGGAGAGAGAGAGTCCTTGTCTCATTGACTTGGCAACAGTCCCTACCAGTGACCTTTAATGCTATTATACTCTCCCTGGGAAGGGAATTGAGATGTGGTGGACATAGCAGAAACAAGGCCTTTCCAAGATATTGGATTTGAAAACATGGTTTTTGTTGGATGTCCATTTTTCCTTGTAGTTTTGATGTGGTTTTATGTAGCATTTTATAGATTGTGTGTGGGGTTTTTTTTTTTTAATTGCTTCTGTTTACTAAATAAGACAAGCAGCAGTATTTTTGCAGATGGACAGAGGACTTGGAGCAAGTGGCCTCCAGATTATAAGGTCGGGGATGGAAGTAAAAAGATGGAAATGAGAAATATTCCAAAAGCAACAAGACTTTGTGTCCAAATGAATATAAAGAATGAAAAGAATAAGGTGACTCAGAGTTGTGAAACTATAGCAATGGAGACAATGCTGGTGTCAAGAAACAAATTTGTGAGACAGAAAATGATTGTGATTTGGGTCCTATCAAATTGGAAAAGGTAGAATATCTAGACAGAAATGCCAAAAAGACCGTGTAAAGAGAGTAGTGGTGTGCAAAGGATATTGAACAGTTGTCAGTGTGTTGATTTCAGCCCCACAGAGTGACGTCTTTAACATTTGAAAGAAGGGTTGAGGGTAAGGAATGAAAAAGAATATCAAGGAAGACAACCAAGTTAGCATCTTAAAAAAATTAAGGCAGAATAAAGTGAATTAAAAGTAATAATAAACCTTGTTTAAGTGAGGTGTTCATTTTCATAACATAAAAAACTGGTTTCATTCATCCTGAAGAAGGAAGCAAACCAAAATTAAACCCATTGATAAAAACTTTATAATGTATAATAATTCTTAGAAAATTATATTTCAAAACAAAAGTGTCTTCCCATTTTTGGTGCTTTTATTATTTAATGACATCTAAGATCCAAAGTCTAAATTCTCTAATTCATGTTCTGTTCACATTTGTCTACAAGGAAGAGGGAAAATTCCCAACATTCTCCAAGAAAAAAGAAACATGTAAGCCAAGAATTTTGTAGTTTTATGAAAATTTAGCATGCCAATTTATTATTATCTAAGAATGTAGAGAAAACTTGAAACAGAAAGTGGGTTTCCAGGTTTTCCCTTAGCAATTTAGTGTGGACAGAACCTGAGGAAAGACCAAATCTCTGAGTGTGTCCTAATCTGCATATTAACATATATTAAGTGATCTGTGAAGTTGCTTAGGGCTTATCAATAAGTGTCAATTCATGGTTGCCTTGAAGGCTAGAAGAGATATTTGGGAAACAACTCAACAGTAATAAAACAGAAACCATCCAATATTACATGTTTTCTTGCTCAATTTTTCTAAGTTTTCAAGAATGTATTTTTACAGAATTATTTAAAATTATCACTCGTGTTTAAGAGTTTGTTTAAAAATACAATTAATTATAAATAATATAGTTCAGCCATCAGTGTGATTTTTTTTTTTTTATACTAAGTAGCATACTATACTGGAGTTTGATGAGATTTGCAGTGGTTGGAACAGTGCATAACTAAAAGAACTGGGAATTCAGTTCATGGATGGATAAGCGGCTACATGCAATAACCGTCTGATACCATTAAAGAAGATTGTTTCATAAAAATGAACTTTCCAGATAACGAATACTTCCCAGTTTATACAGTAAAACTTTTCTTTTTCATTTTACCATTTCAAAAGTAATACACATTTCCCACCTTGTTAAATGGAACCTGCTAACATAAGTTAACCTCTTTTTGATGACTCGAGGTCATCATCATGAACATTAATCATTGTACAGTGCTAAAATACAGTAAATCCTTTGGGCCTGCTGAGGTGTGTAAAGCGTGTTTGCCCTCCTACTAAGCTGCTCTGCTTCCTAAGTGTCTCTATCTATCTTTTGTAATTCATTTTTTAAATCCTCCTTCTTTATTAAGAGCACAGTTGCTTGTTATCATCAGTGTGCCTGCTTATTGAAGCCATGCCAGAAGTTGCTGTCGGCTGGAATGTCAAATAGCACAAAATTTTGAATCATGTCAAAGATAAAGCTCACAGATTACAAAAGATGTTCTAGAGAGTAATTCCTTGTGCAAAGTGAAGAAGTTTGTAGTAGTTATTTCAGCTTTTGGATACTTTATTTGCTTCCTGATTCTCATCTGGGTTCTGGAAAGTTAGGATCGCTGGAGAGACACCTTTCAGATAAGTGTGATCTGTGTGCACAGAGCAACCCAACGTTGCCTCCTTTATATTATTGAAGTACACTGTACTTAGTAGGCCCTTCAATGGCTGCTGAATAAGTATGTATTTAGTTATATAACTCTATCTGAATATAGACATATTTGCATATATATATGTAAAACTTGCATATAAACATGTTACTATATAGGAGGCTACATTATAAAATATTGAGGTCGCTCCCCCTAAAAGACTTATAATTAATGCAGTTATTTAAATGAATAAAATATGTATATGAGGTTTGTCTTTTAAAATTATCCCTGTGTTACTGAGATTCCTTTTGTTCCTTTTCTAGACCTTAGAACAGGACATGTACTATTCCATTGTGTCTTGCTAGACCTGTGGAAATATTAGCTACTGAAAATTGAGATCCATGTTAGCCTGTTGGAGTGGGAGGGTGTTATCTCCTGATAATGAGAACAATATTGCACGTCATTGTGACTTGCCTTTGTTTTCAGGCCTTTGGGATGACATCAAACTCTAACATCGTTAAAGCTTAAAATTGGTAATGCCCTACCTTTAGTGCTCTTACATATGCCAACCAAGGCATGACACTTCCAACAGATCGCCTCCTTTATTTAATTTTAATAAGCCAAAGAAGTTTAGTACCATAATTTTGAGACTATTGCCACCACTTTGTGTTAAAAGTCAGTTCTCACCTTTTAAAAAGTAGGAAGAGATTGGATGACATAAGTGAACAAGAACAATTTAAAGATGAATTGGTTGTATATTATAAGTAACTGGGCTATAGATTTATGGAGATTTTCTTGGAAAAAAAGCAAACAAACCTATATGGTTCTTTGTAGGTAGAAAAAATGCTACCTAGTCATTGTCATCAATCTGGGTAATTTACTGGAACATAAACATGGTCTCCCCTGGTTCCTAGGTAGAGATACTATATTAGACAAGCAGTTTTAGGACATGGGAAAGGAAAATTAATTAATCTGGGAGGGAATTCAATCCTATGGCCTTGCTACAGTGTTCTGACCTACAAATTAACAGGCCTTGTATTTATTTAATAGCTAGCAGCTACCACTTATTGGCTCTTGCCCCGTGTTAGGAACCGTGCTGTATATTTTATATACCATCTTATTTGATCCTCCCCCAAACTCTACAAGTTGATATGATTATCAGTCCCTATTTTATAGATGAGGCAGCTTGATGTTTAGAAAGATAGGATGCCATGTCTAAGATCACACAGCTAATAATTGTCAGAACACAGTTTTAATCATTGGCTGATTTCCAGCCATAATGTAAATGTGACCACATTCAATAAGTCAAATCAATATAAACATTGTTGACTTAACATCAAACCACTTATTTTGATTAGTTATAAAAATGGCATGAATATCAAGTACCAATATTAATGCCATCAAATAGTTCAACAAAGCAAAGCTTATGTTTCCCTTTTCCTCCAAGTCTTTATGTTTGGTGGGCTAGAGGGGAAGGATTAAATTTACTTAATCCTAGAATATTGCATCTAGATTAGTGCTTACTAATTTGTACTTAGTATTTTTTTTTCTTATTACTGTCTACTGGAATACACATTAATTAGTATTTACCAGGATATTTGTAACATAAAAATCTGCTGATGAGCTTGTTAGTTCACACGTGCCTAAGTGAAGTCAGAAGTTCATGATTCCAGACTGTTTCCATATGGCTTGGGACCCCAGGAGGCTTTTGTGTGCCCACTTGTACTACTATATTTCAGTTCTTTTTGCACCTATATTCCAGCATAGGATGGGATGTTCGGTCCCATGCCTGGCCTGACTCCCAAAACAGAAGCATAAGACACAGACCACAAATTCTTTTGTCCCTTGGAAGATTTAGTTCTGATTATTTTCTTGAAAGAGGTCAAGGTCATTTCCGTTTCCATTTGGCCTAGTCTTCAGAGCAATTAATCTATGCCTCATAAACATTGGAAAATAAGGTATTGTGTTTTTTTTTTAAAGTAGAAACAACACAGTTTTTGCACATTTTTTGTTGTTGCTGTTGTTGGTTTCATGCACTTAAAATGTGGTAGATGATTTAAAGGCCAGTTGCCCCGAGAGACCAACTTCTCTGTTTTTCCACGTCTTGGCTATAGGCTAATGAGTAAAATCCTTTGCGTTTGCAATAGGCACTGATAAAGAAGCAGGATATATATAAAGATAGACAATGGAATTGTTGTTTTGGAAAAAAAAATATTACTGTTGTGATATTAGAGACTTAAATGCTGTAAGATGTAATTAACTTCCTAACTTAAATGCCTTAAGATGTACTTAACCTCCTGCATCCCAAGGGAGGTTTCAGTGTTCTAGTGGGAGATAACTGAGAGAGTCATTTTATTAAAAATGATGCCAATGATTTGAGAATTAGAAAACATAACTTTGAATCCCAGATTATCCTTTTTGTCCACTATATACTTAGTTTTTCTTTCTTTTTTTTAACTTAGCTTTTTCTAAAGTCACCGAAAAAAAAAGGAAATTTCTTTTTCTATAACAAACTATTTTGATATCTGCTAATTTCTTCCATATGCCAGAACAGTCTCCACTACACGAAGGCCATGTAATATCCTTGGTAGCATTCTGTAAGTTATTAGCTTAAAAATATAAAAATTTGGTGTCTTCCAGGTCTTAGGCGGGGACACTTGAAAAGATCCAGTTGACAGGGCGCTTGGGTGGCTCAGTTGGTTAAGCGACTGCCTTCAGCTCAGGTCATGATCCTGGAGTCCTGGGATCGAGTCCCACATCGGGCTCCCTGCTCAACGGGGAGTCTGCTTCTCCCTCTGACCCTCTTCCCTCTCGTGCTCTCTCTCTCTCTCTCTCTCTCATTCTCTCAAATAAATAAATAAAATCTTAAAAAAAAAAAAGAAAAGATCCAGTTGACTGAAATTTTTGTATTTTCATTCATATATTTGACATTATATAAACATCATACTGTTTTACTTGAAGTTCATTTCAGCCATATCTGTAGTCAGTTTTCTTGACTGAAAGAAAAAAATCTTACCTGATATTTTTAAATCTTTTTTTCCAAATTTAAAGCTAAGTCATGTCTGAATTGAATCCTTCATAGGTCTCTACGTTGTGCTTACAGTGGCTTAGGTAATGTATTTGATAAAAAAGGAAAATCAAAATCAATTCAGAAAGTACTTTGTTTTTTCTTTTCATTTATCCAGGCATCAGGTACATAATTTCTGTGTATTCATTACACCATTTGTATATTTAAGAAAAATAGTGGATGTGATACTAATATTTCCTAAGTTAAATTTTAAACAAAACATTTGAGGGGTTTCCTGAGGTAATGTTTAGAGGCTCAGCTTCTAGGATAGGATGTTAAACGGGAAGCAGAAGTCCTCATTCTAGCACTTACCAACCATATCACTCAGGACAAGTTAGTTAAACTTTAATTAAAAGATGAATTTTCTTCCTATGTATTGCTTTATCAGTAAAATGAGGATAGTTTTGTTAAACTTTTTGATTTTGCTCATGTAAGTCAAATAAATGAATTTATTTCACAGTATCTTACTACCATCAATTCTCCGTGGTCAATAGAGAATAATTCCAAATCATCTCTAGTTGACTTTGATGTGTGGTGTGAGCTTTATTCTCGTGTACTTGGGAGTTCGTAATATCTCAAAGTAATGAAACTGTACTAAAATTTTGATTCTGGAAGAGCGATGGCATTTTTAGATTGTCTTCCTTGCCTATATAATGCAACCTTTTCCTCTTTCTCCATGCTAAAAACAGACAACATTACTTCTTGTTCTTTGATTCTGTGCAGTCTGGTTGTCTGCTGACTTGGTCATGCTCATCCAAATGAGGGAGGACCTCAGTTCCTGCCCCACACCTGGAGAGTCCTCCCAAAGATTTGCCTCCTCATGCTCAAAAGCTATCCTATCATCTTAGTCCCTTCCTCATACCCACCTGTTACTTTACTCCTCCTTGGGAATCTGCTCTTCTAATCCTCTTCTGCCAGTAAAGCGTTTTGGAGAAGAAAATATCAGTGTGGCCACTGTCCCAGTTCACAACAAGTCTATGTCTATACAACCCCCAGAAGCTACCAATCTCTGGGCTCATTCATATATTTGACATTATATAAAAAAATAATCAAGAGTGACACCACATCTTGTAATAAGTAGATACATTCTTCCTTTCCAACTGTGAGCCTCCATTGATTACTCAAATTTCTAATGCCTCTCTGTGTAGCCCATAGTCTCACATAGTCCCTTTTGAATCACTCTAAAGTCTATATTTTTAGGGGCTAAAACAGGTGAAATGAACCTCATGGATTCCAATTCCTTTTCCTCAGTCACCCTGCTCTGTTCCCCTACCTCTGCCTCTTCCCTGGCTTTTTCTGTCCTGTCGTCATCGTCATCATCATCATCATCATCATCATCATCATCTCCATCCAACTAGTACTACTGAGTTGGGACAGTGGAAGAGAAGAGAATATTCTCTGTATTAGCAAACAGCAAAAAAAAAAAAAAAAAAAAAAGTCTCAGGGAGGATTAACATATGGAATTTAAAAAGTTCTCTGGGAAAAGAGGCTGTAGGCTTAAAAATCAAAGGTTCAAATTTTAAAAGGTGCTAAGGACTTGAAAACAGGATTTGCCAGTGCTGGTCAGTGAATGGGTGAAGACAGATTTGTAACAGTTGATTCCAAGTAAAACATGTAAAATGAATATATACTCACTCTGAAAAAAATTACCTTTACTCAATTTTTGCACTTTCCATGATAACTGCTCTGCATTTTTTACAAAGATGTCATTTAGAATAATAGGATACTTTCTAAAGATTTTCAGTAACAAACCATGAAATTCATCTAAATTATTTAAAGAACTTTTTTTGCATGTGAAATAAAACTTAAATTGTAATGTGGGCTTGTGTATTCATATTATATTAATCCAAACAATGCTTGATCATAATGTGTTGTTGAACTTTCCCCACAAATCTGTCCTATCAAACAAAACACCAGATGCAATGCTTAGAATGGTGACTTGATAAAATTAGATTCATTGAGCAGAAAAGAAAATGGGATGCTCTAAATAAATGTCATTAGCAGTTGGAAGGATGGAAGCAAATTATTCTGATAATATCTCAGACCCTTACCCAAGTGACAGTTTTCAAAAAGGTATTTTGGGTACTAAAGAAAATGATAGAATTAAGAAAAAAAAACATATGAAGGAAAATTTAGTATTCATGAATATGGTTTATAGGAGATATCTGATTAGACATGATTCTAAATGATTCTGAATTGGCATTTAAAAGTAGAAGGTGATTTGCACAAATACCAAAGGCAATATTAATAATAAACCTCTTAAGTGCATGAAGCAAGGGTGAGCTTGAGAGTGGAAGGGTGGGAAAGGGAAATTGCTTTTCCAAATATTGATCTGAGAGGGGGAATATCCATTTATAATTTTGTCTTTGGGCTTTTTTCCATGTAAATTTTCATGGCCTAGATACCAGGATTGAACAAGGAAACAATTATCTTTTGTACATGCTCAGAAAATACATTTTCAGAAGTCCAGTCTAGTCATTCAGCCTGTTGAGGTAAAAAAATAATCAATTAATTCAGTGAAAAGTTCTCCAAACCAATTAAATTAACTAAATTGATTGTGTGACTGAATTAGGCCAGTAAATTTAGTCAAAACCGTAGACTTTGCAACTGAGTGCTAACACAAAAACCTTGAGTTGGCAAAAGAGATGGAAATACAGTGGTGTTTCTTAGAGAATGTCAGGAAATAGGAAGGCCAATTTAAGACTTGTATCCTTAAGTTACAATACAACTAACTTATTCCAGAGTCTTTCAATAGCCTGCACATAGACATTGCCAAAGATAAATTCTGGAAGAGAATGTCAATTATACATTGGCTGTTGAAAACTCTTTGAAATTCTGACCGTGAGATTCTTCGCAGAGCTAGACAAAAAGTGTGTGGGAATGTCCCAAACCAGCTGTTCCCTGTGCTTTTTCCTGCCTAGAATGTACTATTTCTAAAGGCACAGACTTTCAATAAGAGCGTTTCAGAAAGAAAAGACTGAAGGAGATACATAAGCTTTCATGCCCCTTTGTGGCTTATTAGACATACAGTGCATGTTTATTGGGTAGCAAAGGACTGCTGTAGTGAAAACAGTGGTGAACAATGGTCTACTCTCTACCCTGTTACTCATGAATGGCCCCACATTTATTTATACCTCACTGGTCTCCAAAATAAATCCTTATTTTAGTCACACTTGCCACTTCATGGCCTTTAACACCTGGTATCAAATGATGGTTCAGTGTTTTTACATGTAATTTTAAAATGAATGGATGAATGAATGAATGAATGAATTTTGTAACAGAGATTTATAATGACCTTGTTTACTCTTTATCTCACAAAGCTTAACCTCTTTTTAAAGCATCTGCATGTAGCCTAAATGCTCAGGGCCTAATTGAACTTCCCCTTTTTTGAAACCCTTTAGCACTTGCATATCCTTACCAACTGGTATAATAATACTATACAAATATCATCACATTGTACAGATGAGAAAATTGAAGCTCTGAGAGGGTGAATATTTTGCCCAATATTGCATAGCTAATAACTGGAGAATCAAGTCCAAACAGTCTACTCTAGACTCACTTTTTTTAAATTTTTTATTGTTATGTTAATCCCCATACATTACATCATTAGTTTTTGATGTAGTGTTCCATGATTCATTGTTTGTGCATAACACCCAGTGCTCCACGCAGAATGTGCCCTCTTTAATACCCATCACCAGGCTAACCCATCCCCCCACCCCCTCCCCTCTAGAACCCTCAGTTTGTTTTTCAGATCTAGACTTACATTTTTAACCACTAAACTATCCTGCCTTCTGTTTGGCTTCCTCTGATTTTTTTTTTAATGCATCTTTTGTCTTCCTGATTAGATCTTAAGCTTCTTAATTCTTTGTCCTGCACAGTGCCCTTAATAGAGCTAACCACAGTACAGGTCACTAACGCAAGCTTGATTTATTAATTATGGATATTCTTAGCTAATATGCTTCCTTTCTTTTAATTACTATTCTGGCAATGGTTCTTAAAATTCAGATTTCTCAAGGAATGGTGTGACGGAGTTCAACAAGTAAAGTGTATTTGTGCCATGTTAAGTTTAAACTGGAGTCACCATAATGACCCAAATGATTCATGGTTTCATTGGTGAATTTTTGAGATGATGTATAAATATTGCTTATTTACATCACATTGGAATAGCTTGAGTTAACTTATTTCACTGTTGTCCAAAAGGAATCTTCAAGTTTATCATCACTTCACTGGCCAAATGCAAATGCTTATTTTCTCCTAATTGTGCTGCTTATTTATATAGATAAGCCAAATTTAGTTGATTTCCTGAGACAGCATAAATTTAACTATGTTTTCCAAAAGCAGTGGTAGTCTAACACAACAAATTAAGTCATTCTTGAAATCTCTCTGTTTCTATTATTGACTAGGAGCCCAAATTACTCCAGCAGCCTGTTAGAAGCAAATGGTATTGCCAATCAATTTAAAAATCTATTGATTCCCAAAATAGCATTTGTGGTTTATAGGATTGCTGGGCTATTTCATTTCTTTCATCCATAGCTAGTCTTTTTCATTTCAAATTCAGCACATCTAAAATTAAACTCATTATCTTTGCTCCAAAACATATCCCTCTTCCTTTATTTTCTCCCTGTTTAACTGGGCCACCATTCATCCAAGCCAAAAACCTGCAAACCATTCCCAACTTTTACCTCTCCCTCATCTGCAAGTATAAGTGATCACAAAATTCTGCTATTTCCATTCCAAAATACTCTCAAGTCTCTCCCCATTTCTTTATGCCACTACTATGGCTGGACTTATCATTCCTTGCCTTAGCCATTGTAATAGTCTAACTGTCCTCCCTGACTCCTATTTTGCCTTCTTTCCATTTTCCAAACTGAGTAAAACTCAAATGTGATTTTTTTACTCCCATTTAGACAATTATTCTGTATATTTCCCATGACCTCAGAATAATTAGTGCCAGACTTCATGGCAGAGCAGAGAAAACCTCTTTGATTTGGCTTCAGCCTACCTAAGACATCTGCCTCTACCCCATGCTCCCTCTCTTTGAAGTGGAGAACCTGGCAGTTCTTCACCAGTGCCTTCCTGTTTTAGGCCTCAATGCTTTCATTCAGACTGTGTTCTCTAAAGAAAATACCCTCTGTCCATTCTGCCTTTTTCTTTCCAGATCACATTTTCAAGAGGTCCTTACTCTTCTCTAAGGACCAATATATCTTGTACACATCTTTCTTAAGGCTTTTATTACACATCATTGTTATTAGTTATTTACCTGTCTGTCTTTTCTACTAATTGACAGCTTTTGGAGATGGTGCTCTATGTCTTTCTGGTCATTGTGTGCTCTGATACATAATAACTGTTTTATTAGTGTTAAGTAGATGGGTTCATTTCTTCTTCGTATGTTAGTATTTTCCAACAAATCACTTTCTTCTCTATAAAATAATTTTGCTGATTCTGGATTTCCCTGCCAAATAAAACAGTATGGAGCAGACCTCTCTGAAACATCCTGATGACCTTACCCACCCAGCCAGAATTCCTATACTTCCCAATGTAAACATCTTTCAGGGGCAATATCGAAGATAATTTTTCTTTTGTGTTCTGCATTGCATTGAGGAGCTCAGTGTGTTTTTACATTCATTTTCACCTGAAGAGAAAAACTGAACACTGTAAAAATTGTATTGGAGGCATCACTATAAAGTATAACTACAAAGGGACTGGCTTCATATTTTTTCTATTTGAATACATATATAATTTGACAAGAGCACTCCTTTTGTTGGTATCGGTAGAAAAGCTAATGAGTTTCAAACATTTCTTTTTTAAAAAGTTTCAAAAGGGGCACCTGGTGGCTCAGTCGGTTAAGTGGCTGCCTTCGGCTCAGGTCATGGTCCCAGGATCCTGGGATCGAGCCCCGCATTGGGCTCCCTGCTCAGCAAGGAGCCTGCTTCTCTCTCTCCCTCTGCTGCTCCCCCTGCTTGTGCTCTCTCTCTCTCTCCTCTCGCTCTGTCAAATAAATAAATAAAATTTTCAAAATTTTCAAAAGCATCATTTCTAAAATAATAAATTGCAATTAAAAATGTATCTGGATAATCTGGTCTATAATAGAAGTGCATTTTTAAAGCATCTGACCTCCGAGATAAATAGGCAAATCTGATAGCTAAAAGCTCACATGCTTTCTAAACTACTCCTCAATTTTAGTTAGTCACTCTCTCTATTTTATTGTTCTTTCAAGAGTCAGATTGTTTACTCTTACTGCCTACTTGGTAACATATGCAGATATGTATAGGTTAAAGAAATACCAATTAAGTAAACAGTTCATTTTCCAGTTTAATAAATCAGAACCAAATGATGGGTGCATTATGTAAGATGTGATCTAAATGTGTTGTTTTGCAAATATAAAGATACGTTTGGATTATAAATTCATAGTGATGCTCACAAAAACATGTTTGACTACATTTAGTGAAACTTTCTCGTGAGTTCCTTGGAAGTGAAAATTTTCCCAAGGGGTTTTCATTTCCAAGGAACTCATGAGAAAGTTTCACTAAATGTAGTCCTCAGAAATGTATTTAATAAATTTAAATGATAATAATCAAACCAGTTTTCTAGTTAGTAAGTATCATGAAAAATGTACAGGATTTTATCCATAACAGAGCTAAGAGTTTCAGCTGAATAACATTTTGGCTTCACTTACTGACTTTACTCAAAACTCTATTAAGCAAACTATTGACATTCACATTTTATTCAAAAGAAAACTGAAATGAGAGGAGGAATAAAACTTCGGAGTGGATGATTATAACACTGAATTTCAAAACTTGTCTTATGACCTGTATAATGAATTCTGTACTCCTCCTCTAGGGAGTCAAGTTCAATTTAAAATTGCATATCAAGTTCAACAAGCATATGACTCCTCTTGACCACAGCAATTAAAGACCAAGAGGGTGTTCTTTGTAGAAGAACAAAGGTATAGCTAATTTTTAATGAAATCATGTTTTTAGATTAACTTGAGCAGTTCCATTTCACTTTAAAAAAATGATTCTCAAGAAATTTGCACTGGATTAACTTTGAACTGTATTTCTTTAATATTAATGGTTGAAGGTATAGTTTATGGCTGATAAACTGAAAGAAGCACTAAAATAATCTTTAAATTGTTATTTGAAAAGTCAAATTATTTTAATTCCTACAATATGCTATGAATAGTCAATGGAGGTTAATGGCTATTATAGCAAATTATTAGAAATGTTTTTCAGAATTTATCAATCATTAAGTGTTATAGATCATCATAGATTAGTTCTCATTGATTTCAGCATGTATTTTATACATTAAGTTAGGAGCTAAGTTGAATATTTAAGATTCAGATAGAGAACTGAAAACTAAAAAGAATCAGATGAAATATAAGAACAATAGAAGATATACAAATAGTGTTAAATCCTAATGAGCACACTGTTGTCTTTTTTAATTTGGCTATTCCTGTCATGAAGCTGGATGAAAAATTCCCATTTTTCTCCAAAGATTTATTGCATCTATAGCCATCATGTGCTTACTGGCAGCTTAAATTCTATTAGTTTAACAAAATGGCAAAAAATATTGATGGTTAAAATATACTGCTGAATTAGCAAAGCTCCACTTAAACCATTAATGCTTTATTTTTGTACTTGAAATGCAACATCATTTTGAAATACAGAAGCTTTTTCCCAAGGCCAGCCAGCATGCTTTCCTCCACAAAAAATTACACTCCAGGTTCTCGCTATTGATAACATATATTTAGTTACAAAATGTGCATGCAATAAGCAAAAATTGATTTCTATGACTTGAGGCATAGTGAATATTTAATAAATTTGGTGTAATGAATATTTATCATCAGGAGAAAGAAATGATTTGAAAATAATAAAATTGATAATATAATATAGATCAAGAAGAAGAATATCAGGTAATGTATTGTTTCACTGTATTCAGCAACTGGAAAATCTAAATTTTAGCCATCAAAGTGGGGGAAATCGTTTATTGTTTTCTATACAAATAGCCAAGTAGATTAAAAGCTAAAAGAATTGATTAAGTTTCTCATAAAATATGCAGAATATAAGGTATTATTAATATTCTCTATCATTACTTAGTTTCTATAACAATGTGGAAAATCCTGTGCTCAAGAGAAATTCCCTGGCATTTGTTTGCATTGTCAGGGAAAAAAAAAGGAGAGAGAGAGAAGGAGGGAGGGAGGAAGGGAGAAAGGGAAGAAAAGAAATCTAAGATCAGTAAGCAATCAGGTCTTTTTATATTTTTTTATATATGGTTCAGTTATATAGTCTGAATTACAACAACAACAAAAATGCTGTCAAAGCAGACAAAATCCACAGGTGGATGCTAAAATTATTGGGCAAAAGTTTAAGAGAAAAAGAATATTTGCATAGTCTCAAAGTGTCTCCCCCAGGGCATTTATTAACTATAGAGGGGAAAATAGTCACTTTTACGGTGCAGAAACACAGCAGACACTAGCCAAACTAAGTCATCCAAATTAAAATCACCAGTAATAAGACACAACAACATCATTTACCCTCCAAGGGTACTTAATGCACCAAGAAGGGTATATCACTTCTGGAATATTCTTGCAAAAATGCACAACCTCATCCTAATCATGCGAAGACATCAGACAAATCCAAATTGAAGAACATTCTAAAAAATAAGTGATCAGTACTCTTCAAGTGTCAGTGTCCTTGGTCCCTTTAAGGGTACTAAGGAGACATAATAACTAGATGTGAGGTGGAATCCTGGTTTGGATTCTGGGACAGAATAAGGAAAACCTGGTAAAATCTAAATAAAATATGTAATTTGGTTAATGGTATTGAACCAAGGTTACTTTCTATGAAAGTATCCTATGAAAATGTAAGACATTAATGTGAGGGGACACTGAGTGAAAAGCGTACAATAATTCTCTGTAATATCTTTGCAGTTCTTCTATAAGTTTAAAATTATTTCCGAGTACATTTTTTAAAAAATCCAAGGCGTTCTTATATTGTTGTTTACCTTATAGAGAAAGCTAAAATTCATACCCATGTTTCTTTAAAATATAATGGAAATGAGTGTTATATGCAAACAATGAACCATGGAACACTACATCAAAAACTAATGATGTAATGTATGGTGATTAACATAACATTATAAAAAAATACATATAATGGAAAAAATAGCATTGAAGATTTCGAAGAGCACTTGTAAAGTTTTCACTTACTTTTTTTTTAATAATAAACAAATGATTACTCAGTCTGCAAATTGGAACAGCTTTCTACATGATCTTACAGAAAACTTATGGAACATGTTTGATGTTTTCTCAGCTTGAACCAACCTGTAGGAATCAAGTGGAATGAGAAAACACCTATAATTATTCTTAAGCTTATATAGTACTGTGTTCTTCTTAAAACTAATGTATTCCTTTGGTAAATACACTAATTTAGGATAATCTTAAAAATAATAATGAAATACAGTAAGTATTGTATGAAGTTGTTCTTAAAACTTTAATATGTTCCTC
This sequence comes from Eumetopias jubatus, assembly GCF_037043125.1. Taxonomy (NCBI): domain Eukaryota; kingdom Metazoa; phylum Chordata; class Mammalia; order Carnivora; family Otariidae; genus Eumetopias; species Eumetopias jubatus. Next base: position 69,983,665 of record NW_028274815.1, read on the forward strand.
TGAAACATAATACATTATATGTTAAAAAAAGAAGAAGATAGCAAGAGGGGAAGAATGAAGGGGGGGAGATTGAATGGGGAGATGAACCATGCAAGACGATGGACTCTGAAAAACAAACTGAGGGTTCTAGAGGGGAGGGGGTTGGGGGGATGGGTTAGCGTGGTGATGGGTATTAAGGAGGGCACGTTCTGCGTGGAGCACTGGGTGTTATATGCAAATAATGAATCATGGAACAAACACTACATCAAAAACTAATGATGTATGGTGATTAACATAGCATAATAAAAAAAGAAATTAAATTAAAAAAACTTTAATTTGTTCAGAACAAAATTAGGGTGTTCTAGTTCACATTATCTTTCTTTTTGAAATAGCTCTGAAAATTATGCTAGCTGCAGCCTTTTGGGAGATGGTTCTAAATTGAAGTCTGGTTGATTCAGTGTTTTGAGTAACTGTGGGCAAGACAATGTACTTTTCTGTGAAATCACTGCTTGTGTTTCAGTTTCTTTACCTCTAAACTGAAGTTGCTCTGTTAGTTTATATTGATTCTACTTTGGGAAACCATGGTGACATGTTTGATGAAGGATAGAGGATGGAATTTTTTTAAAAAAATCATTGTTAGAAGAAACACTTTATTATATACATTTAATCAGGTGGCATTAAGTGTTATGCAAAATAATTGTCATGAAACTTGCTATAGCTATATTGTCCAATTTCTCAGCTTTAATTAAATGATTATTTAACAATTATATTGCTATATCTCCAAAGGAGTGCAATAATTGGTAATTACGGAAGCACCTTGTAGAGCTTAAAATATCATGCAAAAGAGGTTATTTATTTTTTTCTTTAAAGATTTTATTTATTTATTTGACAGAGATAGAGAGAAAGCATAAGTAGGTAGAGAGGCAGGCAGAGGGAGAGGGAGAAACAGACTCCCCGCTGAGCAGGTAGCCCGATGTGGGACTCGATCCCAGGACCCTGGGATCATGACCTGATTGACCTGAGCTGAAGGCAGACGCTTAACCAACTGAGCCACACAAGTGCCCAAAAAGGATATTTTTTTTTTATTTTTCATATTGCTCATTTGTATTAAATGATTATTTCAGTAAAATTATATATATATATATATATATATATATATATATATATATATATATATATATATATTCTCTGAAAGCTTTCAGGGATTTTTTTTCCAGCCTTAAACAACATAAAGTTCAATCTCCCTAATCTTGCAAAAAAATTCTAATATCTCATTGCTACCTCATTTAATAAACAGCTGAGCCGGACTGTGTTCCCGGTCAAATGGCTATCACTGGGGACCAAAGGGAATAAGACTGGGCCTCTCTTAGGAGCTCACAGCTTGGTTCTGCACACCTGTTTCTTGATATTTCTCTGGATGAGCCCTGTTTTGTGGCTAGCTGGGCACATTCTGTTTCCTTATGGCTGCAACTTCCTCCTCCCATTTCTCCTGTTTATAGATTTCCTTCTCCCCAGCCCTATGCACCCCATAGGATCAATCACCCAGAGGTCCTGCATCCCCTGACCAGCACAGTCCTCAGCAGTTCTTCATTTCTATGCTGAAAAACTCAGCTTGCACGTCCTGTATGAGACCGACATACCTTCAGTATGTCATTTTCCCAGCAAGAATGTCAGCAATTCCAGCATGGGAACTACCTTTTCCTTTCCTATCTTTGCCTCTCTAGCAACAACTGCAGGAACCCATACTGAACCAATTTTATTTTAATTTGTGTGCAAGAGATCAGTATATGAGTCATTCACACCAACGCGATTGTGTTTTGACTTTTCTTCCATTTCCCTCCTCCTTTCTTTCTCACACCCCAAAAGAAAACTCTTCATTATGAAATTTCCTCCTGAAATTCCTTTCCCATGCTGATATAATTCTACAGCATGAAGCCAATAATAGGCTTGTTCTGTGATGAGGAGAATGATCAATTCCCATGCTCTCAAGGCTTGTTTGCTTTCCAGCCTTCTTCACATCACAATACCCAAGAAAATGATGATATTTGAATGGCCACTGAAGTAAAGAGGAAGCCACGTGCCCCTGGCTTACCCAGCTCTTCCAGGACAAATCTACTGATACCATAGTACAACTGTCCAGTTGTCAGTACCACCCAATTCATCGCACTAATTAATTGTACAAGGTGATTATAGGGCAGCATTTCTTCTCACATTCTATAAGCGATGTATTTCCTTTTCCTTGATGAATGATTTTGCAATCACTCCTTTTACATTAATTTCTGGAGACAGTGTAAGTCTTGAGGATATTCGGCAGTAGTGGTTAAATAAGTCTGTAGACTGTAAATAAGCAAACAAAAATTGTCCACACGTTGTCTCTATTTGGCAACTATTTGAGCCATTCACTTAAAGTCAGACAAAATAGATGGTTAAGCAGGGGCTGCTTGAGACATCACTGCTCTTTCTCTATTTTATTGTCCCACATAGCTCATCATCATGAACGCTTCATGAAAACACTGACAAGATACCAAATTGCCAAATCAAATATGGTCCTGGATAGCAATAAACAGAGACCTCTGTTGAAAGAGAAGAGGGAAATTGAGATGTTAGACACTCTGTTGACTACTAGGAATGACATATGTCTAAAATTCTTTGAAGTTCCCATTTTTTTCTAAAAGGCATCTTATTACTCAAGGATAAACTGCCATTAGATGAGTAACGTATAAAATTCTAACTTGTTTCAAGGCATTTTGTTAGATCAGAGACAATATAATATGTAAATATTTTCTGAAAATTATTTTTTTCTGAATATTATGTATGTAATGATAAAAATTATAGTAAAGTTTATAGATGGGACATAACTAACTTTAGAATATGGTTTCAGAACTATGGAAATTTTTAATGTTGTAGAATAAATAGGATGTACAGAGATGCAATAATAGCTAGGTATATAAAGCTAATTCGAGATGACACTAGAGCCATATAAGTGGCAAAGGTAAAAAGGAATACAATGTTTCAAAGAAGGAAAATATAATTTGTAACCAGAGATAACAGGGAAGGTTTCTCAGAGAAGTTAAAATTTGAGCTGAGCATTGCAAGATGAATATGGGGGAAAAATTCAGAGCTCAAATTAGAAGTAGCGATCCCTCAGTGTATTTCTTTTACCCCATTTATATGACATTCCATCCTCATTCTTAAAAATTAGCAAGATAGCCAGCCCTAAGAATCAGTACTCACATAATGCAGCATCACAGCAATTGAAAAAGTGAAAGAAACTAAAAATATCTTTCTCATCCTATGAACACGTATAACCAATATTATGTCCTTCTAATAATTGAAGCCCTTTGTTCACCCAGTGCTTTTTGTAACACTTCCTACATGTTAATATAAGAAGCCCTCTGTTATTTTACTTCTCTGAAGATAACAATTATAAAATTGTCCCTGATGAATAGGAAACCATGCTGATAACTTGCAATTAAGATGCACCATCAGAAAAAGAAAAGTGCTGTTTACTTGACAGAGTTAAATTTCCAAAAAGGAAAGAAATTGATTTCATTCTTTCTGGATTTTTCTGTATTTCGCATTTATAGTCTTGTTTTGTTTTGTTTTGTTTTAGAACAAAAGCACAAGTTCATAAATGATTAACACGTTCTAATAGCTTTTGAAGAATAAAGAAATATTGTGTAAAAGAGCAAATCATTAAAGTAAAACAAATGACAAATTATTTTTCCTTAGCTATTTAAAAGGAAAATGAATCCATTTCACACTAGTTATATGGCCTTCCCTTTCATATACCTTCACCATGGCACCCACATGTTCTTTTTTGTTTTTACCCACAGGTCCTTTAAACCTAGAATCTATAAGTTTGTTAAACTGTCTTTTAAAAATATATATATTATCTTATGCTCTTGAACTTGGTCACTGTTTACCTTGTTTGACCTAGGATGTTAGGTCAGTAGTTCTAAAATATCGCAACAACTATTACCACTAATACTAAAAGCAGTTCTGACTTTTCTTTTAGTTACATGATATTTTCTGATTTACAAGGCCTTTTATCTTTCATCTATGGTGTGCTACTTCTTATTTCCATCATTTATGATCTTTAATTTTAATTATATATATATATACATATATATATTTGGGAGATTAATAATGTCTTCACCTTTATGTCTTTCCAAATAGGTGGCCTTAGCCGTAATTGGCTCAATGCACCTATTTTCCTTATTGGAAACTAAGATTTGTTCAGAAGTAATGCAAAGAGAGGAGAAAAAGAAGTATCAGTTTCTGACATGCAAAAGAGAATTCCAGAGTAAGGTATCAGCCTGATACAATCATTTATTACTATGAAGCAGATAAGGCGTATATTATCATGATCATACCAAGTGTTGGCAAAGTTATGAAAGAACTGGAACTCTTGTACACTGCTCATGGGAGTATAAAATGATACAGCCACTTTGGAAAGCAGTTTGGCAGATTCTTAGAAAGTTAAACATATGCCTAGCGTATAAATCTAGCCATTCCATTCCCCAATATTTGTTCAAGAGAAATGAAAGCTTATTTTACTACAGTGTCTTATAGTAAACATTTGAATATTCATAGCCGCTTTAATTGTAAAACACAAAAACTAGAAATAGCCAAAATGTCCATCAACAAGTGGATGGATAAACAAATAGTAGTATGTCCATACAATGGAATACTACTGAGCAATAGAAAGGAATTAACTTGTGATACACATAATAACATGGGTGGATCTCAAAATAATTATTCCAAGTGACTGTATCAGTGAGGGTCCTCCAGAGGAAAAAAAACACCAATAGGATACATAGATATAGATAGAGTTATGTAGGAGAAAATTTATTATGGGGATTGGTTCATGCAATTATGGAGGCTGAGAGATACCACTCTCTGACATCTGCAAGTTTTGGAGAACCAGGAAAGCTGCAGTACAATTTGGTCTGAGTCTGAAGTCCCGAGACAGCAGCTCCAATATCTGAGGGCAGGAGAAGATGGATATCCCAGCTCAAGCAGAGAGAGAGAAAAAAATAATTCATCCTTCCTCTGTCTTTTTGTCCTTTTGGAGCCGTCAAAGGATGGTGCCTACCTACACTGGTGAGGGTCGATCTTTACTCCGTTTACTGATTCAAATGCTAATCTCTTCTGGAAACATCCTCACACACACAGAAATAGTATTTTGCCAGTTATCTAGGCATCCCTTAGCCCAGTCAAGCTGACACAGAAAATTAACTATCACAGTGACAGAAGCTAGACAAAAAAGAGTACACACTGTATGGTCTCAATTACATTAATCCTAGAAAATGCAAACTAATACATAGTGACAGAAAGCACACCAATGGTTGCCTGGTGCCAGGAGGATGGGTAGAAAGAAGCACAGGAAAATTTGTGGGGTGATGAATATCTTCTCTCTCTTAACTATAGGGACAGTCTCATGAGTATATACATGTCAAAACTTTTGAGATTATACATTTTAAAGATGTTTGGTTCAGTGCATGTCAATTATATGCCAAGAAGCTGTCTTTAAAAAGAGGAGGGGCATTCAGTTAATTACTGGAAGAACTGCAAACAGAACCCAGGTTTCTGCTCTTTAGCAGCCAATATGAATTTAGAGTTGATTCAATTCTCAAATATTATTAGAAAAGGAGATCCTTTGATTATACAGACCTCCCAAAACAGCAAAATCAATCCCCTTTCCTATATACCAGATTATTATAGGTTGTGACCTTACAAATATGGAACCTCAAAATCTTTTGCAGAATTAGGTGAAGAAAGCACAGCATCTGTGTTTCTGACTTTTTGCTTCATTAATTTATTCTAGCCTGTTTGGTCAGTTGTAATAATTGCCAACAGGTTAGCTATTTGATTTGACAGAATAACTAGTAGGGAGATCTCATAAAAATGGTTCCCTCAGTAGTAAAATGTAGACACTTGAGATGCAGCTGCACTAAATAAATTAATTCTAATTGAGATTTATCGGTTAGAAGTTTGAGGATCAATAACAAGATAGAAATCTTTCCAGCGGCCTTCATATCTATCAAACAGAGTATCTTGATGTATGAGAGGGCCTCTTCCTTATAGTCCAGATATGTTTTAAAGTCTGTTTTATTAACTAGTGGGAAAATAGTATACCTACTGAATCTAGTGCATGAAATTAGAATAATAATTAAAGTCTGACCTTAGTGTAGGTCACAGAAATTGTTTAATCTCTTTACTCATCTGTGCATACTGAGAAAGAAAGTGGCCTATGGAGACGCTAGTGAGCTGGGATCTATCAAAGCAACCATGTTATGTTAAAAGAACAAAGTTAATTATGCTTTCAGTTTATCACTTTTTTGATGCTGTAAAGGTTAACATGATTTGTTGTTTTTTTCCTCTCTTCAAAAAGCTTACATGTGAAAGAACCAAAAATTACAGAAAAGTTTCTATATGAAAGATAAATATCTCTTTGTTTTTTATTAAGATTTTTGTTCTGCTTAAAAGGTGATAGCATTAGGCTAATTTTCTTGCAAAACGGGACTAAAATATATCTTACAGCTTCAGTTTCTCTTTAGGAACACCAACCCTGTTTCCTGTCATGTGAACCTTAAAGCTGGATCTCAGCTTCAGTGTGAATATTGAAGTATGTGATTGGATTTCTAGACTCAAAACAGTTTCTGGTTGAGATGAGATGGCTAGCTTCTCTGTGCCCAGACAGTGGAGAACATTGCACAAAACAGAATTTAACTATGGACACTTTCCTGTTAAATCTTCCGAACGAATCAAGTGCTTTGCATCTGGTTCCACGTGGTAATTCTGGGACTAAAATTGGAGAAGGATGTTTTTACCACCAGTTCAGAAAACAAACAGAAAAGCCCATGCCTGTCCATCTATCCCTTTCATGCACACGTTACTGTATAATCTCTTAAGCTTTGAATTGTCACAAGTTTCTAAGCTAGAGAGTTAGGATAAATATTTTCTTCTGGATGGCTTATGCAAGTTTCTCTGAAGAGGGAAGCATGTCATTCTTTAATTTGTATCGTAATCATTTTCTTTTTTTAAGAGGGAGGAGAAGAGACCAAGTATTCTTACTAGAAAATGGAAAATGCAAATGGTATTTCCATTGAATTTCAAGATTCCTTTAGCATTTAAAAATTTATTTAAATAATTGCTTCATGTAACTGTGTTTTTGTCATTTCTGTGTCATAATAGTTGGCAAGTTCCAAGAGGGTGTGTTTCTTCACCATTGTATTTCTCGCCTCTAAGCACAGTGCCTGAACCATAATAGGATATCCTTAAACACATCTTCATTAAAGAGTGAATTACTGAAATTAATGAACAAAATATATTTTTACAATTTAAATAGCGTTTTTCCCAGAGATCAATGACATTGAGACTTCTGGTACATAGATTCAGAAAGCAGGATTTTAGCTATTGGGAGACAGACCTTAGATATTTCCAGAAAACCAAAATAAGAAAAAATAATACAAATATTCTTAAATCTTTAAACTCAGAATCGTATTTTGGAATACAGAAAACTCTAGTACAAGAATAAAATAGTCAGTAAAGTACATATTGTTATATGTATAGATCCCCCATCCCCATCTGGCGACTATTCATTTGTTCTCTTGTTTTTATAGGTCTGATTTTGGTTTTGCTGTTTATGCATATGTGGGGTTTTGTTTTTTGTTGTAGATTCCACATATGAATGAAATTGTATGGTATTTGTCTTTATCTGTCTGACTTATTTCACTCAGCATAATACCCTCTAGGTCCATCCATGTTGTTGCAAATGGCAAGATCTCATCCTTTTTTATGGCTAAGTAATATTCGTGTGTGTGTGTGTGTGTGTGTGCGTGCGCGCGCGCACGTGCCATATCTTTTTTTATCCTTTCTTCTATTGATGGACACTTGGGCTGCTTTCATATGTTGACTACTGTGAATAATGCAGCGATAAGTATAGGGGTGCTTATATCGTTCTGAATTAGTGTTTTTGTTTTCTTTGGTAAATACCTGGTAGTGGAATTATCAGGTTATATGATATTTCTATTTTTAATTTTTAAAGAACTTCCATTATATGTTTTTTCAGTGTTCTCTCATTTTTTTGGTTTATCATGACTTGACTGTTTATGTTAAATTCTGTCACCCTGCACTTTAAAGGCCCCATTGGGTCAGGGTTAGAATAGGCAGTTTCTTACCAAAGATCATGGATCAGAAGTCAATACGTTAAAAACAGTAGAGAGAGTTGAGCTACAATACTGAACAAAAAGCCAGTCTCTAGGAAGCAGAAAGGAGAGCCCAAAGATTCATTTACCTGAAAACAAACAAACAAACAACAAAACCAGAAACCCCCCAAACCCAGAAATCTAAAAGACAGAAAGATGTAAGAATAAGCAGCAAAATTGGAAAAGAGCAAGTGATTGTCTGGAAAAAAAGATTTCTTTTGGAGACAGGAAAAAAATATGGTTGGTGTGAGGTTGGTGTTTCATTGAGCAAAAATACAGGATGAACAGTTTAAGTCAAAAGAGCGTATTAGGAAAAATGAAGGGGGGGAAATTGGAGGGGGAGATGAACCATGAGAGACTGTGGACTCTGAGAAACAAACTGAGGGTTCTAGAGGGGAGGGGGTTGGGGGGATGGGTTAGCCTGGCAATGGGTATTAAAGAGGGCATGTTCTGCGTGGAGCACTGGGTGTTATACGCAAACAGTGACTCATGGAACACTACATCAAAAACTAATGATGTAATGTATGGTGATTAACATAACATAATTTAAAAAAAAAGAGCGTATTAGGAATACCAGCCATTAGAAATACTGTGAAACAGTTTAAGTTGTCTTGGATATGTCTTCTTCTTCGGCCTCCATCATCTTTATCTTAGTTTATTATCCCTGAGCATCATTTCTCAAGGAGTGGTTTATGGACCAGAATGATCTATCAGAACCACCTGGGTGTTTGTTTAAAAATGAGGCTTCCCAGTTGCCAATCCACGTCTACCAAGTGAGAATGACCATGGAGAGGTCTAAGAATCAATGATTTTATAGTCTCTGGAAGAGTTGTATCCTCTCCAAGTTTGGGAAGTCCTCTATCAAAACCTTCCATGCCAGTGGCCTCATCTTGCTCCCTATTACCTAAAATTAGGTTGGATCTTACTCTCCTAGACATTTCCTTGGCTGAAATTTTCATTGCTTCAAAAACTAATGGATCAAAATTTGCTGTTCAACACTGTAAGCCGTTCTGATGTATTAATTGGAGAGGCAATGGGCTTATTTTGTAGTAATTGTCTATGGACAGCCCTCTCTTTCTCTTGCTGTTCTAACCATTCATACTTCTCTTGGCTAGAATTTGAAGATGGGAAAATGGAGGATTGGATAACTAATGGGGATATGTTTGTAACAAGATGATCATTCCTGTGTGTCTCAAAACACACGGTGTAGGTGGCCCCTAACTCTGCCTATGCAAAAATCTAACTCTGAATAAAGCAGGGTAGGTGTAGTGTTCAATATACTGAAGGCAAAATAAACCAGCAGGTTTTCCTTGCAGAGGATATACTTTTCTAACTCATGCAAACCTCCGTAAAGACATTCTGTTTAGTTTGTAGCATTTCAGTATCTGTTGGGAAGAATTGAAATTGACTTTATACACAGTACCCTCAGACTCTTGGAAAATATATGCTATGTACATTATAATATTAATACTGTCACAGAATCTGTAGGGAGTGAAAGCCTTACAGAATAATACAAATAACAATTAGGAGGAATTGCAGTGATGGACAGACCAAACAATTCCTTTCCCAGTGTCTGCAAGTCTAAGAAGGCTTACAGGAAACACTTCATGAATATAATAACAGGCTTGCCTGGAGAGAGGCAGCTACTACAGTGTTTGCATGTCAAGCATTTTGGCTTTTAATTAATATAAAAGTATCTGGGATAGTCTTCAGATGATGCATCAGAAAGTGAGGTGATGCCACTTCGGGTTCTAAATAGCCACAAAAAGATAAAATTAGTTCAGAATGTAGGGGAAACCCCTGCTCTACATAATCTCATCATTTCCTGAAGGCATACTGGTACTGTCACTCATGTTACTGTTCCATAGAATTTTCCTAATGTAGCAAATAGAAGACCACACCAGCCTCTGGGGCTATGTGTCTAAACAGCCCACGGGAAATTACTGAGAACCTTTAAGTCACAAGCAAGGAAAAGTAGAGGCTATTAAGAATAAGCTACAGTTGAGTAGTGTGATAGAGCAAAGCACTATTTGCATTTGCTAAATGGACTGACACTAGTTTCTGAAAAAGGAAAGATAAATTCATGTGCATAATTTGTTTTTAGATTCAGGCAGTCTGGACTAAACTGAAGCTAGGATTAGGAAATAATCTGGACAAAAATACAAATAAGAAATAGGATGAAAAACATACCTCACTGTCGGTTCTTCTGTGAACCTTTGATTGAACCTCCTCTTCCCTGATGGGTTATGAATTTTGTCTTTGTTATCAAAAAGTCCTGAGATGTCTCTATTCTGGATGTGTCACTATTTGCTGCGGGAATCTGAACCAGTCACCTCATGTCCGTAAATCTCAATTTCTTCATCTGTAAAATGTAGACAGTAAAAGTACTAGCATAGGTACTGGCAAGGATGATCACTAAACCCTGGATAATTGCACTCATAACAATGATTTCATACTACATAAAGAACCTTGCAGTGTTATTTTAAGACAAATGTGTGCACACGCACACAATGATTTTGAACTTTTTGAGGTCAGAAATCTTTTTTTTACCAGTTTTATTGAGGTATATTGACAAAATTTTATACATTTAAGGTGTACAATGTGTTGATTTGCTATAGTATACATTGTGAAGTGATTACCACAATCAAGTTAATTAACACATCCATCACCTCACATAGTTAACTTTGTGTGTGTGTGATAAGAATACTCACCATCTACTCTTAGCAAATTTCAAGTATACAATACAGTATTATTAAGTATAGTAACCATGTTGTACTTAAGATCCCCAGCACTTATTTATTTTATATCTTTATCCTTATATATCCAGCTCTCAGACCAGTGTCTAGCACATACTTGAGACACCAGAGGTTTTGGTTGGATGTATTAATGAATGGACTTCCTGAGGTTCTGGGAGTTCCTGTTCCAGTATCTTGGAGGACCCTCACTGCAACTCATGAGCAGCCAGCCAGATAAATGGTTTCAGCCGGCTTCCTGGGGAGCCCAATTATCAGACATTCATACTGATGTAAACCAGTGGCCAAGGGTCCTGCTCATCTGGACAAGTCTCTCACCTCTTCTAACTGCATGTTACACTTTATCCCTGCGAGAAGTCTCTTTTCCTTCCCAGATGGGTTTTAATGTTTCAGCTGGGAGAACCCCACCCTCTTAAAAACCCAGACAAGTTAGTGGTACTAGGAGATGACTTAGTTGTGGCACTGACTTACAAAGATATGAACAAGTCATTTCACCTCAGTCAACCTCAATATTCTTATACAGTGTGGAGAAGGAGAAGTATTTGATATTCCTTCTAGTTATAATGTCTTTGGGTGAAGGAAGGCAACATGGGAAGTTGTTAAGAGGTCAGAATTTGCAGGTAGACAGACTTCAAGGCTTTGATCCTAACTCTACAACTCATTAGCTCTGTTATCTTTTTTTTCCTTTTTTTTTTAAAGATTTATTTATTTATTTTGAGAGAGTGAGAATGAGAGAGAGAGAGAGAGAGAGTACATGAGAGGGGGTAGGGTTAGAGGGAGAAGCAGGCTTCTTGCTGAGCAGGGAGCCCGATGCGGGACTCGATCCCGGGACTCCAGGATCATGACCTGAGCCGAAGGCAGTCGCTTAACTGACTGAGCCACCCAGGCACCCCAGCTCTGTTATCTTGATAGCAGACCTGGTCTTTCTGTTTAATGCCTCTGTTTCCTCATCTGTAAATTAGGGATAATAATACCTACAAGAAAGAGTGTCTGTGATAGTTAAAGGATATGAAATGTGCAAATAGCTTAGCTTGGTGCCTGGCTCTCCTAGGCTTTTGTGACCTTCTGCCTCTCCAAGGTGGTAAGGACAGCAGTGAGAAGGCATTCATCCAGGTGATATATTTGTTGATCACCCCTGTATAACAGGCACTGTGCTAGGTGCTGGGATAAATCACTGAACAAAGCAGACAAAAAGTCTAATCCTGGTGGAGCAATTTTAATGATAATTCTATTCCTTAATATAAAGTACAAGTATACTTCATAGATCCTACTGTGTCTTTAAAAACCTCAAATGTAATTAAAATAGAAACCTAATTTAGGGTGAAATCAAAGCAAAATCAAGTGTAAGTGATGGTTATAATTTATTGTCAGATATTCATCAAGGCATTGACTAACTTTCAGAGAGGGAAGTCCTATTGAAGATTTTTTAAAGTTGTGGATTCAGAAAGAAAAAAGAGAGAGAGAGTGAGCACCATAACTCATATTGATTAAAAAATAAGCCAGTAATTTTTCCTTAGAAACATTTAAATGACATACAGTTCTTAATATGGAAAAATATATTCCCATATAAGTTTGGCATTTATAGAAGTATCTTTAGTTCTTAAATTTGAAATGATTTATGTATCTTTATAATATTCTTAATATTTTTGTCATAAAATTTTTATTTTTTTTTAAGATTTTATTTATTTATTCATGAGAGACAGAGAGAGAGAGAGGCAGAGGGAGAAGCAGGCTCCCAAGGAGCAGGGAGCCCAATGCGGGACTCGATCCCAGGACCCTGGGATCCTGACCTGAGCTGAAGGCAGACGCTTAACCATCTGAGCCACCCAGGTGCCCCAAAATGATTTTTAAATAGATTTATTCCATCTATCAAGCTAACCCCCAGACTATATTATCAGTATGCTACATATTCTCAAACAAGTGATTTTTAAGCTTCCTGGATCAAAAATAGCTTACTTTTTTCTTGAAGGACGTTTATTATCCTCTACATCCAAATAAAATGGGTCAGGTAGTAGAGCTATCAAATAAACATGCTTTCTGCGCAGGAAAAAACTGTACATATAAACATAATGAAGCCCTTTGTAATGGGTAAATATTGTAAGACATGTCCAAGGGAAAGAAAAGTAGTTTACTACATCAAAACGTGTGCATTGGCAACTAGAACAACTGCTTATATATCCATTTACAGTGCAATGGAAACTTGAAGCAGTGTGTAATTGATGTATTTAGCATTTGCCCTTCTTGATGGAACCAGGCGGCCATAGCTCATGTCATCCTTTATATGAGTGACATATGACTGGTGAGAGAAATAGAGGCCCGGGAAGGGGCTAAGAGTGCTGACGCTGAGTGGTGCAAAGGAGCACACAGATGGTTCCTACTACCACCATTGCTAATAATCCACCCAAGGCTATCTTTTGCGTTTATGGTTCATTCTTCAGTTCATGCGGTTAGTGCTGTGCAGCATGTATTCTGGGTGGTATGAAATTATACAACCTGTTCGCAGAAAGCTTATACAATTCTAAAAAGGAGGAAGAAAGCTTTTCAAAAGTGGACATCATATGGATAGTTAGGGGATAAAAGGAAGCGCTTTTACTTATGGGACCAAAGGGGAGCTGATGTTAAGTCTGGACCTAGAATCTGGCAAATTCTACTGATATCACTGAGGATGGCACAGAGGCAGCCACAAAGGCTCAGGAACAGGAAGGTGATGAGACTGAAGAGATAGTGAGGGATGGAGTGGGAGGGAACATCCAAAGAGTCGATGTTTGTGAATGATGCTGGCAGAATGATCGCCAAGAAATGGAAGTGGAGATCAGAAGTGGCATATTTCTAGAAGACATTTGTCGTAAGAATAATTTAGGTAGTTTTTCCTCCTATTACATAAATGCACCCTCCAAAAAAAACCAAAAACACAAAAACAGCAAATGCAGTTCCAGTAAGTTAATAACTTTGGGTTTATACTTAAAATGATCTGTTTATGTCTTGGTTTGAGGCTTAACCAGTTCTGTCCCATGGGGCAGGTCATTCATCCTTCTGAAGCAAAGAAACCCCCTCCTGCTCTTACCTCAACGAGGGTCGTTTTGAGTTTGAATCAAATGGATTTACACCTTAAGTAAGGTGTGAATGCTTTCTGGACCCTGGGATGGAAAATGCAACTGTAGGGTTTATATTATAGGATAAAATTAAGTAAAACAACTATTGAGGCTAAGCACCTGCACATTGAACCCAAACAAAGGAAACACACAATAGAAATGAAAGAAAGGCTAAGGTTTGCTGAAAGCATTACAATGAAATAGTCATTCTTGTATCTTTATTCAGAGGCTAAATGCATAGACTAAAAGTCTCTCTTGAGGTGGAGAAGGAGACTCCTGTCTACTTGTTAATTTACTGTCATCTGAGATGTGGCTGCAGTTCATTGTGACTATATAGAAGAGGAAATCCAATAACATGGTTTACTAGTCCTGGTTCTGCCACTTAGGGCCTCAATAAACCCTACAGCCTCTTTCTTTCTCTCTCAATTGGGGATAATAATAGCTCGGAGCTGTTGTAAGGGTCAACAGATTATCCTTGTGATTTAAAGGAAGATGAGAATTTCAAGTGTAAGAGAGTTAAAAAGACATTCAATTTCCTTGTTCTTTTTGAGGGCAGAATGCAGAACGTTTATCTCATGTCTATCCTTCAGCTCCGAAGGAGTCCTGGTCAGTAGGAAGCAGAGTCACCTACCACTTCCCGAGAAGAAGAAAGGGCTTTACGGCTCCACGTCTGACCTATCACAAGGAGCAACAATAATCATTTAAGAACTGCCTATCATGAATGTGGCATCAGTGTAGGCCCTGGAGAGGCTACTGAATAAAAAAAAAGTGAAGATCCCTGTCCTGTAGCCACTTAACATTCCATTATGAGAGATGGACAATACATGTTAAGCATAAATAATTATGTACTCTATTAGAAGGTTTGGAAGTTCAATGGAGACAAATGAAGCAGGGCTAGGGAAGGAAGGGCAAGATGGGTGACATTGGAACGAAGACTTGAAGGAGGTCAGAGGGCAAGCAATGCAGGTATCTGGAAGAATATACCAGGCAGAGGAAAGAGCCACTGAAAGGCAGTGATCCAGGAACTGTCTGGCTTATTAAAGTATCTGCGGGAGGTGGTTGTGTCTGCAGCACAGTGTGGGGCCTGGGGTGGTAGGAAGATGAGCTCACAGATGTAAGAGTGGGGAAAGATCGTGCAGGCCCTTCTAAGGATTTGGACTTTTTTTCAGAGAGATGGGAAACTGCAAGATGCTTAGTTGTTTTTTTTTTTGTTTCTAAAGAGTTTTTAATGAGATAGGAAAGTGTCTATGTCATGTTTAGTGGCTAAAGCACAAAACAAAACTAACAGAAAATATTAATTGTGTTTGTTTCTGGATGGTTCTTGGTGATGTCTCTTCCATTTAATTTCTTTCTTTCCAAAGCATAAAAAAAAAAAAGAAAAAAATGCTCTAGGATTGCCTTTTTTTTCTTAAACCAACAAACCAGTGAATCAATTTCAATGGTAACTGACATATCTTATAATAAAGAGATCTTGTCTCAAGTGTGAATGAGATAATGTTCTTGGTTAGAGGTGTTTTTGTTTGTTTGTTTGTTTTGGGCTGTTACTTTATTCACTCTTGAGCTTGGGTGGAATGGCGAGGACCTGGGGGCTGTGGTGTAAATTGTCCTTCAAATAATTAATGGTGATAATTAGTATAACACAGACAGAACTCTTGTCAGTTATGAATAACCAAGAGAAACAGAATAGGCTACTGAATGAATTTATCTATGCATTTGTGAACAAAATTAATATTTACTTAGGTGATAAATTAATTTCACTTTCCACTTACTAACCTCAGTTCATATGTTGAAATGGAGCAAAAACAACATACAATGGAGAAAATTAGGTATTTTTAGAACTTTATCAACTCCTGTTTCTCTAAGGATTCACTTATTTATCTCTCTTTTACCCTGTGACTGTCAGATCATTTTCATGACTTCTGGCTGCAACTATGCCAATACAGATTGACTTACTTTGTAGAATATAGATGTTACTTAATCTTTCTATTGACACCTCTTCTGCTTCTAACTCAGAAAGGCTACTTATTTTCTCATGGGTGGGATTTGAGTCAAAGAGACACATGATTCAACTTTAAGATTTAAAAGTATCATTTTGATTTCTTGTGTTGGGGGGTACTTGGCGGGTGGAGAGAGGAAGAGCAGACTCAGGGACACCAGTTTGGGCGGTGTTTCAGGAATCCAAGAGAGATGCTGGTGACTCAGGTGAGGGTGTTAGCAGTGGAAATGATAAAAAATGTTTAGATTATGGATATATTTTGATGGTAGAGCAGACAGATTTGTAGTGGTTTTACCTAAGCTTTCTGAAGCTTGGAGGTTAGCACCTTCCCAATTTTTTTTGTATTGGTAATTAGATTGAAAAGTGACTTAAGTTAATTTCACCACATTTATATGTCAGTTTACCCTCAAATAATCACTGGTCTAAGAATTTCTTGTCTTCTTCCTTATCTCCTCCTCTTGAGTATATTTTCCTTGTATAAACATTGATATCAAAAATAAGTGTCAATTTATAAATTTGTACTACTGCAAAGCTAAAATTATATATATCAGCTATATTTTTATGGTGGGTAGGTAAAAGATGATGTCCTAGCTTTCAAAGTCCCAAAAGTCCTACTTCTTGTCTGTCCCCTTTCTTTCCCCTGTCCTCCTAAAACAAAAACAAGTCTTCCTCATTCACAGGTATTTTTTTCCCAACAAGATGCCGAAATGTAGCTCTCAAACCAAGTCATACCAATGTAGCTTTTTAGCTGTTAGCAAATATTTTTCATTTCATTTTAATTGTCATTTTACATCCAAACAAGCACTGCATCCTTATCAAGCTGGGCTGGCTAAGATTTTATTTTTCAGAATTTCTCTAAACACATCCTGATTGAAAAGCATATACTCTCATCCCTAAGTTATAGGCTACAAAAATCTGGGTTCCAGAAGCAATGGCTTTTCAATATGGAAAGAGGTGTTTGAAGAGTAAAGAAAAGGCATCAAATGAAGTCCTTTTTGATTCTTTATTAAAGTGTGAAAGAAAGACTAGTGTTTTTTCATTGTTGTTGAAAAGGAAAAGAGAAAAAAAAAGAAGAAAAAGAGGGAAAAGAGAACTATATCTTGCCCCAAAGCTTGCTACTTTCCATAAGAAAAATACAGATAACCAGATCAGTCCATTTTACTAAATATACTTTATTGCTTCTTTTAAATTGGCCAAGACACCACACATTAAATAATCCCAGTTTTCCAAACTTTTTATTTTACATCAAAATCTGACATGTTTCCCTAGCTTGCAAAGGACTTACATTGATTTGACCTTTCCTGCTCTTTTGTTCCTTGCTTTGTTCTCCTATCTCCCCATGTTCACTTGGTTGCACACTGTGAAATGGACAATAATTTTTGTTTAAGCATCATTAGAACCTTGGTATGGAGTCACCCTATTGGGTACTGATTAGATAGGAAGATGAAAAAAACAGAAGGGAAGAAAGGGAGGAGGAGACAGTGTGGTTCTACTTGTGTGCCTCAGTTGCAGCCATATGTCACAAAAGAAAAAGGACACAAAATAAAAGAGGCAGGTGGAAAAGATAGGATGACAGCTGGTTTCTAAATTGGACGTGTTTCTAGCCAAGGGAATCCTACACTTTCCATGAGACAGTAGGAGAGCAGGAGGTCTGATCATGTGGGCAACATATTAAAGTCCAGATGATTGTACTATACTAATACTTTAAGTAATTAAATGTAGATCAAGGTCAACCTGAAATTTTTCTTTATCACTAATGTATACATTTAAAATTCAGCTCTTTCCCAGATAGAAATGTGACCTCAGCAACTTCCTGAAGATAGATTGAGAATGAGCCATAAGCTGCAGGCATTTAGCTATGGGAGTGAATTATATATGAGTGGGACACCAAACTCATCAAAGAACAGTAGTAAGAAGACAAATTAAAAAAAAAAAAAAAAAGAACACCGAGACACAAATGAGAGATGTCTACATTATAAGCCATTAGGGAAATGAAAATTAAAACCACAATGAGATATATCCACTGAGATGGCTATAATCAAAAAGACAGATAATAAGAAATGGTGAAGATAAAGAGAAATTGGAACCCTCATACATTGCTGGTCATAATGTAAAACTGTGGAAAACTCTTTGGCAGTTCCTTAAAATGTTAAACATAGATTTAACATATGACTCAACAGTTCCACTTCTAGGAATCTACCCAAGAGAAATGAAAATATGTCCACACAAAAACTTGCACATACGTGTTCTTGCATAGCAGCATTATTCATAATAGCAAGAAGTAGAAACAACTCAAGGATCCATCAATGGGTGGATGGATAAGCAAAATGTAATATATCCATTCGGTGGAATACTGTCATATCCCCTATACTACATGGTGCCACATGGACGAGCCTCAGGAACATTATGCTAACTGAAAGAAGTCAGACACAAAAGCCTACAGATTATATGATTCCATATAACTGTCAAGAAAAGACAAATCCATAGTGACAAAGATTAGTGGTTGCCTGAGTCTGCCTGAGGGTGGGAACAGAGAATGACTGCAAATGGGCACAAGATTTCTTTTTGGAGCAATGGAAATGTAAAATTAGATGCGGTGATGGTTTGCACAACACTGTAAATTTACCGAAGCTTATTGAATTGTACATTTAAAAAGAGTGAGTTTATGATGCATAAACTATACCTCAAAAAAAAACTATACTAGACCTATTTTTAAAGATACAAATAAGACAAAACCATGAATATAGAAGTCAAAGAGGGCAACATTTCAAGGGAGGGTAGGAATGTGAATGGTGTCAGTTGCAGAAAAGATGTGTGAAATAAAATAGAAATGTAATGAGACATTAACGTTGCCTCTCTGATTTTACCAAGGAAACCATTGTGCGGACAGCCCAGCCTGCAAGTTTCTGCAGGAAAACCCTCCAGTACTCAGAGTGTGGTACCTTTCCTGCCATGGAGTACCTCATAAAGACCCTACAAGAACCTGTTCATTTAAATAGGGTTCATTATGCATAGAATGTTAGGGTTTGTTGTTGTTGTTGTTGTGTTTTCAGTGCAACTCTGAGTAGACTGTTATTATGCAGTGCTTATTTTAACAGGAGTTGATTAGGACCAGAAAACTGTCCTTGTTTATTATAGTTCCAAAGCCCCGGTACAAATTGTACTAATCCTATCATTACGAGTGATGGAAAAAAGAAGGGGTGGGGTTGGGGCAGGGAAATGGAAGAGAGAGAACATGTATTGTCAGCAAGTTCACATTCTTTACTTTATAGAGATAGTTTTCCTTAGAAAAGCTCCTAAGGATAAAGTCAACTTTTATTTTTCAGCATGGTCAGAGGGCATTTTACACAGGAGAGAATTACTATTTACATGAGCAACACATAGATCACTTATTTTGAATGACTCAAAAATAAAATAGCCCAATAATAAAACTACTCAAAATTACTTATTTTTACCACGATCTAATTCTAATTCCCAGGACTTCATAATGTTTTGGGGTCATTATTATGGATATCAGTTTCTTGTCAGTTATTGAAAGAAGCCATGTTTAAAGAGCTATTTTGAGTGCCTGGTAATAAAGTTTACTGCAACCTAATTCATTAGATACCAGAAACCATAGAAAAATAGGTCCCTATTGTATATTTTTCTACCACTTAACATTAATTCCAGAGTGCTGGCTAAAATGAATTGTCTATTACTTATTTTTATACTTTTTTTTTCTGTCTTCACATATTCAGGATCTCAAAATTTTAAGTTAGAGAGTGCTAAAGAAGACTTTGTACTTCTTGACTGACATTTTTAGTTTAAAAGTCAAAAGTTAATTAAGAACACAGTGAGGGGTTTTTAAAATAGACTCTGAGAGACTGGTTTCCATGTGTTGGTTGGTTTTAATAGCTTTTATTAGCAAGCGTTTTATCACCCAAATTACAGTGAGGTACAAAGAAAAATCCTAGGTTTCATTGTCTGGCATTTGGAAAGGCGCCTATTTTTCTGCTTGTTTGGGCATGCACATAATGAGCTCACCGAGTGTTTGTTTTCCTGACCTCTGGAATAGAAAAGCAACCTGACATTAAAGATGGGGGTAAAATACTAGGCTGACGCCTCTAGGTTTATTGGTGTGTTTGCTGTCACGTTAATTGTTTGGAAGCATTTTTATTCAATGCTCAAATTTCAGAGCAGGTTTTTATGAGGATCCACAGGAAGAAAGCATAGTACTGGAATGTGAATCATCCTTCAAGAACTGTGTTGACATCTCCCCAGAAACACTGTGCTGTGTTATCACATGTCATCAGGAGCCGTACACTGCTGGTTCTGACTGAAATCATATTTCGTCATATATATAAAGGCAATGACGAGGAGGTCTGGCCTCACAAACCAGGGGCCACACACTTGGGAATCTTTTCTTGTATCGGAACCACTTTTCCTAACTACCTTACAATAGCATAAATAAAAGCAGGGTTCTCAGTACATTATTATTACAGCAGACATTTATATTACATCTGCATCCCCAGAGGACAGGGCACAATTGAGGCAGTTCTTCAAATTCCTCAGGAACAAGAGCATTTCTGATTGGAATGGCCCAAACTGGGACACAGAAAGAGCTGGAGGAGAAATACAAATGCCTCCAGTGTCCACTTCGTTTTAATTTGGATTTAGACCACCTGTGGCCATTAGACAGTGAGAATGTAAGTGAACACAGCTGCTTCATTTTTTTCCCATTTTAGGGACAGAGCAAGGGGGCAGCAATGGCATCTAAGATTCATCCCTGTCCATCAAACAAATCAGCCCCTAGTCAGTGAAATCGGTATTGTGTGCCGGGAAGAGTGCTAGGGAGTCAATATAATTGCCTTGCCCTGGGGGAGTACTTTACTAGTGTACTAATTTTCAGACAGTAGTATATAAATCCATTTTACTCTGATTGCACTTGATCTTCCACAGGAATCAAGTAATGCAATATGTATCATTAGTCCCATTTGACATGATTCCAAAGATATTTAAATAGCTTGGCTTAAGTCACAATGTCATTGGCAGAAAGAGACCTCCCCTCCACCCCCAGCAAGGAAAGACTGACACACAAGAAAAGGCAAAACCAATCAATCCATCAAGGAAGGGAATGAGGAGATTTCTGTAAACAAGTTTTTAATTTGACTTTCCCATCTTAAAATCTAGGGCTCCTTAGTTGTGCCTGCTTCCATGAAGTTGTAGGGGTTGTAGAGTGTTTGCAAGGAGAGAAAGGCAAACTGTAATCAGATTGTATTCAAATCCAAATTTGAATATGCTTCTAACTATTATTCATCCTTTCTATAGGTTGATAAAGGAAATGTAAAACCTTCCAGGCAGAATGGGTGATAAAAATTAAGCTGAATTCACTACTGGGAAGCCCTGACTCAGCACACAGATCCTGGGATTTGAAGGGGATGACTCAGATTAACTGCCAAAGAAAACTCAGAGACTATGAGTTTTGAGGACTTAACGTGGATATATGTTTATATGAGAGAGCAACCCCTCCGAAGACACTCTCAGAAACCAAATACAACGGTGGCTTACAAGGGTGAGGGCCAAAGGTTCTCTAAGAGAAATGGATAGGTGGGTTTAAATAAGTCCTTGGCTTCTCAGTCCACTATGATGGGTTACAGTATGAGTGAGTAGCTGTGAGGGCAGGGTGTTTGCTGAACCCATGTCCGCTGGGGTTTTTTTATGACTCAGTTGATCCATTAATTCTCTTGATTAGGTACAAGTAGTATACTTGAATTATAGACCATAAAGGGTTACAGTCTATTTTTTTTCTGGTATTTCTGGTGAATTTTAGGAGAAATGGTTGCTCAAGTATCATGTTTTGAAGCCTTGACCCCTTGCTATCTTTCAGTCTTTCATACCCTCCAAATACAGGGTCAGACAGAGGACAAGCCCAGGACAAATGATCTTTATCAGTGTGATAGCCAAAATTAATTCCATTTGGTAGAGGAAGATGTTCACAAGTACATGTTTTATATATATTGCTTTAAATTTTGTCAGCCCAGGTAAAAACATAATTCAGAAATGGATCTACTAAGGGATTTTCCTTGACAAAAGTGCGATAGAAAATACTTTCTACTAATGATCTCATCTGTAGCTTCTCAGCATTTCCAACAGTTAGACACTGTTAAAAAAAAATGCAGTGTTGTGTGAAATAGAAGAGGGTCTCTGTGGGAGGTTTTGTATTATGTCATTGTTGGCAGTTGAGTCTCTGTAGAACCCAATATGGTATGGCATCTTTTTGGTTTGACTTGTAAAAGGGAGTTATTTATGTAGAATAATTCATGCACATGGCAAAATGAGTCTAAATTAAGAATTTAATATTATTAACTTTTTCCTGGTTATAAAAAAAATTCATTATTGAAAACTTGGAAGATGCAGAAAGATTTAAAGCAAAAGAAAACACCAAAAACAAATCACACAACACACTTTCCTACAACACAAAAATGGTAACATTTTGGTGTATTTCCTTCCAGAAATGTGTTTGCATATGTATGTGTATGTATCATACATATGCATATATACAATATAATTATTGTCATACAATTTATAACACAGTTTGTATGTCCAAGCTTTATCTTGTTCTTTACAGGGGAAGAAATGTTTTCCTTCATCCTTAGAATGTGAAAGTATGATTTTTAATGGTGGCAAAATATTCCTTTCTAACGTTGTTTTATAAATTACTTAACAATTTCTCAATAATTGAATATATTAATTATTTATAATTTTCTTGAAATTTAGGTCTGTAATGAAGATCTGGTACACAGATTTTTGTTCATGTTCCTGACGTTTTTTTCCCCCGTTGGCTATGTTACTTAAAAGCAGAATTATTAGGACAAGGGTAGAACTTTTCCTTGAGTCTTGAAACAACTTGCCAACTTACATTCCCTACAGGTTTTACCACTTTGTATCTCTACTAGAGTATGGAGCGCTTGTCATATTATACCTAACCAGTGTTGAATATTGTAAGCTAAACACAAAAATATTCCTGTTTTGTTTCTCCTTACGTTTCTTTGAATGCCTATAAAGTTGTATAATTTTTCATAAGTTTATTGATTACTTAATTCCATGGATTATTTAATCATGTTCCTTATCAGTTTTTCATTGGAGGACCAAGGAATTTCTCTGAACTGGTTTTCATAATCTTAAATATTTTATACCTTACATGTGTATTAAACACCTAGAACAAGAATTATGAGGCCCTCAATACTGGCTAATAAATTAAATAATTTATATTTTTTTCCTTGACCAACTATCTGTAAGTTTCCACTTTTTTTCTACTTCAGGACAATCTCCAGAGAATGACCTAAGCAAACATGTTTAAAGTAGAGATGTATTTGAGAGATATGATTAGTTTGGCAAGTAATTATTTGATTGATAGGACCTCCTATTGCACAGAGATTCTATAGAAAAATATTAAAACAGGATTTAAATTGAATAATGTTCTCCCAAAGAGTGTAATGCTTGACCTTGAATTGGTCTTTACATCCACATTAGAAATTACCTTTTGAGAAAAATACTCTAAATTCCTATCTGTAGTCTTTCTACTTTCCTGCTCTCTCCTGCCTTCTTCTACCTCCTCACCTCAGGAATCATATGTGATCAAGGGGGAAACTGTAATCAAGAGGATAAGTAGTAGAAGAGATCAGGGAAAGATGGCTAAATGAGGAAGGATCCTGGTAATGGGACTTAAGGTGATTTTAGAAATATGTGGTTAGTGGGACAGGTCAGAGAAAAAAGAGAAAATGAAAATACAGAGTCAGGAACAATTTTGGCATTTGAGGAATCATAAGAAAAGTGAGTTTTTCATAGTTGAAGAGTGGAACCTATTTGTGTTCATAGTGTAAAAACAGATTGATGAGGTTTGGCTTCCTTCTGTTTTCTCGGGGAAAGATCTCAGATCTACAGCCAAAGAGCTGATTCTCCTCAGTTTGAGCTCTCATATCACAGTGTGCTTGCGAAATCTGGAAAACCATCTAAGGAATTTCAACTTTCTGAATACAAAATGCCTTTTCCCACCGCTAGAAGTCATTCTTGTCACTAAACAAATCAGCCAATTTCAGAGTATGTCCTGTTTCTACTTGTTACTGATGAAGCATCTGGCTGGGAGAGTTTTCTGGGTGCAGGAAAGTTCTGGAAATTTCCAAGGACTGCAGATTCAGCATGAATAGCTGCCTTCCACCTGTTTTGGCCTGATTCTTTCCTAGTACTTTCTAAAATATGTCAAGAACTTTCTGGCCTCAGAACTTTCTAGGTGTCACTATAGATACCTAGAATGTCCCTTGCCCTTCCCACCTGCTTTAACCCTTACTTATTTTTTTCAGGTTCCAGCAACTAATATGTTCCTTTTTAGGGAATCCCTTCCCAGGTACCAGTTGAATATCTGCCATCAAGGCACATTTTGGTTTTCCTTCCTTGGTGACACTTTGAACAAATATAATTAAATGATTTGTTTAATGTGTGATTACTATGTGTGTTCCCTCCTTACACAGGGAATCATGTAAACAAAAATCATTCCTGATCTCACATTCAAGCAGCACCTTTCCTTTACCTCTATAATCAAATTTGATTTAAGCACAGGAAAGTTTAAAAGGGTCTTGGACAATAACAATAGAAAGTTTCATTTATATTTCAAAATAGTTTATTTGGTTAGTTTTCAGCTCTTTTGCTCATGTGCAACTTATAAATTAAATAAAAGTAATTATAGGGATGCCTGGGTGGCTCAGTTCAGGTCATGATCCCAGAGTCCTGGGATCAAGTCCCGCATCGGGCTCCTTGCTCAGCAGGGAGCCTGCTTCTCCCCCTGCTTGTGCTCTCTCTGTCTCTCTGACAAATAAATAAATAAAATCTTTTAAAAAAAGTAATTATAAATAATTCAATCAACAGATAGTCACTGAGTGCCTCCTAGGTGCTGGGCATTGTCCCTGGAATATAATGACAGACAGCCACCCTGACAACAAGAGTCAAAATCCCCTGTCCTCACAGAACTCACACTTTAGTGGGAGATGTGAAAATAAATAAATAATTATTTTGTACCTTAGGTAATGATAAATGTTACATAGAAAAAAAAAAAAATAAAGCCCAGTGAAGTGATAGAGAGATGCAGGTATATTAACTCCAGAGGCAGCACTCTGTTACTTTTTTATTCATTCTCAAATTATTTGTTTTTTCTTAGAAATGAAAATTAGAGCTACTTTTCTATACAGCTTATAGAAAAATACTGCTTTCTGAGTTGTGGCTTTAAATGTTTATTTGGGGTCTCATTTGGAATATACCTACATTTGACATGTTATTTTCAATATCAAAACCAAGAAATTTATATAGCCATGCTTCTAAAAAGAAAAGTTTATATTTGACAAACTTGTAGCTGTTGCCCAGCATCTGGAATTGACTTAAATTGCAGCATTTTTATTTCCTGGGTTAATGTGTAAAGGGTTGGACGTCAGTAGTGAAATTGCAGGAGAAAGATGGCTATTTGTACTTCGATGTGATTTTATGTCCCTTAGGGTTGCTACTGGTGAATAATAGCAAAGAATTATTTTCCTTCAACCTGGAGGATAGCCTAAATGAAGAGATCCAATTCAGAGGGAAGAATGTCTTCTCATGAGCTGGTAGATGAGAATTTTATTCCATCCCATAAGTATATGAGATTAAAACTCATACCAGGATGGTTTAATCCTTACTTTCTGACTGTAGGGTCTCAGAGATTAGCCATCTACCTGGGGGCTGCTTGTTTGTTTCCAGTTAAATTATTTGTTGTTGTTTTCTGGATAGTGTCTTCTGGAATTGATAGGAGGGTTCCTTTCCACAGATATAATTTTAAAGTAGTAGAGTTTGCTAGCTATCAACATATATATTTTTAAGTCTGGTGAAAAAAATATCCTTTTGGGGATCTGAAAGAATAATATGAAGAATAAATCTTTTTCTTACCAATTCAGTTACTTAGCATAGTCAGGATAGATGGCTAAAGTGGGAGGGCAAAAATTTTGAGGGAATTTTCTGTCAAATCATCGTGTTTAACAAGTTAATGAAGATGTTTAAATCATTAGTATATTTTACCTGCATGAAGATTTTAGGACTATGAAAAGCTTTCCCAAACATTACAAAATACTGGCGTTGTGCAAGACTTACATAAAGAAAATAATAAAACTTTTACTGAAGGACAGAAAACAGGACCTAAATGTGTAGAAAAAAACAACAATGTGCCCCTAGATAGGATGATTCAAGCTTTAAAATAAATGATAGAGTTAGGGCAATTTAACTCTCAGGGGATTGGGGGCCTTGACAAATTATTGCTAAGGTTAATATGCAAGCATAAATTTGCATAAAAGAATATTTTTTGAGAAAGATGATCAGGTTGCCAACATGATATTAAAAGGTACTATGAGGGGCACCTGGGTGGCTCAGTCAGTTAGGCATCTGCCTTCAGCTTACGTCATGATTTCAGGGTTCTGGGATGGAGCTCCAGTTTGGCTCCCTGCTCAGCAGGGAGCCTGCTTCTCTCTCCCCCTCTGCTGCTCCCCCTGCTTGTGCTCTCTGGCTTTCTTTCTCCCTGTCAAATAAACAAAATCTTTAAAAAAAGGTACTATGAAATGACTATAATTAAAACAGTCTGGTTCTGGCATAGAAACAAACAGGTATATGGAGAAGAATAGAGTCTCAAAGTGGATCAAGTACATACGGAGTTTAGTATGTGATGTGTAATGTTAAAAACTGTGAGGCAAGGATGTAATAGTTAATATGTAGTGTTGGAATAACTGATTATACATGTGGGAAGAAAGTAGAATTAGGTTCCTCTCACATACCATTCATATAATTAAACAATAAAAGCTTTGCAATATTATAGAAATACTAGGAGAAAAGAGAGGTAGATATCTTTATAATTTAGGGGGTAGGGAATGTTTTATTAACCAAGAGATGAAGAGTTTGCCATGAAGTAAAATTCTAATGGATTGATTTTATAATATTAAAAACAAACAAAAAATATGTACAGGATAACTGGATGACATTTTTGGCCAGACTCTATGCTAATAATTTTATAAGCATCAACTCCTTAACTGCTAGGTAAATATTACATTTTCCCCACATTTTAGAGAGGAGGGATTGGAGAATTGTAATGTTTAAGCTTAATCACAAAGCTGATAAATGATGGAGTGGTAATTTGTCTGCTGTGATTCTTTTTTTTTTAAGATTTTATTTGTTTATTTGAAAGAGAGAATGAGAGAGAGAGCGAGCACATGAGAGGAGGGAGGGTCAGAGGGAGAAGCAGACTCCCTGCTGAGCAGGGAGCCCGATGCGGGACTTGATCCTGGGACTCCAGGATCATGACCTGAGCCAAAGGCAGTCGCTTAACCAACTGAGCCACCCAGGCACCCTCTGGTGTGATTCTTGAGCATGAGCTCTTGACCACGAGCTCTTGACCACATCACCAGGAACAATGTCAAAAGAATATGTGTTCACTACTCAGCCACCAAAAAAATGAAATCTTGCCATTTGCAATAACGTGGATGGAACTAGAGGGTATTATGCTAAGTGAAATAAGTCAATCAGAGAAAGACAATTATATGACCTCACTCATATGTGGAATTTAAGAAATAAAACAGAGGATCATAGGGGAAGAGAGGGAAAAATAAAACAAGATGAAATCAGAGGGAGGCAAACCATAAGAGACTCTTAATCATAGGAAACAAACTGAGAGTTACAGGAGGGGAGGGGCGTGGGCGGATGGGGTAACTGGTTGATGGACATTAAGGAGGGCACGTGATGTAATAAGCACAGGGTGTTATATATGACTGATGAATCACTTAACTCTACCTCTGAAACTAATAATACACTATATGTTAATTAATTGAATTTAAATTTTAAAAAAGAAGAAATTTAAAAAATAATAAAACCCATAAATAAAAAAATAAACTAAATTTTAAAAAAGAAAATGTATTCAGGCACTGTAATCATTTGCATTTAAATTTATTCTATAAGAAAAGTTAGCATTCACGTAGGATATTCTTTAAAGAGTACCTTGCACTGTTATTGCTTATATGGTCACTATGTTAGTTTTAAAGAATCTAAAGGCTCTTCATTATAGTCTTTAGGCATGTTTAATAGAGCTTACTAGACTATTTTTCGTAGTTAAATAGAATATAACTTTGCCTCACTTCCCTGCATCATTAGAACAATATCGTCCCTGGCAGATAGTGAAGTGAACCTTTTTTACATGCAGGTTTTTTCCTCACAAATGTTTGTCTATTTGGTAGGGAATAAGAATAAAAGTATCTAGTGATGGATGATCCATCTGTTCTCCCCGCCCTCCTTGCCCTGAATTAAACCTGAATAGTACTTTCTAAATGTTTAACTCTTCTTATTTTTACATTGAAATCGTTATCTTCATTTAGGTAGACTGCATTGTTCAAAACTATAATATTCGTAACAAAAATTGGAGGTGTAATTGGTGTCCCTAAATTCACACCAATCAATAATTCACCATTCCCTCTTAGATGGATATTCCTGATAAAAGTGTTAGAAACGTCTCCTCCCTTTATAAAAGCATTTTACACTTCGGCCTGAACCAAACTTTCTCATTTCATTTGCATTATTCCTCATCATGCCACCTTAGTTCCAGCCACATTTTATTAATTGTTTGATTTCTCACCTCAAAACCTTCACACCTCTTCATCTCCTCAATTGCCATGGTGCCTTTTCCCTAAATTACCTACATTTCAGATCGGTCATCCTTCAAGATGTTATCCAAGTTTTACCTTCTTTATGAAATATATCTCAACACTTTGAAAATAACCTCTTCTTTTGAATTTCCATAGCTTTTTATATGCCTTGTATCATCTTTGCATTGTGAACGTCTTATAAAATAGAACTCTCATCCACCATTGTTTTCTTCACAGTAACTAACGTAAGTGCCTCACACAGAGTAGGTCTTTAATATGTTTCTTTAATTAATAATGTCATTAATTCCTCAGTGCTTCCATGGCTTGTTTTGCAAATAACACATTCTGAAATGGTGTTTAAGATTTAAGGCTCTGAAATGCATCAGTTTAAAAAAAACAAAAAACTGCCCCCCACCTTGAAGTTTTAACTATTTAGCCATTTATATATGTATGTACAGATCTTGATTCATGGCAGCATTTCTTTGAAAATCTTTGGGATTACATATATATATATATATATATATATATATATATATATATATAGAGAGAGAGAGAGAGAGAGAGAGAGAGAGAGAGAGAGAAAGTAGAGGGAATGTGGTTTTCAGAGAGCAGAACACACAGCATCCAGAAGGGGACATGCAGATGTAGGGACTCTGGGAGTGGCTGTCTGGGAGGGAGGTGTCCGCAGGAAACACCTGCAGCGGCATCCAAAAGCACTTTGAAGGCTCAGAGTGGCTATTCTGCTGAATAACTGAATATCCACAGAGCCAAGGTCCATGACCTTGAGCACAGCAGATTTTTTTCTGCTGAATATGATCTTATTCCAAGCGAAGTCAAATTATTCTTCCCAGTCGCCAAGAAAACCTCAAAGCTTTCAAACCACTTTGCCCTAAGAGATACTTCAAATATGCTAAGGCAGCCTGCAGGACTAGAGGACCGCAGAATGCACTTGAATTGCTTGGAAGCATAAAACTTTCCATTTTGTACTGAATTCTGATGCATCTAGGTTGCATGCCAAGTATAAAAAGGACTTTGACCTGAAGTAGGAAAGACTGAAGGGCTGCTTCTGTGCCTTCCTTGAACCTTAGCTAGAAGAAGAAGAAAGGATTTGTTTTAGTGAAGAGAATCACAGGCGTGCCTGAGCCAGGGACATTCCATCTTGACCCATCTGCCTAGTCTTGCATTTTGTGTCCTTTCAGCATTCAAGTGGCATGCTTTTTAATTAACCAAACAAGCAACTGCAAATGAGAGAAAGGGGGAAGAAACTCTTTGTCTTCAAATTGAAATACATATGAAGGAAACACAAACTGAAATTTATTAAAGGCTTTTGTGAGGAGGCGTTTGACTTGGTTAAAATCCTGAGCCAGCTGTTTATTAAGGCACAGCAACAAGACAAGCAAAAACCAGTCCTTTGTGCATTTGTCTATTAGAAGGAAGAGGAACTTACACACTGAAAATTTCAGCTTGCAGTGTATAGACGTGTCAACTTGTTAGACAGAGATGGGCCTGTCAGGGAGAGCTTGCTGACGGATGGGTGTCGGTGCCTCTCGTTAACTATTTCAGGGCTAGCTCTCATTCTGCATCTTTCTTTCTCCATCTGTTTTATCCCAGGACTCCCTACCACGCCTTTCTCTTTAGACTGTCCTTGTTTTTAATGTCCATAGTGAGATATTTAGCTTCCGTAGTCTCTTCATTGGCTTCAGGTTTTATTCTGACCAGCAAAAAAGAGCACGGTTCAGGACAGGCTTTTAAGGATTTGGAACATTTGCCTTCTTTCAATGCTTGCGGTAGTTTTTGCCAGAAATACTTAAATCGTATATATTTTAATAATGAGAGTTTTGGAATTTGGCTCCATTTTTAACTTTACTTTTTTATATTTTTCTGCTCTTTTTAATTTTTTTAAATTTTATTTTATTATGTTATGTTAGTCACCATACAGTACATCATTAGTTTTTGACTTAAAGAAAAAAAAAACAAAAAACTGAGAACAGCCGAATTCAGCTGAGTGGCTTTTTTTTTTATATTTTGGAGCAAATGTGATTGAGCTGGTAGCAAGATATAATTCTACAATGCTTCTTAGGTGTTGTTTCCTTCAGGAAGATATGCAATATCAGCATAGGTTTTAGTTTCCCATACTAATGGGTAGACTATTCATTCATGTGGTTTTACATAGTGATTGGCCCTTAAAAGAAAACTGTGACTTTAAAAAAAGAAAAAAAGAAAAAAGAAAGAAAACTGTGACTTTAAATCAGTTGCTTCCAAAGGTCAGTCTGATAACATTTTTGAAGGGGAGAGAGGAAATGCTATTGTGTTCCCCCCTTTATAAGCTAAAATATGCTGACTAGTTATTAATAACTCAAGCAATATGCAAATGTACAGCAGTACTATACACAGATGGTCACATCTAAAGTGTAAATTATATCTTAAAGAGCCGCAAGACTTTGGCACATTATTATAACTAAATTAGAAGAGTTATGGAGGCATTATTATTGCACATTAAATGCTTAAGGTCATATTTCTCTTAGCCCTTGATTCTCTGCCATATCTGCACATTAGAATCACTTAGAAAATTTCTGAAAACCTCTATGCCCAGACCACACACTGAACCAATTAAATGGTTTTGAAGTCAGGAACTGGGACCCAGGCATCCAATATTTTTCAAGGCTCTTTAAGGTGATTTTATGGTAATGCCAAGTTGAGGACCACTATGAATATTAAACATTTTATTATATCACCTCAGCCTGATATACATAATGAGCCAGTAATTAGTTTCTTGTCAATATGCTTATATATATCCAATTTATGGTATTTTTATTGTAAAGTGATACAGATTTTTTTTCCACATCATGGGCAATACTATCAATTTAAAATAAAATGCACTGTTTTTAAATAGGAATATCTGAACATTTGAGTCAAAGCTTTTCATTATAATACTATATATCAAAAGAGACTGCAAGCTTCAAATGTTGGTGTTGAGAAGCTTAACATAGGGCAAATATGGTGAGGTAGTTAAGGTAATTACTTCACTTTTAAATTGTAAGCTGAGAAAAATAATAGTAATATTGTTTGGTGATATGAAAGCTATAAAGCTTCAATTTTGTGTATTTTCTCTAGGACTTAAAAAAAACTAGGTATCTAAGGAAGTGATTAAATTAGGATTGTATGTCATGGTGGAAAAGAAAAACAGACTGGCCTATATTCTTCGAAATGAATTTTCTTTTCTCTGAAACTGTGAAGGTGTCCATTCAAACCTATCCAAAATAGCATTAGAAATGCCACAGAATGTAGTAGAAAGAGCTCAGGATTCAGTCCAGAGATCCAAATTCTAGTAGGAAGCTAAGTGGTTTTTGCCAAGTCTTTTAAGTTCTCTGGGCTTTACTTAGTTTTCTTGTTTGTAAAATGCAGAGACTGAATGAAATCAGTGTTTTTCAAAGTTAAGTGGTGAACCCTTATTAGATTGTGAAATCAATTTAGAACAATTCCTACTTCTATAAAACACAGAAGAGTACATTACAGGTAGCAAAGTTGGCATATTGTATGTGAATCCTGGGTACTTAGGAAGAAATTTTTGAAAGACCTTGAATTAGAAGATCTCCTTAAATTTTATAATTTTATGAATTATTCATGGGAAGGGCATGTAGTATGGGGAATGGAGGAGGAGGCAACTTATTTCAAGCATGGGACCTAAAATATACCACATATTCCTGTTATATAGTATCAAGGCAAGTGATCTTTAGAAAGAAAAGACTTGTTCCAACAGGGTATTTGGTTCACTCACAACAAATAGAAAAGGCAGAAAAAAGCATTTACAGCCTGTGAATGTGGAAATGTGTCCCATCCTGAGATCAGAGAATGATCACTGTAAGAAGTGAATGGATGCATTGTGAATTATAACTACGGTTTCAAGAGGTGGTATTATTCAGTCTGGCCAGAATGTTCTCTTACCAGTCAAATTACTTCCGTACTAAAAGTGAGAATGTGCTTTGATTTTTGGTTGTTTCATTTGTATTTTTTTCACATTTTGTGCTCACTGTTTGTTGGGAAATGAGAAGCAAGAGAAGCAAGGGAGGCCCAGTGCTTTACAAAAACACATTGAGTTTCAAGTTATATTGTATACTGGAAGTAACTAGAAAGTAAATAATAAAGTATTAAGGAACATTAACCCACACTTATCAAAGTAGAACTTATGGGGATGCGTGCAAGAAATATGCTTTGCCTGCCTCTGTGGCTCAGTCAGTTAAGCTTCTGCCTTCGGCCCTTGTCATGATCTGGGGACCTGGGATCAAGTTCGCATCAGGCTCCCTGCTCTCCCTCTGCCCCTCCCCTCTGCTTGTGCCCTCTCTCTCAAATAAATAAATAAAATCTTTAAAAAAAAAAGAAATATGCTTTTTTAAAGGTTTTCCCAAATGATTCTGATGACCAGCCCTGTTTGGGAGCAACTGGTGTAAAAACCCAGCTTCTCATCCCAATTTTGCCTATGCTTAGCTATAGGCACTAGAGAAAAATCTCATAACCTTTATAGGTCTCCCTCTTTCAACTCCAAAGTTTATATTTTTTTTTTTTTTTGGAGAGCAAAAGGGGGGAAAGAGGACGGGCAGAGGGAGAGGGGGGGAGAGAGGGAGAGAGAGAGAGAGAGAAAGAGAGAGAGAGAATCTTCAGCAGGCTACAAACCCAGTGCAGAGCCTGATGCAGGGCTCAATCTCACAGCCCTGAGATCATGACTTGAGCAGAAATCAAGAGTTGGATGCTCGACTGACTGAGACACCCAGGCGCCTCTAAAGTTTACAATTCTGTGATTCACTGAGATTTCTGATGAAGTTTCGGAGTTCAAATAAAAGTCACAAATCAGCCAATGTCCACTTATTTTTTTTCCACATTGGACTTGAAGACTAAGTTTATATCGTAGGTAAAATGAAAAAAAGAAATTGTAATAATTATCCACCTCCTAAGAAGGACACTCTTTTCTTTTAATTGAAGTGTATAGTTGACACATAATGTTACCTTCGCTTTGGGTGTACAATGTTGTGATTCAGCTTCTTTATACATTGTGCTATGCTCACCTCAAGTGTAGCTACCATCTGTCACCATACAACACTGTTACACTACCCTTAACTGTATTCCCTACGCTGTACCCTCACTGCTGGTGATTCGTTCATTCCATAACTGGAAGCCTGTATCTCCCACTCCAGAAGGGAGCTCTTTTAATATTAGGTCACAAGACCAGCTGGTTGATAATGTCAAGTGCTAATGGATGAGTCTTCTCACAATGTCCATGTTTAATAACCTGGCCATTCCCTTCCCCGACTTTGATCATAAAAGTCTGATCTGGAGCAAAGACTTCTGACCAACACAAGCTGAACTAATTGCAGTTCATCTCCTTTGGGGAGTTCAGAACTTGAAAGGAGTTAGTATTGAGTCTGAGTTTCAGCGTTGTTGTGTTATATGAGGGATACAACCCCAGGAACTCTGCTGTGAGGAGCTTACATCTGCCCTGTGCTCCTTCCTTTCCAAAACTTTGTGGTTCAATAATTCCTTTATTCTGTGAGCTACTCCCAAAATCTTTCTGCTAAATTCTTTGTGTTTACATTTAGGCTAGAACTCTGCTGGTGTTGGGAAGAGAATAGAGTCCTATGGAACTCATTGTACTTAATGAACTAACTTCTCTCCTACGTATCTAGAAAGATGCTAGTTTTGTACTATCATTGGGAGAATTGAGAAAATAGTAGGCAAATCAGATGAGGAACCTGGGATGAGAAGTACTGAACTAGACAGTGTAGATTTACGATGCTTTCAACACAGGTATGGTAGATGGGGTGAGGGGAGTTTATGGAAGAATCAGTATATAGTTAATAATACTAATTCCATAATCATTATATTACAGATCCTCATTTTTAAGAAATCTGGAAGTGTGGTGTGATAGCATGATTATAGTCATTCTACTGAAGAAAACTCAGGCTCGGTTACATCTACTTGCCCATGGTTATGTAGCACTAACCACAAAGTAGGGAACTGAACCCAGGGCTCCTAACTCCATATTTTAATGCTCTGTCCATAAGAAAACACTAACATTGGTCATTGTTGATGGATTCTCCCATACTTTTATTCAAGAAGTATGCATATTCCTAAATTAATTCATATAAACTTTTAGTAAGTAACATAAACTTTCTCTTAAAATATTTTATTATTCCAGGGATTG
This sequence comes from Eumetopias jubatus, assembly GCF_037043125.1. Taxonomy (NCBI): domain Eukaryota; kingdom Metazoa; phylum Chordata; class Mammalia; order Carnivora; family Otariidae; genus Eumetopias; species Eumetopias jubatus. The sequence continues at coordinate 70,018,568 of NW_028274815.1, forward strand.
CCCTTATATGGAAAAATACCTTAAACATGGGGGGAAATTATCAAATACATTCTTTTAACACCCCAGCATACATAGGACTGGAAAATCTGTTGAAGGTGTTCTTTTCTGGGCTAAGGAAAAAAGGTGATCAGAATAGAAAGTTTATTTCTGATAGTGTGAATAGAACACCTTCCCATGCCCCTTTGTTTTACTAAAATTTTCAGTCCTTACAGAATAAGAAGACAGCTAGCCCTCAGAGCTCAAAGAGACAGAGGTTGCTATAGAAAGTTCCTTTTAAAAGTAGCAGCCATCAGAAATCTTTAAAGACATTTTAACTCTAGCATGTTGCCTGATTTTGACAGCAGGAAAGCAATAGGGTTTGGCACAGAGTTGGGTTTCAGTAAATGTTTATTGAATGAATCAATGAAACAGTGACTCAAAAAATCAAGAATGTTACAGAACCACAGGATTTTAGAATTGAGAGAAATGCTGAAGAGCACTTAGTCCAGTTCTGTGACTTTGCCAGGAAGGAAAATGAGGAGCATGGAGGCTAACGGAGGAGGCCAGGGGCAGACAGCTGAAAAGTGGCCAAGTGGAAACCAGTGTGCCCGGTCTCCTGATTCTTAGCCCAATGTGCTTCCCTAAGAGAATGAAAAATAAAAATAACAAAAAAATCACGAACATCACATGAGATCATCTTACAAGTCATCTAGATACAAACCTGATTAAAAGGGTAAACTATCAATAGAGACATTTTTTCTTCCTTTATGCCATTTGTAATATTTCCATCTCTTTCTTATTCCATGAACTTTAACTAACCAAAATTTTTCTGGAATTAGGGTGTTGGGCATAATGATACTCTGGTTAATAAAAGAATTGGTAAAAAGCTCAGTTTTTAACAGCTAGACAGTCCTTTGAAATGTAGTAGTTACTTTTTTTTTTAAGATTTTATTTTTATTTATGAGAGAGAGGTGGGGCAGAAGGAGCAGAGGGAGAGAGACAAGCAGACTCTGAGCTGAGCTGGCAGCCTGATGCAGGGCTCCATCTCACGACCCTGGGATAAAGGCCTGAGCTGAAACCAAGAGTCAGATGCTTAACTGACTGAGCCACCCAGGCGCCCCTGTCTTTAATAATAATGTTAATAATAAGTAGCAAACGATTCCCCACCATATGCCAGGGATGACTGTGTACACAGTTGCATGTTCAGGAAACATCTTCCTCATGGAATTGTTGACTAGAGCCCCCTGAAACAAAAGAATTTAAGTAACCTCCACTATAAAGTGAACCTCTCAACACTGGCCAGTTGTCTCCCTCAGCACTGACTACAAGACAGCAAAGCTGACCCTCTCACCACTCCTAACACACTCTCCACCTCCCACCATCCCTGTGCCACCTAAGCATTGGGGGATGGGGCAGGTAGGGAAAAAAGGAGCCACTAGGTCATAGGTACTCTGAAAATGTACTGTTCAGGAGAAGTGTGCTTCCTTTGTCCAGCCTAACTGGGAGAAGAGACTACTATAGAATCATGTGTAGAACCTGATTATGCAAAAAAAGGCAAGCTAGTATTCTACGTTCCTGATGCATGGCAGTGTATGCATCAGACTTGCTGATCTGCCCCGTGCCTTTCTGAGGAGGGGAGAAGGGAACCAGCAAGGTAAAAAGAGTTGGCAAAAAGAGTATAGCCTACGTTTTCAGCATTTGGTATAGCCAGGATACCTAAGCTTCTAGGGCTCAAACAGACACTCCACATTGGCTGGGGCTTGAGCAGTCTGGCCAGTATTACTTACAAGAAGGCCAGTTGCTGGGGCAGAGAACTGATCTTTCTCTCTCTCTCTGCCCCCCCAAGCCCCTCCTTCTCTCTCTCTCTCTCTGTCTCAACATTTAGAAAATGCAAGAAGGCAGAGTGTAAGAAGACACCTAGCACCATACCACATTCTTCCTCCCCAACCCCTCACTTCAAAACTATGAAATAAGGGATGAAAATTATATCAAATCTTAGATTAAAATTATAAAGTAGCCTGAGTTTTTGATAACCCATAGTGACCAGAAATTCAGTGATTCTGCCCAAAATAATAAGAGGTGGAGGAAAAAAAATGACTGTTTTTGCATAAATACATACATAAATACTCTTTCATGTTTATATAACATGAATATATGCTGTGGGTTGCGACTCTTTAATAATCTCATTACACATACATTATATTATTTAATCCTCACAACTACCCTGTCAGATAGGCCCCTCCATTAACTGATGAGAAAATATTTTATTGCTTGCATTTACTTATGAGAAAACTGAGATTTTGTCCAGGTTATAATATGATAGAGGCTAGTTGTCATAGATTCAGTTGTTGGAGTTGAGCCTGAGGCAGGCCCAGAAATTGCAATATTGCACACCTGGCGAATGCCAGAGTATCTGTTTATTACTGTCCCTGTGTATCATATGATCCATGCAGAACTGATTGGTCATCAGCTCAGACAGGCATAGAGTAGCTTTTGGTTCCCAGCACCTGCAGTTATTTAAGCAAATGCAAATCAGTTGCACGATAGGATTGGAAAAATGTACTAGAGTTTTGGACTGTGTCCTATTTTCTTTTGGAAAAATATGTTCAAGTTTAAGCTGTATTTAATTTTTGGTCCTGAATAAGAGACTCATTTCATGACAATATCTGGGAAATAAGGAAGACCATGAGATTGGACTCAAGAGGGCAAGGATTATATTTTGATTCTACACCAATTAGTTATGCGACCATAATTTTATCTGTTGGACCCTCACTCTCTTCATCTAATAAACAAAGGTCTTGTGTTGAATAATATCTAGGTCTTCTTTAGCTTTTGTATTTAATGACCTCAAATATATCATCATTAAGACTGTGCCTCTTTTTGCGGGGGCGGGTGGCGGTTACCTGATAGATGCTTGGCAACTTATTTCCAGATTGATTGCTTTGAGGTGTACCTAAAGTGAAATAAAATCTTGAGTGATGAGTATTTTATAAAGCTTGAATTCTTGCAGAAAATAATGGAAGTTAACCTCAGAATTTACATAGATCGAATCATATTTGAGAATTTTGGAATGATTTACAACATTGAATCAGGTAGAAAATGTAAGGAAAGAGTGAACTACTCTTCCTTTAAGGTAATGCTTGGGGCACCTGGGTGACTCAATTGATTAAGCATCTGACTCTTTTTTTTGTTTGTTTTTTAAGATTTTTACTTATTTATTTGACAGAGAGAGACACAGCGAGAGAGGGAACACAAGCAGGGGGAGAGGAAGAGGGAGAAGCAGGCTTTCCGTTGAGCAGGGAGCCCGATGTGGGGCTCAATCCCAGGACCCTGGGATCATGACCTGAGCCAAAGGCAGATGCTTAATGACTGAGCCACCCAGGTGCCCCTAAGCATCTGACTCTTGATTTTGGCTCAGGTCATGATCTCAAGGTCATATCAGGGTTATGATATGAGGGTTGTGAGATCGAGCCCCACACAGGGCTCCACACTGGGCACGGAGCCTGCTTAAGATTCTCTCTCTCCCTCTGCCTCTCCCCCACCAGTTCTCATGTGCATGCTCTCTCTCTCTCTCTCTAAAAAAATAAACAAAATAAATAAATAAAATAAAGTCATGCTATTTTTCCTTATAGTGATCCACTGGTTGTTTTAACTTTTAAATCACATAGGATTGTGGCAAATAAAATGATACTGTTTTCTGTTATGCTTCTTAGGGACAGGATTTAACTTGATGCGATTTTCAATTATCAGACTTTCCTTTTTCTGTTTTTCTAAACTTGTTTTATCTTTAAAGTCAGACAGCCAGGCTTATTATTTAATTTATTCATATAAACTCCTAGTGCGTACCTTTGTTTAGTCAAGGATGTTTTGGCACAATATTCTTGTGTATTTTGACTTGGAGAGTAGTAAAACAAATGAAACAAGTCTCTCACTCAAATGTCTGTTTTTGTTCGTTTTTTTTAATTCACATGTTGACTTTAGTTTCTAGTTTGTGTTGAACACAATCTTAGAATCACATTAATATAGTAAAACCTTAAAAACTTGTGTAATTTGGGATTGAGCATATGAAAAGCAAGATAATCAAAAACAATAGCATAGGATATGTTTTTGGCATACATAAAAGACCTGACATTCCTCATCTAAGTGGGGTCAGCATGACTTCTCTCTGCCCAAAGGCATCTTTGTCCTTAAGAGGTAGGGCCATTCCCTTGCAGGTCCTTCACTTAGTGAAGAAGCTCATTGAACTTGATAGATGTGGAAACAAAGGGCCAAATTAATGAGATTTTTGCCCCAGCATAGGCTGTGTGAAGGGGCTTTATCCTGAGAATCAATTTCTCTGTGAACTTGGAAGTCATTTCACCTCTCTTTGTCTAACATTCCTGTCTATAAAGTAGAAATTCTTGTGTTGAAATCGATCCATTTATAGTCTAACCTTCAAAGATTGAAGACCTTATATCATACCCAATTAAGTGATTCAGTTATGTTTGTCCTTTTTGAGATGAGAAATTGGTTTACTATCACATGAAGTGTTCTACCTATGGATAATTCTCTGAGAAAGTCTTCATTATATTGACATATATTATCCCATAGCTTTTATGCTTTGATTCTATTTACACCCTGATTCCACACAAAATGCAATTACTCTTCTAAGGGACATTCTTTCTGATATTTGGAGATGCTGTCATATATCCCCTATTTTTTTTTCTTTAAGAGAGATTTCAGTATTTCCTTATATAATCTAGAAGCCTTTCATCATTTCAGCATATACTGAAACATATTCTAGCTTGATCAAGTAGGAGTATAACAGATGTGAGTAGACCAGCACTAAAATACAAGACTGTGCCATCCCTCTTCTAAGTACTTGCATGAATATAATCCGTGCTTACATGGACTTTTTTGAGTTTCTCTATCACACAGTTGATTCATGTTCTAAGTCCTCCAAAGATTTTGCTTTATTTGGTTTTATCTGTTGTGCCTGAGAAGTCATGTTGCCTATATTATTTGTTTGTTCAGTTGGGTCGTTTTGGACCAGAAAATAGGACTCAGGTTTATTCCCATCAAATTTAGCTTTGTCAGAGTCAGCATAACAAGAATTTATAGAATTCCAAATTTTCCATCTAACTTTCCCTCAGAAAATTAGATGAGCAAAAACTGTATTTTTATCTAAATTATTGAAGGAATGAAAACTGAATAGGACTGCAGTACAATAGCATCCTATTCAATCTCTTCCTGAAATTGTATAGTGACACTAAAATTAATATATAATTTTAGGAAAATACTCCAATTTTTAAGTTTATTTTTTTAATTGTCTCTCTATTATCAAAACATTTCTGTGATTATGAAAGAAACTTCCTTCACCTTGGCTTTGATCTATCAATTAGCACCTTTAAACTATGGCCCTTCAAACAATTATGATTGTACCTATGCAGCCTATATATTTCTTTCTAAATGTTGTGAGGTTGCTCTGAAGAGCAAATGGCATTAGGGATATTAATATGCATTGAAAAGTTTTTAAATCATACATATTTGATATTACTACTATTGCTATTATTTTAGCTTTCACTAATAAAAGTAGCATTAGTAGGAGTACTGTCTTGCTCATATCACCCTATTAATTGGGACAACAATCCTATGTCAGATGAATTTTTTTTCAATTATCCAGATTATTTAAATTGGATAATTCAAATTATTTTATTGAAACATAACATAAATACTGGGAAGTGCATGTATCATAAGTGTACAGCTGTGTGATGTTTGCAGTCTGAGCACATCCATAACCAAAACCCAGATCAAGAACAGAACATTACTAAGCAGACTAAATGTTCTAATTGAAAGACATAGGGTAACAGAATGGATAAAAAAAAATAAGACCCATTTATATGTTCCTAAAGAGACTCATTTTAGATTGAAAGACACCTGCAGATTGAAAGTGAGAGGATGGTGAAACATCTACCATGCCAATGGTGTCAAAAGAAAGCCAGAGTAATAGCACTTATATTGGACAAAAGAGTCTTTAAGACAAAGACTGTAACAAAGAAGGACACCACATAATAGTAAAGAGGACAATCCAAGAAGAAGATAAAACAATTGTAAATATCTATGCACCCAACATAGGAGCACCCAAATACATAAAACAGTTAATAACAAGCACAAAGGAACTAATCAATAATTACAGTAATAGTAGGGGACTTTAACACCCCACTTACATCAATGGACAGATCATCTACACAGAATATCAACAAGGAAACAATGACTCTGAATGACACACTGGAACAGATGGATTTAACAGATATATTCAGAACATTCCATCCTAAAACACCAGGATACACATTCTCTTCAAGGCCACATGGAACATTTTCCAGAATAGATCACATATTAGCCCACAAAACAAGCCTCAACAAATTCAAGAAGACCAAAGTCATACCATGCATCTTTTCTGACTACTATAAACTAGAAGTCTACCACAAGAAAAAAAATTTGGAAAGACCACAAATACGTGAAGTTTACATAACATGCTACTAAACAATGAATGGGTCAACCACAACATCAAAGAAGAAATTTAAAAAGTACCTGGAAACAAATGAAAATGAAACCACAACTGTCCAAAAACTTTGGGTTGCAGCAAAAGCAGTTTTAAGAGGGAAGTTTATAGCAATACAGGCTACCTCAAGAAGCAAAAAAAAAAAAAAAAAAAAAAAAACCCTCAAATAAACAGCCTAACCTTATACCCAAAGGAACTAGGAAAAGAACAACAAACAAAACCTAAAACCAGCAAAAGGAAGGAAATAATAAACATTAGAACAGAAATAAATGATATAGAAATTAAAAAACAATAGAACTGATCAATGAAACCAAGAGCAAGTTCTTTGAAAAAAATCAATAAAACTGATAAACCTTAGCCATACTTACCAAAAAGAGAGAAAGAACTCAAATAAATAAAATCACAAGTGAGGGAGGAGAAATAACAACCAACACCACAGGAAAACAAAGGATTACAAGAGAATATTACATGCCAACAAATTAGACAACCTAGAAGAAATGGATAAATTCCTAGAAACAATATAAAGTACCAAAACTGAAACAGGAGGAAATAGAAAATTTGAACAGACCAATAACTAGCAAAGAAATTAAGTCAGTAATCAAAAAATTCCCAACAAACAAAAGTCCAGGACCAGATGGCTTCACAGGTGAAGTCTGCCAAACATTTAAAGAAGAGTTAATACCTATTCTTCTCAAACTATTCCAAAAATAGAAAAGGAAGGAAAACTTCAAAATTCATTCTATGAAACCAGCATTACCTTGATACTAAAACAAGACACCACCAAAAAAGAGAACTACAGGCCAATATCCCTGATGAACATAGATAGAAAAATTCTCAATAAAATACTAGCTAAGCTAATTAAGCAATACATTTTAAAAAATCATTTACCAAAATCAACTGGGATTTGGTTCCGGGATGCAAGAGTGGTCCAACATTGGCAAATCAATCAATGTGGTACATCACATCAGTAAGAGAAAGGATCATTTCAATAGACACAGAAAAAGCATTTGACAAAATTCAATATCCATTCGTGATAAAAATTCTCAACAAACAGAGTTAGAGGGGACATTCCTCAACATAATAAAGATCTGTGAAAACTCACAGCTAACATCATCCTTAATTGGGAAAAACTGAGAGCTTTTCCCCTAAGTTAAGAAACATGACAGAGATGTCCACTCTCACTACTTTTATTCAACATAGTACTGGAAGTGCTGGCCACAGCAATCAGACAACAAAAAGAAATAAAAGAAATCCAAATCAGTAAGGAAGAAGTAAAACTTTCACTATTTGCAGATGACTTGATGCTATATAAAGAAAACCTGAAAGACCCTACCAAAAAATTGCTTGAACTGATTTTAGTAAAGTCGCAGGATACATCAACAAACAGAAATATTTGCATTTCTATACACCAATAATAAAACAGCAGAAAGAGAAATTACATAAACAATTCCATTTACAATTACACCCAAAATAATAAGTTACTGTGGAATAAACCTAACTAAAGAGGTGAAAGACCTGTACTCTGAAAATAACAAAACACTGATGAAAGAAATTGAAGATGACACAAAGAAATGGAAAGACATTCCATGCTCATGGATCAGAAGAACAAATATTGTTAAAATATCTACACTATCCAAGGCAATCTACTTATTTAATACATTCCCTATCAAAATACCAATAACTTTTTTCACAGAACTAGAACAAACAATTCTAAAATTTGTGTGGAACAACAAAAGACCCTGAGTAGCTAAAGCATTCCTGAAAAAGAAAAGCAAAGCTGGAAGCGTATAACTTCAAGTTATATCACAAAGCTATAGTAAACCAAACAGTATGATACTGGCACAAAAATCGACACATAAATCAATAGAACAGAAGAGAAAATCCAAAAATAAACCCCACAATCATATAGTCAATTAATCTTCCACAAAGCAGGAAAGAATACCAAATGGGAAAAAGACAGTCTATTCAACAAATGGTGTTGCAAAACCTGGAGAGCTACATGCAAAAGAAATAAATGGGATAACTTTCTTACACCATATACAGAAATAAATAGAAAATGGATTAAAGACCTGAATGTGAGACTGGAATCCATCAAAATCCTAGAAGAGAACTCAGGCAGTAACTTCTTTGACATCAGTTGTAGCAACTTCTTTCTAGATATGTCTCCTGAGGCAATGGAAACAAAGGCAAATGTAAATTATTGGGACTTCATCAAAATGAAAAGCTTCTGCACAGTGAAGGAAACAATCAACAAAATTAGAAGGCAACCTGTGGAATGGGAGAAGATATTTGTAAATGACATATCCAATAATGGGCTAGTATCACCAAATAATCCAATTTAAAAATGGGGAGAAGACCTGACATTTCTCCAAAGAAGTCATCCAGATGGCCAACAAACACAGGAAAAGAGGCTCAACATCACTCAACATCAGGGAAATGCAAACAAAACTACATTGAAGTATCATCTCACACCTGTCAGAATGGCTAAAATCAACAACACAAGAAACAACAGGTGTTGGTGAAGATGTAGAGAAAAAGGAATATTATTGCACTGTTGTGGGAATGCAAACCTGTGCAACCACTGTGGAAAACAGTATGGAGTTTCTCAAAAAAAGATAGAACTACCCTATGAGATAGAAATCGCTCTACTAGGTATTTACCCAAAGAACACTAATTCAAAAGGATACATGCATCCCTATGTTTATAGCAGCATTATTTACAATAGCCAAGTGTCCATTGATTGATGATGGATAAAGAAAAAGTGGTGCATATATGTGATGGAATATTATTTAGCCATAAAAAAGGATGAAATCTTGCCATTTGCAAAAACATGGATGGAGCTCGGAGAGTATAATGCTAAGTAAAATAACTCAGTCAGAGAAAGACAAATACCATATGATTTCATTCATATGTGGAATTTAAGAAACAAAACAAAGAAGCAAAGGGAAAAAATAGAGAGAGACAAAGCAAGAAACAGACTGTTAACCATAGACAAGAAACTGATGGTTACCAGAGGAGATTGGTGAGGGTATGGGTTAAATAGATGATGGAGATTAAGGAATGCACTTATTGTGATGAGCACTGTCAAATAATTATATTGTACACCTGAAATTAATATGATATTCCATGTTAACTAACTGGAATTAAAATAAAAACTTAAAAAAAGAACAGAACATTACTAGCCCTCCTGTGTCCTCACTAGTTTTCCCTTCCTCTAGCCATTATCTTCATTTGCAACAGTAGAGTTTAGTTTTGCTTGTTTTTTAAAATTTTTATATAATTGTAATCATAAGAAGTGTTCTTTCAAGCCTGGCATCTTCCATTTTTTCTTTCTTTCTTTTTTTTTTTTTAGAAGGAGAGAGGTGTGGGGAGGGCTGGGGGAGAGGAAGAGAGAATCACAAGCAGGCTCCATGCCCAGTGCGGAGCTAAACATGGGGCTCGATCTCACAATCCCAAGATCATGACCTGAGCGGAAATCAAGAGTCAGATGTTCAACTGAATGAGCCACCCAGGCACCCCTGGCATTTTTCTTTTTTACTTAACCTTATTATTGTGAGATTTATCCATATTTTTGTTTGTAGTTGAAGATCATGTATTTCCATTACTGTTCCTTTGTGTAACTAGAACTCAAAACATTTATCCATTCCCTTGATTAACATTTTGGTAGTGTTCAGTTTGAGGTTATTATGCAGAGGACTGCTACAAACATACTGACATGTTATTCTTATTATCTTTGAGTGAATTTTTGTTGGATGTATACTTGCAAGTGGAATTACTGGAAGATAGAATATGCAGATATCCAGCTTTAAAAGATACTGCCAAACAGTTTTAAAAAGTAGTCCCCACCGGTAATATATGAGAGTTCTAGTTGCTCCACGTCTTCATTAACACTTGGTATGTTTTGTCTTGTCATTTTATTCATCATAGTGGAATGTATTGATGTTTTACTGTGATTTTAAGTTGATTTCTCTGAAGACAAAATTGAACATCTTTTCATATGGATATCCTATTATCATCAAGTGTCTGTTCATATATTTTGCCTATTTTTTTCTGTTGATTTGTCTAGTTTTTTTCTTATTGGTTTGTATAAATCATTTATGTATCCTGGATATAAATTATTTGTTGCTATATGTATTGCTGTAAATCTAATTTCTTCCTCTCTCTCTCTCTCTCTCTCTCTCTCACTTTCATTCTTAAAATACTGCCTATGTTTTCTCCTAGGACTTTTATGGTTTCAGGCCTTATATTTAAGTCTTCAATCCATTTGAGTTTATTTTTGTGTATGGTATAAGAAAGTGGTCTGGTTTCATTCTTTTGCATGTAGCTGTCCAGTTTTCCCAGCATCATTTGTTGAAGACACTTTGTCCCCATTGTATATTCTTGCCTCCTTTGTCATAGGTCAATTGACCATATAAGCATAGGTTTATTTCTGGGCTATCTTGTTCTGTTGATCTGTGTGTCTGCTTTTGTGCCAGTACCATACTGTTTTGGTTATTACAGCTTTGTACTATATCTTGAGATCTGGGATTGTGTTACCTCAAGCTTTGTTCTTCTTTCTCAAGATTTCTTTGGCTATTTAGGATCTTTTGTGGGTCCTTACAAATTTTAGTTTTGTGAAAAATGTTGTTGGTATTTCATTTCTTTTTGATGTTTATTGTTTTAACACATATTGGAAATGCACAAAATATTTGGGACTTGTATTTTAAAATGGAAATAGACCCATTCTTTACATGTTCAACAGGAAAGTATAAATAATTACTCACTATGCTGCTTCTTCCTTGCATATGACATAGCACAAAATTTAATGACAAAGACTATACAGCAACAGACGAAGAGTTGGAGGAAATATAATCCTCTTGTGTTGTAGAAAACAGAATGATTTATGCACTTTTATATAGAATACATATTCTTTCATGAAAAAGAACATAGCAAAAATATTTTTCCTGTTTAGATTCATGTCTCATTTATGGCTTTTTGAGGTAATAATATGTTCTACACTGAATTTTTCCAAGACTTATGTGGTTGCCTTTAATGCAATTTGAATTACCTAAATTTTTTAATTAGACAATACAGAAAGAGTGATATTTTCAAGTAATAGAAACATCATGGTGTTAAATGTCATCAACATTCATATAACTTCAAAGCTTGCCATCTAGTGAATTGCAAACTCTTTTTACTATTTTTCCCTTTGGGTCTGCCACATTATCTGGCAAAGGAATCCTTTGTCAAGATGCATTGTGAATTATGCTGATTTGAAATGACATTGGGTCACTTGGATAAAATGCTATAGCCTTTTAACTAAACCAAAATTCTTTACACCCCCAACCTTTGTTATTTTGTTAGTTAGTTATTTAAAGGTAGTTAGAGTCTGCTTCTGTTCCTGGCACACTTTTTTTTTTTTTATGTTAGTCACCATACAGTACATCATTAGTTTTTTTTTTTTGAAATCAAATTTTACCCTATATTTTATTTATTTTTTTGTTGTTATGTTAATCACCATATATTACATCATTAGTTTTTGATGTAGTGTTCCATGGTTCATTGTTTGCATATAACACCCAATGCTCCATGCAATATGTGCCCTCCTTAATACCCATCACCAGGCTAACCCCTCCCCCCCACCCCCCTCCCCTCTAAAACCCTCAGTTTGTTTCTCAGAGTCCATAGTCTCTCATGGTTCTTCTCTCCCTCCGATTCCCCCCCTTCATTTTTCCCTTCCTTCTCCTAATGTCCTCCATGCTGTTCCTTATGTTCCACAAATAAGTGAAACCATATGATAATTGACTTTCTCTGCTTGACTTATTTCACTTAGCATAATCTCCTCTAGCCCCATCCTTGTTGATGTAAAAGTTAGGTATTCATCCTTTCTGATGGCTGAGTAATATTCCATTGTATATATGGACCACATCTTCTTTATCCATTCGTCTGTTGAAGGGCATCTCTGCTCTTTCCACAGGTTGGCTATTGTGGACATTGCTGCTATGAATATTGGGGTGCATATGGCCCTTCTTTTCACTACATCTGTGTCTTTGGGGTAAATACCCAGTCATGCAATTGCTGGGTCATAGGGTAGCTCTGTTTTTAATTTTTGGAGGAACCTCCACACTATTTTCCAAAGTGGCTGAGAACACATTAATAAGAGGAGAGAGAAGAACCATATGGTCCTCTCAATTGAGGCAGAAAAAGCATTTGACAAAATACATCATCCTTTCCTGATTAAAACTCTTCAGAGTATAGGGATAGGGGGAACATTCCTCAATTTCATAAAATCCATCTATAAAAAGCCCACAGCAAATATCATTCTCAATGGAGAAAAGCTGAGAGCCTTTCCCTTAGGATCAGGAACACGACAAGGATGCCCACTCTTGCCACTGTTTTTCAACATAGGACTAGAAGTCCTAGCAATAGCAGACAACAACAATAACAAAAATAAAAGGTATTCAGATTGGCAAAGAAGAAGTCAAACTCTCTCTCTTTACAGATTACATGATACCTTATGTGAAAAACCCAAAAGACTCCACCCCCAAATTACTAGAACTCATACAGCAATTCAGTAATGTGGCAGGACACAAAATCAATGTACAGAAATCAGTTGCTTTCTTATACACTAACAATGTAACTGTAGAAAGAGAAATTAGAGAATTGATTCCATTTACAATAGCACCAAAAACCATAAGATACCTTGGAATAAACCTAACCAAAGAGGTAAAGGATCTGTATTCTAGGAACTACAGAACATTCATGAAAGAAATTGAAGAAGACACAAAAAGATGGAAAAACATTCCATGCTCATGGATCGGAAGAATAAACATTGTTAAAATGTCTGTGCTGCCCAGAGCAATCTATACTTTCAATGCCATCCCAATCAAAATACCAATGGCATTTTTCAAAGTGTTGGAACAAACAATCCTAAAATTTGTATGGAATCAAAAAAGACCCCGAATCACCAAGGAAATGTTGAAAAAGAAAAACAAAGCTGGGGGCATCATGTTGCCTGATTTCAAGCTATATTGCAAAGCTGTGATCACCAAGACAGCATGGTACTGGCACAAAAACAGACAGATAGACCAATGGAACAGAATAGAGAGTGCTGGCACACTTTCTGAACTTTGATAGTCATTTAAATTTTATAGGTCTGAAAATTTTTTTCTCCAAATCTTTAATTTAAATTACAGGTAGTTAACATATGGTGCAATATTAGTTTCAGATGTAGATTTTAGTGATTCATCACTTACATACAACACCCAGTGCTTATCACAAGTGCCCTCCTTAACATCCATCACCCATTTAACCCATCCCCACGCCCACCTCTCCTCCAACATTCCTCAGATTGTTCTCTATAGTTAAGAGTCTGTTTCTTGGCTTACTTTCTTAATAATGTAAATTAAAGGGTTGGGCCAGAGGAGGGTCTCTAAAACTCTCTGTGGCTTAGAGACCTAATTCTAAGTATTCAGCAGGGATGAAAATTCTGCAAATGTCATCTTCAGATACATACATAATGTATGTACATATATGTATGAACCGGAATTCATGTGACTACCTATCATCAAAGGATCAGAACAATGAGCAGAGAGAAGTGAATTGAAAGCAATTAGGAATGTTATCTCTATTGATTATGGCAACCATTTTTTGAGTACTGAGACTTTTACAATATGAGAAATTCCCATGGGATTATATAATGCCAAATAGTGCTTATTGCAGTTGGTCAATTTTCATCTCATCGGCCGTCTCAGCAGCAGTAAGTAAGAATTACTTTTTTTCCATGGCTTTTCCAAACCTGGAATTTTTCTCTTTTATTTTCATTTTTTGCCAATTTCAGCGTTATGACATGGTATTTGAATATAATTTGGTTTTTGCCTTTCCCAGAAGACTCATAGGATTGAGCATCTTTTCATTTATTCTGTGAAATTACCTGTGCTTTTCTTTTGCCTATTTTCCCCTTGTTCATCTTGTTTCATATTCATTTATCAAAGTGCTTCACATATCCTGGGTTGTAGTCCTTCTTAAATTAATAAGGTATAAAAATATTTTTGGGGTGCCTGGGTGGGTCAGTTGGTTAAGCATCTGCCTTCGGCTCAGGTCATGATCCCAGGATCCTGGGATCAAGCTCCATGTCAGGCTCTGTGGTCCATGGGGAGTCTGCTTCTCCCTCTGCCCCTTGCCCCACTTGTGCTCACTCTCTCTCTCTCTCAAATAAATAAATAAAATCTTTAAAAAATTATTTTCTTCCAGTTTTTTTATTTAGATTCTTTCTCTCTGTGATATTATTGATGAACAGGTGTTCCTAATTTTAATGTGGTTGAATGTATTGATATTTTATTAGTTCCTTTTACACCTGTTTAATAAATCATTCCATAATTCAGTATCTCACTTTCTTGTCCTACAAAAATTTTAGATTTACCTCAGCAACTTATATCCTTTGTGCATGGAGAATTGGTTTTTGTAGATGATGTAGAGATCCAATTTTACTTTATTCATGTAGATAACCAGTTGTCCCAGCACCATTTATTGACTAATCTATACTCTGCTCACTTAACTGTAATTCCTGACTTGATATAAATCGTTTTCATGTAGACTTAGGATTATTTTTAGTTTCTTTTTTTTATCCCCCCTTTTTTCATTTATCCTAATGTATTATCTTCATTACCATAGTTTTCTAATAAATGTGCACCTTCACACAAGAAAGTTCCTTCTACTTCTTTTTCTGACATAGCTTGGCTATTTTAGGCTCGTTTTTCCCAAAGAACTTGTAGAATCAGCTTTTCACATTCATAAAAATTTCATTTAGATTTTTAACGGAATTTCATCAAATCTATAGATCTGTTTACATATGTTTAAAACATTGACTCTCCCAGTATATAGAACCCTGCAGTCTTTCTGAAATATCTTGTTAAACCCAGTACTTTTCTGAAGATTATTTTGGTCTTTCAATTTACACAATACTATTTACTAATATGATTTTTTTCACTTATAATCTTTATAATGCTCATATATTTTTCCTTTCTTCCTACATTACCAAGGACTTAAAGTACAGTATGTTGATAGTAGGCGTCCTTGTTCTGACCTTAAAGATAATATTCTAGATTTCATAATGAAGTTCATATATGCTATTTGCTTTAGATTATTTATCACAGTTATTACATTAGACAGGCAAGAAGGAAGGTATCTACCATTCCTAAGGCCTGCCAAATTTGCCATATGTCTATACATGCATTATCTCATTTTATCTGGAAAGACTGGTATAACTAGCCATATTTCAGAAACTGAGATTTGAAAAGATGCATAATTGCTCCCCAGTGGAGTTAGCAAGTAGCCAAGCTAGGATCTAATTTCATATGTTGACCTACTTTTCCCCCCACCCCCCAGTACATATATTTAGAAATATTTGGTTGTGCTAGCTCCCAATATCAAGCCACTTGCCATATTGAACTGATCAGGGGAGTAGACACCTGGACTGTCAACTTTCAGAGAAAGGAATCAGGTCAGCTTTGGCCACTCCATTATCCCTAAAGACCGGTACTGGGCTTAACACTTAGGAGGTGCTCAACCAATATTTTGACTGTATGAATGGGAGGGACCCTCTAGTTTGGCTTGCATTGTCCTTGCTACGATTCTGCCTCAGAATGTGATGGATTTGGCTTGACCACTAGTCGTCACTAATAACTTACTGGTAGGCAGTGACTTTTCTTCTAGGGCACACCCTTGTGAAAGTCCCTAGGTGTTCACTGTTTAACTCCATGCCATGCCTTGCCTACCTCTAGCCACTTGTGGCACTGTCTGCATCCAGAGAGTCAGGTCGTCAGGCACTGGTGAGTTGAGACCTTGATTTGAGCTCTGATTCAAGGACATGAGTTATTTCACTATCAAATGAAATAGCCCTGAGGTAAAAACCTGTTGCCAAGGGTAAGCCCCTTTTTGGCATGAACCCTCCTGTGGACATGGTAGAGAGGCTATATTACCAGTAAAACAGATTAAGATTCCCCAGTATCACTTATAATTCTGTGTTTATAGTTTATCAGAAGCTGATTCTAGACCATACTGTTTCATTTTTCTTGGCACAATACCAGCATTGCCTAGGAAGTTGAGGAAGCTTTTGGCTTACACTCTTCCTTTGGTTAAACTCACTTAATCAGTGGGAGAAGATTGCTCTTTCCAAACACCCACATTTTGGGTTAATCTGTCTGACATCTTTTGGGACCCACACTGTTACTCGTAAATATGATAAAGACAGATATATAGAGAATGTTGAGACTTCATTTACATGCTATTCCCATGATGATGTGCTGGAATTTTGACCAGTCTCATAAAAGCCAGCCCTACCATCTGCTTGGTGAGATCAGGGAATGAATCAACAATCCAGCAGACTCCATTAAGCTCACTATCACTGCTCCCAACATCCAAGGAGGGAACAACAACAAAATGCACATGCTCTGTAGGAGATCTATTTACTCCCAGACCAAATTCTATTTTTTTTTTCTTTGCTTTCCCCTTACCAGATAATTTGTTATGGTTTCTCAGTGATGAAAATATCTGGCTCTTCACTGAGATCTTTGAATATAAATGTCTCACTGAAAATTAAAATAACGCTTCAGTTGGATGGAGAGAATGTTGCAAACACATTGGCACCCATTGTTGCCAGCAGAGTAGAACCGTCCAATATGCATTTATGGTACCTGATTCATGCCCTGGAGATATCACAGAGCTACTTTCTGTGATCAGAGCTCTTGCAGTGATACTTAAAAATTAATTGAATTTTCAAGAATGTCAGCTTTAGCTATTGAAATTGATGGCCCAATAGCTAAGGAGGTTTATTAAAAATATACTGCCACCTACAGTACCGTTTGACTGTTTGACGGGGCTCTTGTCATGAATGTTAATTAGACAGAGTTAATTTGGGGGGGGACTAATGATTAATTTTGTTTCTGTTAAGGTCTGCTGATCTACATAGTATATCTCTTTACTTATGCACATATATGTCTGTTTCCCCCTAGGAAAAGAAGAATATATTGCCACTTTCAAGGGATCTGAATACTTCTGCTACGACTTGTCTCAAAACCCCATTCAAAGCAGCAGCGATGAAATAACTCTGTCCTTTAAAACTCTTCAGAGGAATGGACTGATGCTTCATACCGGGAAATCAGCTGATTATGTCAATCTTGCCCTGAAAAATGGAGCTGTCTCTCTGGTCATTAATTTGGGATCAGGAGCCTTTGAAGCACTAGTGGAGCCCGTGAATGGAAAGTTTAATGATAATGCCTGGCATGATGTGAAAGTCACGAGGAATCTGCGTCAGGTAACAACGCAGTGGATAAGAGAGTTACTGGCTTTGTTTCTCACTACAGCTGTGTGTGTGGTACTTGAAAATCCTAACAACATGATATAGGGCTCCTCAGAGTCGCTTACAAATTAGATTTTTCTTCTTCTGAGATGAATCTTCCTGCCATACTTGAGCAGGGGCATATCTAGAAAGTTCTGGGGGGCCCAAAGGCTATTTTGATACAGCGACATATGACAATTTCCCAGAGGGCGACAAGGGTATCCCTGCGACCTGCCCTTCCTGTGATGTGTGTGATTTTGTTGTGTTTTATTTTTTATTTTTTTTTTTGTTTGTTTGATTTTAAATTCTAGTTTTCATGCTGATCATTTGGAAGCATGCACATTGGGATCATTAAATCACAGTTCCTTTTTTGTAGTAAAAATATCAGTGTGTTTGTGATTTGGGATTGTATCAATCCCTACTCCCTCTCCACCCCTACCTCTGAAATAGGGACAAGAACAGCCCCTGAGGCATAAAGAACGACTTTGGGGGCCTGTACATCTCCTGAAGAGTCTGTTTATGAAGCCATTTTTTATTTTTAGCAGAGATACTTTAAATCCCAAATGACTCTGGAGAGACCAGTTCATCTTCTAGGTGCCCATTTCTATTTGGTTGTATTTAAAAAAAAAAATCTTGCAAGAGTCTATATACTAGGAAAAAAAAAAATCTTGCAAGAGTCTATATACTATATATCTATATAGACTTGCAAGAGTCTATATACTAGGAAAATATACTAGGAAAATACCCAAATGACTCTGGAGAGACCAGTTCATCTTCTAGGTGCCCATTTCTATTTGGTTGTATTTAAAAAAAAAAATCTTGCAAGAGTCTATATACAATTCTTTAGTAAATCTATGGGTCCACATATACTGTATGTTTTTAACTGAGGCATATTATTACAGTATATATATATACCTATATATACAAATGGAAGTGAATAGATTGTCCTTTTATTTTGAACATTATAAGTTTTGGTTATTTGAAATTTTATATTACAATGTGTCATTTTGTTAAGTGTTGACAGTGACTAATTTTTCTGCAGTTCATGCTGATCTCAAACTAATATCCTTAACATATTTGTTGTTTCTCTGAACAGTTGCAGAATGACCGGATTGTCTCTGGTTTTCCTTTACTAAAACAGCCCTCTCTTTCTGAGCTGTTAACCGTCTAACCTTTTCTTTCCCGCTTCTGAAAGGCTTACACTCTCCAAACTTGAGGCAAAAAAGAATTTTAGGCGTACAGACAGTCTACCTAAGGCAGACAAGTAAAACTGAAGGATTCTTAGATCCTCAAAGACCTTTCAGAGGCCTTCTTGTCATGGGAGGGGCCCTGCATGCTTCACACCTGCCCTGGGAAAGAGTCACCCCCCGCCCCCACCAACTCAGTGCAGCAGGAGACCATGGATTTCCTATAAGTCTGTCTCTTTGGTTTTCCTTTTTTTTATTTTTTTCTCTCAGATTCTCACCAAGAGACCGGAGGCCCATTTGAGAGAAGCGCAGAAGGAAGGGTGGGGCTTGAGGAGCCCACTTTCTAGATTTGCCTTTGCTCAGGTTACAAAGCAAACTGCGAATTGGTAGCTCAAAGGAAACTGTGGTTATACAGCTGGGGTGCATGTGTGGCAGGACAGATTAAAAACAAATCCATTCTACTCATTCTATGTGTCAGGATCTTTGCTTTGTTTCATTGCAGTAAACTGTGACCCTAAAGCCCATCAATATGACCGAAGGAAGTTTTGGAGTTGAGAAGGAGTCCTTGTGTGCTGTAAAATTGAGTAGCAGGGCAATGCCAACCAATTCCTATGAATTTGCTGGGGTGGGGTGGGCCAGGGTGGGGGAGGGAGCGCCTCCGGGCATAAGGCGGCAGTGGTCAGCTGATGAGCTTGAGGCCTTTGAATCCCTTATAGACTTTTTAAATGACTGTCAGATGTACTCAGGGAGACAAAGGGAACATTGCCATATGTCTGTTTCTATCTAGTAGCAAGTGATGAACAATACTGGCAGGAAAAATATTACCTCTGTGGGAGGCCTATTTGTTAGTCTGCTTTTTTCTTGTAAAATTTTTTTGCCCTTTTTCTATGTTACTAACATGCTTAATAACTAACATGTCATTCATGGAATGTTTCATTCTACTAACCGTTACCTGAATCAAAAAATGTACTAACATGGTAGAGACCATCATATTTTTTAAGTAACGATCGTTATTCTGTTCACAGTTTTTAATTTCCTTTCTCCCCCCTTCTCCACAAAGCACTCAGGCATTGGACACGCTATGGTAAACAAACTACATTGTTCGGTAGATATCATTCTAATTGTTTCTTATTTTGGGTTTGCCGTGTGTTTTCTTTCTTTCTTTTAACTGTAGACATCATTAACAAAAGAGGAACTGCGGTTGGTACTCTTCTGCTTACTTTGACCTCCTTCTTTTCATCTGTTGTTGACCTTCTTATTTTTTACCTGTTCCTGTCAACTTCTGTTTTCCAACTCACCTGTAGGGGCATCGTTAACGTTTCGAACGTTTTGCATCCAGCTGTGGTTAACACGGGATAAGACAAAATGGTGGCTGGCCCGAGTGACCGCAAGCTCAGCCAGTCTCTAACCATTCATGATGCATGGCATGCACACCTGATTGGGGAATGTTGGAGATGCCACACCCACTCATCTTTACGTCATCACAAAGCAGT
This sequence comes from Eumetopias jubatus, assembly GCF_037043125.1. Classification (NCBI taxonomy): domain Eukaryota; kingdom Metazoa; phylum Chordata; class Mammalia; order Carnivora; family Otariidae; genus Eumetopias; species Eumetopias jubatus. Next base: position 70,039,085 of record NW_028274815.1, read on the forward strand.
TGTGGTTTTTTTTTTTTTTGGTTTTTTTGTTTTTTGTTTTTTTCCTTTGGTTCTCCCCGTTTTCTTTCCTTTCCTTTCTGAACTGTACTGTCCCTCTTGCATGTGCACATCCGCGTGTGCTGCTTCCACGGGTTGTTTTGCCTTTCTTCCCCTTTGGCATGGACTTAGGCACTTGCATGCTGAACAACTGCTGCTCAATAGCGCGAATAGTGACATTGCTGGAAATAGCTTGCGCCTTTTATGTTAACAAGGTGCACGTTGTGATTAGTTAATAACAGACGACTAAACTTTACTAATATGTACACCAGCAAAACTAACCTAGGAAGCATTTTACTAACACCATTTTTGTGTCTGCTAAATAACTTTTGAGTTGCAGTAGGGATGATGCTGACACTAGTTCAATAATCAGTTAACTCTCTAACTAGTTTAGATGGCTTAGGGCTAGTTGAATAGAATCCAAGAATAAACTTCAAACAGACATGAAAATGGGTTCCGCCATAGGTCTAAAAATAAAAACCAAACAAACAGAAAAAAAAAAGCAAAAAAACAAAACGAAAAAAAAAACAAAAACAAAACAAAACACAAAACAGGCATATCCCAGGATCACAGTATCTAGGTCTGAGTATAGCGTGTCCTTTCCCTGTGCTTTGTTATCTAGGTGACAATATCAGTGGATGGGATTCTTACCACAACGGGCTACACGCAAGAAGATTATACCATGCTGGGGTCTGATGACTTTTTCTATGTTGGAGGCAGTCCCAGCACAGCAGACCTTCCAGGGTCACCAGTCAGTAACAACTTTATGGGCTGTCTCAAAGAGGTAAATATCACTGTCACCAGAATCATTCCTAATCCATGATCCCATCATTTCAGATCCCGACTGAAAGCACCTTTGCTGAAGACCCAGTGTTTGCGGAGCCAAATGGCACAACCTTAAATTGAATATTCCACTGTTGTTTGTATAGGATTGGGGGAGGGAGGCAGCTCATAGAACATTATGAAGGAATGAAGTGCCTCTTCTTTCATAGTCTGTGAGTAAGTCACAGTTAAGATCTGCATGGGCAGTTGTGTATTAGCTATAAAAGAAAGTGAAACAAAGAAAGGCTGGATCTAGAGTTAAGTTCAATGCCTTACTCATTTTTACTTAACTGTCTTAGGTGTTTTTAATACAGTGGTGACTTGTTTGATCATTACAGGAAAAAAGAAAAAAATTAGGATACAAGAGAGGTTACATAAAACAAAAACAAAATGAGTCTGTGTGATGAAATAATTTTGTTCTTATGTTTGAAAAATATTCCAAAGGAAGTGAAGCTGTTTCATTTGTGATCTGATGAGCACACTTGATATTTACCTGAACAAAACTATCAGGCTAAAAGATACCGGTAATTTCATCCCTCATACTCAGCTGTCCTTATCTGGTATAACTCTTGATAAAATTGGAACTTGTCGGGGTTTGGGGAGAAAAAGATTGGGAAGTCCTTGAATTTCAACTTATATTAATATGTTTTTTCCATAAAAGGTGCTTGTTTTCAATCCGGTAGAACCCAGTTTCTTTTGGCTGCTAGAACCAGAGGTTTCTCTTGTATTGTATGGTTGCAATTTAATGGTGTAGACCTCCAAAATGTAAAAGTGTAATCGCTGAATTTATGAGTGATTAGCCATGGGTGCTATTGGTAAGCAGTTACATACTTTGGTTTATTCTAAAGAAAATATTCCAGTTATATAACTTGATTCAGGTAAGCATCAGTGAAAAACAGCCTCTGCTTATCACACCCTTACCTCTCCTCCATGTATGCGAACATACTGCATGGCCCAGTAGTGGCTGGATATAGAAGAAGCCTAAGAGGAATTTGAAAATGCTCATTTTAACAAATCCAAGGAGATGCAGTTCTGAAAAGTTGAATTTTTTTTTTTTTTAAGATTTTATTTATCTATTTGAGAGAGAGAGAGAGAGAAACAGCATGAGAGGGGAGAAGGTCAGAGGGAGAAGCAGGCTCCCCGCCGAGCCGGGAGCCTGATGTGGGACTCGATCCCAGGACTCCGGGATCATGACCTGAGCCGAAGGCAGTCGCTTAACCAACTGAGCCACCCAGGCACCCTGAAAAGTTGAATTTAACCATACTTTGTGGTGGGAGGGATCGACTGCCTCCCGGAGAATAGCTTTCACCCTTTATAAGTATGTAGTATGACCCAGGACTTTGCTAAGCTCTGTGGGTGTAATGAAATAATTATTATTTTCATTATTATAAGAATAGCACTGGCATTTTTTGAACTCTTATTTTGTGCCTGATGCTATCCTAAGGGCTTTACAGGGATCTCCACAATATAGGTAGTCATTTTATCATCTGCATTTTTTCAGGCAAAGTATTAGGTTTCAGAGCAGATAAGTTTCTTGAGCAAGTTGTTAGCAATAGCTAACAACTCTTAAAACCTAGAGCTTAATCAAAGAAGTCTGATGTCAGAGTCTTTTGTGCTCTTAACTACTGTAATATAGTGTCCCAACAGAAATGTTTGTTAGGGCCCCTGCCATGGAAGATTGTGCAAACCGTCGAGGTGCTTACAAACTGAAACAGCTCTTAGAAATGTGTAATAGACTGTGAGGGATGAGGTATTAAATTGTGTGGCAGAGTTATACTCTTTGGAGTCCAAGAGAATGAAATGAGTGAGAGACCTAGTAGACAAAGAAGATACACAGAAGAATAAAAATGTGAGAATCTTGATGGATAACTATGGTTGGGATAGGCAGGGGATAGAGAATGTGTTTCAGGTTAGGAAGAAACATGGTAAAACAAACAGAAACTAGATTTCATGATAAGATGCCTAAAACCACCTTCTGGTAAAGGGGATTGTGAAGGGGGGCGGGCACAGAACCACACTGCCACCCACCCACCCCATTTCCTCACTTTCACTGTGAACAGGCCAGCCTACAGTCAGCCCCTAGGCCCTGCTTCAACTATGGAAAGTCAGTCCTGCTATGGCCTAGGGAAAGGAAAGGGGATCTAAGAATCTCTAGCAGAAACACGACTGTAGCTAAAGAGCTCTTTTGGCTAGCCAGTAAAAACATGAGATTTTCTGCAGTGAGCACCCAGGTTCAGCTGAGCCTTGTCTTCTGACAGTTCAACATGGGGCAGGACAGCTTTTTGAGTGTAGGAAGCTGCCGTGGATTGAAATCATAGTTTCATATTAAACTGTATGTCAGATTAACGTTGTAACGTTTAAATGTTAACAAGTAGTAGACACATTTTAGAGCTCATCTATTTTTATTTGGTTTTTCAGTCGCAAAAAATCACTACAGCACAGACAATCCAAGTGGCCTTTCCTGTGACATTCATTTAGCCCCTGCTGAGCCCATATAATGCAGGTTCACTTCTGTCATTATCTCTACAGGTTTTGGGTTGATGCCGTTCCTCTTAGTTGATTGGGCACCTCCCTCACCTCTCTTTCCCACAGCCTGGGGGTGGGGGGACGTGTGTAGAGCAAGTGCTGTTGGGTTTTTTGGTTTGTTTGTTTTTTAATTTTTGGTTTTTTTGTTTTTGTTTTTGGACGTGTTATCTCCCTCACTTTATTTCTTCCTGACACAGTAGAAGGTGGAAAGATACAGGCACAATCAACCTGTAAATCAGAACATACCTGACTTAGAGGGCTTTTGGATGGGCCATAGTTTCTGAATTACTGTCTATTTAGAATGCCTGCTCTTCCTAATTCCGAAATGAAATTGCGACAAAGTGTCATAGATTTGGAGTTAAATGACCTCGTTTCAGGTAGATGAGCTCTGTAGACTTACTGAAAAAAGAGGAACACGCCCATCTTCCTTCTCACCACATCTCTTAACACTAACTCCAGGTAAGCTTCCATAAGCTTTCGGCCCTGGAGTACATGGTATGTCTAAAACCTTAATTATGGTTTAATTTATGGCTCATAACAATTTGCTTTTCAATCTGTTATGTAATCCCTTTTAGGATGACCAATCCTGGGGGAGATACTAGTAACACCACGTCCGAAGCCATAGAAGAAATATTGGAGTGTTAGATTAAGAGGGATCCTGGAAATCATTCTCCAAGCCCAGTCTCCTTTTTTGGAAATGGAGAGACAGACCTAGAGAAGTTACCTGACCTACCCAAGAGCAATGAAGGGGTAACAGGAGTAGAACACACAATACGGTCAAAAAAAATAGAATTTTTGAACGGCTGACTCTGTTCTACTGTAAACAGTGGCCTCAAGACAAAAATAGAGATGGCCTACCATTCTCACTAATTCTCATCTTCATTCTTTAAAGATTAAAATGTAGGGACACCTGGGTGGCTCAGTCCATCGAGTGTCCAACCCTTGATTCCAGCTCAGGTCCAACCCTTGATCTCAGCTCAGGTCATGATCTCAGGGTTGTGAGATCGAGCCCCACGTCAGGCTCTGCACTGGGCATGGAACCTGCTTAGGATTCTCTCTCTCTCTCCCTCTCCCTCTGCTCCTCCCCACTCGTGCTCTTTCTCTCTCAAAGATAAATAAATAATAAAGATTCAAGTGGAAAAAAAAGATATTACTTAACTTGATGAAACAACCTATAATTTAATGTTCATTAGAAGCAGTTAGGGCTTTCCCTGTATGGTATTTGATAATGCCTGTTTGAAACGAGACTTGGCTTGCACACAGAGCAACAAACCCTCATTAAGAAAAGTGTTATTATATTTTAGTGATTGTCAGATTTCAAAACAAAGTAAAATTAGTTTAACGTAATTTGGCAAAACCTAACCTGAGTTTGTTTAAAAAAAAAAAGGATACCTTGAATGGCCAGGAATTTATAATAAGGCAATCAAAGTAGGTTTTTTTCAATTATTTAAATTTTCATCATAAATAAATCAAAAAGTCTTTAGAGAAATGTTTGAGCTCACTGAAAGTGACTTTCAAGGATATAAATTTGAGAAAAGTTAAAGGAAAAAATTGTAGATAATGAATTACCGTTATATAACCCCCATCTAAGAAATTCCTAGAGGATGATAGGTCTTTAAAAGCATGCTTGTAAATCCAGTTTTTACAAAAGCGATACTAATCATGCTTTGGCAGAAACATTTGTGTATATTCTTTGCATTTTTTATAACCTTGAGTAAACGCTGAAATATATGTTGCTTAAGAGTTATTGATCATTTTAATTATATTTAATTTTTCCAGCAAGCAGTTCTTGAGTGGCTGCTGCAACAGGAGAGGGAATCGGGAAAGCATGCAGAAAGATAAATCACGTCAGAGTGAGGTGCTTGGAGTCTGTCTGAGGACACCTACCTCCCCGCGCATTCACCTTAAGCTACTTGGGAAAGCATTTTCTGTATAAAAGTATCACAGTTGATTCCTAAGGTGCTCATTAGACTTTTTTTTTTTTTTTAATCCCAAAGATAGATGAAAATCCCACTAATACGTGTTTCTGTCCCAATATTTTGACTGTGAAGGCTTCTGTAGTAAATGACTTACAAGGAAGGGTCATGCCACTCCCTCATTAATCTTGCCTCAGAATCTACTCCTGCTATTATGCATTTCTTAGTCTCTTTGTACCTCCAAAATGCTTTGAAACACCTATTTCCCTCCTGTAGTGAAGATTATTTAACATAGTTTATTGGTAGGGAAATGAAAGTGAAGAGGGAGGAAAGGATTGTCTTCAATAAAACAACCTAGAATCTTTTATTTGAAGTTTGTTTTTAGCCATAGGTAGCTGCTGGAGGTCTTACAATCAGTTATTTGAGTGGAGACCCTGCCTGTGTGAGACCATTTAGAATGTCGCCACTAGGTCTTTTGGGATAAGCCTAAGGAGGGATTCTAGAAAAAAAAGAAAATAGTGAAATGCTAGGGGGAATTAAATCCCTACTGAAAATTTCATCAACCTAATTAGATCAGCTCCACCTTTAATTACACTGAGAAACTTTTAGCACTAAAAATTTGGAAGATGCTACAAGGTAGATAAGATTCAGAAAATATCCTCTTATGTAAGCATCCCTCCCCTACCCCGTTAAAAAAAAATAGTTGATTCTTCCATGTAGTCAGCGTGGTCCCCTCTACCATTTGCAGTGGCAGCTCTATAATTCCCACAGGGTACCAGCGTCAGCAATGGGAAAGAGATTACAAAATATCCTTTGTGCAAATACCCCTTAATTCCTATCTTTCTTCTTTTGGACAATTGGGAAGACTTCCCAATTTGAACCCTTCTGTGGTAGAACCAGCTTGGCAAATGTGTGTCCTCAGGTGTCCTTCTGTTCTTATTTCCTTCATTGCTCAGGGAAGACTAGAGTGCCTGTCATTTACATGTAAGAACAAAGATCCGTGGCAAAATCTGCATTTTAAGTTACCTTCCCGAGTTTGCAAGAGAAGGCTTTGTGGACCTCTTGTAGAAATCTGACCTAGCCAGAACTGTGGAGGGTAAGAAGGTCTTCACTCATGTTTGTAAATCATGCAACTTGGGAAGAGCGAGAACTTCTTTAGGTGAGAGGACCTTCTCTTAGGAGCTCCAGAGTGATGATGCAACACTTTTCTCCCCAGGTTTTCATTTCCTCCAGACTCTTCTGTGTTGGGGTCCCTGATACCTATACATACGTTCTGCCTTTGCTCTCTTCCTGTGCTCTCACAGCCTGTGCCTCTGTAGGGAGCATTTGACAGTTTACACTGCCCTTTCCCCAGGCCTCGTTCACTCTCTCAGGAAGGGAACTACGTTTTGCATTTCCTTGGCACTTCTTCCTAGACATGCCCCATTCAGATCTGAATATTTTTTTACTCACCATATTATTAGATAACTAGGGATCATACCACCATAACTGTATTTGGTAAAATGTCCTCACTTGAGCTAACCATTTAAAATTAGGTTTTGCTAATGATCCTCAAAATAATAGACTGCAAAAAATGGAGAGGGATTCCTGCAACTCAAGCACTCACCCATTTGCTTGGGGCTGACTTTCTAGAGGCAGAGTCTTGGCTTAGTGACGCCTAAGAGAGCTTGGTTTAGTCCAACTGGAGAGGAGGCAGATTGGCCTGTGGTGTTTGGGGCACAGGTTCTTGTCTAGAGAGAAAATGAGTTTCCTCCATCTGATTTAAAACACAGAAGATGGCAGTTTGCCTTTAAAACCCTAACAAGAAAATGAGAGAATTTGTGGGAATGTCAAAGAACTTGACAAATCTTTATGTGCCATTAGGCCCTGTCTAATTTCTTCAGATCTTGGAAATACTGAAATGTGTTTTATCTCTTCCACTGTAAAAAAGTGTCAGCACTAAAATGCAAACAGATCAATTACCTGTGCCTCATTTCATTTGCAGGACAGCAGACCACGGCTTTTTTTAGGTCAGACATCCCTTTTTCCTTCTAAGGGTGTCTTTCCAAGAACCCATGTGAGATAATAATTCTAATACTACTACAGGTCCTGCAAATGAGGACTCTTGGGAGCTCAGCAGAACACATGTCTCTGATTGGTGAGGTTGAACATGACCTTGATACTCCATCTGTAAGCTGAGTGCTCACGCTGATTAGACTGCATTGCCTCAGGGAGACCATCCAAATAAACCCCAGTGATGTAAGCTCTGTGGTACCTAACTGTATCTAGGATTATACTAGCCACTACATAAAGGGACATTACAAGTCAGAGCTATGACCAAAAGGATAAAGTAGTTGGTATATTCCAGAGTAGTAATAATAATGTGTGAATCATTTTCTGTTTCTTATATAATATCTACAATATCCAGTGAATTACCCAATGGGCTTGTGCTGGGGGCATCAGCAACACAGCAAAAGTAATTTACTTTAAAAAAAAATAAATGAAACTGTGAAATAATTTGATATTTAGTACTTCAAGCTTAGCAGCAAGAGAGTCATGGGAGAAAAGAACAATTTGTGTGTGTGTGTGTGTGTGTGAACTTAGGGCATTTTATCTTTAGTACTGCTTTTATTATTAAATCCCATAAAGGGGTGCACTATCATTTTTTTCAGTGCTCTGTACGTTCAAAGGTAAAACTCTGAGCATGGCAATAGTTTCACATTAGTATTATTCCTACCTGACAGAGGACATGGAGACAGGAGAAGTTAGGTGACTGACCTGGGAGAAAACAATGACTCAGTAGCAGAGCCCAGATCTGAAACTGAATAATCTGACCACAGAATCCTTGCCTTTAACTGCTGTTCTACGTTGCTTCCTCTACTCACCTCTCATTTCTTGTTCTCAATATTTTTATTAAAGTCAAATTAGATGAAATTAACTTTTTTAAATGATTTATTTATTTACTTTAGAGAGAGAGGTGAGCAAGCAGGGGGAGGGGCAGAGAGAGAATCCTCAAGCAGACTCCCCACTGAGTGCAGAGCCCCGACAAGGGGCTTGATGTCAGGGCTTGATCCCAGGACCCTGAGATCATGACCTGAACCAAATTTAGTAGTCAGCCACCTAACCAACTGAGCCACCTAGGCACTCCAGATGAAATGAACTCTATAAGAACCTTGAGGGAAAAGAAAAAATCACAACAACGCAACCTAGATTGCTAGGACATTGAAGATCGTGTCAAAGAGGGAGGGGAATGGGCGCCTGGGTGGCTCAGTTGGTTAAGCGACTGCCTTCAGCTCAGGTCATGATCCCGGAGTCCTGGGATCGAGTCCCGCATCGGGCTCCCTGCTCAGCAGGGAGTCTGCTTCTCCCTCTGACCCTCCCCCCTCTCATGTGCTCGCTCTCTCTCTCTCTCTCTCTCTCTCATTCTCTCTCTCAAATAAATAAATAAAATCTTAAAAAAAAAAAAAAAGAGGGAGGGGAAAGAGCAAGAAAAAATTTCCTGGATGCCCACTTGTGCATGAGCTTCCAATGGGATTATTTCTCCCACTGTTCTAACTGGTACTGAGATGTTACCTCCACGAACCTCTTCTTTCCTTTAGCAGCGTACATACCTTTACTCCTCTAAGGAGGTAAATAAGATAAAAATGCTTGTCATAGATTTCTGTACTCTGTAGCCAACCATATAAACAGGGAGACACAGGAAACACATTTGTAAGAACTTTGTAGACTTCTCTGAATTATTGGCTTCATACATTGCTAAGACTAAGTTTCCCTCTACATTGTAGCCTTGGGGACAAGGGAGATAAGCAATTGGGGCAGAAACCAGGCATTTTTGCCATAGACACTCTTTGAGACTGGGTTCAGGGAGTCCCATCTGCTCAGGTCCCCACGGAAGTGGAATTCAGCTCTTTAGTTTACAAAGCATCTGGTGAGTCCTTGCCTGGAATTCAGCTTTTTGGACATAGCAGCCTCCCTTCCAGGGGACCCACAGATTGTTATTTCCCATCATTTTTGGCAGAAGCCCCCATAGCCTGGAACTATATCAGCAGTTGGCATAACGGATTGCAGTGCTTTCAAATATCAAGCTAGCATAACATTGTTTGGTAGAGGGTTCAATGACATTTTAATTCTGAGGACTTGATATATTTTATAGAAGATGACATTTTCTAGCCCAGCAGACAGTAGTAATGAATCATGTCTAAGACTGAACATCTCCTCTTAATTTCAGTTCCCACTAGAGTCTCTTGTTTAAATTGTTCCATTTGCTTACACATTAGCACTTGCATGGGTGCATTCAACGAGTCAACATTAATCAATACCCACTATGTGCCAGGCTCAGTACTAGACACTGGGGACACATAGAATAATAAGACAATGCACTTAGGAATCTGGAAGGAGAGCCCGACAGAGAAACAGGGAATTACACGTTCTTTAAGTAAGGTATGAAAAAGTGTCTAGTGGGGCGCCTGGGTGGCTCAGTTGGTTAAGCGACTGCTTTCGGCTCAGGTCATGATCCCAGGGGATCGAGCCCCGCGTTGGGCTCCCTGCTCCTCGGGGGGCCTGCTTCTCCCTCTCCCTCTGCCGCTCCCCCTGCTTGTGCTCTCTCTCTCTCTCTCTCTCTGTCAAATAAATAAGTGGAATCTTAAAAAAGAAAGAAAGAAAGAAAAAGTGCTCTAGAAATACAGCAGAAGCTGTAGTTAATTCTGCTAGAGGAAATCAATACCACTTCAAAGAGAAGGTGACAAAGGAATCCAAGTTGTCCTGTCTGTCTCTCTTTGCTCAGCTCTATAATGGGTTTGCTATTATATGGGATTGAAGCACAATTAATTTGCTCCACTCTCAGAATTGGAAAAGAATAGGAAAGATAAAATGACTGTAAAGGATTAGAAAACATATTACAAAGAAAAGTAAAAATTCCATAAAAGTGTAAGTTTGTACTTTACCAAGTTTGAGCCATATTTTAGAAGTCTGAAATCCATCTAAAACAAAGTGAACATTTTGGATTTCATCTTAGTTTCTATTATAAAATGATATACTCTATATACCTTAGTTTGTTGGATCAAGTGCTACATTTGGAAGAAAATTATTCCTGTACACGGTAATTAGTCTTTTTCAAGAGAATTGTCACTATTGAAACACATTTAAAACAAATTAATTACTTTAATATGAAAATAATTCTGGTACCATTCAGAAGAAGCATGTGATTTTAAATAATAAGAAAATGAGATTTTTGTCTTTGTTGAGTAAATATTCTGTGCACAGAGAAACTGGTGACTCTCAGGGTTCAGTTTATTTCCTGTGTATTATATGACTATGTCCTACGTACCAGGCTCCATATGAAATACCAGGATATAAGATAATTGGTTTGATGCAGGTCATCTAATCAAGGTCTTAATAACTGAATTGCCCTTCTAATATACATATTTTTTCTGAGCCTAAGTTTGCAAATAAAATCAAATGGGAATGATAGTAACCAGTTATAGATTGCTAGTACCTTAAATTAGTTAAGATGAATGGCTTTGGAAACAGACAGACCTGGGTTCAAATCCTGACTCTCCCTAAACTCAGTCATTGTATAACCTGAGAAAAGTTACTTAATGTTTTTGTGCTTCAATTTTCTTGTCTCTAAACGATTAAGGGAACCTTTGAGATTGAAGAACTTAGCATAGTGCCTGGTGTACTGTAATATTTCAATAATTAGTGAGTAGTAGCTACAATTATATTGCAAAAAGGACACGCAACCTATACATGCTTCATGGACACATGACCTATATAGGCACCCAAGGCCCCACACATATTCTTGGTTTAATATCTTACTGTTGCTGTGTCGAGATTCTTAATAACTTTTGAACAAGGAGCCCCTTATATTCACTTTTCCCTGGACCCTGCAAAGTATGAGGTTTTTCCTGATTACTGATGAGTTTATGAGATTTGACACACAGTATCTTACTTTAAAAGTTATTTCATTTAACTATCCTAACAGCTTTGTGAAGAAATTGAATTAGCTTGGGAATCACAAATTATTTTTAATATCATTAAGGCCACCTCACGAATACATAAAATAATTCAGAAAACCTCTGTTCATTGAGTCTCAGCCCAATGTGCTTTCCTTGTTTGTTCTCCTAAATTATAAAATATCCACCTTCTGCTGCATCAGAAATTAGTAAAGATAATTGAGAAACTCTGATTTTTTTTTTTAGAAAAACATGGGTATCTTATGAAGAAGTGGGTAGAGTCACTTAATTTTTATAGTTCAGATACTTTTTTTTTTTTTTTTACCTTTTAAAGATATTATCATCATCAGATTTCAGGTAACATTACTTTTCAAAAACAGTTGCGGTACCCTTGCCCGTGTTTACCACCTATAGACAAAGCAGAGCCTCAGACTGGAGACTTAAATGTTTGAAAGAGTAAATTAACATTTTCTTCCCCAGTGTCCCCAGGCTAAAAGATACGGTCACCAAAGATTGACATCAATCCTTCACTATCATTACCTTTAGTTATCACTTAATAATTATTTGACTATGTATTAATCAACATATTTATATAAAATTACATAAAAATTATATAGTATAACTTCTAAACAATAGCATGCAACTAAAAGCTGTAGTTTTTAGGTAGTTTAAAAAGAAATAAAACCCACCAACCATTGTTAGCTCCCTTAGGGATTTACTCCTCAAGGTGTGGCCTGGAACCAGCAGCATCAACATCACCTGGGAGCTTGTTAGATGAAAAACCTCATACTCCTCCCCAGATCTACTAAATCAGAATCTACAGTTTAATAAGATCCCCAGGTGATTTCCTATGCAAATTAAAGTTTGAAAATCACTGAGCTAGAGCACCTCGACTACCATATTTTATTGACATCATTGACTATAAGATGCACAATTATGTTCAAATCACTAAACACTGCCAATTAACCTAGGTTAGTATGCATCTCAGCTGCCACTCAGATCTGAATTTTTAAAGATCTTAAAATATAAAACAATGTACAACCTAGTAGCTTAGTAGTGACTCTGAATCTTACAGCCAGAGCCTCAGCATCTGAAAGTGCCCTGATCCCCTGGCAACTCCCCCAGGCTCAGTTCCCTCCAAGGCCTTGTATGAGCTCAGTCTTCTTTTCAGAGATGGACATGAGGATCTGATTACACTCAGGGAGGAGAAGCCACCAGGACACACACAGGGTCAGTCCCCCAACGGTTTAAATTTAGGGGTGAATGCAGTCTTGGGATGAGTCATATTTACTATCTAAGCAATAAGCTTTTGCTTCTGAAATAGTTGGAACTAAGCCCATGACCCTTAAAGTAAAATTCCTGCGTGTTTTAGTAACAATTTTAAACTAGGTCTCTTAACCTTTATTTCATTTTTAAGAGTACTGCTTTCATAGCAGAATTTTTTTCCCTTGCCAAATGCTACAAATTACTGTGTGCAGGTTTACTTGGGTTAATTATCATTTTTCTATGGTAATATTCTTATGCTGAATTCCATATATACTCTTCATATTTTTTTAGACCATGGTTTATATAGGATTATTTTACCTTACCACAATTTGCTAACTTAAACAGATTTCTATGTATTTATTTACATTTTAACAACTTTGTAATGTAATGGGTTATGCCCTAAAGGAAGTAAACTCTTCCTTGGGTATAAATTAGACAGCTGGGGATTTGAGGCATTAAAGAACCATTTGGAGAAATGCTGCTTCTGCAGCATGGATTTTAATAAGAGCCACCTATAGGCAGCTAAGACGTATGGCACCTTTCTAAACTGATAAAAGAACAGAGATGCCTTTAACGGACATAAATGAGAAAACCATTAATCCCAGGAAGAGTGTGCCATGTGATGCTTATAAAAAGACAAGTCTATCTGAAGCAAGATGGCTGTAGACTTTTTAAGAGAAGGAGGTTTCACAGACCCCCCCTGAAAATTTCTTTAAGACACCAGAATTTTATGGCATTTTGTATATTTCCCTACTATTTTCTCCCAAACCAACTGTAATTGGAGGCTATTTGTTCTTGAAAATATATTCAAATTAAGTTTCCTTGACTTTATTAGATAGAGAATAACACTGAAAATACCACCACTTACCCCCACCTACCACCCAGGGAAATGCAGCCTTTTTTCACTTCATACAACTTTACTTGGCATGTTTAATAAACTCTTTCTTTTTGTCTTTGAAAGACATGTAACACAGGAAGCGATTAAATTTAAAGCGAGATATCCAGAAATGTAGTTTAAGTAATAGGGCGGATTTTTGCATTCATATGACTTTTTCTTTAGGTAGTACTTATGATCCTTGAGTAACAACCCTTCTAAATTTATTCATTTATTCACCAAGTCCTCACTGAGTGCCAAATGTGTCTCAGGCACTGAGTAGATGCTGGGTTTACAAATATGATTTGCATTGCCTTGGCTAGATTCCAAAAACACATAACACATAATGATGAATTCCAAGGCTTTTCATTAAAAATATGTATTAAAAGACCACCATAAAATGAGCCTGTGCTAGATGCTAAGTGGGGATAGAAAAAGAATAAGACATGATACAGGGGAAACAAACATGTAAGTAATTAGGTGTTGTTATTCTCCTTCTCCATTCTCACCTTGGGCTTATCTCTGTCATAGCACTTACTGCTGTTCTAACTGACCAGTGTTTGATCACCTAGGGTTTCTCAAGAAGATTAAGCCCTAATGCCCTGAGACAGTCATTGTACGTAATAGTGCTAGTTACTTAATCATCCCTGAGAGAATTGAGAAAACGGTTATGGCTATTGCGTTCTGTGGTTCAGATGAAGACTCTGGCTGGAAATAGCTGGGGGATGATTTTCTTGGTAACACGAACTGTGGCTTTTATTTCTTTAGTGCTGGCACCTAGGGCATAGTTGGTGCTCCTTAACCCTTGAGTAGATTCATTGTAATTGCACTCAAGTGAGATAAGTCCTGTGGCAAAGGTTTGTGCTACATTCTAAGTTAACACAGTATTTGGAGAGTGGATGAGAAATGTCCAAAAAAAAAAAGGTTTCTCATGGAGCTAATATGTGAGTTTGGCCTTGAAAGAAAAGTAGTGTAAAGGGGCGCCTGGGTGGCTCAGTTGGTTAAGCGACTGCCTTCGGCTCAGGTCATGATCCTGGAGTCCCGGGATCGAGTCCCACATCGGGCTGCCTGCTCAGTGGGGAGTTTGCTTCTCCCTCTGACCCTCTTCCCTCTCATGCTCTCTATCTCTCACTCTCTCTCTCTCTCTCAAATAAATAAATAAAAAATAAAATCTAAAAAAAAAAAAAAAAAAGTAGTGTATCTCCAAGTGAACAGGACGTGAGATGCAAAGTTGAGTCAGAGGAAAATTGGAGAAAGGATACGGTTGTAAAAGAATGCATACCATGTTTGAGGGAACCAGGTCAGTCACTGTGTCTAGGCAAGGGTGCGTGGAAGACAGGCGAACAATGATGCTGGGTAAAAATTGGGGGAGACGAGAAATGGATAAAATGAAGGCAGGTGTGCCTGCTGCATTGGTTGAAAGTTGTATGTGTCAGAATCTCCTGAGAGTTTATTAGACCGTAGATCCCTGTCTCCACAGCCTCTAGCTTAGCAGTGAGCCTGCACTTTTATTAACAATTTAGGGTGTTACAGATGCAAATGATGGAAGGACTTTAACAAAGGCTACTATTTGTTACTGGCTGCCAGGGAGACTTTTAGAAAGGTCTGTGATAGGGCCAGAATTCAGTAGGAATGATCAAAAGACCCCAAGCCACCAGGGAAAAAAAAGTACAGCAGATCAAGGGAGAGATGTAAAGGGCTGATCTAGGGGCAAGAGAGGAACCGGGCATACCAAACATTCCAGGGGTACCAGAGGTAGAATCAAGATGAGTTGAGTTCTGGAGAAGAAAACAATAAAAAATATGAACAACAAGAAAAAAATCTACATATATCTACCAAAACAAAGCAATCAAACCAGTTATTATTCTTCGGATTAGAGTTAAAAGGAGCGAGGGACAAAAGTGATGGGAAGCAGGAAGGAAGGAGGAAAACTGGCTGCAATTTTTCATCATTGGGACTGTACATCTCTAACAGTTGACCAGCCCATGAGAAGGGTAACCCAGTATATTTGTCTCAACCTCTGTGAGGACCCAGTGTTTCACCTGTTGAGTGAGGGGATTAAGCTTTGTATACTTCGAGGTTCCTTCCTACAATAAAACTTATGTAAAAGCTAAAACCCTTGCTGTGGTAGTGGTTATCTGTACAAGAGATAAATATTTTGGATATAAAGCTCTCTTAAAATCCTACTCTAAAAGTGTTCTAGCCAAAGGGGTTCTGACATATCACCCTGAGTGACTTAATTATCCTCAAAAGATAGGAAAGATTAGAATTTACCACCACCGCCGCCTCCCTGATCAAAAACCAAAACAAAGCAACAAACAAAATACTTCTGAATCTAAGAAAAACATGTTGGTTGAAAAAGATTCCTATCTGCTTGCTTGCTTGCTTATTTATTTATTTATTTATTTATTTATTTATTTATTTATTTATTTATTTATATTCCCCCCCGTCAGGAAAGGTAGACAAAGCATCCAGAATCAGACTATTAAGAAACAGGGCAAATATAAGAAGAGTGTTTCTCTGCCCTTTCTGAGGCACCCACCTGCTTTGATGCTCAGAGCGCTGTGTTCTCATTAAGTTTTACAGGTTCCCAACAAAACAAGCTTCATTGCTTTAAGCCTAAAGCTGGGCCCACAGTCCAGTCATAGGGCATATGATCAAAACACTTGGTGTTGTAAAAAATCAAAATACTGGGTATGCTTCCACTGCTCTACACCTCCCTGCGTTCTAGCGAAGGTAGTTGGATGAGCTCTGCACGTAATTGCCTTGTAGTCCGTTTTTAAATAATAATTTTATCCCAGGAGGGGAGTGGTGCTTGTGAACGGGTGAGTAGGTGTGAAGAATGATACCATTAGCAATTGGCTTCTAGGGACATTTTTCACTGGAAATTCTTAGCATGGACCAGAGAGATACCAGAGACCAACTATGTCTTCTATTCTTTGAAGAGTTCTCATACCAATCTATCCCTCCTGACTCTAAAACTGGATTCCACTAAAGAATGGAAATTAAAGAGAGGAGCCACGTCTACAGCTGGTCCTGTGATCATACATGCTAAGCAGTGCGCAAGTGTAGGAGGAGGTAAAAGAGCCAGTGGAAAAACGATAGATGAGATTCAAAAAGTGCTTTCCCTTACTTTGGGTCATTAAAATCTGTTTTAATTCATACTCCCTTTCATTCTATTATTAACTGAATGTGCATCTGAACCTTTGATAATTTTATTAGGAAGGAAGGAAGTGGGGAGGGAGGGAGCAGAGAGGCATGCACACACAGAGAGAGAGGAAGAGAAAGAATTTCTTTTTGATAGTCTTCTTTCTTGGTGGAAAAAAAGAGTGTACAAAATTCAAAAATAAGAGCAGCTATAAGAAGGTGAATAATGATTTATTTAAAGAAAAAAATCTGAATGGGAAACGATCTTTAAAGATACACAAAATTAAAACCTTAAATAAGGGGGATCTCTATAGAGCTTGAAAGAAAGAATTAGGAGACATAATCTAATCTAGCTTTCAGTGGAATTTTCCAGGATGCCCAAACCAGGAAGACACAGGGCAAGACGTTCACTATCTCTTCCTGTCCATAAATGTGAGATGCTGTATTTTTTATTTTGGTCCTAAGATCTCATGCCCAATATAGTACATGCGTGGTTTTCTGGGTCAATTTGAATTTCTCAAATCTAGATGAAATACAATGGAATTTATTGTTAGCCCCTGAGATTCCCAGCCTTTTCCATAAAGCCATAAAATTTTAAAGAAAAAAAAAATAGTTGGAATCATTTAGTCCATTCAAAATGAACAGAGAACTAAAGAGATATGTTTTGGCCTCAGTGTTAAGCATTAGTAGAGCTAGGTAGAGAAGTAAGTCTTACAATCCCTGCTCCAGACTCTCTCACAATATAACTGCCTCCATTAAGTTTCTTCCCTAGTTCCATGGAAGCAGCAAGCAATGCAGATATCAAAGAGGTCATAGTTCTGTTTTCATAACACAGGGTTTGTGTCTGACTAACCAAGGAGATAAAATTGAAAGGAACTAAACCTATCTTATGCAACAGTACATTTTCATGGTATTTAAATACACTCTAATCTATAATGTACATGGCAGACATGGCAAACACTGACAAAATTGAAGTCGTTTTTAAATATGCCAGGTCAACACTATACAAACTTAGGAAAGTCCAAACAGATTTTAATATACAGTAAAGTTATCATGAAAAATTTTTAAAAATATGTGGGGTTAATTTCAGATTTCATACTCTTCCCACCACTCTTCCCATTACTTAACCACTTTCTAAGATGATCATTTTGGACCTTCTTGAACACCTGACCTTCTTAAAATTCCATGGCAGATGTCAAGGTCATGGTTTCTGAGAGTTAATCTCACAATCATTTGAGTTCACTTGAGCCTTTGACATACTATATCTGACATCATTCATCAGAATTTCTCTTGTTCCAGCAGCATCCTAAAAACCATGTGTCTAGCATACATGTGAAACCCAGTATACTGTTTGAAGGGAAGATTGAAGTGTTAAATTCTCAATTCCCAAACATATCAGATCTTTGCAGCACTCTGATTTAATTTACCTATAACTGTTTTCTTAGTCATCTTATTCCATAAACAGAAAATGTTGACATCAGAAGAAAATATAGCAATGTATATATCATAGTGGTTAGGAAAAAAATGTTAATTTTAACTAAGGTACAGCCAGATTAAGTGACTTTCCTACGTATGATCATTATTTTTTGCAAAGATGTGTCCAATAAGTTGCTTATCCTTGACCCATCCAATAAAATCTTCAGTTTTACAAAAAAAATAAAAATGTTGGTAGAAGTGGCCACAACATTACCCAATACTTCTTTCCCCTAATGTTTCACTTACAAATAAATTTAGAATGTGAGGAGGCATTTTCTCATTGCCAGTTTTTAAATGTCAGAATCTTTTATGTCATTTTACTCTTTTTATATTCTTACCAGAACTTTAATGGTCACATGATTCTAAAAGCATCTCTCAAATTAACCTTACCTTTCTTGTCTGTCATCATATGACTAAAAAAGTTTCTCAGATGGTGTTAGAGAAAGGGAAACACTTCAGTTCTTTCTCTAGAAACTTCACTTCTAAGTAAAGTTGTGATATTTGCAGGGTCCATAAAACATATCTTGCACATTTATTACTATTCTTTGGCACATGAATCAAATCTTAGTATGTTATTTAGAAATCCTCCCAGGTCCCTCAAATTTTCAGTCTCCAGTTATAGCCAACCCTGCAGGTTATACTGTATCTATGCCTGCGACCGTGTAACTATAATTAAGTAATAGAACTCTAATTAAGCAATTATATTGTGTGTGTTCTTATCATTTCAGGAAAAAAAATTTATTTTAGTTTGTTGTGTGTGTGAGTTTTTTAAGCTTTTCAACAGCATGCTGTATTTGAACAGCTCTTTCTTCTTACTTTTGGAGTCAGATACATCTCTTCTAAATTACTGTTTTTGTTTCTCATTTAATCTAAAACTCTGTCTAGGTAATTTGCAATATTAATTTCTCATGTTAGCAGTCAATCTGCTTTCCTCCATTTCGTTTTGCACCCCCCCCCCATTTTCTGATATGCCTTTCTGCATTCCTTCAGTTAGGCTTATAGTCACTGCGATGACTAAAACCCACCCACCAACTGACAAAACAATTATTCACCCTTTCCACCCTGCTTAACATGCATTAAATTTCTATCCACAACTTGAATTATAATGCTTTTTTTAGCTTCTCATAGAAAACGTCAAAACATTTCTGATGATTTTCTTTTCATCAAGTGCAACTGCTTCGACCCCAGTTAGCAGGACAAATTTCCTAACCATGTATTTATTCCCTATTCTGATGAAGAAATTATGACTTGGTTGCTGGGATGTTGACTTACACAATTTGCTGTGAAACACGTTTGCTCTAATTACTTCTCATTTATCCTTTTCTTAAAATTCCTCTGTCATGCAACACCCTTACCCTCATGTCTTCGGAAAAACATTGCCAAGTATGTTTTCCTTATTACATCATAATCTTTAAATCAAGAATATTTATTGGCAGGGGCAGGGCGCCTGGGTGGCTCAACCAGTTAAGCCTCTGACTCCTCAGGTCATGATATCAAGGTCGGAAGATCAAGCCCAGTGTCAGGCTCCTCAGTCAGTGTGAGTCTGCTTGAAATTGTCTCCTCTCCCTCTGTCCCTCCTCCCACGCTCTCTCTCTCTCTCTAAAATAAATAAAGTAAAAAAAAATCTTTTAAAAAAAGAATATTTATTGGGCATATTGCACTTGGCATTGTAGGGGAATACTCATGAAGTTTCCCCTGAAATGGCTTATTAAACCGGGAGGTCAGATTTCATGCAATAAACATATTTGTTCATTCCTTCAGTATTTAGTGACCACCTTCCAAAGGCTCAGTTTACTTGGAACCCTGTGGTTTATCCATTTTTAAAAGATCTAAATCCTACCTCTTAGTGAACTTGCAGTCTAAGGGTGAGGCGGTTTATTGTATGGACTCTGGAGTAATACTGACCAGGACTTGATTTTGGTGTGAGTGTGAGCAAGTAGGTCACATTCTCTGTCCCTCTCTTTCCTCTTTACCTCATCTATAAAGTAGAAATATAAAAGTACATATAAAAATATTAAAAAATATATATGTAAAATATAAAATATCTCATGGGGTATTTGTGAAATTTCAGTGAGATCATCAGTATACTTGTAAAGGAACTAGGAGAGGTAGGAATGAGGGTTGATAAGGTTGTGTATCACTGGCACTGAGATAATGTAGCAAAACTATTTCATCTTCATAATAAACAAGCAGAATGATTATTATTCTCTGTGATTTTTTTTTTAAAGGAGATGGCTCGGGAAAGCTAAGTAATTTGCCTGAGGCTTCATCCTATTAACAGATTGGACAAAGATTCAAACTAGTTCAGTACTAAGCTAAAACCTGTTTCAGGGTAGTGGCAGGGAGAGTGTTGGATAAAGGTGGGAAAAAATGAGTTTTGCTTTAGGCTCATTCATTTATTTGTTCAACAGATTCACACAGAGGAGGTATTGAAGCTTTGGGAAAGGGCAGGCTCATCAGGAAAGGTAATGAGGAAAGACAGGAAGAGATTCATTCATTATTTGTTCAACAAGCATTTCTTCCACCCTGAGCAGCATTTCAAGTGTGCACTGACTGCTGAGCAGCAAACAAGAGATTATGCAATGTATGCAATTTGCAATTGTATGTAAATTATACAATCTATGTTGTGGTGCCTTAAAAACCTGCAGAGAGGTTCCTCTGCTGCTATGGAATGCTCAAGAGAGAGATTAGGAGCCACCCACATAGAGGAGGGATTGAAGATTTGAGAATGGACATGACCATCTGGGAAGGGAATGAAGAGGGATGGGAGGAGAATGGAACTACCAGAACCTTGAGAAACATCCGTGTTAGGAAATAAGGGCAGGGAGAGAAAACTGGGGGAAAAGAGGGGGTCAGAAGGGAAGGGTTGTGTCCCAGAGTCTAGGGCAGTAGTCTAATGATAGGTAAGACCACAGGGAAGGGGCATCTTGAAAGGGGGCCTCATGCCTGGGAGGAAGAGGTAGATCTTTGAAAATAGATCCTCAGCTGCTGTAACAGATCAGAAAGACCGGGACCCTGCTGACACATCTGTCAAAGGTTTAGGGGATTGTGACATGGCTAGAGGGTTGTTCTCATCTGAGGCAGCCAGGACAAAGACCCACATCAGGCCACGTCCCTCCCCACAGCAGACCCTTCCATATGGCTCTGCTCATTAAGAACCGTGGCATAGGACATTTTCATAGGCCTAATAAAGACCTGAGGAGTAGTCCACCAGGATTCTTCTTCCAGACAGACCAGGGAAATCCCTACTGCAATATCCTGGGTGTGGCAGGGCCCGTGAAGGCTGCCAAGCCAGATGGGCAGTGGGGCACTCCTCCCACTGCAAAGCTCACCATCTGTTCTGCTAGAGACAAAGCTTTCTCTTCGCAATTCTGACCTGACCAGGCACTCTCTTCTAGTAGTTGGGATGAGATCATTGCAAACTACACAGCATCCCAGATCAGGCACAGTGGAAGAGAAGGAGAGTTGAGGATCTGGAGTTAGCCAAATCTGCATTCCAATCCTGAGTCCTGCACTACTGATAAATTGCACAAACTCTTTGAATTTGACTTTTTTTGAAGAATGAGAGAGGGTAGCAAAATTTTGTGTAATGAGAGATCAGGATAGCAAAATTAAAATGAAATGGTATATAGCAACACAGAAGCACATAGAGGATGTTCCAAAAAACAGAAGTGTATATAATAGCGTGGCCTATATAATGAATGACAGTAACAAAACAGGGAAGATCTGAGAAAAAGTAATGGGGCAGCTCTGAAAGAGCAGTTGTCCCAAGAACTCAGATGGCAAGAGGCTAAGGAAGAAGTGGCTGGTGAAGAGATGGAAGCCATGAATTGTTTTTGTGTTTTTAAGAAAGTTGGCT
Source organism: Eumetopias jubatus (assembly GCF_037043125.1). Taxonomy (NCBI): domain Eukaryota; kingdom Metazoa; phylum Chordata; class Mammalia; order Carnivora; family Otariidae; genus Eumetopias; species Eumetopias jubatus. Next base: position 70,060,940 of record NW_028274815.1, read on the forward strand.
GTGAGCAGAAGGAGAGAGATGGGCTGTTGCTGGAGGAAGTCTAAGGCTGAAAGGAAGTTCCTAATTCCTGATCATAGCTGTGAAATCAAAACAAACAGGAGGGCCCCTGGGTGGCTCAGTTGTTAAGCGTCTGCCTTCGGCTCAGGTCATGATCTCAGGGTCCTGGGATCGAGTCCCACATCGGGCTCCCTGCTCCGCGGAAGGCCTGCTTCTCCCTCTCCCACTCCCCCTGCTTGTGTTCCTGCTCTCGCTATCTCTGTCTCTGTCAAATAAATAAATAAAATCTTAAAAAACAAACAAACAGGAAACTCAGTTCTACCATTCTACTCTCACTAAGAATAAATACGCATTCAAAAAGTTAGTTTTCTAGGAAATCGCTGCACGAGTTTTAGGGAGCCATTAGGAGAGAGAAATGGAAAATGCTGGAAGGATAATAGCTTCTGTAGTATGTAGCTTATTCTTAGTTTACAACCTGTGTTGACTTTTGCATTGTTTTATCACTTTGGCTCTCATTCGCCCATGCCGCAGTAGGCTGGAGGAGAGCACTTCGAAGCACAGATACTAACAGCAATGGAAGTTAAAATCATGTTTGACTCTAAGCCCTCACTTGAGAAAATGGTGGGTCTTACTGGGACCACCATGAATGCTGTTCTTTGATCTGTTTCCATGAATCTTTTATGTGTCTGCCAGGGAGAATTATTCATACAGTTGCAAATGCTGACCTGGCAGTCTTGCTAGGGTGCTTCGCTCACTTGGAGTAGAGGCAGGGGGGAGGGGTTGGGATGGAGTAGGGTGGGGTGGGTCTCTTTTCTTTCTCTGGTCCATAAATCACAATACAAAACTTTGGACCATGCCCCACCCCCTGCAACAACAACAACAACAAATAGTCCAGAGAACAATTGAGTAACTCCCAAAGTACCTCTTATATCTCAAAAAAATTAATCAGAGACCAAATTCCCTCCTGCTTTCAAAATTCAGAACATGTTTTCTGTCAAATCAGATCACAGCCTAAGAAGGGGTTCTTTTTTCTTGGTTAAGTGTTACACTGAGTACACTAGGGTCTAACCATCATTTCCAAAGTCGTCTTTATATTTTATTCCAGATGTCTACCAGGACCTCATAAAATATACACCCGATGCTCGATTTCCCTAGCACAGCAGAATTTCTAACCTGGTCAATGCAAATTGGGTCCCCATTCTGGTGTCCCATTAGTGTTTTGTTCCTTCAAAGGAAAGGTCTTCTTTTATTTCTTCTAGAATCCATCCTAGGGCTTGGAGAGTTGCCTAGATATAGGCACAAAATCCTGGACTGCTGGATAAATGAACAAGGGAATTGGATCTAGAGCATTACAGAAGGCTTGGCCCTAAGTAGTATGAGAGTCTTCCCTAAATTCAAGACAGGATGGAAGGGAGAAGGGAGAGGAAGACCCTATGGTGAAGGATGGAGGGAAGAGAGAATGAGAAAACCCCAGGCTTAGCACTTTTCTTCTTTTAAGATTCAGGTAGGACTAGACTGAATGGAATAAAGAACTAAAACACAAACATAAATCATTTCTTCGATATTAAGTAGCACACGGCTCATTTATATTATTTCTGTGAGTCTTTAGGAAGAGACATGCTTCAACCCTTTTTCTCCAGCCTCGGCTCTGTATTAGAAGGCTTTCCTTTTTAGCTTAATGGAATTCTTTTAGCCAAGCACACATTACCAGATCCAATAAAGTTATCAGGAGGCCTTTCTCCATGTTTAATGATCTGGAGCAAATGGCTTGTTCTATGACCCTCCCACACAGATGCCTACAGGTGTTGAAGGTTGCCCAGCAGTTCTAATGTGTATTTTGATTTTTGAGGACAGAGAAACTTATAGATTGATACATGAATGAAGTTTCAGTTTATGTAGATATGACCCTATGTCCTGATCTACCTTGATATTAAATATGAAATATAAAATCAAGGAAGTTTAAACATATTTTTATAAACGCAAATATACTTTCCTCAGTTTGGAATTATCTTTAGCTGTGATACATTGTCAATTATATTATTGTTTAGATTGCTAATTTTAAAGGAATGGGTCACTATTTATTAATGTTTCCTTTTTACAATTTTCAACTTTTTTAAGTACCTTTCTGTGGGCTGGGATGCCAAGGGTATCATTGTCAGACAACTTTATGTGTATGATAATATCTACTTTCCTTTAATGTTTTTAATATATGTTATGTTTCATCCAATAACATGTTTTAAACAGCCTAGATAAGCTGGATATAAGAATAATTATCACTTGCCATTTAAAACATTAATCTCTAAAGCATGACCAAAACATGTAGATGTTACTAAATGAGTCAAGAGAATTTTGGTTGCTTTCCTCTTTGGAAGCAACAAATAAAATAGCATTTTGCTCCCCCCCCAATAAAGCATTGTATTTGGGTCCACTTGATCATAAAATGTTTTCCCTTCCTCCATCTAAATCTTTTTATTTTATGAGTTGTGGTTTTTCAAATTGATAGTATTTAAGACAAATGTTGAATGTCTGGCTGTATTTTTTATGCGGCAAAGTTTGTATCATTTTCAAAATAGGGGAAATATGGGAGAAATATACTGGTAAATCCAGTGCCCTGTAAATACATCATACCAGTCTCCACCAGGGGAGACTCCAGTGGGCTCTTGTCCAATCCCCTTGTCAGTGCAGAAGTACTTAGGCAGAACTGGACTGACTGAAATGAAGAAAATGTACTCGAAACATGTCTTGTGCATTCACATGAAATGGGTCACCTTAGCTATCCTATCATTGTGTTTGTTCACCTGATCATGCTCAAGCTGATAAGATTGACAAGAAATAACATTTGGTCTGTTAAACTGATGACTCCATTTAGATAAACTGCACATTCTGGTCTTAGAGAATTTTGAAGTGACTGTGGGTAGGGCATCCAGGTGGAGGGGGAGGAAAAGAATGTGCTTATGTGGCCCAGGCCACGGGCTGTTGAGGGCTGGCAATTATTGATCGCTACATTGATTTGGGCCCATTTGGCTAGGATGCCTTCCTAAATAAAGTGCTCCAAGAAAATGCTCTGCTTCCCCATCTTCATGGCACGTTTCCTGCCATTGTGTTTCAATGCCAGTTTTGTCCTCTGCACTTGGAAGAAATGTTTTTTTCCCCCAGAATTTTTTCTCTAAATCCTTGTGTGAAAACACACACTCCCCACACAGGTGTTTCTCACTATGATCATCCTTTCCACTGAACGAGGTGCCTTAAAGGAAAAAAGGGGGAGGGCATCAAAAGGGTCAAGCTCACCACAACAGATTACACAGTCTTTATAGGTAGACAGTGTCTATACTCTGAAGCCTATAACCCTCTCTGCCCTGATTAAAGAGAAAATCTGAAGAAGTCTTGGAAGTCTTGCTCTTTGCTCCTTGAACCAAGAACAAGCTCCGTTTCCAAAGTTACATCTTCTGACCCTTGCTACCACAAGCCCAAAGAACCCTTCTGTGTTGTCACTTTGAAACTTCTGTCTCTCCTCACAGATCCTCTCTTAGCTCATGTACTTGCTACCTAAGCGCATGAAAACGCATGACCAACCACTCTTTTCCTTCTGGGGTGTGCAGACTATAGCAGGAGTCAGTTTCTGCACTGGATTGATGGCTTGCATTATTATGAAGCCTGTCTAGATGTTTCTAGTGTCAATTTCCCTTGCAAACTCTGGAATTTGACTGATGGTGTTCCAAATCTGGCTTTAACAATTAGTGGTTGTGTAACTTGAACAAGTTTTTTTTATTTCATCTGCAAATACAGCCAATAAGAGTAATTGTAGCAGCTAGCAGACAGGGCTTCCGTTAAGGATTAAATGCCATGCTGCCTTCAGAGACTAGCACAGTGATGGGCACAGAGTAAGTGATCACTAAGCAGTAGATTTTATTTTTATCTCTTCCTTTATTATGTGTTCTTGGAGTTTGCTGCCAGAGGCAAGACTGGAAAGGATTCGGGCTTGCTTAACCAAGGTAGAAATTTGGATCCAGCACAATAACTGTTTGAGATCCACACAAAGGGTTTTAGAAGCCTCAGACATGTAGTAATTCTGTGGAAATGGAGCTTAATAGCCAAGGGAAGGAAGCCAAGCCTGAATCTTCACTGAAGGGTGCTTGACTCCTGTTTAACATTGCAGACTGGGGCATACTTCCCCCGCTCAGCTCTGGCGCATCTGCTGAGGGATAAGAAAGAAGCACCCTCCCACCTGACGGACACCCTCCTCCCCATCCCAGCACAGAGACCTTGCTGATGTCAGGCCCCTTAGGAAGAACCTTTGAGTGCAAGAGAGAATCATAAGAGCAAGAAGGGAACTGAAATAAGATTTAGTGAAACATCAAGGAGCAAAGAATCATAGGCGTTGTGATGATTAAAATCAGATAACCCAGAACGTCCCTGGACCTACATTTCTTGCGTCACCGTCATCTTTTATCCTAGTTTTTCTCCTTTCTGCGGGTCATCATCCATCCTTCATTAAAAGCCTGACTCAAAAGTGTGTATATATATATATATATATATATATATATATATATATATATATATATGGCAGAACCTTCCGTGATGGTCCTATTTATGAAAAGATAGACGGCTCCAGACTCTCTACTAAACAGCCCTTCTTATCTATCTATTCTTTTTCCTTTACCTTCTCATCAGACATTTATTACATGATCACTTTATACAAGAAATCAAGCTTAAAGCTGGGGATACAATGTTCAATAAACTTCAGCCTCTGACCTCAAAGAGCTGGCTTTACGTTATGTCCTCTCCTCACCAGATTGTTAGCTGAACTGCCGAAATGCAGTGGACACTTTCTCTCCTTCTTTTCAGCACACTGGTCCCTAGCATTTGTGCATATGTTGTCATCCATTATATCAGAACTGTCCACCAAAAAACAGAGGCCTCAGGGGAGAAAAGCATGTTTGGTACAGAATATCCTCTATTCCGGACGGGAAGTTGGATTATGTAGAGTGTAGTGAGACACTTGCTGAAAGTGGTTGGTGAGTTAATGCTAGTTGTCCAGGGGAATGCCATAGAGTGCCCCATGCTCTCCCTGGTTAGGAATGTAAAAGTAATCAGATCATGGGGAAAGTTGTCTATACTAGCAGAATAGTCTGGATTGTTCCATGGATACAGTGGCATCGCAGAAAATAGTTCATAGGCGATATTTTAAAGAACCAACACTTTGTGGAGCTATGAAACAGAGCATGTATTGTGCAAGCACATTCTATGACCATAGCAGCATAAAATTTCAGTTTTTGAAAAAGCAAATGCAATCTTAACAAAATCTCCAGTTGAGAACTTATCTAATGGTTCTGATTTAAAACTGCATGTAACTGATTTAAAAAATGAAGACCAAAAAAAAAAAACTATCTAAAAATATATTTGCAACATCTCACATTTACAAGGGGCTACAAAGTTTCCAGTGTGTTTTCATGTATTTCACAATGCTTAATACTTGAGCAACAAGGAACTTTACTCAGTAATTGGCATATAACAGGGACCCCATACATACATTTATTCATTTGTGTCTCCATTCATTTCATTCAAATACTTGTGAAGAATCGACTACATGCCAGGGTACTGTGGATGTGACAGTGATTAAAGCTGAATGGTTTCTGACTCTCCATAGTGTTTCCCATCTAATAAGCAAGATGCATGCCTAGAAAGCCGACAAGTTAGATCCCTGCCTATTTTCGGAACAGATATAATTAATTTTTTTAAAGATTTTTTTAAATTTATTTGAGAGAGAGACAGAGATAGCAAGAGAGAGCAGGAGTTGGGAGGAAAGGGAGAGATAGAAGCCGGGAGCCCGATGCGGGACTCGATTCCAGGACCCTGGGATCACAACCTGAGCCAAAGGCAGACGCTTAACCAGGGGAGCCACCCAGGTGCCCCAAGATATAATTAATTTTTAATTATCTGAGAAAATTAAGAGAACTAATAGGTAACTAAGTAAACGTAGAAAAGCTAGTAGGTAAAGGAGAACAGTCTAAAATGGAGACATTCTGGGCGCCTGGGTGGCTCAGTTGGTTAAGCAACTGCCTTCGGCTCAGGTCATGATCCTGGAGTCCCGGGATCGAGTCCCACATCGGGCTTCCTGCTCAGCAGGGAGTCTGCTTCTCCCTCTGACCCTCTTCCCTCTTGTGCTTTCTATCTCTCATTCTCTCTCTCTCTCAAATAAATAAATAAAATCTTTAAAAAAAATAAAAATAAAAAAAATAAAATGGAGACATTCTGTGTGAACCACGGTGCACTTTCACCATGTCACACCAGTCCAGTGGTCCCTTCGACATGCGCACTATGCATATTCTGCATACTTCTCGTTAAAAAAAAAAAAAAAATACATGGTTTCATGAGGTTCGCATTCTTTGAGTCCTTTCTGTGAAAGACCCACTTTCCCAGTTATCATGAGTTTAACAATGCTATTGTTATTATTTGATATTGATCGGTATGGCTCTAATTCTGTGTTTCCACAGTGCTGCATAGTGAGACATGAGGAACGTGTAAAAGAGCAGCCTCCTGACGTGCAGAGTTTGCCTGTTGGTTTTTCCAAAAAGAAAAAAAGTTTATTGATTTCTGGTTGCCATTTCTGAAATTTTCAGTCTCCTGGAGCATGGTCTAGGATGAACAGAACTGGATTTATGGCATGGATACATGATGTGAGGCACAGTCACTGTGATATGCCCAGCTTCCAGCGGGGTTGTTTGTAGGGATTTTGCTTAGAGGTGAAATGCCTAGCTTTTATTGAGTGCCAAGAACATAGCAAGCACTTGGGGGGGGATAGATAACTTTTACTACAGTAATCGTTATAATACTTTATTTTATTTACATTTATTTAATACTAATGCCATCCTGTGATGGTTGGCACAGTTAACTTTGAAAAGAGCAACCATATGTCATCACGGTTGATCTTTTATAAGACTAGCCCAAGCCTCAGTTGTTTGGATACCACTTTCATAATTATACCATATTTATAGATTACCTCTATTATGATTTGCCTAACATTTTACACTTAAACTTAATTTACTTTTGAAATTAATCTCATCCTGATTATCCATAAAATGACAACTTCAATATGCTAGTTACACTTTTTTTTTCTTCCAAGTACACATTAAAATAAATATAACTTGGAAATTAAATAGCGTTTCGAATCACCTAACATCATCCAGCACATCCCCCCTGGGTCTGAGCCCTGATCTTCCAAGTTACAAGGCAACTTTGTGAAATAGGCAAAACAGGGAATGTTATGTTCATGTCAACAGTGAGGTAACTGTGGCTCTAAGAAGTTCAGGTATGTTTGTAGTGTGACCCCCTCTTTATAGCCAGAAGTGGAGAGATTCTATCTCCCCTGAGGTCAGGGAGCCGGATGGAGACAGCTTTAGCACTAGAGCTCAGATTGCATATCTCACTGTTGTAAATTCATTCGAGCACTCTCTCTCTTTTTGGAAGTTCTCTCTCCTAATGCAGAGCAGAACCAATTTATTGGTACCACCTGCAAGTATAATAATGATATTCATAAATATTTGGTTTTCAAGCATAAGCCACGAATCCAAGGTATAATTTTCATAAAGCTGATTACCACAAGTGATTTGTAGTAAAATAAATTAAAACATTGTTAACATTTTATTAAGTATCTACTTGTTCCTCTAACTTTGCAAATTGTTGTCAACAGTTGTTGGGACTAGCTTCTATGTGTGCCAGCCCCTTCCAACTAGGGAAATGGTAGCAAAACAGATATTAGAACTTTCACTTTCACTGGAGTGGAAAGGAGTTTGAGGTTAAAGCAAAATAACTTTCAGCAGGGAGATGCTGTGAGGTCCCTAAGTAAGATTTCTTATTTCTTTGTATGGAGCCCTTTTATTTAGGCCATAATTGATTTTTTGTATTGAATAAGCCTTTGGCCAGTATATTCATTTGTTCAAAAAATTTTGAATATGTGATACTATGTTTCAGACAGTTTTAGGTGGGACTACAGTAGTGAACAAAGGGAAAAAAATCTACCTTCATGGATCTTATACTCTACTGGAAAGACACAGACACTAAACAGATTTTAAAAACATAATTAATCTGTCACTGGTATGTGTTTTTAAGAAAAATCAAGTAGGATGTCGCTGGGTCAGGAAAGGAGGAGAGTAGCAATTCCACATAAGCTGGTCACAAACATCTTACACTGAGAAGCTCACGAGGGAGCAAAACCTGAAGAAAGTAAAAGTGATGCCATGTGGCTCCACTGAGGAAGAACATTCTGGGAGGAGAGAAGTGTACATAAGTGCTCTCTGTACATAAGATTTGGGTACGTAAGATCTGAGTACGTAAGATCTGGGGTGTTCCAGAAATAGCAAACAGGCCAGTGTGGCTGGAGCAACGTGAGTGAAAGGAGATGGATCAGAGAGGGAAGGGTGGGGGACAGTTAGGGAACGACTTTGGCTGCTTGCCCTCAAATAGCACACGTCACCAGCCCGTTTTCTCCAGCAAAAATCTGTGTGGCTCGGCTCTCAGTAGGTGCTTAGAATGCCCGAATTAATGCTACCAAATAGGAGTGAATGACCCCTTTCAGGAGACTGGCACCTGCGTGGGTTAGCACTTTCCACCTCACTAAAAGACAGATCATGTGCATCACTGACAGCGTCAGTGAACCATGTGAGCAACTACTGTGATTCTCTGGGCTGATTTCCCATCAACAGCCAGCTGACACTGTGACTGAGAAAGAAAGTCATCCACTGAATCAGTAGGAATTTCTCTATGCTTTTGATCATTTGCATTGTTTCATTGAAGAAAGAACAATAGCCTCTATAAAGAACAGTGACAATGCCAGGTCCTGGGTAAAGTACTTCACACTATAATTTAAACTTCACTACAATCCCATTAGGTAGGTTTTTTTTTTTTTTATTGTGGTTAAAAATTAAAACACGTAACATAAAATTTATCATCTTAACCATTTTTTTAAAGATTTTATTTATTTATATGACAGAGAGAGACACAGAGAGAGAAGGAACAATTTTTAAAAATTTAAACTTCACTGTAATCCCATTAGGTAGTTTTTATTTTTATTGTGGTTAAAAATTAAAACACATAACATAAAATTTATCATCTTAATCATTTTTTAAAGATTTTATTTATTTATTTGACAGAGAGAGACACAACGAGAGAGGGAACGCAAGCAGGTGGAGTGGGAGAGGGAGAAGCAGGCTCCCCGCGGAGCAGGGAGCCCCATGTGGGGCTCCATCCCAGGACCCTGGGATCATGACCTGAGCCAAAGGAAGACGCTTAATGACTGAGCCACCCAGGTGCCCCTCATCTTAACCATTTTTAAGTTTCCAGTTCAGTAAAGTATATTCACATTGTTGTGCAGCAGATCTCCAGAACTTTTTCATCTTGCAAAACTGAAAGTCTGAATTCATAAACAACTCCCTAGCCCCTGGTAACCAACATTCTACTTTCTGTTTCTAGGAATTTGACTATTTTAGGTAGCTCATGTAAATGGAATTTTACATTATTTGCTCTTTGTGACTGGCTTATTTCCATTAGGGACAGTTTGGTTGTTTTTGTTCTTAATTCTAGTCTTATACCTGAAGAAACTAAGGTTTAGAGAGTTTAACTTGCTTCAAGCTACCCATTTACTAAGCAGCACTGAGGACTTGATTCTGTATCTGGTAAGGCATCCATGAGCTTAACTACTATCCCACTGTTTCTCAAACCAGAATGCTAAGTATCCACAGAGGGAAGGTGATGTATATAAATGGGATTCTTTGGGGGTTTTCCTCCTTTTAAAGTTCACATACACTAATCAAGTTTGAGAAACAAAGGGCCATACTGAGTCTGTGACTTTATGCCAGACTCAAGAACGTTCCAGACTTCCTCCCCTATTACTTTTGTTTGACACATTGACCTTTTCATTTGTATATGGGGCTGAGATTCAGAACTCTCTTTCATATTTCCATCACATCCACGTAGGTATACTATGATTGAAGCATTTTATGCAACACGTCAAACTATAATGACAGTATTGTTACTGACCATGTACTTACCAAGATGGCTCATTTATTTCGGTTTTCCAACCTTATGTCAAAGAAAACCCTTTATCTAATAGAGGGTCTTTCTTGCTCCACCACCTGCACATTTCCAAGTCATTTGATGTTGAAATAAGAGTAGTTCATTATATTCATGTTCTCTGCCAATAGCTGCCCATTTGTTCCTTACTTTATTTTTTTTTTCCAGAAAGAGAGCTAAGATAATTTTAAAATTGTTAAACATAAAAGAGAAGCTTTGGATGGTTGGTAGGAAATAAATAGAACACTTACAGTGACCACATTTTCCAAACCAACAAAACCAGGACAGACGGTCTGGCTGACGAATACAAGTGTATTTATGGGGTACGTGGAAGAGACTATTTGATCAAGACTGACCTAGAAATGTAGGAACATATGGTCATCCAAACAACTTGGTATTTTCCCTTTTTAGCATATTGAGTTTAAAAGATAATTGTTGGCTTGCCTTGAACAAAAGTAGAACTTTCTTAGCACAGCAGGTCTTTGAAGCCATTAACTTTGGGAATGGGTGGGGAAGTTATCTCTATGAAAACTCCAACGCATAACTTCTTACTCTCTTTCAAGATATTTTGTGGCCAAAACTTGAAATCAGACATTTTCAAGAACATACTAGTACAGTACTTTTCCTTTCCATATACTTAAAAGAAGGAAAGGAGAATTACAATTTTGTTAATTCCATGGTTTCCATTCAACAAGAAGTCCTGGGCTCCAGTCATCATTGGTTACTTGGGGTCAAGATAAGGAGCAGGGATCAGAGGTCTAAAGCATACAGAGCACAATTAGAGAGATACTGACAATAATTTTAATGTAATATTTTGTGTGTCATTATCTTAGTTCTTATGTAAGATTTGACAGCTGGAGATTCATGAGGACTGGGACATCTGTTCTGGATCTTAAACTTTCAAACTTTACCTTATGGGAGAAGAATTTCTAGATTCTGTAAACCTTGAACATAATATACTTGGCACAATACATGGCATGTAGAAGGTGCTTAGTAAATTTTGGCTATTTACTCAGCCTTTGCCCATTTGGTGAGTATCACTCTATGCCTGGTGTTGTGCTAGGTGCTAAGATACAAGAGTTAACATGTAGTCTCTGATTTCAGTAAATAGGCATTTATCGTAGAAACAGGCAGGTAAGGAAGCAATCACAGTTACTCCATTGTAAGTCTGTGTTAGGAGCAAACCCTTGATACTAAGGGAGACCCAGACGGCAGTGGCAGAGAAGGCTTTTGATATACCAGTAAGTTTTAAAAGCTAACTTAATCAAGTGAAAAGGTTGGGGGTGGGGGTGAAGGTGAAATGTATCAAATGAATAAACAATGGGCTCAGAGAAAAAGGAGAGATGAAAGAGATAAAGGGAGTGAGTCAATATATACAAAAGCATGCATTTCTTAGGGAAAGAACTAAAGTTTGTGGTGATTGGACCTTAGGTTTCTGAAAGTGAGTGACAGATGATGAAGTTAGGAGGGTACATGGGTTCAGTTATGATGGCCACTGTGAGGACTGAGGCAGCTTGAACCCATAGGATTCAAGTTCGATACTCAAAGCTACTGGAAATGTTCCTCAGGAAGTACTTATATAAGTATTTTAGACATAAACACAATCCTAAAAATATAAGATAATTTTATTTTTTTCTTATCAGATCCCAAAGTGTGATTAAGAGCTGAGAACTATTTAGACTGTTTGTATGTTAACTTTACTAGTGGTATTCCCCTTCTCTGTTTCCTTTTTGCTATCTTCATTTTATCCTATTTTATCTTTTCTTCCATCTGCTAAGTAATTATTTTTATAGCCTATTTTTAGGGTCAGAATTTTGTTAGCTATATATAAAACCAATATTTAAATGAAATCTGCAATTTATATTGAGAAATCTGTTAGCTTTGCAGCTAAGAAAACTTTTTGAAGATCAGAAAAAATGTCCTGGATATTAACAATATTGAATTATTGTGAATTATCATATACTCCCAAACAGAATCTTATTAATTTATGGCTGTTTTTATCAGAAAAGCCATAACCTCTCCATAATGTTATACTAGAGTGAAATTTCACGATGTACACAGCATTTTTTTTCCTTAAAATATCATTGCTCACCTTGGCCTAAGCCATGTTTCAAAGAGCATCTAGTTTATAATACCTGTAATACTTGGCTCAGAGTCTTGGGTCTGCTTCTAAATAAATGTGGGTTTTTGGATAAATCAGTACTATGTTCCAGCTCTTAAATATAACCCAGCTTGGCTGCACCATTCCTAGCTGTATGCCTTATTGCCCAGACAAGCAGCCGTACACTCTGTCCTCGGCACTCTCAAAAGACCTTGAGAGGCTCCTGCGGTGCTATTTAAGGTTAAGCCCATTTCTCTTTGTTGATTCCTTTGTGCTGGAAAAGATCATCACAGAAAATTCTTAAGAACTTAGCGTATATTTGTTGAAAACAATAATTAAATTCAACCCTTAATTTTCTTTTACTGGGCTACAAATCTGTCCTTCATATCACCTACATATCTGATGGGAAGGTAAAATATAGCCAGTTTTAATTTCTTTGATTTTTAATTGTCTGAAGAGAGATGAATAAGCTATCTATAAAAGTGGGAGTAGTAATATGAGTACTGATTATTATTTGAACTAGTTATTATCAGGACTTTGGCATGCACAGGTAAAATATGCTGCCACATTAAACTGAAAAGCGTAGGTCAAGTAAGCATATTTCCATCCACCATTTTTTAAATTTTTTAATTGAAATTAAATTAATTAACATATAATGTATTATTAGTTTCAGAGGTGGAGTTCAGTGATACATCAGTCTTATATAATACCCAGTGCTCATTATATCACGTGCCTCCCTTAATGCCCATCACCCAGTCATCCTCCAGCTACCCTCAGTTTGTTTCCTATGATTAAGAGTCTCTTATGGTTTGTCTCCCTGTCTGATTTCGTCTTGTTTTATTTTCCCTCCCTTCCCTTATTCTCCTCTGCTTTGTTTCTTAAATTCCACATATGAGTGAGATCATACAGTATTTGTCTTTCTCTGTTTGACTTATTTCACTTTGCATAGTACCTTCTAGTTCCATCCACGTCGTTGCAAGTGGCAAGATTTCTTTTTTTTTTTTTTGTGATGGCTGAGTAATATTCCATTGTATATACATACACCACATCTTCTTTATCCCCATTCATCTGTTGATGGACATCTGGGGTCTTTCCATAGTTTGGCTATTGTGGACATTGCTGCTATAAACATTTGGGTGCAGGTGCCCTTTCGGATCACTACATCTATATCTTTAGGATAAATACCCAGTAGTGCAATTGCTGGGTCATAGGGTAGTTCTATTTTTGACTTCTTGAGGAACCTCCATACTGTTTCCCAGAGTGGCTGCACCAGCTTGCATTCCCACCAACAGTGTAGGAGGGTTCCCCTTTCTCTGCATCCTCAACAACATCTGTCATTTCCTGACTTGTTAATTTTAGCCATTCTGACTGGTGTGAGGTGGTACCTCATTGAGGTTTTGATTTGGATTTCCCTGATGCTGAGCGATGTTGAGTACTTTTTTCATGTATCTGTTGGCTATTTGGATGTCTTCTTTGCAGAAATGTCTTTTCGTGTCTTCTGCCCATTTCTTGATTGGATTTTTTGTTCTTTGGGTGTTGAGTTTGATAAGTTCTTTATAGATTTTGGATACTAGCCCTTTATCTGATATGTCATTTGCAAATATCTTCTCCCATTCTGTCGGTTGTCTTTTGGTTTTGTGGACTGTTTCTTTTGCTGTGCAAAAGCTTTTTATCTTGATGAAGTCCCAAGAGTTCATTTTTGCCCTAGCTTCCCTTGCTTTTGGAGACATGTCTAGCCAGAAGTTGCTGCGGCTGAGCTCAAAGAGGTTGCTGCCTGTGTTCTCCTCTAGGATTTTGATGGACTCCTGTCTCACATTTAGGTCTATCATCCATTTTGAGTCTATTTTTGTGTGTGGTGTAAGGAAATGGTCCAGTTTCATTCTTCTGCAATTGGCTGTCCAATTTTCCCAACACCATTTGTTGAAGAGACTGTCTTTTTTCCATTGGACATTCTTTCCTGCTTTGTCAAAGATGAGTTGACCATAGAGTTGAGGGTCTGTTTCTAGGCTCTCTACTCTGCTCTGTTGATCTATGTGTCTGTTTTTGTGCCAGTACCATACTGTCTTGGTGATTACAGCTTTGTAATAGAGCTTGAAGTTCGGAATTGTGATGCCACCAGCTTTGGTTTTCTATTTCAACATTCCTCTGGCTATTCGGGGTATTTTCTGGTTCCATACAAATTTTAGGGTTATTTGTTCCATCTCTGTAAAAGAAGTTGGTGGTATTTTGATAAGGATCGCACTGAATGTATGCATTGCTCTAGGTAGCATAGACATTTTAACAATATTTGTTCTTCCAATCCAAGAGCATGGAACGTTTTTCCATTTCTTTGTGTCTTCCTCAGTTTCTTTCATGAATGTTCTATAGTTTTCAGAGTACAGATCCTTTGGCTCTTTGCTTAAGTTTATTCCTCGGTATCTTATGGTTCTGATGCAATTGTAAATGGGATCGACTCCTTAATTCCTCTTTCTTCTGTCTCATCATTACTGTATAGGAATGCAACTGATTTCTGTGCATTGATTTTATATCCTGCCACTTTGCTGAATTCCTGCATGAGTTCTAGCAAATTAGGAGTGGAGTCTTTTGGGTTTTCCACATAGATTATCATGTCATCTGGGAAGAGCGAGTGTTTGACTTCTTCTTTGCTGATTCAGATGCTTTTTATTTCTTTTTGTTGTCTGATTGCTGAGGCTAAGACTTCTAGTACTATTTTGAACAACAGTGGTGACAGTAGACATCCCTGTTGTGTTCCTGACCTTAGGGAAAAAACTCTCAGTTTTTCCCCATTGAGAGTTATATTCACTGTGGGATTTTTCTATATGGCTTTTATGATACCGACATATGTTCCCTGTTATCCCTACACTGTAAAGAGAACCAAACATTTTTCAAAGCCATTAATCCTTCATCATTTTTTTAAATGCTTACCATGTGCCAGCCAGTGTTTGGGATTCAAGAAGTATGGAATTTCTCAAAACAGACAAAAATTCTGCCGTTATAGAACACCTAGTCTTAAATTTCTGTGTTTCTGTTTCATAGATGTCAAATATGTATGGGAAGCCTAAACCTCAAACCCTAAATCCCTAATTCTGTTGATTTTTTTCTACATAGAATATTATTCTCCAAAAAAAATTTTTTTTTAATGAAAGAATTGTTCCATTTTTAAGATTATATGACCTTCAATTAAAGCAATTTAGTTATGTGTATGGCCACATTCTAAGACTTTTCTTGAGACTCCATTAAATTATTTAATTCTTTGTCATTATTTTCATTAATAAGTATTTGGGCCTAATAGTGTTGTAGATGGTGTAGGAAATGGGACATATGTCATATGTCTCAGTCCTCTGTAGTTCTTTCTTCCAGCATCTACTGGAGAAATTGGTGAGTCAGAATTTTCTTGTAAACTGTTCCTCTAAGTTTTATTTCTAGAGAAAAAGAATAATGTATTTCCCTATGTCAATTAAGTAACCACTAAAAATAATTATATTTTCAGACCACAATTAATTAACACTAATATGTTGAATTAATATAAGACCATTTTGAAATACTCTTATTTTCTAAACATATCAAAAGGAGAATTCCTGTGAGTACCTTTGTACATGGGTATGGGTTTGGGGCATTTTTAGGAAGAATGGATGCTATCAATAAACAATTGAGCTAAAATTAAAAATTAGACCCAGCACCATACTTTACACAATTTTCATCTCTGAATTGATAATTTGCAGATCTATTTTGGAATTACCTTTTTCTTCTTTCAAAATATGTGCATGTATTTTCTTCTGGAAATATTAAATTTGGGCACAATTTATTTCTGTAAGTATTTATTGAATATTTATTACATGCAATTAGCTAGCTTAAAATCTGTAGGGGATATAAAGAAGAAGACGACCTATTTTCAAACCTCATGGGAAAAGAGCTTTGCAAGAGGGTAAATAAAGCAAGTAACTTGGAGCAGAAAACACCGTTTATGCATTGAAACATTCGTCTTAAAAAGTCACTGTCAGAAAATGCAACCCTCTCATGGTAACTTTGGTGACACTGCTGTCATTTCTATGTGGATCTCAGGGAAGCATGCACTTAACATTCAAACTGTTTCCACCGGTGGGATTGTCTGCGCTCACTGGGTCGTATTTTCCCATTAGTTTCTTCTTCACAGCGCATGCTCATTTGTAGGGCAAGCCAGGCGAATCTGGTTGCATTCAGGTATGTGGAGTTCCCCCCTCACTCTCCCCGCCCTCTCACTCCAAATTAAGTGGGGCTCTATGTGACTTTGTGGTCTCTCTGGGAGTCTAATATAGGCTCTTCCTATTTAGCCATGCCACCCTCGCAGCATAAAGTATAAAATGAAATCAGTCCCGTCCCAGACTTCTTAGTTGCTGGAGACAGTTTTCCTCCTTCCTCCCAGTTCTGTAAACTGAGTGGCAGGGCCCTGCCTTAGAAGCTGATACAAAACCAGGCATTTTACTTTATTCACAGTTTGCTGAGGAGGGTGTATGTTGTTAAGATTAGCATCATTTGACTTCAATATAAAATATTAATTTTTGGAATGATCTCTGTTGAGACCATGTCAAATGAGAAAAGAAATCTAAAAATGGGACATGTGCTTGAGGTAAAGAAGTGATGGTTTCATGATATCTAATGCAAGGCCAAGTCCAGATGCTTTCAGTGTTGAAAGTGAATTGGGGAAGGTTAGTAGTAAGAGGGTGTATCTAGTGCTATAAAAATTGTTATCAGTGCCTCTCCAGTGATCCCAAATCAGAATAATAATAGTACAATTCCTTGATGTGAACAATTTACATCTTCTCATGTGTATTTAGGGCATACATTTTTAAAATATTTAGCATATTTTGCTATTTTTTACATACTGTACCATACAATTCAATAAAAAAATATGGGACTGTGGTGGTAGATGCATACAGCTACACACGTGTGATAAAATCGCAGGGGACTAAGTACATGCACAGTCACAGATACATCCGGAACCTGAATAAGACAGGTAGGTTGTATCAATGTCCATATCTGGGTTATGAAATTGTTCTAAACTTTTTCATTTTAGGGGAAAATGAGTATGAGGTCGATGGGATTTCTCTGTACTTTCTTACAACTACATATGAAGCTACAATTATCTCACTACAAAATCTTTAAAAAACTCACAGGCTCGCTGTAAAAATGCAGCTTCATAATGAGTCTCCTGAGCACTCCTTTCAGACACTGTGCACCCTAACCCCTCCTGTATTGTCATTCTAGAACAAACCCTGTCCTGAGCCCTGGACAGTGTTCATCTGCTGTGAACAAATATTAAAAGAGTGATTTATGAAAAATAGAAAATTTGTTTAGTTTTTCTCAAGAGCTCTAAGAATGAAAAGCCCAAGAAAATCTAGGGCATTGAATTCAATTCTGAAATTGGAGATATTCAGGGCCATTGTGTGCCTCATAATATTTTTCATGAACTTGTCATGAGGTGGGTAGCACCAAATATTTAGGCTTTAATGATTTTATGAAATTAATAAGAAAAATAATTCTTCTTTGTTCAATTTAGATTTCAGTTTTCCTAGCTTTTCATTTGCATTTAAATATGATTTCAGGAAGTCAGGCCAGGCTTCATAATGCCTACATATGTACAAATGCCCAAATAAAAAGGTCACTAGATCACATTATTGCATGCTAAACATAAGTTTATTAGTTAATACTTGTAACAGTCTCTTCCATTTCTTAAAAACTTACGTTTTCCAATAAAATATAACTATTCTGTATGGCTACAAGTTCAATTTAGTTTTTTTTTTTTTTCCCTTCAGAAGAACATACCACTGGGCTTCTATAAAAATATGTATCCATCAGGTACTATTACCATGACTATATGTACTATAGCATAGTTTTCTTTATATTGGTTCCAAGTCTTCAATCATAATGATAGATGTAATACCCTACATATTCTCAATTGGTATTTTTATATAATATTTAATTTAGCTGTAGGTTATAAAACTAGTTAATATTCTTCAACTAAACATTTAGTTAAAATAAAGTAAAACTGGATTTCCATGCATCGTGTGACCTTAGGAACTAAAATATGTCATGTTTTGGGGCACTGATGTTAAGGCAAAATCGATCTCAAAAGTCTACTTAGAATTAGATATTTTTACCAGTTGTTAGGTAAATCTTCAGCTAGTGTATATGCAGCTCATAATTATCCATTTACTTGTGAGACTTATTGTATACTTACAGATTTTTTAAAAAAATTTTATTTTGGATTCCATATTTTTACTTGTGCTAGTAACAGACAAAAATGAACACGTTAGAATTTTTTTTATTTTATTTTTTAAACACGTTAGAATTTTATCTTATTTCTCCACACCGTTCTCGGAGTTGTCCATCAGCTGACATTATTTATTCATTGATTCTTGTATGTGAAGCATCACACTGAGAGTGATTTGGAAGTGAAAAAATGCTGAGATTTGGAATTGGAATAATAGTTCAGAATATTCACAACCAAGAGGTAGTAGTTTATCACTTGCTATGGTGGAAATAATAGATACATCTTCTAGGGGAGACCGTAGCTGCTAACCACAAGGAGCTTATTATTAAGGTGGCAGAAAATATTAGCCAGAGTGTAATAAATTCTCACACAGAGGTATAGTATTTGCAAGTTACAGCTCAGAAGAAGGGCTACTTCACCCCAGAGGGGCTGGGGGAGGGGGCGAGGAGACCAGAGGGAAGAGGGTGAGAGAATAAAACGGGGATCCAGGAAGCCTTAGTTTAGGAGAAGTAGGAATTGGCAGTGCTTTCAAAAGAGAGCCACCGCCATTGTGTGCCCTGACCAAACCGGATGCAAACAAGTTCCCTTTTTGCAATGCAGAACCTGCATCTGTTTACATAAAATACATAAAGAAAATTTGGAGGCATTTTGAAGGGTTTTGTGTGTGTGTGTGTGTGTGTGTGTGTGTGTGTGTGTGATGGTGTGTCTGGTAATTAGTGAAAGTGAGACTATTGAATTTAAGTTTACAAGTAAAAAAAAATTCAGGTAGCTTAAAATCAAGCTATTTTGGACACCAATGTTGTATAATATAGTGAAGAAAAAGTAAAAAAAAATTATGATTCAACAGGAAGGCAATCAGGAATACACTAGTTTTAGTTTGAAATGGAAATATAAAAAGTACTTATAGGGTTTCTGCGTGTGTATGTCTGTCTGTCTGTTTTGGACCTCAGTATATATGACACTGTCAAAAATAGCCAGTGAAGTCTGTAACTGACAATAACTTGTACCTGGAATTTTGTCACTAAAAAGCTACAATATATAAAAATGTATTATGAATTCTATAATTCATATATAAATTTTCTTATTTATTTATAGTCACCCCCACAGCATAAACTTTGTGTAGGTGGATATCTCTTTAGAAAATAAAGAGTTTTCTGAAAATATGTGTATGAAAAATGCACTGGTAAGTCCTGTTAATAACCAAATTATTTTTCTTTCTCTCTCTCTCCCTGCCTCCCTTTCTTTCTTTGTTTCTCTGATTCTCACCTTCTCTGATTTTCATGTTTTATGAATAAAGAGCATCTTCCTAGGTTCGTTTTAGCAAGGTCTGTAGGTTAAAAACATTTCTTTAAAAAGAACTGCCATTACTTATCATTATCAGATGCAATTTAATTTTTGCCTATGAGGGAGGGCAATTACAATTTTGAAGGAAGTCATGCTCTGCTTCCAGAGAAAAATTTGCTGATGAAATAGTTCTACTGTTAAAGAGAAGCATGACTATTAATGCGTTGAATAAATATTTACTGAACACTTTCTTTACGCCAAACATGGTGCCCAGGGAAAAAATGGTCAGCAAAATAGATGTGGTCTCTGTCCTCATAGAATGTGCATCTAGCAACAAATTATAGATAATAAAAATTATAGTAGAAGAAAGTCTAATACCTATTCTTAGAATTTATAAATTGCTAATTTTCTAAAAGTTACCTCACCCTTTCGTTCAATAAAATGAGTGAACAGAGAGATCAGAATTCTGTGGTGCACACAACTCTAGTCATGCAGTCCTTGTCATTAAAGAGAATGCAAAATTAGAATGCAGTAAAGTAGATGAGCAGAGCTTTTTGCCTCTAGGAAGCAGGTCCAGGTGGCTCCCATGTTTCTTGCCCAAGGCCCACCACTAGCCCATATGGTGCCTCTGGAGTAGATGCAGCCCAGCACCAGGGCCCACGCTGAGGACTGGATTTCAAGGCTGATTGTACAGCTATGCACGCAGACCTCTTCACTCACTCTACGTCACACTCAGGTGAAGCTCAATTACTGAGTGTTCCTATTAAAAATGATATGCAGTCAGAATGTTTGTCGTCATGGGTAAAAGCACTGAATTCCAAAGATCAGCGGTAACAGAATCCCAAAATGCGTCTTCCAAACCACCAAAAAGGTGATGCAGACATCATTCAATACTAAACATTAGAAATTAAGTCTTTAAACATGCCTCTGGCCACCATTTCTACCTCACATGGCAATGCGTCATATAAGCTAAAGCATTTAAGTGATGTATGGCTCTAATATACCCCGGCGTGTGCTCTGAGAGCATATGAGTGTGATGCATCGTCTCTGGGGGAGGCTGTATGATGCGCACACGGCAGTCTATGGCCCAGAGGGGACAGAGCATCATTTCAGCTCCTCCAGCCAAAGCACGGGGAAACCCTGATGCAGTGGCTGCCCAGGAATCAAGGTAAGGTTGCCACACAGCCTGTGGGCTGTGAAAGGAGCCTGGGTTCCTGTTGACTCAGCAAACGTTAAGTAAAAATCCAGAGAACTACAGCGTCATCAGTAGGAACTCTGGCCACGCAATGGGATAATTCAGTCTGTGCCATTCCCTTTTGGAGATCACACTTCTCGTTAGATTTTGCAGTGATCTTGGGTAAAGTTAATGTCTGGATTTCTCTCCTGGGTAGGTATTAGGAGACCTTAGAGAGTTGGAGCGAGATGATGTTACAGTTTGTTACTTCCTTTCTGTATGCATCTAACCTCTTCTGTTTGAAGTTAATTTGATTTTGCCTGCATAGGAAAGGAGCCTCGGGAAATGATTTTTATTAGAGATATGCTGAACCGTTCATTTTCTAAACTTGCAAACTGAAGGAAACTGCAAGGTCCTTGAAGACTGAACCTTTTGGTACACAAATGAATTTCACTTCAGATTGCCTTTCTTGAAAAAACCCAAACCTCAAGCAGTTCTGAGGGACATGCCCTTATGGTCATTTGACAGTTTAAGTGAGCTTATAAGATGTCCATCAGTTTATTGTATTTCTGTTGGTTAGATGCCATCTTACATTACAGCTCCCTTTTACTGACATTTAACACACACAGGGTTTCTAATCTCTTCCTGGGTATTTTTTTATTGACATACTAGAAGAGAAGTAGAGGTGGACTCTTACAGATCTATCAGCAGTCTAAGGCCTTCTAAAATCCAGTGCTTTGGACACATGCTAGGAAGGACTTTTGAGGCTGTTTTTGCACATGCGACAATACAAATGGTGAAAGAAATTTTAATAGCATGTATATTTTTATATGATATTATAAGGAGATATATATATATATATATAGCGAAAAGCCACTTGCTGCTAGACTTACTAGAGCAGTGGGTGTTGTCTTTGTACCTCCAGGATGCATTGGAAGAGTTTACTAGGGAAGCCAATCCTTGCACTTGACCCATGGCCTAATGGCCAGCCATCTTTTATGTGTGTGGTTAGAGTGATGGAGTTGAGAAAAAAATCACCTTATTATTTCTTCCCCACAATTTCAAAAGTAAATTTTGCATCAGTGTGTTCCCAGTCTTTTTCCTTTATAATCTACACATTGTCCTAGCTAAGGGGACAGTGTAGTAGACAGGAGTTAGGAACTAGGAGTAAGGGTTGTGGAGCCACGCTATCTGGGTTCCAGTCTCCCTTCCAGTTACGAGGCTCTTTGTGGCTTGGTTGGGTCAAGCCCACTTTAGTTTTCTAACTCTTGATTTCTTTTATCTGTGAAATGGGGATGATACTAGTACTTACTATATGGGGCTATCAGAAAAAATAATGAAATGAGAATATCCCTACAAAGTTCTTTGTACAAAGAAAATAAACAATAGATGCATACAGAAGGAAGTAACAGACTGTAACATGGAGGTGAGAAACTCAAGGAAACCTGACTTCTCCATCACGTTTTTTTAAACTACTCAGTTTTACATCCTTGGCGTGGGGGGGGGGGGGCTCCATCTCCAATGAGCAGCTCATTACTAACCTTTACTTGCTTGTGACATGGACAAAAATATAATTACATTTAATTGTGAGCCTCTAAAAGGTCTTGAATTTTCTTTTACTATCTAATAACTAAAGTTATACCTTCTAGGATACTTCTATTTCTCACAAACCAATTCAAAAATTACCACCACCACACAACTGTGGATGATACACACTTCTCATCTAGAAGGACCTAAGTTCTTTTGCATATTATCCACTTCTATTACAATTAAGACAAGGCTAGAAATACGTGCAATGCTGAGAAGGAAATTAGACCGTTGTTATTCCTATTGATCAAATGAGAAAAATGAAAAGGTATTTACCCAAAGTCACACAATTAATGGCAGGGCTGAAACTAGAACCAAATTTCTCAAGACATTGAAACTCATTCCAGTGCCCAGTAGGTTCTGTTTACTAAGAAAACGAATAATCCTGAAGACAAATGTTGGATAGGGAAAAAGAAAATTAGCCCTTTATTCACAGACCTCACCATATCTCAGAGGTTGTCAGGGTCCACTCATTTCTTAGAACTCATTTGTTGGGATTTAGTGTGAGATAATGGAGCTTTTACTAGCTGTGTGAGTTTGAGAAGGTTATTTAAACTCTCTGAGCTTTGATTACTGTAAACAGGGATACAAAAATATGGAGAATTGATACAATAATTAGTGAAAATCGTTGCAGTGCGTACTGACTGGCACATGCTAGGCATTAATCAGTGGTGGCTCTTAACTGTTCTCATTAACTATGAGATGAATAATATCACCCTTATAAGAGAAGGGTTAAATAAGTCTATTTTTATAAAAGAGATATACTGTGGAAACAAAAAGCAGATCAGACAAGAAGGATCCTTATATTTAAAAAAAAAAAAAAAAAAAGGTACGATTTTATTCTTTTTGTCCAGAGTGCTTTGGAAAGGATTTCTGGCCGCAGAATTTAGCAAAGCATCATATTTATTACCTGTCTGGAGTTGACCCCATATTTTAAGCATCACAAAGCTTTCACTATACAGACAGCCTTACTTCTGTAGTAGGATGGGAGTAGAAAAGATATAAAAATTTATACAATTTAAAGAAGATATGCAGGGGAAAAATTAAATTATTTTTTTCTGGTACTAATCTTGTTTTTAATTTCCCATTCCTGTTGTTGGTACGTTGAGGGCAAGTGATGCCGAAATTTTCCAATATTTGGTCACTCATTTTTTCTTGTTTAAAAATATTTCTTTTAAGTAAATGTTCAGTCAATTAAGATTTCAAATTCTCTACCAGAGTTTTATTTGTTTGTTTGTTTGTTTTCCCTGCCTCTGAAGGGGGAATTTCTTTTTCCACCATCCCCAGCATCTCGGGAAGAGGTTTCTGGTTTGAAGGCGTTCCTAGTGATTATCTCTGGCTTCCCTGAGTCTAATCTCTAACCATTCTTTGTGGACTGAGACATGGGTGGCCTTAGCTCTTCATTTGGGCACTCGGTTGATGTAGATCCTTCAGAATGGAGGATCTTGTGTTTGCTTTGGGTCCAAGATTCCAGAAGTTTCCTTGTCTGTCTCCAGGACTCTTCTGGGCTCTTGGTTCTCCTCCTGTCTCTGGGTCCACCTGATGATCCCAAGAACTTCTCTGCAATCTTCTGGGGTCTTTGGGGCTTCTCTAAGATATCCCTCTCTGTCATTGCCCCCTCTCTTCCCGGTCTTGGTGAGTAGAGCATCATGCTTAAAGTCAGGGCTTCTCTGAGAGGCTTTCAGGTTCCCTGAGTACGGCTGCAGCGCCAGTATTTTCTGAGTTCTCCAGTCATATCTGGGTGTTTGGTCTTCTTAATGTTCAAGGCTGGTAAGAAGGGTCACTCTATCTGCCTCCTTTTCCATTTATTTTCCCTTCTTTCTAAGCTCCTCCCTCCAAGCATCTGAATGGTCTTTTTTCCTTCCTGTGTGGCAGGAAGTTAATTTTTGCTTTGTGGTTTGCTCTGTGGTTCACCTTCTACTCTGCAGCGAAATGTTAAAGTTCTTTTAGATCTGAAAGATCAAATCCTTTTAGATTTTGATTTTCCTCTCAAAAATAGTAGCTTTTACAAACAAAAATATAAATGCTCATTTTATGACCTTGTTGCAGACTTATAAAAATAAAAACTTATCAGATTCAAAACTGAGCAAGACTGCACATTTCTTAAATGTGTAGAGCCATAAACTTAGTGGGTCCGGGAATCAAGAGAGAAAAAGAAAAGATATTACTTTAGACAAAAATACTCTGGGACAATTGGGAATTAAGATTACAAAGGGTAAAACTATATAGGCTTAACCTCTAACAAATTTTATCTCCATTGAATCTAAGAATCTAAAAGGCACTTCTTTCTTGGCCCTCTCAAGACCCAGAAGACTTAATACAGTTTCCCCAAATTTCTAATTTATTGATTGAGTTTCCTTCCCTGTCCAAACCTAATCTTCTCAATTGGTATTTATAATTTACCTTTTCGGAGCAATCAGCTATTAGAATTGTGCTTCTCTTCTTTTAAGTATCACCCTGGGAAACATTTTATATTGTGGTAATTTAAACTAGTATCTCCTTTAGAGGCTTCCTGGTGTCAACTAGATTCTTTATGAAACAGATCCTTGGGTTTATAGCTAAAGCTGTGACCGGCAAACATTTATATATTGTTCCAGTGCAGACATTCTGATTTTGGATTGAAATTCAGGCCTGCTTCTCAAAGGAGAGAGTCTTTGTTTGCTAAGTGATTTCTTGTGATCTGGCCAAAAACGGCTGTGCATTGTAATTGATGAGTGATTGTCCAAACCCCTTCTTCCATCCCCACCTCCCTTACTTTTAGTTTGCTGGTATGTATCAGTAAGATAAAAAGTATTGCCATTAGTGCCCTCATTTAGAAAAAACAAAAAACCAGGAAAAACAATTACATTATTATCATTATCATTACCAATATTTTTCCATCAATATTTATTCAACAAATATGGAGAGATTTACATCTTCCTACCATGAAGTGTGGTCTTAGAATACACACTTCTCTCTGATTCAATCAGAAAGGTGACCAGGCTATAGAGAACACTTTAATAAGAGTCTTTAATAAGAGTCAGCATTCTATGGACATCATGAAGGGTGTCATATCATAAATTTTTCATAAAATAGGTGTACAGTAATGACATATAAAAAGAATACTTCTGAGCCTCCCATCACTGGTTAGGCATGCACATTAGTGGTTTTTCTTCTGGTTTGGATGGTTTTACTTTAATCTACCCACATTTGTATCTGTTTCTTTTCATGACCCTTGGATCGCATGTATAGCCCAGCTGCCAGGGTTTAGCGTTGCTTTCTGCAAGTCAACTAATGTAGCAGAGCAAAAGCTCAAATGAATAAAGGATCTATGAATGAAAACACCCCTGAATCCACTAAAAGTAAAGTTTTTCTTCAGTGATACCTTAGCACGAGGAAGAAGGAACTAAAGATGACTGGATTTACCACATTTATAAGAAATTAATTGTAAATGGAATTATAAATCTCAGTTAACAATGTATAATGAATGGCACCAACCTACTTACCACTACTATGGAAATACCCAAATTTTTGTATAGAAGAAAGACATTTTATATTCTACTTCTGGGTTTTTCTGCCTTTGAATCTTCCTCTCAATACTCTGCTGCCAGCCCTAACCCTTCTTCCTCTCTGGAATAACATTTTCCCAAGAGCCAAGCTTTCTTGTTTTTTGCTCTTCAAAGATTCTCCTACCCTGATACTGGCTTATTATAGGCCTAAAAATACATCAACAGTACATCTTCTACAGTAGGGCCATTGAAGCTTTTGTTTTTTCTTTAATTTAGTAGTAAACCAGATAATCGCAAATCCACATGTATGAACAGCCTGAATTGGTGACAGTGATTACTTGAAACAACCCATCTATTAGTCATGGTATAAAGGCTTTATTATGGATTATTTATCCTTTTGTTTATAATCCTTTATAATGCTCTAGTTACATCATATAATTATAGTACCGTTGAACATGGAGATGAGATTTATATAATTATTATATTTCATTTTGATAATTCTTTAATGTAAGAACACTAACTGTGCACCCATAGGAGTTAGTTCATTGGCAGTGGCAGAGGCTAGGGGACTGGATTCTATTCGTCTTTCAGTGCCTGTGAGCTACTGAATTAATTTTTACTTATTCATCACAATTTTGTAAAAATATCTTGAGTGGGTAGTCGAGTTTGTATACTTGACCTCTAGATTGATGGGTGATAACAGAGATCTATTGTAGTTCTCAAGTCAATATGATTGACTGTCAAGGTGATTTCAATAACAAGTCATTGAACTTGATATAGGTATGTGTATATGTACATACATATATATATATATATACATATACATATATATATATATATATATATTCAAGCCTTGAAATTTTGACTAGTGTCTATAAAAGTTGATGCCAAGATTTGTATTCTTGGGCTCAGGATTATTATCAAAGTTAACTGCCCCTAGGAATTCTGCAGCCCTGGGCTTGTTCTTCCATCTCAGCAGGTTGCCCTGAGGACAGGGTCTGACTAAATACTCTATAACTGTTTCCTATCATTATCCTTTGGGTTAAAGTGGTTTTATTAATGACTAGTACACCTTAAAAATTAATAGTGTATTCTAGTTCTAATTTTAATCATCTCCAAAGATGGCTTTCCTTCCCCACCCCTAGTCCCAAATACTTCTAGTTACTGGAACTTGTTCTAATAAATAGATTTTCAACAAATTAATTTGGGCTCTTTAATCTTAGAAAAAATACTATATTGTGGTGCTGCACCAGGTCATATTGGAGCCTGAGGCAAAAGGAATAATCAGCAATACTGATTCTATTTTATTTAAAGTTTTGGTGTTTTGTTCACCATAGGATTTTTTTGCATTGATTGAAGAAATTGCATTGAAATATTGTTTTTCTTTATTACTGAGATTTTAGCACTCCCCCCCCCCTTATATTTTACATCTCATGTGAGTACCTCACTCACTTCACCCATCTTATCCTAGTCCTGGCCCTGCTATACTGGACTTCATCTGTTGTCATGGAAAAAAAAGTAAGTCTCAAATCTATGCTGACTCATGGGGGCTGTGGCAGCCAAATCTAAATCTAGACCCTGGAAACTGACCCTTAAAATGTCATTCCTATTCAAGCTAAATCTCATCTTTTATTTTCCAGTTACAAGGTACCTTGCAAAACCTTAGTTTAAGGAATCCTTTAAAGTCAAAACAAGTTTTGTATTCACTAGATAACATGGCCAGGTAATTTGGTCTTTGGAGAGAAATGAGCACAAAGTAAGTGTGACACCAAACCAGAGTATCCTAGGACAGCCATGGGAACGTTATCCTGAAATCAAGAGATAAAGAGAATAGGCTGGAACCAAAGGGGATTTTTTTTTTTTTCACCAGTAGTGTTAAGAGAATCCCACCTAGTCAGAGGAGCCAGATCATGGAAGAATAGGAAGGGCATAGATGTCCTTTTACTTATTGATGACCAGGTTGAGAAAATGTGCCAAGACCAGTGCTGGCCAAGTAAACAGGAGCACAGCCAATATCCCATGACATGGTAAGGAACATGAACTAAAACCACATCTATGAGTTTGTAATCAGATAAATGTTGAGTTGAATTACTGTTTTGTCATCCATTAGCTGTGCAGTTTGGACATAATACTTAAATTCTCTGAACCTTGGTATGGAGACAAAAATTATGAGAAATAAGTGTTTATGTAATGGAGCTAAAAATGCATGGGATACATAGAAGGTGCTTAATGGTTGGTTATTGGTGCTATTATGATTTATATTAATATATATTAAGCAACATACTAGCGAATCAAGGGCAATTAGTAGCAAGTGGGTATAGATGGCCAAACCCAGTGAACTGTCTGCTGGGGGGAGTGTTTCAGTCCTGAGCCAGGATAGATGACAGCCAAGCAATTAGGCCTGAAGAAGAGAACACATGTGTCCATTTAGCTACCTGAGAGATGGCCAACCTAGCATCAGATTAGCATTTATGTGCTGATGAGTCCAGCCCTCTTAATTTTTGAATAATGTGAGAAAATGGCACCAAACAGACAGGAGCCCAGGGAGCTAGCCAGGCCTCTGATCACCCAAGATGCAGGGAGCCTCCATAAGCCAGTAGAGAGAGAGAGAGCTAGGCTAACTCAGGAAATTGCTCTTCCAGAGACGGAAGGGGGTTGGGACATGGGCTGGCAGAGTGCATAGAGTTAAAGGAAGGAGCTGAAGACAGTGATACCCGGAAGGAGATGACTGCAACAGGCCTTCCTTCCACACAAGACTGGATATTCATATAGCAACAGCAAGTAGGCTAGTGCTCTCCATCTTACGTTACTGAAAGATACGTTCTCATCTTTATTTTCTCAAACTTGTGTTTAATTTTTAAAAATCTCTGATTCCCTCCTCATTTTGTAGTACTACTGAGTAAAAATAATAATGATAATAATAAATAAAGTAAATAAAAAATATTTCGGTGGACTAGGGACTTTTCAGAGCCTACATAACATTTTAGGGCTTTTTTTTAATATTCTCTTCCCAGTCCTCAAAGAAAACATACCTGATAACTGATGCTTATACAATATCTAGGTTCCTGGCCAAATCCTTTTAAAAATATAGCCATCTGGATGTTTGTTCTAGGACGTTCAGTCACTGCTGCTGCAGCTTTTTTAAAAAATGCAATTCTTATTTCTTAAGTGAAATGAATAAACTGATTATATCTTTCAATAACATAAAAATAGGTTTAGATTCATCTCCATAAGGAGGAAACATGTGAGAAATTACATAAGACTCCATTTTATTTTTCTTAGCAGCTAATTGAGTATCCCAAGCAATCAAGACATTTAAGCACATTGTCATCCTCCAAAGCAAAGGGATCTCGTTCCTGTTTCTCTCCCGAAATTGTGAAGCATTTCCCTCACTTCTATTCATAGGCCACCTGAGATACCCGAATCCAGCATTCATTTAATTCTAGACACCAAAGTCAGTTTTCCTTGCATTGTGTGCGAGTTTGGTCTTTGCATTTTTTTATTTTAGTGAATTTTCCTTGGCAAAGGCCCTGCTCCTGCCTGGGAGCTGATTGAGCTTCCGTAAGAGCCAATATGTTTCTCAGTTCTCCAATTTAAATTCTGCCAAGAATTTCCTAACGTGTGCCATGAGAAATTCAGCAGCACATAAAACCCCATTCATTAAATAAACAGTTAACTAAGCAACCCTTGGCAAAAGTCACAACCCATCTGACATTTGAAGCACTAGGGACCTTCCAAAGGAAATAATTAAAGAATGCATTAAGAAGAAATACCTCAGTGCTGAGCAGCCATAATTGAAAAATAACAGTTCACAACCTAGAGTCTCTATACTTTTTTAGGGTCCTCGAAATTAGAAATGAAGAACAGTTATGTATGCTCAGTATTTCAACAAATCTAGGAAAGGCTACCTACTTACTCACTCTTAGCATAATCTAAATAAAACAGCTATTTGCACCGGGCTGGAATTCTGTCAACTCAGTGTGATTATAGAGGCAATCTCATTACGTCTTTGATAAACTTAAAATTGCAAACAAAGTGTTCCTCAATGAACACCTCTTGTTTAGTAGATGAAATCTTTCAAAATGTAAAGTTCATGGGAGATAAGGAATCGAAATTTAGGAAGTAGTCATGTAAACATGAAGAGTTGAGGGTGATTAATCACTTCAAAGCGTGCTTCTTTACTTTTTAGAGAAGAAGCCACTTATTTATTTAAATGACCAGCGTTCCTCTCTTACACATTTTAAGATCATAATAATAACAGTAATGACTACTCTTTACTCAGTGCCCAAGACCAAGCACTTAGTACTGTATGTGCTTAAATAATACTACAATATAAGTGTTAATTTTATTTGAAAAAGGGGAGGCTACTTTGGAGAAACTCAGGAACTTTTCCAAGACAGTGTAGTTAAGTAGCAGAGCAGGAATTCAAACTTAAGGCTGTTCGAATCTATATTCATATCTATATCTATAGTTATGTATCATACAATGCATCACCTTCAGATAATATTAAAATTATGGGGCACATTTACACACAACTTCTAGTTTGCAAAATATTTTTATTGTGGATGGGAAAAACAGCAGCATTGGCCGTCTTAAATATCAGCTTCCGTGTTTCCTTGGTGGGTGCTCAGGTAGAGGGGTGGTCAGGAAGGAACGGCTGGGAGCCTGGGCAAGAGAGGGGATTGATACAATGTGACTAATCACAAATTTGATAATCAGATCTTGAAATCTCAAGTCAACAGGGCTTAATAGAGTTGGAAGGCTTTTATTGCTGAAGGAAACTTAATTATCAAAACAGTCCCACGGAAAGAAAACAAACAAAAAATTGTACAGTCTGTTCCCGGGTCTGGAGAAAGGCATTCAGATTCTGTCTTGTCCATCACTTAGTAGCTCGACACGAGCTGTGTGTTCTCAGGCAAGCGGCCTAGCCTCTTGAGGAGAGCCACGGTGAAGTGGAGCACACCGGGCTTTCTCCTGCCCTGAGAGTCGTTCAGCCTGTGCTCCAAGTCTCTCCAACGGACCTGGCCACCCACTCCTAGCATTTTACTGCAAGAAACTCTACCAGGCCTTGTGATTATTAGTGTGCTTATAATTTCATTTTTCCCCTAAGTTTATTTTTCTCTATAGTTGTGTATCTATATGTTGTAAAATACAATTTTCTTGCACGAGGCCAGATTCTCTGATGTGTTAACATCAAAATTATTATAATCACCTATGGATGATAACTTTGCAAATAATTATAATAATAGGAATGTAATTCTAAGCAAGGTATAATTTCCTTTTGCCATTCAAAAGTCTCTTTAGGGCACCTGGGTGGCTCAGTCGGTTGAGTGTCTGACTCTTGATTTCAGCTGAGGTCATGGTCTCAGGGTCGTAAGATCCAGCCCCACGTTGGGCTCTGTGCTGAGTGTGGAGTCTGCTTGAGATTCCCTCTCTCCCTCTGCCCCTGCCTCTCCCCCTCTGCCCCTGCCTCCCTCCCCCCTCCCCCACTCACACGCACGCTCAAGCTCTCTCTCTCTCTAAAAAAAAGTCTCTAAGTGAGTTTGAATGAATAATTTGCCACCAG
Organism: Eumetopias jubatus; assembly: GCF_037043125.1. Taxonomy (NCBI): domain Eukaryota; kingdom Metazoa; phylum Chordata; class Mammalia; order Carnivora; family Otariidae; genus Eumetopias; species Eumetopias jubatus. The sequence continues at coordinate 70,092,455 of NW_028274815.1, forward strand.
CTTTAGCTGACTACATTTTGGAAAGCTGAATCGGAGAAACTACAATAGTTCTGTTACATATATTTATCTTATTTATACAGGAAAAAAACTATACGATGCAATGTATGAACATTATTAGAATAAATAATATAAATAGCTTAGCAGGAGAGACCTAACATATATTAGAACACACTATAGAGATGATATAATTAAATGAAGTGGAACTCGAAAGAAAGAAGACAGAAAGAAGAAAAGAGAAAGAAAACAATAGAATGCTCAGAAACAGAACCTTGTACAGTATATGTAAGAATTTAAAAATGTGGTAGGCTTTACAAATCAGCAGAAAAAATAGAAATTATTCAAAAAATGTGCTGGCTCAATTAAGTAACTATCTGGGCAGGGGGAGTCAATCTGGATTTTTATCTTCAAAGATTACAAAGTTACACACATACAAACACCTATAAAATTAAGTAATAAACATTGTACATAACAATATGTTTATTAAATCTCTCTTGGGGGAGGACTTTCTAAGCTAAAGAGTGATGAACACAATCAAAAAGTGATAGTAGAATGAAATGTTAAAACTTTGGTATATCCAAACGACGTACAGCATGTCATGGTAAATCAATGGAGGAAGGACAAACTGCACAGTATGTGGTATTTTGTATATATACATACATCCATGCATACTATGGACATCCATACACTAGATGGTATAGTATATACTAATAGCCACCTCGTTAGAAAAATGTAAAAGTAGATGATGGGGAAGCTTTACTGAGGCTAGGGATGCAAAAGAACATGAATTGGTTAATGCAGACATAACATTTGATGCCAACTATTGTGTTATGATCAGTTCAAAGATACCATTCTTGCTTCATAGCAATATAGGTTCCCTTAAAAAAAATAATAAAGCAGCCTCTTGTCCCTCATTGAGACTGGTAGAGGATTTTAAATGTTTGGGGATAAAGCAGACATGCATTGTCCTTATTAGCAGCATCTGCCAGCTTGGAATAGAAGCTTTAAACCCTAATTTATGGTGTGTCACATTCTGCAAGATCATGGAAGACTGATGCTGAAAATATCTTCATCACTTAGTTGCAAAATAGCAGTAAACATTGCAAGTTTATTGTTTCTAGTTCACTTCTCCAGTGTCTTTGTCAGTGCCATTAGTGGGGGAAATAACTGCAAGATTTTTCCCCCTCAGAAGTTTTATTTTTATATTTCAATGTCAGCTTATTGTGAAGCTATCACAGTTTTAAAGATAGAATTGCCTTTAAATCAGTTACGGTTCCCTTTCCGCCATGTTGCTGGAACGGCGGCTGCTCTTCATTTGTAATTGCTCTAGGGCCTCTCCTATTCTAGCCTGTGCTAGAGATGGCTCATTGGTTCATCATTCCATTTGTTTGTTTTTGAACAGAGTCAAAAAAGAACCGAACACCGAATTCCTTGATACTTGCTCACGATCAGAGCTTGATGCCAACTGAGACAGTCTCTTAGCTTCTCTGAGCCTCAGTTTCCTCATCTGAAAATAAGAGGATTGATCTAGTTTTCAGCTTTTACTTTTCAAAAGTGGACATCTCAAATCTCATGTTATTGAAATAGTGGTTCATTTTTCGAATTTTCCCCCCCAAGGGCATTACTGAATTACCAAATCTTTAATTTGAGAGAAATAGACATTCCTATTTAGTGGAACTCAAGTCACCACACACCCAGATGCCACTGAAAGCTTCATTAAATCGAGCTGCTAACCCCGGGACAACACAGCATTTTTGCTCCCACAGCTGACTTGTACAGATGGCGCCCAAGGTTGTCTAAATAACTTTAGGCACTTCACTAATGGTGGAATGAAGGAAGGGCAAAGCAAGAGGTATTTTCTTTTGCTTTTCCTTCTTTTCATGAATAAGATGTAGTTGGTCATGTTTAACTGGAACAAAGCAAAAAGATTCCTTTCTCTACATTGCTTAAATAAAACGTTATTTTTTGTCCTTTCCAAATTTCACCTAATATCTGGTTTGAAATAACTAAATCACATGCCTGAGAAATGATGTTATCGTTGTCTGTTTTTATATTCTCTAATTAGTTTATTTATTTATTTAGATGTAGGGAGAGTTTCAGTTTTTTAGTTGAAAATTTTATCTGCATATAATCTCTGAATAGTATTAGATTACAGGGAAAAAAAAAAACACCAACTCTGCTGTTCCCCTTCCCATACCCCCCAAAAACCAACCTTCTTATCTTTCAAAATTCCTTATGTAACTCTCTTTCAAATCAGATTTTCTGAATGCTAGGTATTTTTTTAATGGTGGCATTGGGCTACTTTGAACAGGGCTTGTGCATTTCCTATCTGCCACACCTTCTCTGACTCGCACTCAGGCCATGAATCTTTGCAGCTGGATGCCCATCTGCCTCAAGTGGGCATATTCAAAGCATAGATGAAAACTTCTGTGGTGTGACATTTTCAGGAAAGCTAAAATCCTCTCAGTTCCTTAGTCTGTTAAGTTCAACAAACTTTTTTTCACCTTTTATTATCACCTTTTTATTATAAGCACATTCTACGCTAGGTTCTCAGTATAAGAAAGTGAACAGCACTGGCAACTTGACCTTAGGTGGAAGATAGGACAATAATGAGTGCAATGATTTTTTGTTTTTTTTTTCTTAAGTGACCACTTTGCATCTACTCTGCTTTTATAATTGTCTCTTCATGGTGGCAGGAACACTGGAGAAAATCTGTTTAATTTTCTACCATTTTTAATGATAAAAGAATCTTTTCTTTTCTTTTCTTTTCTTTTCTTTTCTTTTCTTTAGCTGCAGCCCTTCCTTTGGAGTGAGCTAAGCTTTTAAGTGCTGATATTTGTTTGTAGGCCAAGACATTTTTGATTCCAAATGAGTAAGACCGTCTGTGTGTTTTAGCCAAGAACCTCTAATTTCTGAAATTATTAAATGCTATCAGTGTACGTATATTTGTATTTTGGTATGCATATGCTTATATATACATATGTGTTATCTACTTATCCATCTAGAGATGTACTACATATTCTAATATATATGTAAAATTGTTCTGGACATCAATTTTAGCAGGTTTGACCTATTATATGTAAACACATTTATATTAGGTAATGTATAAGCTGTGTCTGTATGTGTTCACATATAGTTTACACCTTACAGATAAATACACCAATAACAAATATCCATGAGAAGTTATACTGGTTTATTCTAATATTTTAATTCTACTATTTTATTATATGTATCCTAATATTATATATATCCAAAAGGCATACCTGTTGAAAAACTACACTGTAGTCCTGGAAACAGAAATAAGCCCCATTACTTAAACTGGATTTAAAGGGACATTTTTTTTAAAGATTTTTATTTATTTATTTATTAGAGAGAGAGAGAGAGAGCACAAGCAGGGGGAGCGGCAGAAGGAGAGGGAGAAGCAGGCTCCCCGTTGAGCAGGGAACCTTATGTGGGGCTCCATCCAACCCACGACCCTGGGATCATGACCTGAACTGAAGGCAGACGTGTAACTGCCTGAGTCACCCAGGTGTCCCTGAAGAGACATTTTAATCAATGGGCGCACGAAAACACTCTCCTGCTCAGTTGTGATATTTGATTCATTTAGAGGTATTTTAATAAGGACAAATAGAAGGAAAGATACTGTTTTTGTAATAATCCATGTAACTCATAACAAGGTCATCCTTTTGCGTGGTGGCAAATAGCCGTTTGTGAATCTCTTGCTTAGCAACTGCTATCAAAAAGTATAAATGAAATTATACATGAAAACTGTAAATGAAATTTCCTGCAGAGACAAACAGAGAGTTTGAAGTTAATATCATTAGCTACTCACAGTATTTGACCTGGTCCGAATAGAAAGCGTTCAGTGAGCTCTGTGCCTCCACGTATTTACTGATAAAATAGGATAATGTTTTCTAATTCCTAGGATGCTTGTGAGGAACAAACACATAAAACATATAAATTTCTTTTAACAGGGTCTGACAGAATATAAACACTCAGTAAATCTTAGCTGATTCTTTTTGTAGTGGGATGGTGGTTTTCTTGATGTCAAATGCCACAGAAGTTCTCTCATGAGTAAAAGTAAAAGCCCCAGGCTGGCTAGCTTCCTATGTATGTGTTCTGGTTAAGAAACCTCAGCTTATAGAGAAAGCCTTCAAAGAGCAATATACATGCCAGCATACAAAAAGAAGCCCCAGTCTGCTTTGATCTCTTTGATTCTGCGGTCGCAGCCCTGTTAATTACTGTAAAACATTGAGCAGTCATCTATTTTGTACCATGCTGTTAACTTTTTACAACTCCATTCATTCCCTCCCAGAGTAATAATACTGTTGTTTATGATAACAACACTAACAAGAGCAGCTGATATTCACCTGGGCCCTTCCTCCGTGCCAGACCCTGTTGTTAGCACTTTCATTGAAATATAATTTATTATTGACAATCTCCCTAATGTGGTAGATATGATTACTCCATTTTACAGATAAAAGTAAGCCTCTGTGAGGTTGAAGGACTTGCACAAGGTCACAGGATTGCAAGTGGGTGAGCTGCAATTCTCTTTGAAATCTTGAGAACCAGATTCTTAGCCCTTACTTACTGTTATTCCCAAGAATGGAAAAGAACCAAGACTCAGATTAGAATAAGCCATTCATGTTCTCAGGGAGGTCACCACTGAGTCTAGATCCCTGCATCACTCCCTGACTTTACATGCAGTGTGCATCCCATCACCCTGTATACTCTCATAGTTAAGATATGAAAAGCCTTGATCAATGCATGTTAATGAATTCAAGAGCCTCATGGAAATTTCTAAGCTGAAACATTTATTTATAACAACAAAAAAGTCATTATTTGAGTAGCAAGTGCTTTCTCCTGATGCGCATATTTCACACACTCCCACTTCCTGTGGAAAGGGCCTCATCTCTCAGCCACCAGTTCTTCAATACCGTCTGTACAAACCTTAGATATATTCCTTGATGTATGTCTGTGTACCTAAAGATGTAGTGAACATTCTCTTTACCTAACGGATTAGTGTTTCACTATATCTTAGAATAATGAACAATATCCTGACATCAAAACCACAACTGGAAAAAGCCAGACATAGAGAAGGAACAATAGAACTTCTTTTACCTTGGTCCCAAATCACATAGATTAAGGGGAAGAAAGCTCAAGGATTGTTAGATATGACATGCTTTTCCTTTTTAGATATATATATATTTAGATAATATATATATATTTAGATAATATATATATTTTAGGAATTAAGAAACTGAGAGATAGGTTAGGCAAGTTGACTTAGATAAGAGCTTTGTGATTAAACTATGTCTATACCCAGACTCTCAAACTTATTTTTTTCACCTATTTTTTTCCCTTGCCTTTTTAGGATTAATTTGAAGATCAAATAAAATACTCAGGACTGTCTACCTCATATATCAAGCCTAGGAATATAAAAATACAGACATATTGCTCCTGTTCTTGCATATTTAAGTATGAGGGACATTTAAAAAATCCTATAGATGACCAAAAAAAAAAAAATCTAGTCTTTTTCATGTTTTTATCACTTTGGGGATTTATGATATAAGCCCATGAAGCAGAGAAGTGAAATACAACATTGTGAATTACTCTTCAAAAAAACAAAAGGAAAGGTCAATATCCCCAAAGAAATCTTGATTTTATGAACAGACCCAAATGAGTGTGCAATAATATCATCACTAATTGTTAAGATGATAGAGTATATAGATATTTTTTGAAAGTTGAAACTATTAAATAAATTACAACTTTTGACATAAATAAAATATATATGAAAAAAGATATATGAATAATTATAAATGATTCAGAACCATATTATCTCAGAAAGAAGCAAAAAAATAGCTTACATGTGAATTTTTAAAAGATTTGGAGTGCTTGCTGTCTACTTATTATTATAATTGAACTCTTTTCAGGTCATTTGAAGAGTATGTCTAACTTTGGAAAAGTAGGGTGATTAGGAAATCTGGGTCAGATGCAGTAGTAGTGTAGTTGTGAAAGCTATCAGCCTGCCTATCTAAAATTGCTTTTCTGTCTTCTTGAGTTACCTTTCAAAGAATACAAAATGAGAAGGAAAAAAAAAAGTACATCATGCTTCCCCTCAAGATAGTTCTTCTAGGAAAATGATTCTACCTCTGGATAATTTTAACTCAGGTGTTTTTCATTCCAAAAGTAATTTAAACCCCACAATATGAGTTTGAAGGTAAAGTTTTCCAATACACAGGCCAGCTTGCTGTTTATAACTGAACATGCACAGCAGTTTCCACATTATTCTAAAGAAATAGACCAAACACGAACCATGAGAGACGATGGACTCTGAAAAACAAACTGAGGGTTCTAGAGGGGAGGGGAGTGGGAGGATGGGTTAGCCCGGTGGTGGGTATTAAAAAGGGCACACTCTGCAAGGAGCACTGGGTATTATGCACAAACAATGAATCATGGAACACTATATCAAAAACTAATGATGTAATGTATGGTGATTAACATAACAATAAAAAATTTAAAAAAAAAAGCAATAGACCAAACATAGTAGCCAGTTTGTGAGATTAGACTGCAGTACCACGTTCTGCTTTACATAACTACATTTGTAAATATTGTTAATAATAGTCTATAATCTGGGACTAGGTTAAAAAAAGTGAATAAAGAATTTTATTCAATTCTCAGCAAATATTTACTGAGTGTCTGCTTTGTGCCAGACACTGATCTTGATGCTTGACTACAGTGAGCAAGAACCCTGTCTTACACAAAGCATAGATTCTGGTGGAGACTCTTTTTTTTGGGGGGGGGGCAGGGGGTTGGGTGTGGAGGCAGTGTGTGTGTGTGCATGGCTAACCCTAAGTTATCTGATCAAAGGAATCCCTACTTTTCTTCTCCATCTTCTTGCCCTCCTTTTTTCCAGGGCATCCAACTCACTCATGAGATTATAAATCACTCATTGAAATCCTTACCTAGAATTGCCCTAACCCCACATCCCTCAACATTTTTGTAGCTGGTATCAGACTCATGAAGCAATATACCCAGCCTTATGCCTACTTACTCATGTCAGAAACACCTGACTCTGTTGTGGTGGTTCTATTTCATGGGCAATGTGTTAGCATAGTCAATGTTATCATCTGCATCAACTGGGTCAGAAAATACTACAGTCATTCCTGACCGATATCTTTGTCAAGGGAATCTCCAAATAATAAAATATAAATTGCCAAGAAAAGTGGGGAAAAAATATAGGCTTGGGTAGCTTGAAAGTCATGGTGAGAGGTTAAAAAACTTGGAAACTCATCCATGGAAACCATTTTCTCCACTTCTAAAGATCCCCAAAGAAAGACAATCCTAAATCAACTTTCCCAAGGCTTAAAAGCTCTTTCTCTCTTCAAGAAAGTATACTTAAGAATTAATCTAATTCCCTTTTGTTATTGCTTAAGTTCATTTTCTTTTGTTGTCAGTATTTGCTTATTAAACCATTATACATATTTGCTCAAAGAATAAGGGATATGGCATTCTTTATAATAATCCTCCTTCAAGATAAATGTAAACTGAAACACCAGGACTAGAAGTGGAAAGATGTGACTTCTTTGCTTGGCACAAATCAGGTATAAAATACTAATTATATGTGTGTGCTTAATTTCTAAGCATTTCTTTAAAAATGAATTAATTTACATTATTTCTGTGTTTACTAGATGATAATGAAGAGATGGTATTTATTATCGTGTAGTTTGATGTAGTTGATATTTATTGAAAATCTCACAATATGCCTGGCATTGGATTGATTGCCTTTATGTAGATTCTCTCACTTACATTCATTTTCTTCTTTAATAATTACAACCATCCTGTAGGGTGTTATCTCCCTAAAAAGGAAAAAAAAAAATAGTAAGACTTGGAGCGATCATGCAGTTAGGTAATGCTAGCACTGGATTTTGAACTCAAAGAGTCTGATAATCAGAGCCTACACTCTTAATCACTGAAAAATAAAGTATCCATTAAAAAATCGTATCAGGGGGCGCCTGGGTGGCTCAGATGGTTAAGCGTCTGCCTTTGGCTCAGGTCATGATCCCAGGGTCCTGGGATCAAGTCCCACATCGGGCTCCCTGCTCAGTGGGGAGCCTGCTTCTCCCTCTGCCTCTCTCTCTTTCTCTCTCTCTCTCTGTCTCTCATGAATAAATAAATAAAATCTTTAAAAAAAAATAAAAAATCATATCAGGAAATTCATGAGCCACACTAACTCTTGGCTTAGTTAGGGTTTGCCATAGGTTTGGAGGAAATAAACTGCTGTATTGACCAGTTAACTTTATAGCACTAATCAGACACAGGCTGTCTTTTTTTTTCCTATTATATGAATATAAATGAATTTAGAACCTGTCGGTGTTGGCTGCTATGAACTTTTGAATGGCTTCTTAAAATATTTTAGATAGTTCTCTGGACACAGATAGCTAATTTATTCTTAAGTCAATATGACATATGTATTTTGGAAATGTAATTATGCATGGTATGCATTTTCTAGAGGCAGGATATGGATCTCTTTTTATCTTTATGTCAGAATGGCTTCAAGTTTATTAAGGTGATGTGATAGCAGATGCACGATATTGGGAGCTCTGCAGGTGGATTTGTCCAATGTGCCGTTCAGAGTCCAAAAAGCCATCGGACTATCAACAAGCATTCAGAACCACAAGCCAATTCGGATGAAGTGCCTTGGGAAATGAGACAACAGGACAAATTTCGTTCCTCATTTGTATACTTGAAAGTAAAATGGAACACAAGTAATACAAGTTGAATGAATTTAGAGCCAACAATGTTCCAAAGTTACCCAACATTATTCAAACAGTTGTTAATGTAGGCCAAGGGGGGAAAGAGAGCTTCTGCAATTTTAGTTGTATTTTATGACTTTTCTGAGAAACTTCAGGATGTTTTCTACCTCAACTTGTGATTATCTTACAAAGTTTATACCCATTGTGGCTATATAGACCATAGACGAGATCCTATATTTTAAGGAACTGTTACTCAAAATATCTAATTTCAAATACTTTAGTAGTGGGAAAACTGAAAAACCTTTATATTTAATAAACAAAGTATAATAGCCAACAACAAAAGCAAATATAAGTTTGAGTCTATACACGCTTGAAATAATGAAAACTGTATGCAGATTCACTCAAATTATTTGAGTCATCTACAACCGGTGTGGGTGTGTGTATACACACAGTATTTGAGTGAAATTAGATTGGAATGGCTACTGTTTAATGAGTTGATACTTGAATTTTATTTGGCTGAAAAAGCTATCTTATTCATCAAAATGCACTAAAAATTGTTACATGTGTTGCAAGTTACATGAACTGAAGACAAGTTCTAAATATTAAACTATGGACCTGGTTTCTCACTCTATCCTCTGCTCACAGGTTGTATATAAAAATAACGATGTAAGGCTGGAATTATCTCGACTTGCCAAGCAAGGAGACCCTAAGATGAAGATCCACGGAGTGGTGGCATTCAAATGTGAGAATGTTGCAACTTTGGACCCCATCACCTTTGAAACCCCAGAGTCTTTCATCTCTTTGCCTAAATGGAATGCAAAGAAAACAGGCTCCATATCATTTGATTTCCGTACAACAGAGCCAAATGGCCTCATTTTATTTAGCCATGGCAAGCCAAGACACCAAAAAGATGCCAAGCACCCTCAGATGATAAAGGTTGACTTCTTTGCTATTGAGATGCTAGATGGCCATCTCTACCTCCTCCTGGACATGGGGTCAGGTACAATAAAAATCAAAGCCCTGCAGAAGAAGGTGAATGATGGAGAATGGTATCATGTGGACTTCCAGAGAGATGGACGGTCAGGTAATTTATCATTTTTTCTATACTCTTTACCTGCTGGAACACTCCTTTCCCCACTCACCAGGGAATTAAAACCAAGACATATTAAAGATTTTCTGCATTTCTGTCTTTAGGGTAAAGGAAATTGTCTGTTATTATTTCTGTTTCACATCATATACAAATCAGAAGGAGCTAATTAATCATTATAGGTGGGCATCAAACCCCAAATGCTCAAATGTCTTCTGGAATCACTTCTTAAATGAAAATTTATTGGATAATCAAGTGCCAAATCTTGCACGAAATTTTATCTTGAATTTGCAAGTGACAAAATTCAGGGTTCTTGTATTCCCAATTATTGCTTATGTTTGGAGGTGCCTGGAGTGGCAAATATAAAATATGAAAAAAGAAAATTCAACAATCCACATAGAAAATCCTTAGTTTAATTTTTAATCCTTAGTTTAATTTTTATCCAAGTTGGATCTGTGGTATCATAAACACTTTAATCAACGCAGTAGGATTTCAAGAACACGGGCAAAATTCTGTTGACGTCCAAGTAGCTTCCCTTTCTAATGAAAGACGTTTGGAATTAATTTAATTTCCTCTGGATTCCTTTTGCTATGCTTTTTTTCCTAGAGATGTGTGTGTGTGTGTGTGCCTGTGTTGTGTATGTGTGTGCATGTGTGTGATTGGGGAAAGGTAGGGGCATTGTAGAGAAGGTCTGAAGAAATAATATATTTACTTACTTTGAAATTTGAAATTGGATTAGGGGGCTTAGGGAATTGACTAGCATTAGGTTTGTGGGGACAAGGATCAACCAGACAGAGGGAATAGCATTTGTGGAAACCCAGAAAGTGAGAGAGAGACAGAGAGAAGTAGAGAAAGAGGGGGAGAGAGAGAGAGGGAGAGAGAGAAGCAACTTATTTTAGGTATATTAACTATATGTTATGTCTTTTTTTACTTTCTTCACCTTGTGCTCCCATGCTCTGATTGTTCCTCTCACTTACAAATCAAATTAGCTTCTTATAATAGAAGACAACTGAATTTAGACCTAACTGCTTTCCTCCCTTCCCTCCGTGCACTCCCTTATTTACTTATATACCATACCATGCACTCTGGATTTTCCACTAAAAAGCAGTGTAAGCTTGCCCAAGGCATTTTTTGTGGGTCTGAATTTCTTTCTTCATGAAACATACTGGGAAGGATCCAGTATTGACTGGCTCCCAGACCTGATGAAGGGGTATCAACAGTGATGGGATCTAGGATTCTATATTTTTGCAAAACTTTCCAGCCAATGATCAGCACAGACCAGAGAACACTTAGTGCTTCTTTCAAATCCAGTCATCTGTGATCCCTATCCTATTTTAGGAGGGCCGTGCTGCAGTCCTGGGGTGAGTGCTTCTTTCATAGACCCCCTTGTCACTTGTGTCCTCCCAGGTTCCTTCAACAGAACTGTGTCCTATTTCACTCTTAGTCATGCCTTGTTTTCCTGTTCATCAATCAAAAAGATTGTGATTGACATCCTACAAATATTTTTTTTTCTCTCTTTTTGCCCAATAAAATAAAGACGTGGAATGAATGGGAATTGGGAGGGAGCCGGAGGTGAGGGTGGAAAATTGAAGGAAGGTCAGAACCCATTGCTCTGATGCTCAGATATCTCGGAGACGATTTCTGATTCATCCCCCTCTGGAAACTTGGTCTCCCTCTGTTCTTTCGTTTCCCTGAAACCTTCCACAGGGAAGATTAGTTACCACTCTGTGCTATCCATACTTCTTTTATCAGTTCTTTTATCTTAGGTGACTGATGGTAGACAACCATCTGCATTATACTGATTCCATTAGAAATTGGATTCCTCTTTGTTTTTTCTTTCTGATTTAAGCTGAGAAGCGTACATTGAGGGGAATACAGAAATATAGCAAGAGAGTACCTCCCTTTCACTTCCTCCAGCCTGTTTCTATCAGAGTTAGCTGAGTTGATTGGCTACTTAGGAACTTTCAAACAGAAGTCTTAAAAAAGAGCAATGGAGCATGGACTAATCTTGTGCTTTGAAATATTAACTTCTGGATGATACAGTTTAACTTAAAATACACCTAGAATAAAATTTTTAAATTACTCTCAAGTATGTGTATGTACATGTTAGACTTCATAATAATTTATTTGCATTTGTTTATTTATTGAGAGACATAGAGAGTGCAAGCGCAATCCAGGGGAGGGGCAAAGGGAGAAAATCTCAAGCAGATTCCACACTGAACCCGATGTGAGGCTCGATCTCACGACCCTGAGATCATGACCTGAGTCAAATCAAGAGTCAGATGCTTAACTGACTGAGCCACCCAGGCATTCCAGACTTCATAATAATTTAAAACATAACTGATTAGATTAGGTGGACATCTTTTTTTTTTTAAGATTTTTATTTATTTATTTGAGAGAGAGAGAGTGCAGGAGCATGAATGGAGGGAGGAACAGAGGGAGACGGAGAGGGAGAAGCAGACTCCCATTGAGCAGGGAGGCCGATGTGGGGCTTGATCCTGGAAGCCCAGGATCATGACCTGAGCTGAAGGCAGACGCCTAACCAACTGAGCCACCCAGCAGCTGCATTAAGTGGAAATCTTTTGGAAGTTCAGAGGGGCAAAAATTACCATACTTCAGATCAGTTGTATTTCATTCACCTCTAACTATATGAAGAAATACATGGTTAATGTCAAAATTTTAATAAATGCAAACAATGTACAAAGGAAAACAAAACCAGCCATTATTCATTTGATAATGGTAATTTATTCTAGTCTTAAGTGTTGATGTGGTCTGATTAGTTTCCCAAGTTCCTTGGATGACCTATGACAATAAGAATTGGATAAATGCCTTAATCCCCAAGCCAAATAAAATCCACTTTTTTTCTCTTTAAGTTCTTTAATTCTTCCAAATTGCCAATAGTTTATTAACTGACCTTTTTGTGCCCTCATTGGAAAAAGTTCAAAAGCAGAGAATATCTGTGTTAATTTAGAAAGTTCAGTGCTGGATGGAAAGATGAGAGGGATGCCTTAAGACAGTATAATTTACATTAAGAAAGAAAATAAGACAAGAGATTTTTGTTGGAATCCAAAGGAAAGATTGAGTTAGTATGTTCAGTGATGTGCAGCTAGTAAAGTACTTTTATGTGATTACAATTTCAGATTAGTGAATTGAGACAAACAGTGTAAAAACCAAAGCTCATTCACTACACCAAGTTCTGCCCTTTACTAAATTGAAAGAAAAGAGAGCTCATTTTATGTTGGCCTAGCTCAAGGGAATTTAATGCAATGTTAATGACTGCAGCTGTTAATATTTTATATATAGTATTTTAATTAAGTTCTATATTTGCACACTGCATTGGTTTGGTATAAAGCAGCCTTTTAAAAATTGAATGAATAACTCTACTAGCTTTTATTTTACTTAAAGGATATTTCTGAGCTAGGTTGGTGAAATACTAAGATTTATAGCTCGGTTAAAACTAAGAAACAGAGAATTTCAAGAAATAATTCATTTTATCCATTTTTCACACCAGTTATATTCAGAGACTCTATGAAAATTAGTCTTAATATAACGTGGGAAAATGATACTTCTATGACAAGAGGTCAGTGTGGGCTGCCTTCTGACTCATGGATGATGAAGGTTGCCTGGGATACTCTTCAGCTGAATATTTAAAAATATTTAATGAGCTATTTTCTCTGTTATTAACATAGAGGGAGCTTAGGGCTGAGAATTATTCTTTCTGCTATTGACCATTCTAAAGTTAGTAGGAATAAAGCCATGGCCATTAATTTGATGCCAGTAACTATTTGTTACCTTGGTCAGAGGTAGGGTTAAAACCAGATTGGGTGAACACACTGAATTTTTAATATTCCCTCAACAATTTATAAAAGAAACCTATGAATGAAAGGAAATGTCTTGTTTATGTTTATACCTACAGGTCCTAGTACTTTCTTGCAAAATAGCAGTTATTTAATAAATATTTGGTACAAGGAAAAATAAAGAATAAAAATATGTGAATGGCTCAGTTCCAACCCACCCCTAATATTCTAAAAATAGTAGTATCATATTTACATTTGAAGAGTAATAGCACTCTTTTTGTTGTAATGCAAGTTTTTAAGGAATTTACCTTACTTCCTGAAAGCAGTTTACACAATGTAAGTTAACAGGTGCCACCCTTTTTTATGAATACAAAGCCATCCTCCAAGCCCAGGTGTCCCCCCCAAAAAAATTGCAATGAGGAAGTTACATAATTGTTAGAGACTGTGGTAGGCCTGGTACAAAAATGACCAGCTCTTATGAGAACAGGACTGCTATCTTTGCTTGTTCCTGAGATCACTATATCATTTAGCAAACCTGTAGGTAGAAGGAAAATTAAGGGAAGGTGTTCACGCCTTTCTGAGGACTGGGATATGCAGCCACACAGTAAGCATGCTAATGAGAGGGAAGATAGTCACATGCACTGCCCATCTTTCTGGCAATTTGCCCTTCAGTACTTTATTCACTAAAAGGTGGATGTATGAGCCCCTTGTGTGGTGAGAAATATTGCCATCAGATGAATTTCTAGAACTTCATTGTCAGCGCAAGTAATTGTATTGGGTTGTACCTCCCTTCTTCCATTCTGTGACATGGGAAAGAGATATTTTATTTCCACCTTGACTGCTACTGTTGGCCACAGCTGCTGTCTTGGTACAGTGTAGCTTCTTCCATTGCCTGAGTAGTCTGTGACCAGTGACATGGGGCCTGGTAGGCTGAACTATGAATGGCCTTTTCAGATCCTGGGCTAGACTGGCAAAGGAGGAACCATACAAGGTACAAAGTCAGAGTGTATGATTTGAGTGCTGCACAAAGTGAATATCTTCCATGGATAGCTTAGCTACTTAACAGAGCAAAACCTCTAAGTTGCTGAGTTAATAAATATGATTGAAGAGGCTTGTTACTCTGCAAACTTTGCAGGACTTAAGAGCTGAATGCTCCCTTACCAACCCCTCTTCCCTTTCCAGAGTTCCCCTTTCCCTTGCTTTTGCCCCCAAACTTAACACAAAATAACTGTGTCCAGGTATTTAGCTAAAGTGAGAATTGTACTAAAATTAGGATGAGGTTAATGACTGTTTTCTTGGAGCCTGAGTATTGTGTAAATTTGTGTTAAGCTCTTTGGCTCAGTCAAGGGTATCCTCTCAAGTATTTTTATAGCAAGCTGCCAGTAATTTTTTTTTTTTTTTTTTTTTGCAAACCATCATTACACATTGAAACCAAAGAGAAAACTCATTATTATTGTCAAATTCTGCTTGTGTACAGAAGGGTAGAGCAGATTGTATCAGTGGTTATTCATGGGTAAGCCTACATTTAACAGCTAAGAAACCACTGAGCTTGAATTGAAGTCATAGAGTTCCAGTTTAAGAACTAGAAATTATAGTGGGAAAGGCACAAGGCTCTCTCCAGAGCACATAATTAGAGGTTTATAGTAATCACTGTTTGATGTGAACAGCACTTTCTAGCTATCTATTACCAGCACTGATTTCTGTGTATACCATTCATGAATCACACTTAAACATTCGTACTTGAACAATCATTAGACGATTTCTCTGTTTAGGTCTTGATTTAAACTTGCTCTTTGACTATAAACATTCCTCCCATGCCTCTACCTACTAGTTCATTGCCAACACTGAAATAGTTTTAAGTAAATTTATAATATTGTTTTATATGCATGTCTCTAAACCACTACATATCAGTGGGAAAACTGAAGCACTTTATCAATAATTTTTTAATTATTTGACTATCCCAATGACTAGATGGAGTCAATTTTGCATAAATTTGTTACATTAAATTTTACTAAACCAATGCTTGTATTTATTTCTTTATTTTGAACATGTTTAAAAAGAAAAAAGTCATCTATTTTCTTTCCCCCAAAACAGATTTTCAGTTTTTTTTGTTTTTTTTTTTTTAGTTTTGCACATTTTCTTCCAGGCTCTGTTAACATGTATATATATATTTTTAAATATAACATACATACTTACTATTACTATATAATAAACATAATTCCTCATTGTAAGTCTGATTATAGTAGAAGGGTATAATTGACCAGTTATAGAGATATGAGTATTCAGGTTCCTGTTACCAGTTAAACTTCCCATCACAAGTGAATAAACATTTGGATTGTAAGCTGGCATCTCATACTGGCAGAGCTACACAGGAAGCATTCCATATCCTGTGACAGTTAATAGCTTATACAGAATTAATAACTTGGCATTCTTATTTTATTAGGTGGTCTTACGGGCTTGGTAAATCAGTCAAACCTTGAGAGATGGAACCTGCTCTCAATCTACCAAATCTCCTTTCTGGGCTTATCAGTTTATAGGGCAGACCTTGGACTATGGTGTCGGTGGCACCCTGAGGAAATATGCCACACCCAAGCAGCCGTGACTCTCATTGTAGAGTGCTGAGTAGAAATCTGTATAAATTCTTTTTCTTTTTTTAAGATCTTATTTATTTATTTGACAGAGAGAGACACAGCGAGAGAGGGAACACAAGCAGGGGGAGTGGCAGGCAGAGGGAAAAGCAAGCTTCCCATGGAGCAGGGAGCCCGATGCAGGACTCGATCCCAGGACTCTGGGACCATGACCTGAGCTGAAGGCAGACACTTAACGACTGAGCCACCCAGGCGCCCCAAAATCTATATAACTTCTTTGGAAGAGTATTTTAATTTTAATATTTTAATTATAAAATATGCCACTTGATTGATGTTTATAACTATCCAACATTGTATATTATCATCTTAAATATTTGTATGTATACATATTGCTATGAGTGTGTATGTGTGTTTGTATATGTGCATGTGCTTAACACATGGCATGTATGTAACGTTTAAATATGTGCTATTGGTGAAAATGTTCAGGCGTTTCAAAAAGTACCCAAGAGTTTCCCTGTGCCACACACCTCCCTCACCAATTCATTCCCTCCTTCACAGGTAACCACTTATTTCCATGTATCTTCCTTTGTATCAAGAGAGCTATACATATGTTTACACTTATAAAATAAATGTAGAGCTTTTATTTACATGAACAAGACAATTTTTCAGCAATTGTCAGGTGACTTAAAAAACCTACTGAAAGCTTTTCCTGTGCCATTATTTGTAGTGGCATCATGTATCCCTGAGTTTGAACATATCAGAATTTAGTCATTTCTCTATTGATGGGCATTTAACTCTTTACTTTTAAAAACTTTCACTGTTTTGAACTAATTTATAAAGAAATTTTTCACATTAGGTCTTTATGCATGTTGATCAGAATTTTTATAGCATAGATTCTGAGAACTGGAATCGCTGGGCGAAATTCATTTTTAATTTTGAAAGCTAATGACAGGTCATTTTGCTAATAGGCCATTTCAGTTTCCACTTGTCCATAGAACATGATGTGCTCTTTCCCCCTCTTCTTTCTCCTTACAAGATATTATCAAACTTTTAAATTTTTCCAAGATTTATTTCTTCATATGCTGGCTTAATTCCTGATATTCCTGGCTCATGGGTGGATCCAAGTAAGGAGAAAACACATAGGAATAAGCATAAAACAGAATATTAAAATTTTATTTTTCTTTGTTTTTAAATAAACTTTATTTCAGTCCCTATTATAAACCTAACATGTGACATTGTGTTTTTAAAAGACACAGGGGGCACCTGGGTGGCTCAGTGGGTTAAGCTTCTGCCTTCGGGTCAGGTCATGAACCCGGGATCCTGGGATCAAGCCCCTAGTCGGACTCCCTGCTCAGAAGGGAATCTGCTTCTCCGTCTCTCCTGCCCTTCCCCCCGCCTGTGCTCTCTCTCTCTCTCAAATACATAAATAAAATCTTTAAAAAAAAAAGACAGAAAACTAAAAAGAAAGAAACTATCCACTCATAATCCAAAACTACCATTGTCAATATTATGGTTCCTTTTTTTTTACTATTTTGTTGGACTTCTGTATTTTGCATTTTGCATCATACTATATAATCAATGTTTCATTCTACTTTTAGCTCTTATATTATGTCTTGTTACTGAGTTTAAATTTGTTAATAGAATATAAATTTGGGGGCACCTGGGTGGAAGGATTGGTTAAGTGTCCACCTCCTGGTTTCAGCTCACGTCCTGATTTCAGGGTCATGAGATTGAGCTCCACATCTGACTCCACAGTCAGTGTGGAGTCTGCTTGAGATTCTCTCTCCCTCTGCCCCTCTCCCCTCGCTCTCTCTCTCTCTCTCTCAAATAAATAAAATCTTAAAAAAAAGAATATGAATATGACAAATTTTTAAGTTTTTGGAATCTGATTCTCTTCTGCAAAGAAAAAGTGAAACAGAATTATAGAAAAATAAAATTTGGGAGCACCTGGGTGGCTCAGTCATTAAGCATCTGCCTTCAGCTCAGGTCATGATCCCAGGGTCCTGGGATCGAGCCCCGCATCGGACTCCCTGCTCAGCGGGGAGCCTGCTTCTCCCTCTCCCACTCCCCCTGCTTGTGTTCCCTCTCTCGCTGTGTCTCTCTGTCAAATAAATAAATAAAATCTTAAAAAAAAAAGAAAAAGAAAATTTGTAACTAAAATTTATTTTAAGTAGTAATTTCAGAAAACTTTTTTCAAAAAAGAACCTTAGTGACACCCAGTCAATTCTTTTATCTTTTCTAAGAGCCACATTGAGGCTTAGTGAATCGGTATTTGGCTCAGCTTGCTAGCTAGTTAGTTGCAAAAGCTAGAGCATGGAAGTTGGTTTCCCTGACCTGGCAAAAGCATTCTTATTATAGCACACAATTTTCTACCTCCCATTTCCTGGTCACTTAAACTTTTGCAGTAATTAAAACCAAATTACCTTATTTTAAATTTCCCCTTCACTCTGTGCTTCTTCTCACTCTGCAAACTAGTCTGGAAGCAGAAGGGCCAAATAAAATTACATATTAAAAAAAAAAAAATAGAAACTAACCAGTTATAAATACCAACAAAATGGGAAAGACGATTTCCATTTTTATAAACTAAGAACTGTTTTCAACAATTTTTCACTTTAATGTATACTTTTACATAAAGCATGGATTCATTAGTTATGCTTCATGAATGTTCTTAAATAATTATTACTTTGTCTATTTGTCACCTTTGTTTTACCCTTTGCATATGCAATGAAAACAACCAGGTTTAAACATTAATATATGTTAGTGTGATTTCTTTTTTTTTTTTAAGATTTTATTTATTTATTTGACAGAGAGACAGAGAGAGCACAAGCAAGGGGGAGCGGCAGAGGGAGGAGCAGACTCACCACTGAGCAGTGAGCCCAATGTGGGGCTCGATTCCAGGACCCTGGGATCATGACCTGAGCCGAAGGCAGATGCTTAATCAACTGAGCCACCCAGGCACCCCTGTTAGTGTGATTTCTATGTTAAGATTACAAAAGTCATATGTACAGAAATATATTTGTATTTTAGCTGAAATTTTATTTCTTTAAGGGCAAAATAACATAGGAAGGTGTTTTAGATTCTTAAATATTGAAGCATGAAACACTGATCCAAACAGGACCACCATTTACAGATTTTTACAGGTCAAATATAGCAATGTTTACATAAAGTATTTAATTTACCAAAAACTTCAAAGGTAATTATAGTGAAAGAAGGTAAAATGTATGAAATAAGCTATTCCAAAGACAATACATATATAGTTGTAGTTCTTGGAATTAGATAGAGGGATAAACCAATAATATACTTGGATTTTTGTTTTGTCTTAAAAATTATTTACATCTGGTCCTATCTCAACCTTTAGAAAATTCTCATTTTCTATTGATATATACAGCTGTAGCAACTACTCAATTGTCTCTATCAGAAACAACAAGTTTTAAGTATTCATTTCATATTTTCTTGGTAACCACTGCTTTTATTACTCAATTGTAATGAATAGGCACTTGGGACCTTAATATTGAAATTTCACTATCCTCATATATATGTGTTAAATTGGTGTAAATGAATTCAGTGATTCTGTGATGAGTCTTTTGCTTATGTAAAAATGTCCTTTGATTCGTATCAATAATAAAATCATTAAGGAATTTGGGATTCAAATCCCTTACCAGAAATGTGTACATTTCAGGACATTTGCACATATGTAGGCTAAATATAATATCAATAGAAATATAATAGAAATAGAAATATAATATAAATAATGTAAATATGAGCTTGGCTCATATTTAAATACAGTTTTTATTTTGTGAATCTTCAGAATATAAAAATAATTGTTTCCATTCCCACTTAAATTAAGTTCTACTCTTTCCCTTTTTTGACAGGTTTTTTACAAAGATATTCTAAAATGTAAGTGCATCTAGATTGGTAAAGCTTGTAGAGAAGATAGTAGTTGCTTTTCAGTCACAGTTGTCTCATTCTATTATATTTGTTTGCAAAATATTTGTTCTAAAGATTTTTATTGAGAGAGTGAGAGAGAGCATGAGAGGGGAGAGGGTCAGAGGGAGAAGCAGACTCCCCGCTGAGCAGGGAGCCCGATGAGGGACTCTATCCCGGGACTCCAGGATCATGACCTGAGCCGAAGGCAGTCGCTCAACCAACTGAGCCACTCAGATGCCCTGCAAAATATTTTAATGAATGATATCTGATATATGCATATGCTCAATGTACCTCCTTACCTTGAATCCAGGGCTAAATTAGAGTTCTGGTTCTTCTTTTGGATTGTATTGGAGTTGAAGTTGGGATTATATTGCTTTTGCTTTCTCTCTGATCTTGCATTACTTCTTCCCATGAGAACTCTAAAATTATCTCTCAAAGGGACAATGAGGAGCAGTGGGAAAAACATCTTATCCTTTATGACAATAACCTCTCAGTCTGTGGTTTTCGAACTGTGGGTTACAGCCTGTTAATCAGTCCTGAAATCAATTTAGTGGGTGATGTCCAGCATCTGTATTAATAAAATTGTGTAAGAAAAAATATCAGAATGCCTCAGAAGTAATAGAGCTAAATATTTTTCTGTTAAACTTTTGTTTCACCGTATGTGTGGACGGGGATGGGGGTGCATGTGTGTGTGCATTACACCGTATAAAAACTGTGGATTAATTTAGGTGTTGTGATCAGAAAACTGTAGTCTAATCACAAAGTTATAGTGAATATATTACTCTGGCCACAAGAAACACATTCATAAAAACATACTGGAATTTTCTTACAATTTGTTCAAAGTAGCCACCAACACACCATAAATAAAAATTAGGATACCCAGTCATGCCATCCTCACTGTCAGACTGTTTATGGGTGACTGTGTGAAATTCCTGGCCCGATGAGGACACCATGACTATGGAAACTACATAGTGTACTGAGCTAGCAAACTCTGTAGAAGAGAGGAGAGTGCAGGTGTGATCCAGCCACGGAATTCCTTATCTCGGGAACCCTCTAAGCACCTCTTAGTGCAGACTTCTAACATCACGTGTTCACCAAGTGTTGTTTTGTTGTTTTTTTTTTCCTCCTGAGCTGAATCAGGCTTGTTCCATGAGTAAGAAGGCATATGGGAAAATTACATACTTTTTAAAAACAAATCCCCATTCTTGTAAAACTTTGTCATTGTTTACTTGCTCTGTGTCTCCTAACAGTTGTCCCTCATATCATATATTCATTTCTAAGAAGCCTTTTTGAACAAATTAGAAAACAGGGTGTGGCACTCATCACACTTTTGTCTTAAAAACAGAAATCACTGTGTTCATTCCATACAACTTTTGCCTAGAATACATATTTTATATATATATATATATCTCCACCTTCCTTTTGTCATTAATACTCTTTCTCATCATTTTCTAACTTCCATTAACTGCCGCAGAGGACAGGGATCATCTTTTAATTCATTTTTTTTTAAGATTTTATTTATTTATTTGACAGAGAGAGACACAGCGAGAAAGGGAACACAAGCAGGGGGAGTGGGAGAGGGAGAAGCAGGCTCCCCACTGACCAGGGAGCCCGATGCGGGACTCAATCCCAGGACCCTGCTACCACGACCTGAGCCGAAGGAAGATGCTTAACCGACTGAGCCACCCAGGCGTCCCCATCTTTTAACTCACTTCTTAAAGCATTTTGGACAGTTAAAAATGCTTGTAATGAAATTCTAGTAGGAAGAGAAAAATGACACCATTCTATCTCAAAATCATATTATTTCATTTCCCCCAAATTATGTTTTTTCGTATTTTTTCTAAGTAGGATTTTATATACCTATATGTTCCTAAATGAGTTTTCTTTCAGACACTTGCACAAATGTGACCTGTAAAAGTGAATACATTGTCCTTTTGCCTTTTTGCTGCCTCCCTCCAAAATCCCTGTTATGCTCCCCTCTTTGGAAGGCCAAAATAGCAATGCCCTTGAGTGTTTCTCCCCTGGGAGTTTTTTGCATTTCTTTCTGTGGAAGTCTAGAGAGACAAATGTCCCCTTAATGACTTGGCTGCCTGTGCAGTCTCTGTCACTGGCGTCCATGGCCTTCTCTTATACAAAAACAGATCCCATTACACTGCCCGTCTTGAGAAGTGCCCCTTCTGCTGGGGTTTGGAATACTCCTGGGGACAGTGCAGAGGCCAGTGACCTGCATCCTTAGTCAGAGGCATGTTTGACATTCATCCCAGGCTATATTTTCACTTGGGGATGGACTTTAGGTATTCTGTGAAACATCTTCCTACCTATCCTCTATCCACACTAGACTCTCCCTTCCTGTCCCTACCTCTGTACCCCATCTTCTGTCTCCTGGCCTCCCTTGTACGTCTGCCCCCCAAATCCCTGAGGCTCTCTGTCGGCAGCTGGCATGGCACCAGACATTTCTAATCTACTTGCTCTCTTAATACCCTGCCTATTCTGCTTTATGGTCTAGACCTGAAAAATAAATCTGGGACAATCTGGTAACATATAGTGGGGTGTCCTTTTCAGGTATATTATTTTCATTTTTACAGATATCCTTCTGGAGATGGAACATTGGTGGAATTTTGAGTAATCTGGTGGTACATGATAGAGGTTTTAATCAAAAGCTGCCTTCTGTCTTTCATTTTTTCTTCATTTAATGGTTCCCACAAATATTTTTTCTGTGATTCTCAGTTAATCCCATGTGAATGCCTACCTTTTCATCCTTTGCTTAAAACCAGGGTTCCTGTATATTTGTAAACTAATAGAATTATTCTCCTATTACATTTGGAGCAAGCAGGAAAAACTTGCCAATTTAGATGACCAAGTAGTTGAGATTAAAAATTTTTAAAAAGTAAACAACCAGTTTGACTTGGTTCTTGTGATGTATCATGATAGACAACATTTATGCAGTGCTTATTATAAGCCAGATACTTTATTAATATCATTTTATTTAGCACTTAGAGCAACCATGAGAGGTATGTCATATTACTATATCCACATTACGGATGAGTAGACCAAGACCATAGAGCTTATCAATAGATTGATACAGTTAAGAGTGGTAAAGTCAAGTTTTGACATAGATGATCTGTCAAACTATTGTGTTCCTTAAAAGCAATCAAGTCAGTTAAAGGTGAGAGCATGCAACATTTTTTTTTTTAGTTTGCAGATGCACACCAGCTTTGAAAATGAGCACTCACCAAATCATGAATCTGACTTTATTCCAAAGGGTAGTATATGACTTCAACTTCTCCTTTCTCTTTCTTTCCTGATTGAACTGTTGGAGAGTGATATAGAATGCTGATTTCTCTTTCTTTCCTTCCTTTTTTTTTTTTTAATCTTCCTTTTTTTCTTTTCTTTACTAAACTGTTGAAGGCTGATAAACACTCTTGGTTGGCCACCCACTTTGGTTTTTGCTCCCCTGGGAAGGATAAGTAAGGCACCTGAGGACCTGAAAGAAGAATCGGAGCTGTCTGCCCTCAAGGAGTGTACCCTTAGTCAGATGAAAGGGAGCAAGTGTGCTTTTTGGAGCATGTTGCACTCCATAAAGACCCGTGTGTTCTCTTGTCTCTGCAACAGGTACCATTTCTGTCAACACCCTGCGCACACCCTACACGGCGCCTGGCGAGAGCGAGATTCTGGACCTGGATGATGAGCTGTACCTGGGGGGTTTGCCGGAGAACAAGGCTGGCCTCATTTTCCCCACCGAGGTGTGGACTGCCCTGCTCAACTACGGCTACGTGGGCTGCATTAGAGATTTGTTCATCGACGGCCAGAGCAAAGATATCCGGCAAATGGCTGAAATTCAAAGTACTGCTGGAGTGAAGCCCTCCTGCTCAAGGGAAACAGCAAAACCGTGCCTTAGCAACCCTTGCAAAAACAATGGCATGTGCAGGGATGGGTGGAACAGATATGTCTGTGATTGTTCCGGAACAGGCTACCTTGGCAGGTCCTGTGAGAGAGGTAGGATTCCAAAACCCAAGCAGCTGGCTCCCTTGAGACGAAAACGTGTATTAAATGTTGACCTCAGACCTTGAACTGACCATGGGAGCATAATGCATGCTCTGCTGAGGTAAACGCCTGCGGGACTAACAGCCACGCCAGGCACACTACTGATGAGCCCTCCATGATTTTCAGAGGGGCTGATTCTGGGAAGACACAGAGTTTGAAGTATATTGCAGGAAGAAATATTTGAGCCTCCCATATCTTCTAGAGTATGGGCCTAAGACGTATGAGCGATAGCAACCGCTGTCTCTTTTGCCCAGTTTTTAATTTCAGGACCCTAGAAAGTAAAGAAGGTATGAATTAGAGATATTTATGGCATCCAGTGCTAATATCCATGGCCGGAAAAAGAGCATGTGAGGCAACTTCCCTAACACTATGGCGTGAGACTTAAGTTAGCCTGTTCACTTCACTTCGGTCCCCTTCCCCAAGTTTGAAATTTAGAAAGTAAGATGACTTTCAGGCATCTGATTTACACCGGCAGTTTCAGAAGTGCACCCTAATTTCAAAGACACTTACCTTTGCCTAGGATCTGAGTGATCACAGAGGATGTATATCCCTCTATTGTATTAAGGCTCGGTGTGTCTGCTGAGCCTCTGAGTAGCTGCCTCCCTTTCTTCTCTAGTAGGAAGCACAGCCACATTTCTTTTTTCTTTTCCTCTCCCATTAGAAGGAGAAGAATAAGGATTAGAGGAAGAATGAAGAGTGAAGACAAACCACCGTTTGTCTGCAGACTAAAGGGGGAAGAGCAGAGAAACAAAGTCCTCCCGTCGACCTAAGATGTCAGATAAATGCTTTAGTCACCATACCCATTGCCACTCATTTTCAACAATGGAACCAAAACATCAGTATGGAAAACTATCGATGAGTTGTTCCATTATCCTCTTATGCTTCAAATAACCTTGGTGCGTTAGACATTTAGCCTGAAAGCACCTGGCACCTATTGTTTATAAACCATGTACATTTAGTCTTCTTTCCCCCTTTCCATCCTGAAATAGCTTAATTTGTTTAAGCTCACACTACCTAGAGAACAAAAACAGTGATTTTCTAGAATCCAAAGTTGAGATGTGACTTCGGTTATTTGTCTTAATAAAGAGGTCCGGCTTATCAGTTCTGTTATTAACATTAATCAACATAAAAATAATAATAATAGTTTAATAATCTAATAGTGATCTTAAATTACCAACCAAAACACTGCCACTGTTCTGCACTATACAGCTGGCTAAGTCAATAGATGGGTAAGTATTTTAATCACCTAGATTCATTCATTCTCCTAGTACCGAACTGCAATTCCTATCAATTATCATTAGAGGCTAGCTGTTTCTGTGTAGTTTCACTTGTAAGGTGTATATG
Organism: Eumetopias jubatus; assembly: GCF_037043125.1. Taxonomy (NCBI): domain Eukaryota; kingdom Metazoa; phylum Chordata; class Mammalia; order Carnivora; family Otariidae; genus Eumetopias; species Eumetopias jubatus. Next base: position 70,117,995 of record NW_028274815.1, read on the forward strand.
CTCTGTGAATTCCCTCTTCTCATTTCCCCCTCTAATTTCAGTTCATTTGTTTCAATAGTTTGGTCTTTAGAAACTGGCAAAAGGGGCCAACAACAACCACCAAAAAGGCAACCAAGTTTGTAAGATATATTACAAGTTAGACAAAATGGGAGATTCGCAGACCTGTAGGATTTAAGCTGCTGTTTTCTCTTTAATCACTCAGAGAGCTGCTGGTTAGTCGGATGCCTCCTGCTTATGTGAAGCTACAAAAGGATGTAACCCAACTGTCTCAGATTACAAAAGCCTTCGGTTAAATATGCGTGGTGTACCACCCTGTGGCAAGATCCTGTTACTACATATGGCAGAAATAAAAATAGAAATAGTCAAGCTTCCTGAGCCAGAATGAGGGAAAGGGAATATTTATATTTTGCAATAATTAGAAGGAGGGGTGGCAAGCATATGTAGATTTACAAATGAGAATTTAATAGCAAGCTTCATCACTGGGATTCGGCGTACATTTTCCTCTGACAGGTGGCTAGAAATTTCTGCAGATTTCTTTGTCTCCAGGTTGGTTGTGTGTTGAGGAAAAAAAATGGTCATTTTTGTGTGATTTTTGTTTCCGGACTACCGAGCGTATTGTTAGAAGTCTTTGTTTTTCAGAATTAATTTTCTTGCTCACATTATGCTATCTCCTGAGAACAGTGGTGATGTGGGATGCTTGTCATGCTCAAAACCACAGAATTTGGCTTCTGTCCAGTTCCCAGCTATGCCCTAGTTCAGTCAACATAAGATCTGCCCAACCCTTGGGGTTTCCAATTCAAAAGAAAGAGCTTTGACTGTGGTTCTTCTCCAGATACACTCTGATCACATAAGACTGTTAATCACCTAAGAGTTGGTTGACAACTTCTGAAATTAAAAAAAATGAATGTACTAATAGTCTCTATCTTACTATTACTGAGCAATAATTGGTAATTTATAAAGATTATTATTCATAGTAATTAAAAAGTGTGTTCAAGTCCTTGGATAATGCAGCCTGAGGAATAATATCGCAGTCACATTACTATAGAAAATGTTTACTGTGCATTAAGTAAGCAAAGGAATTTAGAAGAGAGAACAGAGTATTTGCTGACTTAGGCGACTAGGAAAATAGTGTTTTATGTGTATCGATCCCATAAGGAAGAGTAATATAGAAATAATGTGCAATTGAATATAAATTAAATTCAGCATTTTCCTTCCCACTTTATTTTTAATAAAGCTGAGAATTTGTGGAGACTTACTTGGCCTTGTAGAAATTATTCTTGGTTATGTGTATATGTTGTAATCAGAGGTCTGCTTTATACTTGTTTGTTAAAACTCTAACAGATGGAGGGACAGATGTCAGAGCAATATAATTTGGCTCCCTGTCTGATTTTCATCGTTGCGCACAATATGACTGCCTTTCGGCAAAAGTGAGCACAGGTGTACCCTTTAGACGGCAAGAAGGAATAATACAGAAAAGCAAATTTATCGAACTTAATGACAAGGGGGAAGGAGATGCAGGAGACAAAGCTGAAACTTTTTTCTCCCCCTCTGGGAAGTATTGTATTGGAACTAGCCTTTTAAAGTACTCTTTTGTGTTCTAAGTGGTAAAATAATTTTACTAATGTGAAAGGATGCTGCCAAATAGCATAACCTTCAAATGTCAGAGTGTTGTTTACCATTTATTTGGCAACTCTAGACTCCAACCCTGTACATTTTCCATTTCTTGTCTAATTAAACATTAACTCTAATTATGAGGAATCATTTAGGTGTTCATTTGTCATTTATCAACAAGTTATTTTCACATTGAGAATTACTTAAAATGTACTCAAGTTTTATTACTTTACTATGTTATTTCATTCCTGCAGTTTTTTGGAGAATGTTACAGGCTAATGATTCTGATTATTTTTCTACTTTGTATTGTATTTCATACTAAGTTTATGATCCATTGTCAGTCATCTCTGTTTCTGAAAGGATATTCCCCCTCCTTAGTTTTTAATCAAATTAAGCTGCATTTTATAGAATATTGTAAAATCATTTTTAAAATGTGATTATTGAATAATAGACACTAGATTTATAGACTAAATAAATAAAAGAAACAACTAACATTTCAGTTCTTTTATCAAGATGATACCAAAGAACTGAGCAACTGATAATGACTTTTAAATGTTTATTCAGGTGTTTGTTGCTCTATAGATATGGACCATGATTAGCTACAGTTTAGGCAAAGAAATACTAAGGATCGAGTCTCCTTCAAGATTATACAAGAAACACGTTTTTTCTAGAGTTCACCATAGCTTTACAATCATGTTTTAATTATTTTTTTAATTAATTTATTTATTTGAGAGAGAGAGAGCATGGGTGCAGGGTGCAGGAGGAGCTGAGGGAGAAGGAAAGAAAGAGAATGTCAAGCAGACTCCCTGCTGATCATGGAGCCCGACATGGGGCTCGATCTCACAACCTTGAGATCATGACCTGAGCCGAAATCAAGAGTCAAGCACTTATCTGACTGAGCAACCCAGGGGGCCCTTAATTATTTTTTGAGTAAACTACTACTAGCTTTTCTTTTAGGAAACTTACCTAATAAAAATATGTGGTACAGTATAGAACCACTATATTTTAAAAGGATCATATTTTATTTTCTCAAAGTCAGGTCAGTGCCTAGCCACAGGACTGGTATTTTGATAAATGAACATGTTTCCTAGTCTGTCTGTGGCACATTGTGTCCTTCAAAGTAGACTTGAGCAAATATTTTGTTCACCTACTTTACCAAAATTGGATTCCACTTAACAATAGGCAGAGTAAATACTTAACTTCTTTAGTGAGCATTTATGTAAGCATTTATGATATCCAAACTGAAATAAGCTTTTCATATATCTTCAGTATCAGATACAATCATCAACTCAGTTAAGTATGTACTGAGACTCTTCTACGTGCCTGGCCCTTTATAGGGCACGCAGCTGCTGCTAGAACAATGCATAGGAGAGCCTAACCCCTGCCCTCAAGACACTTATATTCTAAAGGGTGAAGCAGAAAACAATATGCAAACAAATAAAATGTAATTGTGAAAAAAAAATGAGTAAGTAGATATGGAATAACTGGAAGATGGATCAATGGGGTGCTTGGAGCAGACATCCTGAAGTCACATTTGCCCGGAGACCTGAATGCCAAAGGAACCAGCCATGTAGAGATTTAGAGTTAAGCCTGTTAAGACAGAGGGGTCCACAAGGGCAAGTACTTGAATGAGAGGTGAAATCAGTGTGGCTGGAGTTAACTAAACAAGTAGTGGAGATGCTGAAAGCTGAGGCCATTGAGAAGGGCTGGCGCCAGAGCCCAGAGGACCTTATAGGTAAAAAAGGAGTACAGCTTTTATTCTAACTGCAGTGGAAAACTATTGGTGGGAGGTGGAGAGACATAATTTAAGCAATGTAGGGATATAATCTGCTTTACTTCTTTAAAAGTTTAGCCTGGCTGCTGTGTATAGGAAGAAAGAGTAGAAATGGGGAAACTGCTGAGGGAGCTATGATGGTAGTCTAGGTGGGAGATTAAAGCAGAGTCAGAGATACTTTAGTGATCAGTGTAAGATGTGATCAATTCAGGAAATGGATTGGAATTAGAGCCTACAAGACTTGTAGACTTGCACGTAGATTGGGCACTGTGGAGAGTTTAAGAGAAAAATCAGAAAAGCTAAGTTCTGAACAAAGGGATTATGCCATTTACTAACATAGAGAACATCAGTGAAGGAGCATGCTGAGTTGGTTCATTTGGAGGGTGCCTATAGTATTCAAATCAGAAATGTTAATTGGGCAATGGATGAAGGAGCTCAGGAGGGAAGTCAGGCTGTTAATAAATATTAGGGGGATTCGACCAAGATCCCTTAAGTCAAGGGGTAGATGAAAGAGAAGAGCCCCATGAAGGGAGACCTGGAAGGAACCTTCCATTCTTTATCGTTCCGGATGTGCATTCAGTCCCATGATGACAACAACTAATGATTAAAGTCTGTCAGAAGCAATATTAGACTTTCCTGACTTTGAAAGACAAACTTGCAAAACCACAACTCCAGAATATAGTCCTAATAATAAGCAACTGTATCACAGTTGCAATTAGTAAAGCTAATTGTTGTGCCATGTAAGTGGGCAAGATAATGAGAATTTCCCAATTTAATTCCAGGTAGTTTTTCTTTTATTAAATGGTATTCTGAGTTGTTAGAACCAATGAGAGAGCAGAATTACTCATACTTGTTTTGCAACGTTCCACCACCATATGGTGTTTAACATTAAAGGGTTCTATTTCTTACAGCAGGCAGTCTGTGATTAACAGTTTCTGCTGTCCTCTTCTTTGTGTGTTTAATACAGTTTTAAGCAACTTCTCTCTTAAAGCAGTCCATTTTGGTTTAGTACCACACAGCCACACAAGCTCTGCAGACCCACACCCATGTTTATCCAATATTACCAAGGTGTATAGTTATTGACTTTTTGGTGATAGCTTCACATTTTCAGAACACCAGGGTAGTGCTTAGAGGAGATGATTTCAGTTATTCCTTACCTGTAAATAAAGCTTAAAATGAAGTTTCAGTTTGTGTCCTTATAAAAATCAATTACCTTGTTAAGCAAAGTGACTCAGAAGAAGCATCACCTGTTGATTGGACCTACTATTTTTTCTTCTCTTTGAACATCACCTTTGGTAAAATGTTGACCTTATTCCTACATTTAAGTCATTTCTTTTTCTTTTCTTTTTTTTTTTTTTTGATCCTATGAAGGCAGATATTATGAAAGAAGATAATGATAGTAACTTCTCTTAGAATCATGGACTTTTAGGGTAAGCGAAGGCCTGAGAGATGCTAGCACCTCCTCATTTTGTTGATAGAAGATTTGGAACTAAGGCAGATTTTGCAGGGCTAGTCAGTGGCCTAGCCATATAGAAACACACATGAAGTAATTGCTAGTGCTTCATCCCAGGCTCATGCTGTGGCTGCAGACAAAAGCATGTGATCTCTGCCTTTGAGAAGGGAGACACATACATAAACATCGATGAACCAACACGATGAATGCTATATAGAAAGGGCTATGCGATCCAAAAGGGGAGTAGCGCCCTCTCTTGTGCCTGTACTTGAGCAGAGACTTCACAGAAGTCCTCTTCACTGTGACTTCTCTTCTTGGTTTAAAAAAAAATTGCTCATTTCTGAGGAAGATGAGTTGGGTTTGTAGTGTTGTGTTCTATCTGGAAGCCATTAATGGGTGGCGCTTTTCCCTTTCAAAGTATTAAAGGTACCAAACTGACCAAGAACTTTGATATTCATTTCCCATCCGTAGAGGCAACGGTTCTGAGCTATGATGGGAGTATGTTTATGAAAATCCAGCTCCCAGTGGTGATGCACACAGAGGCCGAGGACGTGTCCTTACGATTCCGATCCCAGCGTGCGTATGGAATCCTCATGGCAACCACCTCTAGAGACTCGGCAGACACCCTCCGCCTGGAGCTGGATGCAGGGCGTGTGAAACTGACGGTCAATCTAGGTAACAACTCGCCTTCCCCCATAAAACTAATACTTTTCACTTTTTGTTCAGTTTTGCCTGCAAACATTTACTGAGTAGCCTGTTTTGCCATGGAAAGTTAAAACACTTAATGGTCTCATTTTCATCATTTAAATTAATTTAGGTTTTGGGGGCATCTTTTAATTGTTTCATTTTGTTTAACATAATTTACCATTTTGTGATTTCTACCACTGAGGATTCTGAAAAGGGAAGCCGTATGTATCAATGAGGTCAATTGAAAGTATAAATTGTTAAGCTTGAAGAGCCCTCAAATAATTTCCACTGTTACGTTTACTGATACTCTGATTTACTATAGGGGATACCCCTTCAGATGAATAAAAATCCATCTGCTTTTACTTTAGATAACATCTGCACAAAATATCAAATTTCTGCTCCGTGATGTAGATCAACAGTTGCTTTTACTCTACTCCCTGGGCTTCTCCTTTGACTAGTCACCTTTGTGGTACCCCATCTTTTCTGTTTGGAAATACTGTGTGGTGATATCCTGCTACCAAACAGCAATCCACAACCCTTCAATGCCCAAAGACTGCGGCCCGTAGCAAACAGCCATGAGAACACGAAAACACAGGCTCTTCTACAGAGAAATAATGCTTTCCTGCTTCACTGTAGCGTTAGGGGAGAGTCACTACAGTAAAACCTCACAAAGCTGTATGAAATATGGGGGAAGGGTAGGCCGAATTAAGAGTCGGAATTGTAGACTTAAAAAAATACACAGTTTTGTTTCCGATTACATTCCAAAACACAAATTGATAGCTAGGAAGGCTTCTTAAGGAAAGGTCTTACGAGGCTGATTTTAATGGGTGGATAAGAATTATCAGTCATTAGGATGTCATGTCATGCAAGTCGTGCCATCAGTGTACAGGGAAGTCCTGGCATTCGGTTTTCTTCCTGAAGCCGATCTTCTACAACTTGTTTTGTTTAATTTTTCTCAGGCAATTTCTGTTGGTAAAGAATTATAAATATTCTGCCCAATAAGTTTCATTATTATCATTAGCTCCAAGAGGAGTACAAATTAATGAGGTTTTACTGTATTTCCTGGAAATGCTAAACACACACAAAAATAAATTAATGGAGAAAGAACAATAAAATTTGAAACACAGATTGACACGAAGAGTAGCAAAATGTGATGAGGTGAGGCATTTGTGGAAACTCTACCTACATTTTCAAATTGTGCTGGGCAGAATGGTAGCTCATAAAATATAAAATTATTGCAGTGTTAGCTTATTGCATACAATTACATTCAATTAATTACATTCAATTAATATTAGTTAAAGCTAAATAATAAGGGTGGTTTTTAAAGATCACTGAAGAACGCACTGCACTGTCATTTACTGTTCTGTTAGAGTTCCCTCTAGTGACAATGATAGGTTACTACAACAATTCAAAGAAAATTGCCTACTCGCAGTAAAGGGGCTGCTAGTCAAAGTGGAAACACTCCGGGGAATTTTCCAACAGCAAAGCATTCTGTGGAAAGAGTTGTGTAGGTGCTGGTCCTTGGCTGTTTGCAACCACTTTTCTGATGCGGTTGACGACACATGACAAACTCAGCTATATGGAAACAGAATCTAGGTTTCTATTTTTCATGTTCCCCAAAGGCATTAATTAAATACAGCAACGAAAACCAACAAATATGTATCTATACATGAAATAAACATAAAACATCCCACACAGTCCTTTAAAGACAACCCTTATTATCACAGTCTGTGTTATTCAGATCAGACATTCTGTTCTTAGAGAATCTGTTTATAAAGAAGGAAGTGTAAGAAAAGGAAGATCAATACCAGTGTTAACCATGACACTTAGTACATAGAGATAACACTGTTTGCTCCAAGAGAGGCATAGGCTCATGTGCTCTAAGAATGACATTACTCCTTAGCCACTCGAGGCTTCTAAAGGAAAATACAGTTGTTTCTTACTTCTTCCAATTAATACAAGGCATGGAATCCAGCCAGTATCTGGCTGTTACCTTTTTTGCCTCAGCCAATGATAATAATAACAAAAATAAAAAATACATTAGGGTGAGATTAGAATAACTTCAACTTGCTCTCCATTTGACCACCACAATTCTCAAGAGTTCTGTTGGCCTTTGTGGGATATTAGACTCTGAAGGTCCAAGATGTCTGAGCCTAGCTGGGCTTGCACTGTACCCCATTGTGACGGAGCACTTTTTAATTATGCTGAAAACAATGATAATGTTCTTTCACAGATGGGGAGAAAGTCGCAGCCACTCTAAGCCAAACATCTTTGACAGTTAACAACTCTTTCTTTCACTTAGATTTGTCACCATGTAGCTTTGTTTGAATTGGCCATTTAAAAACAAAAAACAAAAAACAAAAAAACCTTCTATCGTTGTTTCCAATGTGAAGTTATATTAACAATGAATCTGGGTTCTAGAAGTATGTAAAGAATACATGATATGGACTGGCCATATTTGCATGTGTCTGTCCCCGGAACGGTGGACTGTGATTTTATTGGATGTCTGCAGCTATTACCTTGAAGGATAAATTTTCATTTTTCATCTATTCTTCCCCATCTAGATTGTATCAGGATTAACTGTAATTCCAGTAAGTGCCAATTCAAAATTTTTAAAATGTTATTCCTCCATTATGATGTAAGCTAGTAAGGAAAAAAAAATGAGAGCAAGAGAAAGACATTTATCAAACTCATGAATTCACTTTTGAAGTATACCAGTCCATCATCTGGGTTGTAAAAATTCATTTTGAAATCTGTCCAGCTGAAGACTTTCCTGCTGTAGTTCCTACATCTAAGTGGGAAAAGAGGTGACAAATATTTTAGAGTAGAAGGTGCACACACCTCTATAGACCTTTGAATAAGGCAAGTAGCATTTGTATTTTGGCTGATCTTGGACTCCAGTAGCTCTCTTCATCACCAAATTAGGAAAACAATACTGTGGGTCTATTTCCTTCACTTTCTGTTTTTACCTCTTGACTCAAAATATAGAAAAAAACTGAATTCCTTTTATTTTGAGAACTACTATCAAACTCTTCTAAATTCAACCAAAATTTTACTTAGAAAAATGTATATTCCAATGTTATATGTATACATATAAAGAAAATTACTTGTCCAAGAGTTTTTTTCTTGTTCATTAAGAGTATTTACATGATGAATTTTTACATCCTGATCACATATCTGCAAAAATAATCAAAACCCTTCAAATCTGTGATATGCATGCCAAATGATGAATCAGAAAAGATGCATGGACTGTTTTATTTCACTATGGACTAGAGAATCTGAAAGGATATAAGGACTGTGATTTTATTTTGAGTTGTAGCATTACTTTAAGAATAAATTTATTTTATTTCTTTATGTAAATGTTCAGGTTTTTTCCTTTCCAGTTTTGCTGACCACATTAAGGAATCTCCTCCAGTGATACCAAAGTTGTTAGCTATGTAAATAAAATGGTTCTAACAAGGTTCTAATCTCTCATTGTTATAGTCAATGAGAACAAGCACTTTCTATATCCTTGGAAAATGCTGAATGTGAGTTGAAGTCTACTCCCAAAACCACTGGCTGTGTTCACAAATAGCTATGTCATCCTCTGAGGAACAAAATGGTGGTCTTAAACGTATAAAACAAGAAGTTTTACTAATGAAATACATGCTACTTTGAACACCATGCATCTTATAACTCAGATTTGTCTTCAAATATTTTAATATTCATTTTAAAGTAACATAAATGTGAATCTTTCCAATCATAGCAATAAGAAGATAACTGAATCATGACTTCTGAAAAATTAAATTGATAAACTATCATAAAAGGTATTAAACATCATCTTGAACAGAACAGTTCCTGAAATAATCTCTCAAAGCTCTCACACAAGTGGAATTTTTCAAGTTTACATCATCTCCTATCAAACCCCATCCCACACTTCCTGAGAAGGAGCACAGTTTTTGCGATTCTCACACCACGGTCCAGTTTGCTTTCATCTCTGAGGCACTGATGCGGGCAATGTGGCAGTCACGAAATACTTTCCCAAAGCTAGATTTGTGCCTTAATGCAGTTATAGATGTTCTTGATACATCCTGAGTCTTAGAGAATAATGGGAGGAAAATCCTCCTTTCTAGACTCCTGTTTTATGTACTCTTGTTTATTTATATTAAGCATACAATAAAGCATGAGTTTTTAAATTTACAAAATGTAACTATATAAATTCTAGTATTTGGAATTCTACAATGGGAATTAACCAAATGAAGTGTGATGCTGTGTTTTCTAGCTATACCAATGAAATATATATTTATAGTCTAATTACCCTTGTTAGACACTTCTCTTCAGTTGGCTTATATTACGAGATTCTAATATTAAGCACAGTCTTTTTTCTCTGGATATTCCACAGAATAATACCTTTGAGGACAAAGGTTTTTGCTGGTTAGTGAAAATTTTCCCTTTTTAAGGAGTATGCGTTACATGTAAATTACTTGAATTAAATGAATGATTGTGAGCTTTCAGTGCACACCTCGGACAGGACTGCAAATGCCTTAACTTGACAGCAGTCACTGGAAAGAACATTCGATGCGCAGGTAACACTTTCATTTTCTTTTGCCTTTATTTGGGGAATAGTGGGAAAATGTGGCAAGAACCCCAAGTTCCATCAAGAATTCATGTTATTACTCAAAGTTAGGAGAGAGAGGAATTTACATATCAAATAATGCAAATCTAACTCACAGGGATTAAATAAGCAGAGATTTCCACCTGGAGTGCATTTCCTCCCCCATAAAAATATAAATTGAAATATCTGTATCTCAGTATAACTTGTAGTTTGAGTGACTGATTTATTACATTCATCCCCTGTGAACTTTAAGTTCGTCTGAAAGCGAGATGAATATACATTTATTAAATCACAGCCATCTACCATCTACCACCGTCTCTAAAAATTATATCATAGCTAAGATATCAAAGATACCTCAAGTGATATCTTTAAGAAAATTTCCACAGCAAATATACAAACTATAACGTAAAAGATTATCTTAGGTTGAGAATTAATATTAAACTCTAAATTATTAAGGTTGGATGGAAACATTTTCAAACTTCTCCAACTTACTCAGAATTGCTCTGCTATTTCCTTTGGTGGCTCCATCCTTCTTCATCCACGCCCCTCAGTGTAGAGCAGATGTTACCTGATAAGGAAAAGAAAATATATATGCTATCAGACTATCCAATCTTTGCCCCTGAAAAGTAGGTAGTGGGTGAAGAGGGAAGATGATCTAACTTCATGTATTCAGACGTGTGGGACCATCAGGGATGGCAGGTGCATTCCTTTGTCAGCCATTTCTGTTTGAGTAGTGGTAGATGCAGCAATAGAGTCTTCAGGGGAGGACAGCCTTTTGTTTGGGTTCCTTGGAGAAAGGGTGGATTTGAATTCCAGAGAGCATCTCTGGCAGATTCTTTCTTGCCACCATTCTCCCCCCTCGTAGGAAAAGCTGTCAAGAATCTTAAAATGGAAAGAGAGCCTGTTTTCATTTAAAAATCAAAAGCTTATTTTCATGTGTGGAGAGGGTACTTTTTAAAAAAGAACCTTCTCTCTGAATAGTGGTCATCTCAGTGTCAAAATGTATGCTTTGATCTTTCAAATTACAAATGGGATGTCTCTGCACCCAGTGTCAGACCAATCCCAGCTCTCTGACATCCATTAGCTTGTATCATTGCTAAAATATGTTTGTTATCTGCAACTTGGAATTAAATTAAGGTCAGTTTGTGCAGATTCATGGCCTGGAAGGTGAGCATGGAAGTGTGTTATCTCACACTCTCCATTCTCTTCTATCCATGATAGAAATAAAGGAATAGTCAGATGCCTTGTGCCTTCTCAATCAATATTGCAGTATTGAGAGAAACAGTCTGCCATCATAAAATAATTGTGTATGGAAGTTGCTTAAAGAACTACCATATTTTAGAGCATATCATTTCTTCTCTGGACAGTATTTCATAAAGATAGATGAGAAAGGACTCTAAAGTCACATTCTTCTAACATAAAGAGAAAAAAATATTTGAATTAATGAAAATAGACAAGTTGTAGATTATTTTACAAAAAATAATTATTGTAGAAATTACTAATCATGAACAAGTTATCACTGAGAAAATCCAAATCAGATTGAGTAGTACTTTCCTGACTGACACATGAATTATTTGCATGAAAAGGTGTGTCTGACCATCTCTTCCCTAGGTTCATATTAGTGGACTTAATACATCTTTTAAGAACTATAAAGATTGCAAAGGAAATTTTCTAATCCTTATGAAATGATCTCAAATCCATTATTAGCTGGATCTGTACTGGCCAGCATTCTTATTGTGTATTCTCTTTGTCTGCCAAAGTAGATAGCCTAATATCTTGGTTAACTCTGAGGTAGAGTTACTGAGACAGTCTGAATCTTAAATTTGGTGTCCAGTAGTTCCCTACAATACTCCCAAACTCATTAGGCTATGTATTTCTCTATATTTTTTTTCTGAAGACTTGGATTTGTAGTGATATATTGCATCTTTAAATGATCCCAAATTTTATTCTTTCTCTCTTCTCATAACCTTAAAATTTGTTAGTGCTATAATCCTTAACAGTTTAAATACATTGGGCGTTTGAAAACAAAATGTGTTCCTATCAGATATAGATAAGTCCTAATTGTCCTGTAAATAACTAAATATGTTATGGATTCAGGGAGACTTCTATGCTTACGTTTTTGTTAGTATTTCTTTCTTTGCTTTCTTTTATTTATTGGTTTCATTGGTTGCTTTGTTTGTTTGTTTTTATCTTTTCAAATCAATGACATAATTACAGAATGTCCTTCTTGCTCACAGGAAGGCTTGGGGCCACCTCTGCATCCACATAAAAATTGATTTTCATATAAACTCATGATCTCTGATGTTTGTTTTGCTTGTTGGCATTACTTTGGATTCTTTACGCCTTGTGTATGTGCCTCTTCTCCCGCCCACCTGATCCTCCTTCCTATCAAGACGTACTCTTCCTCCCCACTTCCAATATTGTTTCCTCCTGGTCTGTTTCCTCTCGTTTTCTTACAAGAATAAAAACTCTCTGGGTTGACAAAATATTTTAGTAGGTAAACCCTCCAACTATTTTTGGCTTCTCATAGAAAATGGTTTCTCTAGTGCAAAGACGGCAAAATTGCAGATCACGTTAATGTGGACAGAATGTCAAGGGTTGAAGTTCAGCTCCTTTTATGTGCAGTCCAGTGTCTAAAGTATCAGAGAGAAAGAGAATGTGAGGCCGAGTACTTAACCTCACTTTGCACTTGGACAGAGTGAAGAAACACTCCAAGTAGTATGTTATTGGAAAATGTACTGTGATGGATATCTGGAGTGGATAATAAGATCTTTGTATTATCATTTTATTACCAGAATGAAAAGATCAACTGGATATTAGTTATCACCCATTTTTTTATGTAGTAAAAATGGAAAGCAATAAAAGAATGCAAAATGTCAAACAGTGGCACTTAAGCCATATTAGATTGCTTTGATCAGACTGCCGTTTGGCAGGCTCCTTAAAAAGATAGGAGGAGATTTCTGGGGGCTGGCTCTTGTTAACATGAAGCAAATGTTCAGTTCAGAGCCACTGCCTGGAGCCTAAAGAGCAGACAGCTGCGAAAGGGAATCTTCTAGTTCTGGCCGTATGCAACAGTCGCCCGATTTGTAGAGTTGTGTCATTCCTTCTCATGACTGGTGCTCTTCATCTGCCTAGGACAGGGGCTGCTCAAGCAATAAAGGAAGATGACTCCACAAATACAGAACATAGGAGTTTTGTTTGTTCTTTTAGTTACTGGTTACTATCGTTTTTGGTTTGGGTTTTTTTGTTTTTTTTTTTTTTTTTTTTGAAGCTGAGAGTAGATTTAAGGAAAGGAGAATAAAAGACAGTTTATATATGATTATTTTCAGCAAAAATCTAAGAGAAATAAAATACTGAGACCATAGATTTCTGATTACAAAAAAAAAAACCAAATAGCTAAAACAAAGGGAATTAGCACATGACAATGAGTCTTTAGAAAAATATCAAAATTGGAAAGAAATTTAAGGCATGCCCATTTGGATTATCCACATTTTAAAATTATGAGAATTATAAAGAAGAGTACAGTTTTTCCCTGCACATTTAAATGGCTACATTGGGCAAATCTTAGTGGGAGGGCCTGAGAAGTAGAAGACTTGGGTCCATTTTCATGAACAATCAATCTGTTCATTGTTTATATACAAATACAGAATGCTGCAGTGTTTTAAAAGACCGTTCTTTTGTGCAGGTTCCTCTTGAAATCAGGCTCAATTATTAATTGATTGATCGAAGCATTTTCTTATTGCTATTGCAAAAGGCTGTGCTCAAAGTGAGGCAAAATTCCAAATTAGGGTGGACTAAATTCATCAAATTCTCCTTCATTGTTGAAACTTAGCATTTTAACAACGGCCTAGGTAGATATTGTCAGAAAGGCCTAGAAAGTTTCAGAAGAACCATTCTGACTTGATAATCCCTTGGTTTCTGTGAAAGGATTTTTTTTTTTTTATACAACCAAGTTTCACTGAACTTAAGAGACCACAGCCTGTTGGTGAGATGTTTTTGTTTGTTGTGTTATTAGAAAGAGCTGGTTTCTAAATATCCACCACTCCCTTCACAGTTTTGAGTTTCTTTTTTTCTTTTCCATGTGTTTATTTATATATTTCTTTTGGTAGGGATGTAGCATCTCAACATTTATCATTGATCCAGAAAAATCAAAGATAGAAATTTGAATCAGGTATTTCTTGCCATTAATAAGATTTTTTTTTTTGCTTTTAGTTTATTTCATTGTGAGATGCATGATTCAAATTTCATTCATTTTAAAGAAAACAATAATAATTTTCTATATTTGGAGCATTTGGTCTTTTACTTGTACACCCTGATTCAGGTTCCTAGAAAGTTAACTACTAAAAAAATAAAAGACTAAAAAAACCTCAATAACTTCTATTTAAAACAGTCTACAATTTTTAGGACAGCCTTAATATTCAATGATGATCAAAAGCGCCATGCCATGGCACTCATTTTATTAGTATAGAGAAATACAGATTAGAAAATTTTCTACAAGTTTTAGGGGAAGGAAAGGAAAAATAACATAGGACTAAAACAGGGAGACTAACCATAAGGGACTCTTAACTCTAGGAAACAAGCTGAGGGTTGCTGGAGGGGAAGGGTGTGAGGGAATGGGGTGATTGGGTGATGGGCATTAAGTTGGGTGTTTGACATAATGAGCACTGGGTGTTGTATGCAATTGATGAATCACTTAATTCTATCTCTGAAACTAATAATACGGTATATGTTAATTAAATTGAATTTAAATTAAAACAAAATTTCTACAAGTTTTGTATTCCTAATTTTACTCAAAAGAAAGCCACTAACAATTTATACCCTATCAATTGCTTATCTATCAGAGAATATGAAAACAAATATCATGATCATGGATTTCAATTCCCCATATGGTCACTAGAAAGGAACTATGCATCTGCTACCCGCTGAAATAGTTGCATAATTTATAAATGATGCCTTTCTTTCCTTAACTATGGGTCAGATATGATTAATATAAGCATTCCAGCTTATTTTGCATTTATAGGAGTATACATATTTTTACACACCATGGTTGAAAACGTAGAATGTGAATTTTTTTTTTTTTTAGCTTTTGGAGAACTTTGATGATTTTTAAAAGTTTTAGCCTTGAAAAATAGGTGTTTTTTTAAATTTGCTTAATTATTTATGTATATTTTACTATCTTATGGAATTGGCAGTGTTTTCTGAGAAAATAGCTATTTGAAGATGTTTGCATAATTTGAAAATGCTGATTGTTTTTTAAAAAATTGAGATGAATTGCAAAAAAGCTGTAAAATATTTCATAGCCTAAGTTTCAAAGAAATGCTAAGGTTCATATTTAGTAAGTTAGTTTCCCTAAAGATTATGGTATACTATATAAACACTCATCAAAACATAAAATGTTATTTTACATTGATGTCTATACACTCAATAATTTGATATTAACCTAGAATTTTAGAATTTCTTTATTACAAAAAAACTCATGAATTTAGTTCCCACTGACTCAGAAGTTATGTTTATTCAAATGACCTTTAGACTGAATTATTTCACTATATACAAAAAGAATTTGTTAAACCGTTGGAAACTTTTACTAGATAATAGAAGTGTATTTCTTAACCACTTAAGAGAATGCACTTTAAAACATTGAAAAAAAATTAAAAATTAAAAAAAAAATTTAAATTGAGCATAATTGACACACAATGTTACATTAGTTTCAGATGTACAACATAGTGATTCAACAAGTTTATACACTATGCTGTGCTCACCACAAGTATGGCTTCCATCTGTCACCATACTAGGCTATTACAACATCATTGACTATATTCCTTATGCTGTGCCTTTTATTCCCATGACTTATTCATTCCAAACTGTATCTCCCAGCCCCCTTCACTGTCTTGCCCATCCCCTCACCCCCTCTCCTCTGGCAACCATCAGTTTGTTCTCTGTATTTATAGGTCTAATTCTGCTTTTTGTTTGTTTATTCATGTCTGTGTGTGTGTGTGTGTGTGTGTGTTTCAGATTCCACATATAAGTGGGATCATATGGCATTTGTCTTTTCTCTGTCTGACTTATTTCACTTAGCATAATGCCCTGTCTAGGTCCATCCATGTTGTCACAAATGACATGATCTCATCCTTTTTTATTGCTGCATAACATTCCTATAGGTATATTCCTATACACGTCATGCACACACACACACACATACACACATACCTCATCTTATTTATCCATTCATCTATGAATGGACACTGGGTTGTTTCTGTATCTTGGCTATTGTAAATAATGCTGCATTGAACATGTGGGTGCATATATCTTTTCAAGTTAGTGTTTTTCTTTTCTTTGGGTAAATACCCATAGTGGAATTATTGGATCACATGTAATTCTATTTTTAATTATTTGAGGAACCTCCATACTGTTTTCCACAATGGCTGCACAAATTTACATTCCCACCAATAGTACACAAGTGTTCCTTTTTCTCCACATCTTCACCAACACTTGTTATTTCTTGTCTTTTTGATTTTAGTAAGAAAATACACTTTTGAATGCTTGAAAAGAATTTGTTTAACTTTGCTCACTATCCTTATCTATTCGTTAAAAATAATCCCTGAAGACTTTTATCAGTCCTTACTTTAGAATAGTAATACTGTTTCTATTATATTTTATGTTAATTTATATTGTACCTCTGGGTTTGTTAATTTTTTTTATTATTTAAGGAATAGACGTGTATTCAGGTTATATTAGTTAATGAAGGCTTATTACAAGAACACACTAAGAGTAGCTACAGACAAAGAAATCATTCCAGTCACGACATTACAGGTTTTGTGGAGATTAAAATGGGGCTCAAGAACTGAAAGGTTGTTCAGCACACAGTGTAGCTCCAATGGCCCAGGTATTTTGTCATCCTTTGGGGAAGGCTCTTGAAATTGGGGTGGGAGGGAATGAATGGGGCCATCAAAGAATTTGAAAATTGAAAGGTTCAGTGTGCTCAGCGCTCACTTGTTACCAATGGGAGCAAAGAGCAAGATGGATAAGAAGTGCATTATGAAAACAGCTTCCCCAAAGATAAAATAAGAAATTCTGAACGTACTTTAATTACCATTTTTTAATTTACACTTAATACTGGATTATTTGCTCGTTGTTACTTGTTCTTGGAATGCATCACTCATAAAGTTGTGAGAATTCTTTATCCTCCTATCACCCTTCCCAGGACATCAGTATAAATAAAGACTTGAAATATTTAGTGCAAAGTACTACTGGAATAAATTAAATTTCAAAGTCAATTGCCTTTTTCTATAGATAATTATTATACTTAAAATTGCCTTGGGAATGTAGGATTTAGAGTAAGAATGATCAATTCTCTTTTAAAATTTGCATAGAAACATATAGCCAGCCTGTGAATATAGGCACTCATTAAATTGTCAGATACATGGAAAAAAAAAATCAACCCATTTGGAAATCAGGAAATTCTGACTATAAATAAATGTGGACTACTAAAAAATCCAAAGAATTCTGAAATGTTTTACATTTCAATAGGTACAAAGGCAATTAAGACACAAATATTATAGAAGTAATAAACTATAATGGCATGACTTAAAATTGCTATATTAGTTAATGAAGTTATATATATATAACTATATATATATTTATATAACTATAAATAGTTAATTGCTATTACTGATTTTTCATGCATTATGAAGGTGTCCAGTAAAAGCAAATAAAAAATAAATGATTTAATAAGTTATGCAAATTCCCTTAGAATACATACATATTCACCTAATAATGTTGAAATAGGTGGACCAAAATGGAGGTAGGACCTGATAATGATTTTCTGCCAAAGTAATATAAAGCAGGTCCAGGTCATTGAGCCAGTTGAAGAAAGATAAAATAGAGAGAAGACATATATGTACAAAAGTAAGTTCTATTATGATTCATCAGTGATCTCAGAGGTCAGTTAAAGCTGATTGGAAGCATCTGTGAGCAAGATCTTGAGAAACAAACCAGATTGGAATAACCATGAATTTTTACAGATGCATTGCTGTAATTTATTAATGACTGTAATCCACTAAGTGAAAGCCTAACTGATGTAATCTCATCATAGGAAGATTGACCAGGAACAAGCATGCAGATGTAACATTACTCCTAGTAGTTGGTAGACCAGCTCCAAGGAACCTGCAAACACTATTTCCTCAGATTGAGCAAGTTAACTTGACATAAGATTTAATTGCTAATAACTGTTGCTATAGTTGGACAAGCACATTTTTAGAACACTTCCAGGACAGGAAGGCAGGCCATTCATTTCAGAAGACTTTGACCCAAAGATACCTTCAAATAAAGGAACAATCTCAATATTTTTCCCATTACTAAAATAAATGGTTGAATAAAGTCTTAGCACTCAATAACTAAATCATAGCACTTAATGACTACAAATTAGCCTGATAAATAAGCTAATGACAATAAAAGAAAACAATCAGGTTAACACTATCTGTTATTGCATTATTAAAATTGAAAGTAAAGAAGGATTTTGTAAGTCATCATATCATTGCTTGGGAAAAAAACACATATTATTATTATTCCAATTTTTATATGATGAATGGATGACTTATCATGTGTTACTTGACCATAGCTTTCTTTGATGCAGTCATTGAGGAAGAAAAAAAATACCAAAACAAATGAGATGGCTATAGTTCAACATTTTTAAAGACAAAATATTTCTTATATTCCTTAGAATGTGTTTTATTAAAAAAAATACTTTCATAACATTTAAGACAAATACTGAAAAATAGGCTTTCAAGCATCATAATGGCTTCCCATGGAAAAGAAAGGAAGGGGACAAATAAATCAAAGCCAGGAACTGAGATTTATTTATTTCTTCTACTATGCTTTTTATTTTTGGAGAAAGTTTGTTCAAGAATATCCCAAAAATAGTGAGGGAGAGCTAAATTTTATCAATTCAGTCTTTAAAGATACTCCAATGCACTTATATTAAGATATGGAAAATAAAACACAGGTAAAGCCATCTTTGCTTGTATTATGCAAAAATACACATTCTTCTTGGCCTTATAAAAAGAAATTCTATAACTATTATAATAGAGTATTCAGATAAAGAATGATATATTTAATTAAATAATCTCTGTGTTTCATACTCTAATCCCATGGCTTTTTAGTGAATTATCAAATATTTGTAAATTTCCAAATGCTCAATATCTGTATGCTTTTTCATTTTTTTCATTCAGATAGTTTGATATTTTGTAAGTATTGCAAAAGACGTGTTAAATAAGTATCACTGTAAGTCAATATAATCCTTTTCTTTTCATGTTATACCAACACTGAATAAATTTTCCATTTATAATGCTTACTTAAAAGCGCATTAACTATTTAGTACTTAATTATACCTGCAAGCTATCCTATTATGTGATAAGCATTTCTTGGAAATGACCTTTTTTTCCTTAAAATAAAGTCACAGTCCAAATTTTTTCTTTCAGTATATTAGTTTATTTTATTATGCTTCTTCCTAAACTTTCCAGTCAAGCTAGGTTAGATTTAAAGAGAGTTATTTTAAAACATTCTTTGAACAATATATTTATATAATCTGTGTTCATTTTTACTGTGTTGTAAATATATTCTTAAAAGGTAATTTGTATTTCTTAAAATGTATGTTTTTCACATTGAAAATTATTTACATCAGAGATACTTATCCTGGTCTGTCATAAATGGGTACAATCAATGTCAATGCTGTAGAGGATAAATGTTTCTTAGTAGGTGATTTAAACCTTGTTGATTCATTTGCCTAGAGCTATGATATTAAGCCAGATATGGAGCAGGAGGTGAGGCAGCTAAATATACTAAAGTTTATTTTGTAGACACTAGAATAGGGTTGTTAGGAAAATGGCAAAGGAGTCTCTGCAGGGTGTTTCCAACAGCTCTCCAAGGTCAAATCTTTTTGCAGACAATGCCAATGTTTTCTTATAATCACTCATTAATTCTTGAATATCTCAATTCCTAAACCAACTGTTTTCTTTGCATTTGGAAATTATTGACTGCTAGCGTTAGTCTATTTTGCTCTCACAGGCTCTACACAATATTAAATTTATTTTCAAGGGAACTGAGCAAAAAAGCTGTCCAAATAACTAGCCAGACAACTGAGTCACCCAAGCTCTCCAACTGTACGACTTACCAGATTCCGTGCTGCCAAATAGGAAAACAAAAGGATGAAGCTTTCTATTTCCTGATACTTTTTAGTGAACGTAAGCATTAAAAGTTAATGGAGTTATTTTTTTTTAACTGTTTGGCTTAATTCAATATCAGGAGATATTTCCTCTAACACACACACACACACACACACACACACACACACACACACAATCCAACAAACTCTAAACAAATAGACCTATTCAGTAAATAATTAGTGAATGGCTATTATGTTAATGGCACTGAGCTATAGATGTGTGATATTTTCTTTGAAATTTGAACCCACTGAAGGGAAAATATAATAATAGTGATAATATAATAGTGAAAATAATATTATTACTATAACTGAGGGCTTACTGTGTACTAGACATTGCTTCAAATTATTCAAACGCATTAAATCTATTTGTGTTGTGAAGTATCCCTATTACTAGCTTATTTTACAGATATAAATACTGAGGTCCAGAGAACTTAAATAGATTACCCAAGTTCACACAGCTAGTAACTTATGGAATTAGGATAAAAACCAAACCTGTGAGTCCAGAACACATGCACCAGACCAAGATACAGGGTTCTAGCACTTTTAAAAACACAAGGGCAGATTTAAATAACAAACTAACCAAAACAAATAAAATGTAATTAATTATCATGTTACTATTATTTCTCCAGAGAAATTAGTTTATAAAATGCCTTTCTCCTGTTGTTCACATTCATTTTTGAAAAACTAACATCTGAAGGCTTAATGTCTGACATTCTATGATTTACTCAAGTGCTTTTTAATTAAGGAAGGGTATTTCTAATATTTTTAGTGTAAAGAAATATGTCTATCCTTAGGACTCTATGCACAGCACCTTGTTTGTACAGTAAAGGCAAGTAGCTCTCTTCATAGACATTCTGAATAGTTGTCAAGGACGTATCCTCAACTACATTGAGGAGATGTTGAGGAGAGATAAAGAGGGACGAGTACATGGCTTGGCAAGGAGCCCCTCTTCATGATTGTTAGGATAATTATTAGTCTGTCACCAAGCCCAGGTCCTGACTGATGGGCACCAGACTTGGCCAGGAAGACAGCTCTGAGACAGCTTCTCTGATACCCCAGAGGCCTTGCCATTAAGTGCAGTCAGTATGGGAAAGGTGACCCAGCCTCGCCTCTTAAGTGCAGAAATGCAGTGTTTTGCTTCCAGCTTTGTCTGCACATTTCTGATTGTAGAGCTAAACGAAACTTTAAAAGTAAATAAGCACAAGACTTAATTCTCCTAATCAGGGCTAGCTTCAACAGCGTGCAATTTGCGTAGTCGCCCATGGCCCCGTGCTTAAAAGGACCTGGGCTTGAATTCAAAGTCGGCTATAACTGTCCGAAAATTATTCATCTTGAACAGCAGTCCCACATTTTCAATTTGTACTGGGCTCGCAAATTATTTTGTCGGTCTTTCCCTTAGTAATGTTAGTGAATAGTAGAAGAATTTGGAAGTATAATTTTCATGTGTCTAATTTTAATTGATAATTAAATTCCCTAACTGATTCATGTGAGAAATATAAACAAAAGAATTTTGCTCCCAGCCCAATATCTAGGCATGGAGAAACATAACATAGCAACATTAAATGAGGAGTTATTCCTTCTCCCCTCCCTCTCCTCCTCCTCCTTTCTTCTTCTTCTTTCTTTTTTAAAGCAGAAGTTAGATTATTTTTTTAAAGTAATTATTTTAGGGGCGCCTGCGTGGCTCAGTCTTTAAGCGCCTGCCTTCAGCTCAGGTCATAATCCCAGGGTCCTGGGATCAAGCCCCGCATCGGGAAGCCTGCTTCTCCCTCTCCCACTCCCCCTGCTTGTGTTCCCTCTCTCGCCGTGTCTCTCTCTGTCAAATAAATAAATAAAATCTTAAAAAAATAAATAAATAAAATAAAATATACCAGTAGAGAAATTATGACCTAAAGGGTATATAAGAATCTCAGCTTTGTGGCCCATACATCTAAGTACTTTAAAAATTAAAGTTTAATTGGTATGGGTTTGCTTTTCTCCAGCCACATCCATTCATCCGGAGACAGCTGTCATTTTTGTCTACTAAACATCTTTGATCACATTGGTTCATAGATCCCTTAGCTTTGTTTGATTCTTCTCTATTGCTCTTTACTATTTTTCCCCCCACATTCAAAAACTAGTATAAGTAGTTTCACAAAACATTTTCACATAAGGCTATCTTCCAAAAAGAATCTAAAATTAGTATTATGTGCATTTTATTATGTATATTTTGGTTCAAAAAATACACATCACAAATATGAAAATTAATTTAAAATACACTCGCAAACAAACCTGATATTGGTCAATAAAGGCTCATTTAATCTTGTTGGAGATATAGACTAAACTCCCTTGGAACTATCTGTAATAAGGGAGAGTTGGATTAATTATGTGTACATCTCTTAGAAGCTGTTCTTTTCTTCATTAAATAACTTATTGATTTATGCCACAATACTTCCAAATAGAATTTAAAGTGATTAACAAAAGTATTCTAAGAAATTCATTGTGGAGAAAAGCCAGTATGCAAAAAAAGAAAGAAAGAAAGAAAGAAAAGAAAAGTTAAAGGAAGGAAAATAATCTAGTTGATCAAATTAAGCACAAGTCCTAAATCTTGGTTTCCTTATGGCTAGAAATAAGGAAAGGCAGCCTATTCTATAACTCACATGACCTAGGAGGAAATGGCCTACAAAATCTTCAGAACAGAGCCTATAAATTTGGACTTTGCAATTAAGGGTGTGTTGAGAACTCATACAAGAGGATATTGTACATAACTAACAACAGTAGCTTTGAAGAGCTCTGAACCTTGATATACATAATCAGTGATGTTCTAGAAGAATAGTTTTCTTTTTTTAATTCATAAGTGACATCTTTTTTTTTTTTAATCAAATCTGATTTTAAAAGCAAAGTGTTACTTGCACATGATTTTTAAAAGCCTTTCTGGTGTTTTCTGATAAAGAAAATCCTTTTTCTAAAGGGAGAAATGAGCCAGCTAGAAGATTCTGTAGAGTCCAGGTGTTCTGGGTGGTGCCTCACGGACCAGGTTAGCTTGCTTTTTAAGTAGCAGGGCAACTGCCACTTTACATCATTTTTATGTTCTTTATGCAAGATTACAGGTAGAAAAAAAATAATTCCACTGATTTAAAAAAAATAATAAAATCACTGCCCCAGTTTAGCTTATGGATTTTCACATTGCACAACCATATTTGTTCTGAGTAAGGCAAGCTTAGAGAGATACTGGGTCAGAGTCTCCAACACTGCCCAGCCCTGATCTGATTCTTTAAACAGAGGAGAGAATAAATTACTATAGTTAAAAGAAAGGGTTTCTTAAAGATCACTATCTCACCACATAACCTTCGGATGTGTGATTTAGTTTCCTGAGTGAAGCTGTTCATTAAGCAGGGGCATATCCTGGTACATAATGGTGCATTTCCTGCTCCTGACTGACCATTTCCTGATTATTTGGTACTAAATTCTGAGTGATACCAAGATGACAAAAACGGCTCTCTTCCTTAAAATGTGACTACATAAATTAATAAACACATTTGTTAGTATATATCAATATTGTCCTACTGGTTTCATTTGAGTTTAGTAATTCTGGGTCTAGAATAACTCGGTGAGGTTCTCTCTGTCTTCTGCCTACCCATGTCAAAATAAAAATGATGAAATTGCCAATGATAATAATCACATCTCATGAATTTAGAGAACTTCACTATAATATTGTACTCTTTCATGTTGCCACAAGGTTGGAAATGGTGCAAGGCTAGCTCTCTTCCTTCCAAGAATGACAACATTTTTAAGTTGGCTTACAGGAGAGTATTTTTGTTATGTTCTTACCAAGTATCCTCATTTTATAGATGAAATATGAGGAACAGAAAAGATAAATGACTTACTTAAGGTGACATAATTTGTTGATAGAAGACCTAGGGAAAAAATCCAATTTTCTCCACCATCCCCTCCTATAGTGAAAATGAAGGTAAAAAGTAACTAGCAAATGTAGTTATTAATCTGGTCAAAAATAGCTATCATCTTTTATCAAGTCCTAGTGGTTCAATCAAGGCTCTGTAGTAGTAGATTTTAAAGAAGGATCTGTGTGACCAACTAGTGACTCCACCCCTCACTCCCACACACACCCCCTTCCTCTCTGTCCTACGCCTCAAGGTGGGGTTATCTTCAACCCTTCTTAGGAGTAAAATTGTGAGGACAGATGAACTTCTTACAAGGGTAGGTTATAAAAGGACAATCAAGTTGAACTAGACTGAGGAAAACTGAAATGTTTTTGTGTCTACTTCCATCTGTAATGAATGACTTTAAATTATTTAAATGAATTTAAATTAAAAAATGTTAGCTACAGAGTCACCAGAAAACCTAGTGGATACCACCAACTAGAAAACAAACACTTATTACCGTAACTTAAGCCCTGTTAAATACTGTTAGGAAGCAGTATTTATTCTTGCCTGACTTTCACTTTAGACGCAGAACAAATCACAGTCATGGACCAAATCATAGAGTCAGATCCTGGTGTTCTTCAAGAAGTTCAGTCTAGTTCAGCAGAATATAATAGCAGAATAATTTAAAGAAATTTCACTAGACTGCTAGTCTGGGGAACTGGACTCTTCATTTAAATAGCAGAACATCATCTAATTGCTTCGGACCTCAGGGTGTTTGTAGACGGCTCCGTGGGCTGCTCTACCTCCCATATCCCTTCTAGTTCTAAAATTCTTTAACACAGCATTATCCTATAGAGCTGACTTGTGATCCAGTGGTTAAATATTAGCTGTTGTCATTCAGCCACATTGTACCTTTCTTTTACTGTCTGCAGATCATTTTGGGGCCTGTGGAAAGGACACTAGAAGGGGCTTGGAAGACCTCAAGATCTCAGTCTTAATTCCACTCCTTACTGACTCTGAGTCTTATAATAATACACTCTATAATAATAATATTATTATTATAATAAATCCTCTTTCTTAACTAAAATATGGGGGAAAATCTCTATGACTTAATAAGTTACAGTGAGAATCAAGTGTAAAATTACAAACAAATATTGACTCCCTTCAAAACATAAAGAATGATTAACTTTAAAATAGAAACAATGTTATTGGCTTTCTTTAAAATCTTTAGAATATTGCTTACTAAGTCTACTTGGACTCCCATAACAAATGGCATGGACTGTGTGACTTGAACAGCAAACATTTATTTCTCAGAGTTCTGGACTGTGAGTCCAAGGTCACTGTTGGCAGGTTTGGTTCTCGGTGAGAGCCTTCTTCGCCTCTTGCAGATGGCCACCTTCTTTCTGTGTCCCTCCATGATGGAGAGAAAGAGTTCCGACGTCTCTTCTTCTAAGATAACCCATCCTGTCGTGGGGCTCTACCCTCATGACTTCATCTAAACCTCATCACCTCTCAAAGGCCCCACCTCCTTCCTAACACCATCACATGAGGGATTAGGGCTTCAACCAATGAACATGCAGCCCATAACATTCACATTAATTCTGGGAGAAAGATGTTACTGCCAGTATTTTGATATCCTCAAGATATCGAGAAGAGAAAATCTCAAAAGGAATTCAGATCATCCATGGCTATAGGGACTATAATTTTGCCATTAACATTTTTACAAGAGGACAAAGGACTCTCAAACTCAAAATTAAAACAGTGAAGCGACCTTTCTTTACCAATTCCATAGGTTTTAAATGTGAGAGTGTGAGATCTCTAAGGCATTACAGATAGCATCCACACCATCTCCTCCCTTTCGTAAGTAGGTTTGTTGACACCACCAAAAGCTGTATGTTTTAGCAATTTGCTGATTATGGGGGTGCCTGAGTGGCTCAGTCGACTGTGTATCTGCCTTCAACTCAGGTCATGATCCCAGAGTCCTGAGATCGAGTCACGCATCGGGCTCCCTGCTCGGCAGGGAGTCTGCTTCTCCCTCTGTGCTCCCTCTGCTCCCTCTCTCTCTCTCAAATAAATAAATAAAATCTTTAAAAAAAAATGGCTAATTATGTGAACTCAGTCCCAAAATGATGGTCCTTCTTCTATATCATGCCTTTAGTACGTTTAGAGGTATGGTATGCTGTTTAGAGGTTTCCACCTACCATGACTTATGCAGAGGGTGTGTAAGATTTCCTAACATTGTGATCATTCTGTAGAGCAAGCGGGAAGTCATAACAAAGAGTGGCTTTCCCATCCCCTTCATTTAGATGTAGGGCAACTGAGAAGTTTTGCTTCTAGCCAAAGGTCATATAGCTAGGAGGCGGGCTAATGCAGGTGAAAGCATGCAGGCTTGGAGTCCTTTAAACCTAGAATGGAACACTTTTCTATCACATTTTAGCTCTGTGACCTTGAGGCAAGAAGTTTTAGTTTCCTAGGCCTTCAGTTCCACATAAGCAAAATGTTAACATTGTAAAGATGAAATAAGTTAACAGATAAAATGCCTGGCACATAATAACATTTACCGCCCCCTACTTCTTTCTTAGTAGCAAATCAAGGGCTAGCAACCACAATTCTTAACTCCTTGTCCATTACACTTCAAGTTGCATAAATAACAATACTGTTTTGAACTGAGAATTTTAAGTGCATTTTTTTAAAACCTTGTTTTCCAAAATCAATCTCTTCACATTTTTAATAATGCAAGAAAGGAGCTTCAAGTTGGCCCACAGAGATTTTTATGAACCAAAGGGTTATTTTTAATTGGATTTTATGCCTGTTGTTATGGAAATAGTTGTTTCATAGATTAAGCATTATGACTTGAGAGCAAGATCAAGCCCAGAATGGGGTATAATGATGATATCACTCCTAAGCTTCTTTTTCTTGACAAAACACTTTTAAAATTAAGAGAACGGGAGTGAAGCTGCTTCAAAAGCACATATTTCTAAGAGAAAAAGTCTTCCCTATAAAAATAGCTTTAACATGATATATTCTCTTTTCAAAGATCAAAACTAAGAATGACCCTTGCTGCCAGTAGGATGCTAAGATTCTGCAGAGTTATTAAGCGCTTCTTTCTTCACTGTTGAAACTAGAAAGAGTTCCTTTGATCGTGGAACTTGCTTTCAACATTTGGTTTCAAAGTTTTTTGTTTTTTGTTTTTTTTTTGCAGTTGCTGAACTAAGAGGCTTCCTCTAGTTATTTAGTGATCAATCTCTCAAAACTGTTCTGTCTGGACTCGTTTTTATTCATGTATCCGGATGTGTAATTTAATTTTTCTAAAGAAACAAAAAGAGATTATTTCTCATCTTAATGATGTTTTCTTTTAAAGACATGAAGCAGTTCCTCCTGCAAAATTTAGCTTATCTCACTGGTTTGTTTTAAGCCCCAGAGAAACCCCAACCAAGGAAAGCAGAGCTTGCTCCTGTTATATCCTAAGAGAGAAATCAGGATAGCCAGCAATACCAAAAGCAAACAATGATCTGCTGTTGGATGAACTACTGGGGTTCTTCTACTTGGTTCTATTAGTCTGTCTGTCTTTTCTTTCTTTCTTTCTTTCTTTCTTTCTTTCTTTCTTTCTTTCTTTCTTTCTTTCTCTCTTTCTCTCTTTCTCTCGTTCTCTCTTTCTCTCTTTCTCTCTTTCTCTCTTTCTTCTCTTTCTCCTTCTTGGCCTTTTCTATGTCCTCCTATGAGTCTTGGACATTGATTGGTTTTGCTGGTAGAATTTGGTTGAAGAAATTATGAACCCAACCCTGATCCTGAATCTGTTGAAAGTCATGAAACTCAATGATGTCATGTCTTCCATTATTTTAGCATATCAACACACTTCAGTACTTGGAAAACGGGGAAAATCCATCCCCAAATAATGTATCTTTAAAAACGTTTCATTACTTTTTTTCTGTGAATCATAGTGTCAGATTACTGGAAATACTTTTCTAATTAAAAAATTTCCAGGCATATTAAAGTTATTTTTTCCCTTGCTTTGTTTTTAAGTGGAAGAGGGATGTTTGTCTAACTTTGTCATTTCAGTAATTTCTACAAAACAACTTTCTGAAATGATTTGTCTGTTCCAAGCCAATGTAAACCCATTTGTAATCCATTTGTATGGATTTGCATAGATTCACTGGCAGCTCCTTTCCCAGGTGGTCACATTTCTTGCCTTTTTTTCTTTTGGTCCTCAGCTGGGAGTCCGGACCCTCTAGTGCTGTTCAATCTCACTTTTCTTTCTTCCTACCCACCCAACTCTTAGACCTCAATTGGCTGTGACTTTTTTTTTCATTTCCTACAAGTCAATACTTTTATCTAAACCCACTCCACTAGACTTAGTTTTTAGATGTGACATTCCATAAACTTAAGAATTTGGTGAACATTGGAGGTACGTGACACAAGAGTCAAGAGTAGCCATCACACAACCCCGCCCAGCGCAGTCTCCTCACCAGAATCTAATCGGCTAGTTGCTTCAGCTGAAGATGCTTAGCTAATTACTTATGGTCGGCTCTCTCCCAGAAGTCAGAGGCTACAACACTGCTATCTGCTTCATTAATAAGAAAGCCATAACTGCAAAGATCAGAGAATTCCCTGGGAAAAACAACAACAACAACAACAACAAGCAAGTGTGTGTAAATTTGGGAGGCTTCCCGATGCTATATTGACTGTGCCTATTTATGACAACAAGGTTCATTCACTTGTCTGATCAATGCATAATGTTAAAGATTCTTCTTAAAGTGTCACACCTGAATGTCTGTTAACTTGTCATTTTCCTTGCTTGCTCTGACTCTAATGGGCTTGAAAATTGATCCAGCCAGTCTCTTCTCTCCTCTCTCTCTCTCTCTCACCTCTCTCTCATTTCTTTCTCTCTTGTCTCTCCTCCCTCTCCCGTGCTTCCCACACCCCTTACTTTGTCTCTTGCTCTCACTCTCTGTGAGGTTCATTTGCTTGACTGATTCTGAGTGTCCATAATGACTGTTTGGCATATTCTACAGGCAAAGGTCCCGAGACCCTTTTTGCCGGCTATAACCTCAATGATAACGAATGGCACACAGTGCGTGTGGTCCGTCGAGGAAAAAGTTTAAAGTTAACCGTGGATGACCAACAGGCCATGACAGGTAAAGCCCCCTGTTTCCATTGCTTTTCTTTTGCTGAAGCTTTAGTCCTTCCCATTTCTTACAGGTGACTATGAAAACCAACTACACAACTTGACGCTGGTGCACACAGTTCATTTTTTCGTTCCAATTTTTCCAGCAATGGTGACATTTAATAAGCAGCATGTTAAAAGTTTTTTCTCTCAAAAGAGCAATACTTTCATGTCATGTTCTTTCCTGTAATTAAAGAAGATGTTATATATTTCAGTGTTGTGGCTTGATAAATATCTTAGGGCCTCATAAAATATTGAAGTCATTGTTTACATGCCAATTTCTGTTCAATTTCTTTGTTTTTTATATATTTTGGCAATGAACAGCCGCAAGTTATACTTTTTAGCATCTAGGGAAATTGATAGATATGCTGGCATTCTGTCGGGTGAACCACTTTTTCATTAGAAGTCTGGCCATTTACCTCAGTTGGTTAAACCCTCTAATATTAAAGATGTCATGTTCAATCCCTGATATGTAGATTCCTCACTGAGGTGAACTGTATAAAAGTCCACCCCAGGGACTTGGAAACCGAATGAAAGAGGAATTGGTGCACCTTTGTTCTCTCTGCTGAAAATAACTCCAAGCACATGACCCACTGGGATATTAACTCTTTTTCTTTTTTTAGAGAACATCTCTAAAATTATTAATTATTTTAGAACAAGGCACAAGATAGTCCTTGTGCAGCAGGGAAGTGTGTCCTACATTCAGTCCTGAGGGGTTCCCATGATCAGAGCTCAGTTGATTCTATCAATGTGGAAATAGCATGTGTGGGATTTTAACTTTTGAGAGAATCATTTCTGAGTTCAAATGAACCAAACTACCAACTGTTAGCTGTCTTTACTATCTTACATTTCAATAGCCCTTAATGGCTTTCCAGAACTTTTTTCTACAAGTAGGTGCAGCTTTATTTCAGAATCACCTGAAGAGCTTTAAAAGGACTGGTTCCTGGCCTGACATCAGGGAAAGTCTAGGAAGAGCCCAGGAACTGTTGTTCTTTTCATTTTATTGTTGTTGTTTTCTTTTAGGTTTTTTTTATTTGTTTGTTGAAAATCTCTTCAGAGGGGACTCTCATGCAGCTGGTTCATGCATTAGCATTTAGAAACCACTACTACGTTATATCATCTTGTTTTCTGAGAAAGAAAATCAACCAGAAAGCTGTTAGCATAAGCCCTTATTCAAAATTGCCGAACATGAGAAGGCTCTAAGGAACTGTGTGAACTTAGGGAGGAAAGCAGAATTTTTGCCGGGCTTTGGCAGGACTGTCAACTGAAGTTCAGCTAGTTTTGGTTAAGGATGGCTCTTAGAAGAGGAATGAATCGTTTTTGTAGAGTAGCATCCATCATTTGGATGATTTGAGTTTTATCAAAAGGAGTAGAAATGAGGACTTAGTGTCAAAGGTCATGTTCAAGAGATTTTGAATACATAGCTCCTGGAGAGAAGGACATGTGAAAACTACAGGAACATGCGTCAGTCCCTAAGTGTGTCTTAAATCTCACACAGCGCAATGAAATGGACAGGACATATGCATCCTCACTTTACAGATGATGAAACTGAGGTTCAAAGGGGTTAAGTGACTTCTGTTTCTTTGAAATGCCACTGTTGTCAGAACTTAGAGGAGGACCTAGGCTTGTTTATATTGTTGTTTTTGATTTGTTTTTTGACTCATGGTCCGTTGCTTTATATTCATTCATATCCTAATAAGTGTATAATTCGAAGACAAGTACCTTCCCAGATACAACATCATGTCACAAAGACACACGTCTAAACTCAAACAAGAACTGATAGGCTAGAGCAGTAGGTGATGAACGGGATGGTTGACATAAGCCGTTCATGTTCTTGGAGTTCAGAAGAGAAGTTGAGGACCCTGGTTTAAACAGTAGTTTAAGATTACAGATTAAGATTAATTAATCTTAAAATTAAAGATTACATTAGAACTAGGCTTTAAAGAGAGGGTGATGCAGATGATAAAAGTATGTGGGGGAGCATTCATACAGGGCAGAATGGCTCTGATGGGGCTACACAGACTAATGTTCAGGGGACAGTTTTGTTTTGCTTCATGCATCCATATGGTAGTTGACAGGGCTAGAATGGCCTTTTGGGGCAAATGGGTCAATGCTCTCAACTAAGGTGTTTATTTTTCACCTTCAGGCAATTGGAAAGCTTGAGAGTAAGCTGAGAGAATATTTTTTGAGCAAAATAAATCCTGTGTCAGTGTATTAGATTGCTTCAGGATGTAGAGTCATAAGTCCTGAACTATAGTGGATGAAGAAAGGATAGAAACAAAAGTATGGTGTAACACATTTTGTTAAATTTTATTTAGAAATAATTTCAAATTTACAAAAAAAAATTCAAAAATAAATACAGTACTAGGGCACCTGGGTTGCTCAGTCAGTTGAGCGACTGACTCTTGGTTTTGATTCAGGTCATGATCTCAGGGTTGTGGGATTGAGCCCCGCTTTGGGCTCCACACTAAGTGAGGAGTCTGCTTGTCCCTCTCCCTCTGCCCCCCCCACTCATGCTGACTCTCTCTATCTCTCTCAATAGATAAATAAAATCTTCTAAAAAATTAATTAAAAAATTAAAAAAATAAAAACAGTACAAAGAACACTGATATATCTTTACTCTTGTGAACATTGTATCCCATTTCCTTTGACATTTTCACTTTCTCTCCTTTTTGCTTTCCGTAACCAGTTGAGCAAAAACTAAATACAAAATGGCTATTTACCCCTAACTACTTCAGAGTGCATTTTCTAAAAATAATGATAATCCCCTACATAACAAAGAGTTACGAACTTCAGTAAAAGTTGCTTGGATGCAATATATTTTATCCGTTCGGTCATCCATACTCCAATTTAGTCGGTTGACCCAGTGTTGTCTTTTATAACATTTCCCTTCCAGCACAGTATGCAGCCTGGGGTCAGACACTGCATATAGTTTTCAGGTCTCTTTAGCCTTCTTTCATCTGAAACATTTCCATCGGCTTTTTTTTTTTTGTCTGCCATGACACTGACATTTTTGAAATCTATAAACCTCCCACCTTTTGTCACTGTAGAGTCACTCATCTTGTGTTTGATGTTTTCTCGTGATTAAAGTTGGGTTTTGCATTTTGGGGTGGAATATTGCATAGGTGTCATTGTGGCCCCCTTCCAGTATCCCATCTGAAGGCATAGGATGTCCCTGTCCTTGACCGGTGATTGGTCAACATTCTGTCCAGTTTCTCCACTGCATGAAGAGTAGGTTTTCTCCCTTCCCACTAATAAACTGTCTGTGGAGAGAGGTTAAGACCATGAAAATAGCCTGTACCTCATCAGAAGTCCACCCTAGATTTAGCATCCACTGAAGATTTTTCTCCTGATCCAGTCTTCCCTGCGGTAGTTACAAAATGATTATTCTCCACCTCCAGTACTTCTTTTTTTCTTTTCCTTCTTTTCCTTTTTTTCCTTTCATTTTCCTTTCTCCCTTCCTTTTCTCTCTCCTTTCTTTCCACTCATCCTTCCTTCATTTCTTCCTATTGGTATGGACCCACAAGTTTCTGTTTTTCAAACAATTTAAATTACTTTACTAAATTATTTTGGGCCAGTGTGAATCCCATGAAGTTGGTCTTTGTCATATTGTGACATGCCCCACCCCAGCATTTTCAGGGTATTTTTTGTTTTTGCTTGTTTGTTTTTGCCCTTCCTTACTTTCTGCCGTGACAGGACATTCCAGGCCCAGCTTATACCTACCTTACCCAAGCCCTGGAATCAGCCCTTCAGTCTTCATTTAGTCACGAATGATATTATAGACCAAGATCTGGGTGGTTGGTGTGCTCAATGCTCCTCAAGTATATTTGTTTCCTGATCCTTTCAGCAGGCAAAGGTAGGAAATATATTCAAGTATCTACACCTACCTGCATATAGATATAAATATACACACACTGAACTGAAGAGTGTTCCTCTGTGGTTTTCACCTCTCCTTGTTGCCAGCTGCTATGTGTTCACAACCTTTCGCACGTTACCTTAGGTACTAACTCCTTATTTCTACTCGTTTTGATAAAACCCAAATCATCCAAACAGTGGATGCTAATCTACAAAAAAATACATGTGTACATAGACACGCATATACGCATATTTTAGAAAATACGAGTTCACAGTGGTACCTCCATCGCGACATCATTGTTTCTTCACTTCCCACATTCTGTGTTTCCGTGTTCCTTCTTCTACGGTGGGATCCTTGCTCCCAGGGATATCACTTACTCACACTACATCCAACAGTGAATCTAAAATAGTTTCAGGATTACTTGAAGTTGCCCATACTACTACAAGTAATGCATCAACTAAAAAAAATTCAGGATTAGTTTGTGATTCTTATTCCCCAGTGCCTAAGACTTAACAGATAAAATCAAATGCTGAGTTTATAAGTAACTTGGATGATAACTTGGCTTGTTTTCTTCCTTCCTTCTCTCCCTCCCTCCTTTTTTTTTAATTTTCTTCCTACCTTTCTTTCTTTTAGTGTAGTTATAGTGTTCATTTGAAATACAGTTAACTTATTTCAATTTAATTTTTCCTTCCCATTCTTATGTACTTACACTTGGAAGTAAGTACATTAGCATGCTTTTAAAATCAGTGCAACACATTTTGAATTAAGTGATGAATGAAGAGAGTGCGAATATGATCAGTGTAACATAGAAAATTCTAGAAATGGCCCCTAAATGAATTGCCATCTAATTTTCATAGAAAATTAAAGATATATATTTTCAATTGCATAGATTCCTATTAAGATTCTAAGTGAACGGCTATGTTCTACCTCAGTGAATTGCCTTCTTCAACTTTCAACTTTCAGTGAATACATCATTCCTTTGTTTACTTAAATGGCCATGCATTTATCTACCACCAGCGATCATAATGTTAGGAAACAGAATTAACAGATGCTTACTTAGTTTACTTACAGATGTAGGAACAAACGAGTGACCTAGTCAATGGAGGAACTCCCAAGAGAATTGACTCTGTTGAGGAATCCTTCCTAAGCTACCATCACCAGTTTCTGTAGTGCTGTTCCTGGGCATGGACTAGTTCTTTGTGGCAAAGTTACTCATGTCTCCTTTGCTGATCCATACTGGGACTCTGGCACATAAGACTTCATTAGGAATTCATAGGCCATTGATGAAGTTTGGCTTATGATCTGAAAGAAAAGGAATCCTTTTTAGAATTCCCAACTTTGGAAGACAAATATATCCTAAGGCATTTGTTTAACAGGTTTTTGTTCAGCATGTATTATTAAAATTATAGTTTGAGTCTTGGTCCACCAACTCAGGTGTGCAAGAAATGGAACATTTCTTAAATGTCTTTATGTCAGCACAATATAAATCAGAAAGGCCTTAGGCATTTCTTCTGGATTTACAGGATATTTAATCATAGTCCTCGTTGCCCCCACTCCCTACTCCCCACCTTGGATCAGGCAGAGCCTCCTTTTGACTTTTCTCTGCACTTGGTCTCAGCAAAAACCCTTCTCCAAGTTTGTCCTTTGGAATTGCAAGAACCGTGTTGGTCCTGTCCTAAGTGGGAGACTGGGTCTTTGCCTACTCCTGCCAGGTTTTGTGGGCTGCAGTCCAGGTCCAGTCTCCCTATGTGTACCTCACCAATTCTCTCTGAACCCTTGACCCTGAGCAGAGAGTGGGATGCTGGAACTCAGCACTTCTAAATCCCACCAAAATTCTCCTAATCAGTGGTAATCCTGTTGTCTCTGTCAGCCCTCAGTGCATTCTGTTCTCTCCTTTTCTTCTTCTTCTTCTTTTTTTTTTTTTCTTTTCCTTTCTAGAGAAACCTTGTAAACCCGGCCCTTGCAAAAGACTGGAGAAGGCATTGTTTTCCAGCAGCTTCCACTTCTTCCTGCCAAGAAAAACCCTTTGAGGCAAAATACTTAGCTAGCATTTTAAAATTGAAGGAAGAACAAAATATATACTAGTATTTCAGTAAATTAGCTTGCCATTTACTCTTTCTCAAAATTGCCCAAGGCTTTAGAGCAGAAATTTGATTTTATCCTCTGCTCTGTAGGAGTTGATTTTTTTTTTCAGTAGTAAAAACCAACATGGTATTTCTCAGAGTTTAAAGACAAATGGGAATATAAACCAAGTAAATATTGATGATTCACCCAAATTATGCATTCCCCCCCCATACTCCACCTCACCTTTTTCTTTCCTCCCCAGCTCCCAGCATCTTGCTGCACAGAGCTAAAGACAGTTTTATTTTCACATCAATTTACCTTTAATTGGTGAATTTTCATCAAGGTGATTCATATTTAGGGGATTATGTTTTGGGAGAGATCTCACAAAAGCCAGCAATTCATAAGAATAAAAAAGCTTTGATTTATAGAGCATGGAAAAAGTTTCCAACGTGGGCAGTGGAAACTTGCCACTGAGGCTTAAATTTAGAAACGAAATTTTTTCCAAACACTCCAGTGACCTTCACTCAAAGCCAACCATGAATCAGGAAAGCAATGGTTTTTTTTAATTTTTTTTTTTTTGGTTCTGTCCTTTTTTGTGTTTTTATTGAATTTTATAGCAAGTCAGGAATCATTAAAGAGGAAAACATTTAAAGGAAAGCACTAGACACTCTTCATGTATTTCTTCCTACATTTGACCTCATCTTTAAATTAGAGTTAAATGTACTGTTAAGCCTGTGTTAAACACAGCACAGTGCATACGCAGGCCATTCATTCTTGGGAATGTCTGCATCTCACCTAGGGTCATGAGACATGAAAGAAACTTGAGGGATTCCCTAGGCCTTGGACAGGAAAGGGTTCTACAGGCTATATGGGATCCCTAAGTAGGGATTTCTTGGGTTTCAACTCATCACTTAGTCTCTCTAAAAATTCTGAACTATGTGTTTTATACATGTGTGTATGTTAGTGGGTCTTTTGTTGAACAACATTTAGCATACGTGCAGTTACTCAAGCCGGCAGGCTGGGCATCATCATCCTGTAATGGAGCTAACCTGAGTTCACTCCTTGGAGACTTACAGATGGTGACGACACCAGGTGGAGTTGTCCCACAAAGCAAACTGTATTTGCAGCAAATAAGGAGATGACGAGGAACAATTTCCAAGCCTGTGACTCCCTACACAGGAGGAGAGGTGTTCTTTTTTTTTAGGGTTAGGAAGAATATTCAAAAAGGAGAACTTTGTCGTCCCAGGTAAAGGCTTGCTCAGGTGTACTTAGAAAGCATACCTATACCTGCATCGTAAATTATGGTAATGAAGCTTGTGCTCGTCCTTGGGCTGAGACTGTAACATTATAATGAAGCAGAGGTAACTGTCAGACAAGGGAAAGGGCTCTGGGCAGGCTCCAAAACCGGTATAAACTGGATAGCGTCTTGGGCCCTTATTTCAGGTAAGGAATGCAGGGTCTTGCTTACTTTTGAAACAGCACTGCAAGTTTTTACCACTGATTTATTGTCTCTGATATGGTTAAGCTATTTCCAGGCCTGGTAGAGACCTTTAGTTTTTGCATTCCCCTTTTTTCCCCTTGATATCCTTAACTGTGGATGCTTTGCATTTCTTTGTAATTCTTACACCTCCTAGGAATTTCTGCTGAGAGTGTGTTTGGACAAATAGAGCTAAAACGACTTCTCTCTAGTGTCATGAAAGCCGTATCTCATTTTTCTTTTGCTGGGGACCCCCTAACTCTGCTTACAATTTTCCTCCTCCCATCATCTATACATTATTGGTAAATCCTGCAGATTATATCTGCAAAATTATCTCGTTTCATGTCTTTTTTTTTCCATTTCTGCTATAACTATCCTACTTTAAATTGTCTCCAATTTACTATACATATATCAGAGAGATTGAGACTCTCTTTCTCTTTCTCTTTCTCTCATTCGTGGCTTTTGCCTGCCTAAAACCCTCCGGTGCCGACAAATGTAATCAGGAGGTGCTGTGCGTGATTATCTGGCCCGTGACTCTCTTCTCATTTCCCTTGAGCCACTAATTTCACTTATCCTGAGTCTCCAGCCACACTTTCTAGCTTTTTGTCACCTCAGCCTGTGTTCATCTGTTTCCCCTTCCTGGAATCTACCTCCCCATTTTGCTTCTCCAGTTCTCAGCATGTCTTTCTCTTTTTAATCCTTCAAATTAAATGTTAACTCAGGCCCCCATTCCATACTTACACAACTCCCTGATTATCAAATTCATAGCAAGTTTTTTTTTAATTTTGCATTATATATTTTATTATTTCCTTACCTCTTTTTGTATGCCTTTCCCCAATAATCCATGAGTTTTATGAATACAGGAGCCAAGTCTGCTCCTCACTATACTATTTCTTCATTACCTAACAACACCTGACACACACACACATACACACCACACACTCAATAACTTTAAGTGAATTAACAAGTTGATGTAGGGCTGGGGGTTATTTTGTTCTGCAGCTGAAATTTAGCCTGACTCTGAGCAAGACTAAACATACAATAGGTGATAGTGTTATCTGCTTGGGTATAAAGATTTGATTTGCATGGTAAGATTTCTGTGCAGACACACAGTCCAGTGGTTGTTTCTCGTTGGAGATTATTGTTCTTCTGGGATACCCAAACCCTTTGATCAGAAGTATTTTGCTAACTTGAGATTCTCTTTTCACTCCATCTCTGGAGAAGACACTACATTTTTAAATGCTTAGAACCTTAAAAAAATCTTTCTCCTTTAATGTCCTTTATTTTTTCATAATATATGTGTCTAATAGTAGAGGTGGTTACAATTACTGCCAGGGGATTAAACTCTGGAGTAAATTCTGAGGGGAAAAAAAGAATGTTTAGGAGGCAGCAGTTAATATCTTCCTAGTCGGTGGATAATGGCTTTTAGGTGCTAATTCTCCCTCGCGAGCAAGCATATCTGCCATTACTGTCAATGCGATTTATATGTGCTCATTAAAGAAAGAATAGACTCTTGAACATGGGCCATAATGATTTTTCTTGTAACTGGGCCATGGTTGCTCCCAAACTGTTTTACTACCTTTTTATTATTTATGCTCTTGCATACATATTCTATTCCTTTGAGAAAAGAAAACAGACATCACTTGTTATTTTTATCACTGAACTTCTCGGTCCTGCTAAACAAAATGTGCTTCCCTATTTCAGAGCTATCAAGAACTTGACAGTTGGAGATAATATTTAATTTTAAGTATCTGAAATTTAGGGGGAGGGGTGGGCTAGGGGGTGGCATTTCCTTACTATCTGTTGGTTCACTAATGGAGCTTTTAAGAAAAAAAATGACAGTTTCACGCTTGGGGGTGGGTTCATTGAGTTAAGGCTCAGATTTTAATATAATGAAACATAAAAAATCAACAAAAGGAAGTATAAAAGCCCAAGTGATTTTTTTCAGTTTTTTATATTCTTCCTTCTATATAGTTTATTAATTCAATGTTTCTGGTGTGATATTTGAAAATTCTTAAAGGCTCCTTGTATTTGCTAACAACAAGGTAAGTCCCTACAAAATAGTATTGAGGTCATTGAACAAAAGAACTGAAGGAGAGAAAAATGATGTCATACAATAAACCAGAAATGCTAGGGATTTAATAGTATTTTTACATCAGACAAGGAGGCATTGTGGGGAGGAAGGAGGAGGAGAGACAATTATTTACGGTCATATTTTTTGTATTAAAAAAAATTTGCAGGGACAGAATCAGAAAAAAAAAAAACCTAATAGCTGAAAAGAGAACATGTCAAGGGATGGCAGAAATGCTGTTACCAGGATCAAGGACTAGTAAAGAGGTGTGGAAATTAAGTGGAATTAAGTACAGCTCAGGGGAGAGTTTTTTACACCAATGAATTTATAAGCATCAAAATCAATTATGTATATAGACAGTTTTTCTTGCACAAGAAAAAGTAGGCCTTTTATGTTTCACTTACTAGCATTTCCTCAAAATGCCATCTAATATTTTACTGTCTTGACTAAGGAAATGGAAATCTGTCAAACTGGTCGAGGGATGCCCACGGAGATGGTTGTTCGATCTTCATTACACCCGAGAAGGTTCAGTGCGTTTTCTCAGGGGCTGATCCTGGGATTGGCTCTAATATTTTCATTAATATTATGGATGATGGGATAGGGCAAGCTTGATAAATTTTCCAATTATGCCAAATTGAGTAGTGAAGCTAGCACCTGGAAAAACTTGATTGTAATTTAAATGACCTTTTTGAGTTTCAGAAGAAAGCAAACGACAGTTTAATTAAAGAAGAGCAAGATGCTGGGTGCGAATCACTAGCAATGATAAGAGTGCTTTATGTTGTACACTGAGAAACAGGTTCATATCTTTGTATATTTTACCTTCAACAGTATAGGTAGGTTACAATAATTACCTTAGAGGTATAGGTGGGATTAGGTTGGACTTTCCTGGGGTTGACAGTGTAATTTGGTGGGATGCGGAGGCATGGGGACTGAGTTGAAAAGTCAATATATAAATCTGCAACCAAACTTCATATGAGGGTGTTTAAAAAAAAAATGTGCTTTATGGTAATGTGAGTTAATTTTACTCATATTTTCAAAATTGGGCATGCCTTGGACCCACTTTAGGTATCCAAAACGTAAGTGCAAAGAAAATGGCCTGGGTCCAGAAGAGATCAACAGAAACTCTGCAGTGGCTGGGAGTCTTCTAGCAAAGACTGTGGGAATTGTTTCGCTCAGAAAAGGGAAGATGAAAAGTGCATATTTAACTTCAGACACATTTTCATGGTTCATTGTTGGAAGAATAGTGAGAAGCCCTTCATTTTATCTATTGAGTATAGGAAAATATACAATCTTTTTTTTTTTTTTCTTGAAGAGCATTTCTTTATAAAGAAAAGCACATCCAGGGCAACTGGGTGGCTCAGATCGTTAAGCATCTGCCTTCGGCTCAGGTCGTGATCCCAGGGTCCTGGGATGGAGCCCCCGCATCAGGCTCTCTGCTCAGCGGGGAGCCTGCTTCTCCCTCTCCCTCTCCCCCTCCCCCTGCTCATGCTCTCTCTCTGTCTGTATCTCTGTGTCTCAAATGAATAAATAAAATCTTAAAAAAAAAAATACATCCTCACCAAATTGAGATGTATCTCTTTCTTTAAAAGAATGATTTGGGACAATCATTGCCTTTAATTCCTCCTTCTCCTTTCCTCCCCCCTTCTTTCTTCTTTCCCTTCCCTCCTTTTCCTTTCTCTCTCTCCCTCCCTCTTTCCCTTCCTTCCTCCCTTTTTTTCCCTCTATTTCTTGCTTCCTTTGTTTCTTCTACTTTAAAAATTCTGTAACTTTGCCTACCGAAGGTGGTTTTTGTTAAGGCTATAATTTGGACAGAGATTAAAACCTGACCTAAGAAAGTTTCACTAAGTATCCAGCCTGTAATATCATTGCCATATTTTTACTATATGTAACTGAATGTCAAAGGGTATTTGAATCCTTGTATTTTAAAATGTGATATTGTCATGGAAGTCTAAAATTGGGCATTTCTTTCACATACAAAAATAATAATAATACATTATCTTCCCTTTCAGGGCAAATGGCAGGCGATCACACAAGGCTGGAGTTTCATAACATAGAGACTGGCATCATCACGGAACGCCGGTATCTGTCTTCTGTCCCCTCCAATTTCATTGGACACCTGCAGAGCCTGACATTTAATGGAATGGCATACATTGACTTGTGTAAAAATGGTGACATAGATTACTGTGAGCTCAATGCCAGATTTGGCTTCAGGAACATCATAGCAGACCCTGTCACCTTCAAGACCAAATCGAGCTATGTTGCCTTAGCTACATTGCAAGCCTACACTTCTATGCATCTTTTTTTCCAGTTCAAGACAACATCCCTAGATGGACTAATTCTATATAATAGTGGGGATGGAAATGACTTTATTGTGGTTGAATTAGTTAAAGGGTGAGTATATGTCAGTTCAATGACAAATAAAAATTTGCAAAATGGACTTTGATATCCAAAAATAGACATTAAACAGATGTTTTGGCTTCTAAGGCAGTGGGCAGGGGTGTGGGGGAATGGCTTAAATAATGTATTTGCTCAACTGAGGGTTCTAGAGGGGAGGGGGATGGGGGGATGGGTTAGCCTGGTGGTGGGTATTAAAGAGGGCACGTTCTGCATGGAGCACTGGGTGTTATGCACAAACAATGAATCATGGAACACTACATCAAAAACTAATGATGTAATGTATGGTGATTAACATAACAATAAAAAAATTTAAAGAAAAAAAATTTTAAAAAAATGTATTTGCTCAGATCACTTCTTGTTTTATGAAGATATTTTAAAAGTTAATAGGAAATCAGTAGAGCCTTCTATACCTACATTTTCATATACGAGGTACAAATAATACCGAGTTATAATAATGATAAGCCTTCCATGAATCGTACACTTCAAATGTGGGTCTCCTTATTATGCATGCTGTAATTCTACAAAAGAGTTTCTACAAATGTATAGAAGTGCATGCTAATTATCTAATATTAAGTAATCAGATTACTTCCACAAAATCCCATTAACTCAAACTTAATTCTTTATCAGAATTCCTTGAAGAATTTAGAAGGAAAGATTTTTTGTAAAATTTCATTGAAACAGTGAGGAAAATGTGATGTCTTTTAATTGGTTTGGGTACTCATTCATTCAGTCAGCCACTATAATAGCTACAGTGGGCCAGAGAAGGTACCAGGCACTAAAACAGGTGAACACATAAATATAACAGAAAAGCCTTATGAAAAGTTGCCTCAGATGACCATGTGCAAAGGTTCAGGAGAGTCTTTAGGGAAATGAGGAAAATGTATGAGGCAGGGAGTGGATATCAGAGCTGAGTCTTGAAGGCTGAGAGCTCATTTCCCATATAAGAAACAGGCATTCAAAAGGAGACAAAAGGAGAGCAGGTGCAAGAAACTGGCAAAAGTTGAAGGGTGTGGTGGAAATAGGGCATGAGTAGTGAAAGGTGACCTTCCAATGTTGTAAAGTGGGTTGTAGACCATGATGTTAAAAATAATTTTCCCTGTTTACTGTAATGCAGACAATGAGTAATCCTCCTGGATGAAATTGTATTGTTTCTTTCTTGTTAGCTGAGCATCTGTACAACTCACTCTCTGACTTCTAGCAGGGACTGAACCAAGTGAAAAAAAGATCTCCATTTGTAATATCTTGTTGGACTCCATCAAAAATTCAAAAAGTGATGGCACTTTCTCAAACTTTGCTTTCTTCCCAGGTACTTACATTATGTGTTTGATTTGGGAAATGGTGCTAACCTCATCAAAGGGAGCTCAAATAAACCTCTCAACGACAATCAGTGGCACAATGTGATGATATCAAGGGACACCAGCAATCTCCACACTGTCAAGATCGACACGAAAATCACAACACAAATCACCGCGGGAGCCAGGAACTTGGACCTCAAAAGTAAGTGCACACTGCATCAGAGTAACAGGCACCAACCCACATGGGCTCCACTCACATGGCAGATCCTTTGTTTTGGAGCATATGTATATACTATTTGCAAAGACTGACCAGAATTTCATTTCCAACACATTAATAATACAACACACAAGCCTCCCTTCCCCTCTAATGTGGCAGAAACATATGTATTTTTAATAGCTCAAAAAAATGCAACCTCCTAGAATGCATGCATGATTAAAATTTTAAAGACAAAACATGTTCTTAGTCTTGATATTATAAAGACAAATACGTTCTTTGCAAGTTTATTTAGTCCCTATGGTTTTTAATCGATTTGGGGTCAAGATAACTAGATACCTAAGGAGTTTCTTCTAGAGCTTACTACTTTCATTTCCTTAGTGAGGTTTCCCGGATACTTACAGAGCCTCTGACCAATGGGGTCTGAGCCTGGCCTATACCCTTGTGTCTCCAGCAGTGAATTCACCGCATCCCACCACCAACACACACATGTCGGAATGCTTCCATCACCAGCTGCTAAGAAAGTTTAACAGCCTTTTTCCTTCCCTATTGATTTCTCAAGTGAGCAAGACAAATGCTTAGAAAACATGTCAATAATGGGAGAAAATAACCGAAGTTTCTATTTGAATGGGCCTTTGTGATTGGCTAAGAACATATCCATATATCCCATCTCATTTAACATGGCGATAAGCATTGGATGAGGTTTTATCAGCATTTTATCATGAATGGAGGAAATCTGAGCTTTGAGTGTCTTGCCCAGGAATAAAACACCTGACACAGTGAATACAAGCTCCACCCCCCAGCTCCCGCCCCCCCCTACTGACAACAGGCCCCCCTCCATTGCTCCTCTACCCTGATGCATCCCAGTGCCCTGAGGGGATCATTGTGTGCACATTTTTGCTTGATAAGAGCTGTTGATTTATATTGATGGGAACTTTTCCTTTGATTCAAAAGGTAAATGCATGGGGAAGTTAGAGAAATGGAAAGAGAAAATCCAAAAGAACTCTTTCTAGAGAAAAATGCTCTTTCTAAATCAGGTGAAAGAAGAAAGAAAAGTATTTCACGTCCTGTAACTGCAGAATATATTTACAATCCCTGGATTATATGTGTCCAACACATAAAATGTGTGATAATGCCTACCGTCCTTCTTTCAGAGTGGGCCTCTTGTTAACTTCAGAGCGATCCTGTTTGTGTCCACGCAGCTAATAGCTTAACTCAGGAGGGAAAATGAAATTCAAAGGAAATGCTGTTTAACAGGCTAAAGCTCTTTCTCTTTCTTCTCCCTAACTGAAATGGAGTGCATTTTCCGTATTTTCCTATTTTGTGAGTACCCCTGTTTTGCACAGGGAGTTCAGGTGGTAATTGTCAAGGGAAAGGGAGAGATTGTAACTAACATTCGGTGTCCTGGCCATGCCAGCCACCAAAGCTAAAGCAAGATGGTGTCCTGTTTGTGGAGGAGGGGAGAGACCTCAGTAAGCCTAAATGAATGTCCCTGGACACTGGACACTGTGTGGGACACTAAAGTGGCTGGAAAAGAAGCAGTTCCTGGTTGGTGGAAGTACGTGACCTGCACAGACTTCCATTCACAGTGAGGGTATAGAGAAGTAGTGCAAGGCCCTGGGTTCTATCTCACTGGACAATTAGGACACTGTCTCCTGAGGTAAATATTTGTTTATTGTTCAATAAAAAATAGAAGTGAGGGTAGTGGGAGGTCATGGTATAGCTTTCTTTCTGGTGGTAGAGGGGACTTTTACCAATCTACATCACCCTCAGAGCTGATTTTTTATTAAAACATTGAGTAGGGCGCCTGGGTGGCTCAGTCGTTAAGCGTCTGCCTTCGGCTCAGGTCATGATCCCAGGGTCCTGCGATCGAGTCCCACGTCGGGCTCCCCGCTCAGCAGGAAGCCTGCTTCTCCCTCTCCCACGCTCCCTGCTTGTATTCCCTCTCTCGCTGTCTCTCTCTCTCTCTCTGTGTTAAAAAATAAAAAAATCTTTAAAAAAAAAAAAAAACATTGAGTATTTCATGATTCCGAGTGTAAAAAGGCTTTATCCACAATGCAAAAACTAAAACTGAGTTAAAAATTGC
The DNA here is from genome assembly GCF_037043125.1 of Eumetopias jubatus. NCBI lineage: Eukaryota > Metazoa > Chordata > Mammalia > Carnivora > Otariidae > Eumetopias > Eumetopias jubatus. The sequence continues at coordinate 70,162,817 of NW_028274815.1, forward strand.
ATTTTATGTAATATTAAGATACTAAGCAGTGACTTCTGACTGAGTGCATCTGTATTTAAAATAAAAAGGGCGCCTGGGTGGCTCAGTTGGTTAAGCGACTGCCTTCGGCTCAGGTCATGATCCTGGAGTCCCGGGATCGAGTCCCACATCGGGCTCCCCGCTCAGCAGGGAGTCTGCTTCTCCCTCTGACCCTCCCCCCTCTCATGTGCTCTCTCTCTCTCATTCTCGCTCTCTCAAATAAATAAATAAAATCTTAAAAAAAAAAAAAACCCACTATTTAAATTTGAAGTGAATTTCCCAGGTGAATAGAGATTCTACCTGGTAAAGTTCCTATGTGTTTACAAATTTATCAGACTATGCCAAAAAGTGGAAGCAAGTTCCTAAAATTAAAAACTTAAAAATTAAAAGCCAAAGCCGTGGACTTATAAATTAAATGTGTGATCCAATGGCAACGATCACCCCAAAGAAGCATGCTTGCTCTGTGTGCCAGCGACTAGAAGGAGCTTAAGAAGAGAGCGTGGTCATGTGGCAACACATCGCCTAGCTTCCATCATTACCAACTTTTGGTGTGTGTGGTGAGAAGCATTGGCCAGATAAGGAGTATTTACTCTGTGTAAAGAGTGGAGAGTGCATTTCTTTTAAAAAAAACTTATTTATTTGAGGGGCGCCTGGGTGGCTCAGATGGTTAAGCGTCTGCCTTCAGCTCAGGTCATGATCCCAGGGTCCTGGGATCGAGTGCCGCATCGGGCTCCCTGCTCCTTGGGGGCCTGCTTCTCCCTCTGCCTCTCTCTCTCTCTCTCTCTCTCTCTCTCTCTCTCTGTCTCTCATGAGTAAATAAATAAAATCTTAAAAAAAAATTTATTTGAGAGAGAGAGAGTGCACAAGAGCAGGAGGGTCAGAGGAAGAAGCAGACTCCCTGCTGAGCAGGGAGCCCAATGCAGGACTGATCCTGGGACAGGCACGCTTAACCAACTGAGCCACCCAGGCTCCCCGGAGAGTGCATTTTTGAAAAGGAAGAAAGAGTTCCTGTCATGAGAAGCTTTCTGTCCCATGGAGCAGATTGAGTTGGGGCATTTGCAGGACAGAGAAGAACCAGATTCCCTGGAGCCACATCAGGGCATTTAAACGAATCTGGTGGCATGAGGAAGAGTTTTGTTTATTTATTTATTTTAAAGATTTTATTTATTTGACAGTGACACAGCTAGAGAGGGAACGCAAGCAGGGAGAGTGGGAGGGGGGAAGCAGGCTTCCGCAGAGCAGGGAGCCCTATGGGGCTCAATCCCAGGACCCTGGATCATGACCTGAGCCGAAGGCAGACGCTTAATGACTGAGCCACCCAGGCGCCCCCAGGCAGAGTTTTAGAGGAAGGTATGCTTAAGGGATTTCAGAAGGATGAGTAAAACAACTAGGCATTTTCTCCTTCCCCACCTGGATGCCCACTGGAATTAGGGAGGGCTAATTGGTGTAGGAGAGCACCTACAGGAACTCTTCACTTTGAATTGACCAGCATTGTTTTCTTAGCGTGCTAGTCATGTAGAATTCAGACACTCTAAATGTGGGAAAAATGAAAGGTGACCTGTTTTGGTTGATGGTTTTATTTCATGTATATTTTGCCCTTAAAGAATTAAAGAAAAATTATCCTATTTACTTTACACTCTACTCAAAGTCTCTGCCACAAAGTTCTTCTCAAAGTGAGGTCAGCCAACTTTACCACTTCAGAGTCATGTGGTGGGGTTGATGAAATGCAAGTTTCTGGATCCTGCTTCAGACAGACTGAAGCAGTAATCATTTGACAGTAATGTGCTGGAAATGGCAGGTGTCTGTATTTTTGAAGAGTACTCACTAATCTAGATGCCATTTGTGTTTCAGAACCCTGAAAGGATGCAGTGTCCATGTTGAAGCAAAATTTAAGTCTTTTGAATTTAGTACAAATCCTGGTTTTACTTTTATTTTAGAATTTTATTTTTGTTTTGTTTTTTGTTTTATCAGGCCTGGGTCAAGAGACATTGGTTGCTTCAGGATTTTTTTTTTTTATTATTATTCTTCATGTTACCATACCGTAAAAAGACACTAGAGGGCAGCATCAGGCCACAAAACCTGCCTTACAAGACTGAGGTTGGGGCGGGGGGGGCGGGGACCTCAACAGGCTCTCCTTGTGCTAAAGCAGAATTTCTTTGTTTTCAGCCATCGAGTAATGTTTTGGGCCTTTATAATAAGGCATGCTTTTATCTGCATCTCTAAGTAATTATATAGACAGGAATTTAGTGTAGAAATTTGCAAGCTAGGGACCATTTATCCCATTCCCCACCTTGACTCCGCTGGAGATGGTCAGAAACGGGCAGGAGTCTAACGATCTTTCTCAGAGAAGAGGAATTCCATGCAGGTGACCTTGTTCAAATTACCTTTCATGATACTGCCGAGTTCTCAGGGGGTTCTGTGTCTCTCCCTGCTGATACAGTTTTGCTTTCATCTTTATTTCCCAGCTGTTTGTGTTCTATTCCCTCTGGCTATTATGTACAAGCTGCAACATGTAATGAAAAGAGCAGCATAAATTTGCTCCCTGCAATGATTTCCTAGCACAGCTGCACATTCATTGTGGGACTTCTGAGTCCTGCCCCCTTTAGAGAGATAAAGGGCTCGTGTAATTCCTCCTTATGTTCCTTCTCTTGTTCCTGTATTTAGCACATTTGTATGTTTGTATACGTATGTGTATGAGAAGGAGCTAATATTTATAGACATTCTACTAAACACTAAATAGATTTAAATGAGGTTATTTTATTTCATCTTTACAGTTACCCAGGGATTTCAATTAAGGTCAGTCTAGTAAAAGAACAAAGATAGGCAGAAAGGACTGTCATGGGCTCCCATTTTCCATGGGTACCCTTCTTTAGGGTATTGCTTAAGTTTATCCTTTAGCAAATTGAGGGTAATGTACATGATGGGGGAAAAAAATAGATTTCTGAGTGCAGAGAATACAGTGCCCTCAGGTGGCCACTTAGCAAACTACTTGCAAGTGAATAATCCCCGTCTAGGCCACAACTAGGTCAGCCCAGGCCAGGGGTTGCCCTTGGTTCTCCCACTCTCCCACCCCCCATTCCTTGCCCCGAGGGCTTTGAGGAAGCTCTTCCTCAGTCTTCCTATCTTGTCTCTCTCCTTTTGACCATTATCTGCTTTTTAACCTTCTTAATATTCCTCCTCAAATCACTTTGAAAATGGCCACCTGCTATTGTTTATCCTGCTACCAAGCCACTAAAAGTTTCCATGATCAGAGACAGCCGGCCAGAACTGTCTTTTCAAATATATTCATTCTCTCAGCAAAACTGAAGACGAATAGTATTCATGTTTTCTTTAATCTTGATCGTACACCTGTCTCTCTCGCTCAGCTACCTACCCTCTTGCAGTCCTGAGTATAACACCTATGCCCCCCCACCCTTTAATGTTGCCATTTGACAAATCATTGCTGCCGTTCTTTCATGATTCAGATTTTATTCCTATGTCCCGATCATTTTTCAATATGCCCGAGCTGTGTATTTTCAGCCCATATGCCTTTCCCAGATAATTTACTGAAAAAGAAACCTTTGGAGAAGAGTCTAACTTTGAGTGTAGCCTTTTAAAGCAGGAGATAGCATTGAAACTGGAGGCAAGCATCTGTTGTCCTGTTGGTTAAGCTATCTTTATGAGATTTTGTTTGTGAGGAGCCGAGATTTATTCACATTACTTTAGTTAATGGGAGATTGTTTTAGGGATCCATTAGGAAGAGAGACAAGACATTGTCATACTGGGATCTCAAGAGCAACCCTCCTAGGTGTTCCCTTGGACACAGATACGCACTGCTCCCTAATTCCAAGCTCCACCGCCAATCCCCGCTCAGCTGTGTCTACTCCCACTTAGAGATGGTTCCTCTCTGCCCCCTGGCTTCTCCTACTCTTGGCTTCTGCCTCATGGCTTCAAACTATTGCTTTGGTGCCTGTGCATTACCACTTTGTCTCCTCCTCTCTCTCTCTATTCATCTCACTTTCAAATTCCCCCAAAGACATGATCTCCTACAGTGAATGGACCCTGCTAGAACATAAGTTCATGGGCTCTTGCCCTGCTTTTTGGGGGGTAGGCTCCCTTCCTCAGGCCGAGTAGCTGTACACACAGAACTAGATTTGCGTTGGCATAAAACCTGAACTTGAAACATGATCCCTGGGAAGGAGACCATGGGCCGGAAGACTCTGTGAGCTTCTTAGAAGGGAGCAGGGTGACTTGATTATTCAGAAGGGCCCTGAGTGTCAGGCCAGAGGTGAGGAAGAAGGAAGGCAGGGGTTTCAAGCAAGAGGGTAGAGTTCATGGTGCAATCTACAGTCATTCCTTTGGCTTCACTGCAGAGGATGGGGGCAAGCTGGGGGAAGAGACTACTTTGCAGGCAATTGGCACAGTACAGAACAGAGACAATCAGGCTCTGAGTATGTAAAAGTAAGACTGGACATCTGTTTATGTTTCCCACACAAGAATTGATAGACAATTAGAGATATGAAACTATTTCTCTCCTGGTGTCTCCCCTGGATTCCCAGGCTTTGCAGAAATCCGTTAATCTGGTCTCTTTACTGCAAGGCCTTTGTCAGTGTGTTCAAAACTCACTGTCACCCCCACTCCCAGTGAGACATCTCCTCCCCGTGCCCGGCTGTCTTGGACCTGCTGTCCGACCTTGGGCATGTAAGTTCCTCCTTCTGCTTCCCTATAACCCTTGGACCAACTTACCCGAGTGAACAGACTTTAAGTTCTTTATTCCTGGTCAACAATTCTGCTTTCTTTTGTATCCCTCCACTCATTGTACATGCTTTGGAGTCTCTTCAGCACTGGGCATAGGTTTTCTATGTTTAAACTTTTCTACACACTCTAAACCTATTATTTGAAGTTTACCTTCCCACCATTAGGATCATAGGAGCTTAGAGCTCAAAGTGATCTTAGGGACAAACTGGTCTGAGTCATTTCTTTTACGGAAGAGACCAATGTGCTCGGGGAGATGGGCCAGCACCACCGTACAGATAACTAGTGTTTCTAGATCTGGTCTTCTAATTCCCAGTTGAACATTTTTTACAATAGGCCAGGTATGACAAGTTTTATTGCTCATAGCAACTCAGTTGGCTGCAAGCGAAAGCCTGGAGCAACATGGTGAAAAGAAATCTGAGAACTTCTGTGGGCTTACTGGAGAAGACTCTTCATGTGGTCGGCCTAAGCTCAAGATGGAGACTGGTGGTGTGTTGGCTTTTTATTTCTGGTGCAACTTTAAAGACGTCAACCCTTCCAATTTGCAGTTGCTTTAGGGCAGGTGATACAGGTGCTCAAAGCCCCGATGCTGGTTTCTGCTCACCCTTGACATTGGCTGAGCTCTGACATCTCAGTTCTTGGCTTGTGTGCTAGGAATAGCAGAGAGGAGGTCATGTTCCAGGAGAAAGAGCCTTCCCCGGTCCTCCCGCAGCAACATGTGCAGTCCTGGAAATCTGAATCTAGTGCTCAAATGCCTTTTGGACAAGGTTCCCATTTACCATGTCCCAATAGGACAGTGATTAGACAACATGAGCTCTTAGAGCTGGTGACGTTTATGCTGTGGAGGAGAAAGTACCTACAGGTGCTGAGGTGGGTTCTTAATGGTCAGGTACTGCTCACAAGACCTCACCTCATTGTAGCTAGGCCTTCAGTGTCCATCTCTCTTCAGGGAATTCCCAGCATGAAGCTGAGATGTTTTCTTAGAAGTTGAGCTTCTCGGTCAAGAGCTCCCTGAATCAGAACCATCTGAGAAAGCAAGTTTGGCCAACATCTCTCTCACCAAAGTACTTGAGTCATAAGGGTTTTTATGGCCAACTCCTTTTTTTCTTCTTTTTTTTCTAAAGAGGGACTTAGACAAAGGTCTTTGGTGGGGGGGGGGGCAAAAAGCATAAACCCATTCAGACTAACTTCAGTGAAAAAAAGAGAAGTGACTCAAAGTATATCTTTCAAGGAACCCAAGGGCAAGAGAGAGGAAGTTTTAAGTCCTGGACCTCATGAGAGCTATATTTAGGAAACCTGTCAGCAACAAACCAGCATCTTCACTCTCTTGGTCTCCATTGGAGCTGTGACTTGCTTTCTCTTGGTTCCCCCAAAAGCCCTCATTGTTCTCCCTCTCTGCATACTGGCTTTCCCTGCAATCACGGGCATTGGAAAAGGGATTCTCCGGACCTGGCTTTTCACCCCTGAGCAATTCAGATGCCCAAGAGAGACTCACTTGAGTTTAGGAGTCCTAGTGCCAAATTCTTAGTAAAATTGATTGCAACATACGTCCTCCCTGTGACCTGGATGAGTGATGGTAGGAGGCAGGGTCATACTGTACAAATATGAATTCTCTGGATTTGTTTGAAGAAATATTTGGACAGACTACTTAAGAGTATAAGTGGAGCCACTGAGGGCTCTGAAAGGTGACCTGTAAGCTCCTATGCAAAAATTAAGGTGGTGGTGTGTCTGCCTTGTTCTGGAGCAGGGGTTGGGTAGGGGCTACAGCCGTCAAGATGGTAGAAAACTGGGCTTTTCATGGCACCAAAATGTTCATATGACTACATTCATAAATGCTTGCATGGACAAAACTATCCCGTGTGTGGAGGGAGACTGTTGATCTGGGGTCAGAGACAGCACATGAGATACCAAATCCAGAAGCAGAAGTCAGAGGCTCATTGGATTTTTGGGAAACACAACAGAGAGAGAATCCTAGATTTTTTTCCTCTGGAATTGGAAAGATTTAAACCAGGCTCTTCTAAATCTATAAACGACAGAGCGGCCATGGCTGACTTGTGGTTAATATTACATTTGTTCCTTACAGATCTCAAAAGTAAATATCACTGTTACTTTCAGCGGTGGTTCCAGTTAGTTAGGGTTTAGTAATAATGCGGGTCCAAACCTCTTTTACTGTGACCTCTGGGTCACAGTAGTTTTTAGTTTCTCCTTTTAATCCTGAACAATTCCTGTCGAGCCGTGGTTCAAAATCAGAATAGACTGGAAAGTGAGTTGGGCTTTAGCACAAAGATACCCCTACCATTATAGAGATACTTCAGAGCCACTCCTGCCCTCCTGACTCTTAGCAAAGCACATTTTTCATGGCACCGAACTGCTGTTGGCCCAGTATTTTTGACACACTGGAGGGCACCTCCAGTACTACTTTGGAACTACATTAGGTCAATCAAGCTTTCTTGTTAATGCCACATTAATGTGGCTTTCTGTTTCTGCCCTTAAAAGGGGCCCTTTCTTCACGTACTGCTTGGAGCACTGGGTGTTACACACAAACAATGAATCATGGAACGCTACATCAAAAACTAATGATGTAATGTATGGGGATTAACATAACATTAAAAAAAGAAAGAAAAAGGGGCCCTTTCTTGACCTTTGCAATTAATTATTGTGTTTTTTTTCTTGTAAATAAGCAAGAAGCAATATAGCATCGTAATTAAAGACACAGGCTCTCGGGTCAGACAGACTTAGGTGAAATAGCATCCCTACTATTTATTTTATGTGTGTCCTTAGGCAAAGTGCATCACTGTTCTCTCAATCATGTGTACCCTTTGCAAAGCATCAGCTAAGAGATTTACATAGATTATCTCTTCAGTTTTCATGACAAAGTGGTGAGGTTGCTGTACTAAGCTCCATGTTACAGATGATAAAACTAAGGTAAGGTTTAGGGAGGTTAAACTTCTCACCTAAGCAGTAATGATAATGATATTGAATGTTAAATAGTTATAGTAGTTATTTTAACCGTTTCTGAGGGCTTATCGGATCCCATGTACTCTTTTTTTTTTTTTTAAGATTTTATTTATTTGACAGAGAGACACAGCGAGAGAGGGAACACAAGCAGGGGGAGCGGGAGAGGGAGAAGCAGGCTTCCCGCAGAGCAGGGAGCCCGATATGGGGCTCGAACCCAGGACCCCAGGACCATGACCCGAGCCGAAGGCAGACGCTTAACGACTGAGCCACCCAGGCGCCCCTATCCCATGTACTCTTATAAATACTTGGCACATGAGATCTCATTTCTCACAACAGTGCCCAAGATCAGCCAAAGTGCTCTTTGAAGCTCAAGGGTTTATAAGGAGGGGGGATCTTATAAAGCCCACCTGGATATGACAGGCATTGGCAATACTCAAGCCACTTATCCAGGTTCCTTAGAGCTTGGTTATAAACATCCTTAGGCAGGCTGCACGAGGCTCCGCCACCTCTTCTGCCCCTACCCACTCTCACTTCATTACACCCTCTACTTGCATTGCCCACCATCGGTTCCCCTTGGAGCTCTGGGACTGGAAAAAGACTTCCCCAAGCCGTTTAAGGTCCTGTGGTATTGTACTCTCTCTACAACACAGCAGACCTTTGGCATTTATAAATCAGACAAGCACGGTTCCATCTATTTTTGAGAAGCTTGATGGTCTGAGAATTGTTAGTACTTTTGCTGGGACACAAGTTTGAATCCTGCACAGCAAAGAGGTGATATGCAAAACTTAGTGTTTTTGTGAAAGAAACTGTCTCCTGGCCTGGCATTTGTCTTTGTTCTCTGTTCAGAGATGTATAAACCGCCTGCATTAGTGCCATCAACGTCATAATTAGTAACTTAATAAATAATGTCATTTATTGAGTACCTATGTGTCAGACACTGTGTTAAGGGCTTAAATGTGAAATCGTTAAATTAAATAAGCATGATGTTCAAATATAACCTACAATATTATTTTTTCCCTCAAGCCATCACTTCAGAATGTATTTGTACCATATACTGGTTTCGAGGAAATGTTTGGGCTTACTGTTAAGACAATTCTATAATCATTTTACATTATAGAACTTTAAAAAAATTTTTTTTTGCAGTCAGGAAGTGTGTACATTTTACACTGGGCTGTCTGTCTCAGACTCAGATTATTTTGTATCTATTGTGTTGGCCCTTTAGCCAGGACTTAAATTTTGATATTCTTTTTCATAGGTGTGGCTTCTTAATCTTTACAACAATTAGGTGAGTGAGATGTTAGTGTGTCCATGTTACAGATGAGAAAACGGAGACTCAGAAAGGCTGAGTGAGTTGCCTAGAAATAGAATTTGAACCCAGGTTTGTGGGAATATTTAAATACTACTCTGTGTATTTGCCAACACATAAAAAAAGGAATTTCTTCTGAATGTCTAGAGTGAAAGATACTGCTTTTTTTGATCTTAGGGTGAAATGTTATGTAATAAAGAAAAAATTTCCTCTTCCATTTAGAACTTCAAACTTGTACATGACTACATTGTATAGTGCTCAAAATTTCACTTGTGGTATTTACAAGAGAACTGGATATTTCTACTTTCATTTTCTACATGTTCATCCACCCAAATGCTTGGGTAGAACCTATATATTGGTTCTATCTCCTTAGCCCCTGAAGTCTTTCTCAAGCACTATAACCAACAATTTTAATTGTTGATGTTCTTAATATGTATTCTATAGAACACTTGTATTTATAGGTACTTAAAACAGGCCCAAGAAAATTAAGTACTTGGTTGGATGATTGATCATTGGCCTATCAATCAATCTTTAGCTTGTATCTGTAGGCTGTTTGCAGTCCATTCTGTTGTTAAGCCCTCCATTGTCCTAGCCTTTAGGGAAGGTTGCCCACACCTCCCTGTTACCCATTTTGTCATTGTTGTTAAGTATTTGCTTTTCTCCTTAAGAGTAATTTAAATATTGGAAAAACAAAGTATTTGGAGACAAGAAGTAGGGAATTACAGTATGCCAGAGGGATTTGATAGCCTGATTGAGAATATTCCATCTTTCAGGCACAGAAAAAAAAAGAAAAAAAAAAAGAAAGAAAAAAAAAGAAAGAAAGAAAACGTCAGATACTTAAGGAAAAAAATAAGGGTTTTATTTGGCTCTGTAAAGCGCCTGTAGGGGAACCTGGGTGGCTCAGTCGTTAAGCATCTGCCTCTGGCTCAGGTCATGATCCCAGGGTCCTGAGGAAGTCAGGGTCCGCAGGAAGCCTGCTTCTCCCTCTCCCACTCCCCCCTGCTTGTGTTCCCTCTCGCTGTGTCTCTGTCAAATAAATAAATAAAAAATCTTTAAAAAAAAAAGATTCTAAATCTCCTGTATTTTAGAAGATTTTTGGCAATGTCCATAAAGTTTTTTTGGTGTACTTTATATCATTTTTGTCTTTCCATGCTATCCAAAAAAACCACTAGTGTTTTTTTTTTTTATTATTATTATTCTGTATATCCTACTTGAGAACAAATGCCACTTTTTTGACCTGCATTAAACAGGCCATTGTTATAGGGAAGAGCTGTTCTAAACTCACCCTGCATAGCACTAGATCTTCCCCACCCAAAATAAATGTTCCTTTATTTTGAAATAGGAAAAGAAAATTCTTTGAGTGAGGAAAGTTATTTTGAAAAAGAAAGAAAGCCAAATTGCTTTACAGAACCACTCACAATCTTAGGAAAAAGAAGATTTGCATAGGTCCTCTTAGTGGTCCCTTAGTTATAAATCTCTGTTAATTCCAGGAACAGTTATTTCTAAACTCCTCCACCTGTACTATTCCTGTCACTGAGATGGTTTTTAGCAAAAATAGGAGGCCGTGTAGTTAGCAGGAGAAGAGGTAGCCTGGGAGTTAGAAGTTTTTGCGCCATTCTTCTGGTACTGGTTGCATTGCCTTGGGCAATTAGCTTACCTTTTCAGTAGGGTCTTTTGCTTACCTGCACGTGGGGTTAATAACAACTTCCTACCTGTCGTGAAGAACTGGTATGAGGATCAAATGGAATGGGGGCGGCAGAGCACCCAAATGGAGGTTCTGTGCATGTTTAAGGTATGACATTATTTTTGAGATGGAGAACCTCTGCAAGCTGTATGTGGTCCCAGAGAACATCACACACTGAATGAAAAATGAAACAGGAAATGGTGACAGGACTGTCTGATGCTAAAAGGATGTCTAAGGTATCTACACTGGCTGTCAATCGGATGAGGAACAGGAAAAATAATGATACTATCTGAACCGTTTTTTCACCTAAACGCAAATTTACGAAGCCATGAGACAAAGTTAGCTTGGCATGAATTTATATGCCTGAACTTGTACCCCATATGCCATGGTGTCACTGGCATAGAGTGGGTTTAAAAGAAGATGGATTGCTACACACACCTCCGTAGCAATTTCATTTTATTATTTCCCATTTAGCATGCCCACCAGCTTTCCCTCACAGTCTGTTGGCCAAACACAAACAGAATCTGTCTTCGAGTTGTAAGTTTTAGAATCCTCCCTTTTAAAACAAAAATTCTTTTTTGGGGCAAGTTTGTTTTGAAAATATCAGAACCAAAAATTTCAGAATGTTGAAAGCATTATGTGTCCTATTTATAAGCATAATGACAATATTAACTCTTAAGGCTCACTACAAGGAAAACATTAAAGTCTGAATGTAGACTTGATCAGAGCCCACCCCCCCCCCAACCTGTTCATACACAAGTATTAAGTTGGGCCATCAATGAATGCAGACGTCCTACTTAACTCTTTGTAGGAGGCAATTCAAAAATAGCTGCCATATCTAAAAATCAAATTGGGGAATCCTAAGAATTCTACCCACTCATCAGAATTTTGATACCTAATATTCATGTGGAAGCAAATTGATTTTGTCTCCATCAGATTACTCTGTTAGCGTGCAGTTGAGTCTCCCATTGTCCTGGGCATCTGTGTTAGTGTGCATGGGCTCCTGCTAACATTTATTGCTGTTACTTTCCTCCACTGGCCAAGATACTCTAAAACATCCCTGTGTTTGAGAATAGTGGAGCTGTTCAAATTGGGCACTTGCCCCCTTTAGTTAAATACAGTGTATAAACCAGTGCAGAGTCGGTGAAAAAATCATCATAGTCTCAGGGGACCTGTGTTTGGAAGCAAGCCCTGCCATTTTCTAGCATTGTAGCCTTGAACCATAGTGTCTTCATCTGTGACATGTTCTCCAAGATAACCGTTATTCCCTTTGTCACTCAAGAGGCAAAAATCAAATGAAATGATACCTGTCCAAGTGCTCACTGAAGTTTAGTATACTGCACCAACATCAGTCATTGCTGTCCTCTAAAGTCAATGCTGTCTTTTCTGGTTTTGACCATGGCAATGGTTGGGACTCAAAGCTGTGGGGAGGCTCTCTCTCTTACCCAGACAGGGCTCTGTACATTTAAATTCAGTTGTCTCCATGACTTTTGTGAAATGGAGAGTCTTTTTAGCAAAAGCACTCTCCTGTTGGATGTGGGAGCCTGCTGTAGGATCAGGAATACCTGTGGTTGGCAAGGAGCTAAGAGATAGTAGCAGCAGACCAGAAAGACTCTACTCCTAGAAGTCCTTGGGTGGTGGCCCAAGGGCTGTGTGGAGTGAGACACCTAAAAACTCATAGTTAGTGCAGATCAGGATGAAGAGATTTCCTAGGGTAGAGCATCAGGAGTCCACAAAGTCAGCTTGGCACTGTTCTATGGCCACAAACAGTAAATGCATGCCTTCCTGTGATGCCAACAGGGGGGACAGAATAGAAGAGTCGGGAGAAATAGTGTAAATGGTCCACAGTGTGAAGTGTACCTATGGAGGCCACATAAATTAGATCATGTTTTTATGGAGCAACACAGAGAACAACAGAATAGCCAGAGACAGAATGAGGCAGAGGACCAGGGTGGGCTGGAGTTTCATTTCCCACAAAGATTTTTGCACTTATTTTAACTGCAAAACACTCCTCAAGGGGTTCTCATCAACACACATTGATAGCCTAAACTGTTTCTGTACTTCTATCTTTGTCTGCCTCTCTCTGCAAATAAATTCAATATATGTTACTTAAAATGATCATGGATTGGGGCACCTGGGTGGCTCAGTCAGTTGAGTGTCTGACTCTTGGTTTCTGCTGGAATTATGATCTCATGGGTCATGGGACTGAGCCCGCCTCTGGCTCTCTCTGCTCAGCGGGGAGCCTGCTTGAGATTCTCTCTCTCCCTCTGCCCCTCCCCCCGCTCATGCATATTTTCTCTTGCTCTTTCTCTCTTTTTAAAAAAATTGATCATGGATTACTCTATTAGAATGGAGAAAAAAATGCCACTGCATTGAATTTTCTTAATGAGTTGGATGACTTCACTTCTGCGTTCAAGAAAGGAGTCAGTAGAAGAAAAATTCCCCAAAATTAACTTCATTATTTCTCAGGTGGAGGGAACGAGCGACAAACATGATTGCTATATTCATTAAACCTTCACTATGTCTTTATTGTTCAAGTGATTATTTAGTGAGTGCAAACCCGCCAGTCCATCCATTCATCCAGTTATTCAGTGATTACTAAGTGAAAATGAGAACATGAAGATGCTTAGCTCATGATCATTTTTCAAGGAATTTATAAAATAACAGGAAGATAAGTTAGTCACACAAAGAACTGGGGAAAAAATAAGGTGGTTGTCAGAAAAGAGGTTCAAAATGTTATGAACACTCGAATACTGCTAAGCCTCTGGTTTTATTTAGAAGCTGGAGGTAAGTATGGAAGCTATCAGAACACAGGGGGAGACTGATGTGGTGTTGATGAGGAGGCTAGATGGTGTCTGGGACAAGGGGAAAGGTAGACAAGAACTGGAAAAAAAATGTAAAACAGAGGGACAAATGTCTGAAGTATTGGCAAAGCTGAGTCATCAGTTCTTGGCAATAATTTAAATGAAAGCTCTGAGATACAGAATGCAGTTTAAAAATGATTTTTGAAATTTCAGTTTGGGTAGCAGGGAGGTCTAGAAGTAGTTTCCCAGTGCAGGGGAGAGATGATGGCTTGATTTTAGGCTGAGCTTAGAAATCCAGGGTAAGCCTAAAGGTACAGGTTTACAGATGTCTACTACAGAAGTAAAGCCAGGTCATTTTAGGACTAGACCTTATATGTCAAGGAAGACTAAGGTATAGAAAAGTTAAGGAATAACGAATAATCAAACTGGTGACCACTGAGCGTTCCTCAGCAAAGAGTTTCTAAAACTAACTTTTTTTTTTAAGAGACCTATAAAAGACACAGATCTTGTATCTTGCAGCAAAACATCTACTTGAATTGCCAACTTTGACTTTAGTATTGAACGTTTGGTTTCCTCTAATCTTACGTGTGGTCTTGGATGGTGCTTGTTGTTCAATCCCATGTGTGGTTTGTTTTAAGTTTCCATTTGTCTACTCTTAAGCCTAAATGTGTTACAGAAATATTAATGACTCCCCATGCTTTTGCCTTCAGTAATTTAAAATAATTTGTTTAAGTAGTCAGAGGAAATAGTGACTTCAGCTTTCTCCCCAGGAAAAAAAAAAAAAAAACATAAATAAATGAGAGTTTGTTCCCTGGGGATTAAAGATGAGTTTTCTTCTAACAGGGCATGCCTATTATAAAAACAGATCTACATTTAATTTGTCTCCCAAAGAAAAGCCTGTATTAAGGTATACGGTCAGTATGTGACCTGCGGATGTTCATTTGTAGATGTGCAACAAAAGATTAAAATTAAAGATGATGATTCAAATTTGGGGGCAGAGTTCATCTGTTCCCTGGGGGAAGGGAAGTCACTTTTCCTGCAGAATAACTCTCAGAAATTAGCCTGCTCTGGGGCACCTGTGTGGCTCATCCGTTAAGCATCTGCCTTTGGCTCAGGTCATGGTCCCAGAGTCCTGGGATTGAGTCTCACATCGGGCTCCATGCTCAGCAGGGAGCCTGCTTCTCCTTCTGCCTCCCACTCTCCTTGCTTGTGTGTTCTCTCTCTCTCTCACTGTCAAATAAATAAATTAAATCTTTATTAAAAAAAAAAAAAAAAGAAAAAAAATTAGCCTGGTCTGATTGCACTTTTTCTACCAGCCAGTCACAACAAGAATTGAAAGGAGAGTTAGGCTTGTGTCCCAATTTGCTGTCCAAGGTCCAATCCTGCCAAAGCAGAGCCTCCAGAATTGTACTTTCTCCAGTCCAACCAGCAAGAAAGAAAGGCAGCGCGTATTCAGCTTTTTTTTTCCCCAAATGCCACTTATAAGAGATTGACAGAGCCTTCTTAAGTTTCCCTAGAGTTTTAGCCATCCAAATCTACAAAGCACTTGTTCTCTTTAATGTATGCTCTTTTTAATTAGGAAAGTGAGATGTTTAAGAAGCACCCCCAAAAAAATTCATATGAATAAACAGGAAAGCTGAGTCAAAGAACTAATTATACCTTGATACTTGCATTCTGCTGCTAGTAGGCAGAGCTTGGAGTCCTTGCTCTAATTGCCGTATGCTCCCTGTTTTAACAAAAGAGAAAAAGTCTTACACCACTTCATTTACCTGCTTTTGGTTGATGGCTATCAAGCCACACCTTCCAGTCCCAGCATCTCTTCCCAAAGACCCTGGTTCATATCATCTGATCCCTCCTACTCAGATTCCACATGTTTAGTGTTAAATACTGTTCCCTCGCTTCTGTCCAAATTATCACTGCTTCAAATTCTGTTGTCTCCTAGACTTATATTTTTGGATTTCTCATTGTCTTTTTTTTTTTTAAACCAATAGTCATAAATTCTGTTGTGTTATTCAATAGACTTTGACTTAACTGATCCAACATTATTTATCATTGCCTTCCAGCCAAGTCTGGCCTTTTATACTTTCTTGAATGCTGTATTTATTTTATCTGTTGTCTTCTCCAGGGCTGGCACTACATTTATGCTATTACAGAGTAATATATCCTATACTTTCTTCTGGTCTAAACTCTTCCATCATGCTCCACGTTATAATCAAAGTTCACACAAGCCTTTTATTTTTCTGATTTTATAAGGCACATTTAGCTGGAATCTTTTGACCTGGCCCTTGGGCTTTATAGAATTCTTGTGTTTCCTAATCTGTTTACATCAGATTAGAAGATATTTATCAAATCATTGTCCTTTTGTTGTTACCAGGTTCAGTGCAGCTGGGTTTGTAACAGAAAACGTCCAAGGAGCCTCTTGAGCTTCTTACAGCATAGAGCAAGTCATACGTCAAGTATACACGTGACTGTAAACTAAAGTCAAATAAGATGTAAATTTGACATCTTGTCGTTCCACTTATACTAGAAACAAGGAGACAGCCTAGACTTCTCATTCTTCTGTATCTCTCACTACTTTCAACCTAGAATGAGCTACACTATAGATGTACAGTCCTCACCAGACATATCAACACAGTCACACCAGTAACCCCGTGTGCTGAGTGCATGCTCTCTACCTGGCACTTGCATACCTTCTCTGTAATCCCCACAGCCTTGCGAGGTAGGCGTTTCACATATGAAGAATCTGACTCTGAAAGAAGTTACATAACTTAATGTGCCTGCGCTAAGACAACCAGTAAGTGGCAGGGCCGACGTTTATAGCCACTTATAAGTGAAAAGCCTGTGCACGATTCCCTCCTCATTACTACGCAACGCTGGAGTGTGGATACCTGTGTTATCACCTCAGATCCTTCTACAGATAACAGTCTTGAGAGTGTGTATATATGCTGCACTAGTCTAAAGATAAGGGTATTCTGAGATTTCTTAAAAAAAAAAAAAAAAAAACTTTCCAAAGGCTTGAGGTTATCTGGGTTTATGCATGTTCTCAGCATCTCCTGCTAAAAATGCCCCAATTCCATCATTGCCTCATCAATTCATGCAGGGTCTGCTTAAAGGATAGGAATAAAAATCAGCCCTTCATCAGCTTGGAGAAGGGGTAACAGACTGGCTTCAAGTCTGTAGGAACCTGTCTCTTATTAGATGTCCATCCTGGCTTTTGTTCACACATAAGGTCATTAGATAGTATATCCTCCTTTCCATGTACAGGATTTTGCCTGCAAGATCCCATTAGTGCTAATGGGTCATTTTAACTTGCATCACCTCCAGGATCAAAAAGAGAAGCTGCGTCTTTGATGAAGGGCTAATGCCTACATGGGGCTCAGGCCACTTAAGGGTTTCCTTTGCTCTCTTCATAGGCCAACCCACCAGGGGACTTTAGACCACCATCTACTATACGAAGAGTTTATAAAGACAGTATTAAGTGGTGGTGCTAAGTGCAGCCTCAGTAATGAAAATGAGAATGCATTCCCTACTTATAAATCACACTCTCATCCACCTTAGTGTAGGATTGAGGCTTGTATCCTGCACTACTTGAATCAATATTTTCTGCTCTTTAATAACACAAGGGAAAGATTACTACTTCTTTTCAGTAATCTCTGAAAAGTTGTTCGGGCGCATATGTTTGCCAAGAAGAAAAAAACAGGATCGTTGCAGGAAGCAGGGAAAGGAAGGAAAGAAGCTTTTTAGAATTAGCTCTCACCACGTGTTGCCTTAGCATTCTTCCTTTCTTGATTCCTTTCTACTGTGACCTCAGTCCATCAGGTGGCTGACAATGTGTATTGAGTGCCCATTGTGCTTGTCCCCCAGTATGAGGCACTGGGGGAGAATGTGAAACAAAGAGAGACACAGTCTGTCTCTTCCAGGAGGTTACAACTGGAAAGAGGAAGGATGGTTAGCAAACATGTAGTGTCCCATACATAACTTTCAGTATGAGTTCTACCTCCAAAAAGCCCGAAGCAGTGCCGAGAATTCTTCACTTAACTCCCCTCTGTTCTCTAACACAACATCCATTAGGCCTGGAGGAGAGCTGAAATTTTCTAACAAATTCAGTTCAACAAATGAATGGAGGGAGCCTCTCCTTGCATTGATGTGTGATGTGTAACAGTGTAAATCTCTGCCCAGAATCTCAGATGTGCAAGAAAGGTAACTCTCTATTTTTCTATAACTCATCTTGGTTTCCAGTTTGAGTTCTGATTCTTTGAGTTAGTGAAAATGTAATCTCAGGCAATTTTAGCTTCCTTATTTCCCTGAGATTGTGTCTAAATTATTTGGGGGGGGGGGCGACTTCACTGTACCAATCTTTGGGGAGATTACACAGGAGCTGGTCTCTAGTATTCTATATTCATAACTTAAGTGCCCACTAAATTGCCAGCATCATCATTCTTGTGTGCATGACCCATTAAGGTCATTCTTTTTCTGTTTATTTCTGTGAAACTCTGGGAATTGTGGTGCTCCCATACCACAGCTGGAAAATGGGAAGTTCTGTGAGGCTAAGTTCCTAGCATGTCTAAATCTACCAGGCACTCATGTTTTCCCAAGGATTTCACTGTTGCCTCTGGGTTCTCTTGAGGAAGTGCACACTAATCAATGTCATTCTCTAAACTTACCTAAAGTTTTGACCTCCACCGGGGCTCAGCCCTCAAATTAGAGCACGGTGTCTGCTTTTTGGTATTCATCGATGACGATGCTCACATTTCTTTTCTTCCAGTTTTCTCTCCTGTTTGCCTCATGAGGGGCAGGAAAGATTTATTCTTCTCATGTAGTTGCCCGTATATTCTCTCTCTTTCATTTCTTTAAGAGTCTTGGCTTTTAAGACTTAAATGCAGAAAGGTAATTTGGTATCTTTGGTTTTTGATTCTTATCCTTTCTCTGAGATAATGAAAACACAATGACTTTAAATTTAAATGAGGGGAAAAGACCATGGAGAAAAAGGAAATAGGGTGAAAAAAACAAGATATTTCAAAAATAGTATCCCATCTCAGATGTAAACCATCCTATTCTTTAATATTAAGAATATAGTTAGTAGTCAAAGATGTTTTATTTAAGAGGGGAAGTAAACACATTCAGTCCCTTCCATACAAATTATGCAGGATCAGTGGCATCCTAGTGTAATATCTAGAGCTTTAGTTAATAGGTCAGGGACCTAAGTTCTCGGTTTCTAGGGCTAAATGACTTTAAGCAACTCACTTTACTCAGTACAATTCAGGACTGTTGTATCTGTGGTTTGATTTCAGCCTACTTAAAATCTACTAGGTTAGCTTATCACTGTTTCACGGATGCTGGCAGAAGACAGAAGCTTTCTGGGTCAGAGACCAAGAACTTTATTACTCATGATTCAACAAACAGGATGAGCATTCACTTGGGTATCAGTTCTCCTTTATCCCAAGTCCCATGAAGACAACACAGAGGGACCCAGAGAAACATTAGGAATGTAGGAGTTTTGTGTTACATTGGGGAAAAGGTATCAGGTGGTATGAAAGTTAGGATGGTTGAAATGAGAGAGAAAATTCAACTGACAATGAAAGGTCAGAAAAGTAGATAGCTCAATAGAGTATGTTAGCAGAGCTTTTAAACAGGAACATATATTATGGAATGTGGGGGTCACCCTCTATATATTCTGCATTGATTGTTTACTAAAGTCAGTGAATTACATCTACTCAGTGCCATACAGATATGGCAAATAATCTTTGATAGGAAATGAAACAAAATCAAACATGGATTGCAATATTTCTTTTAAGTAGTGGTCCATGAAGTTGGGAAATCTCACACCTAGAGACATGAAATGACAAAGCAGAGCAAAGTGTTCCATTAGAAACTGCAATAAAATCAGAAAAAATAAATAATAACTTGTTAACAGATCCCAGAGCAGCATAAAGAATTCAGTGGCATAAAACAAAATCTGAAAAAGGATGTACTATTCAGATATGTGCAGACTATTATGGGAGTCAGTTAGTGAATACGATAAGTACAAGTAAGGATAATGGTCTTAAGCCTAATATAAAAGATAATTGTGGGACCTAGAGAGAATTTGTTGAGCTTCTGATGAACTGAAAGACCCAGAGTTCTCTAAGCAGAAGGTTGACTGAGTATCTACTTCCTATTTTACTGTAGTGGATACTTCCTATATTTATTTTATCTCATTTAATTCTCATGAAAACCTATAGAACAGATTTTATCATTCGTATTTTAGAAATGAGATTTCTAATGATCAAAGAAACTGAAAAAAAAAAAGTTAAAAGCCGTAGAGTTGGTAAATAACCAGGCTTGGATTTCAGTGCAAGGATATGCAACTCCATGGCCCATATTCCTTTCACTTGGCTACCCTGTATTGAGCTTATTCAATTCTCTGTGGAAATAGCTTCTAGAAATGTCTTTGAGTGCTGATATATTACCCAAACACTTCTGTGTTTTACACTTATAGGAAGATATCTAATTATAAGTTGACTTTTTAAAATTAATTTAATGAAATATAAACCAAACTGTTTTTTTTTTTCTGACCTACTATATGTTTAAAGGAATGACAAGTTACTTTTGTGACCAAAACTTTGATCTTCCCACAGGTGACTTGTATATAGGAGGAGTGGCTAAAGAAACATACAAATCTTTGCCGAAACTTGTCCATGCCAAGGAGGGCTTTCAAGGCTGCTTGGCATCAGTTGATTTAAATGGACGACTTCCAGACCTCATCTCAGATGCTCTTTTCTGCAATGGACAGATTGAGAGAGGATGTGAAGGTACTAGATCTTTGTTAATCAAACTTTAAGTAATTCTAATTCCACCCATAAATAAGAACAAATCTCTCCAGTCAGCAAAATTTATTTCTGCCTACTGTTCAAGCCCCAACATAGGGCTTAGAAATCCTTATTTGTGTTTTTCACTTTTCATCCCATAAATCCTAAATTTTCTGGACTGTTTGCAAACCTACAATAAGGCCTTATGTAAGATGGGGGCTCTGTGTATGGATTTTGTTATTTTCTGCTCCTTTGTATTCTATAGTCTGCCTAATTAGTGTATTAATCAGTTCTGCAATGCCTGCTTTATAACATTAAATAGATAACCCTCTCTGGACTTAAAAAGTAGATTTGCTCCAGTAAGTGTCAATCAATTTGATACTGTTTGTTTCACATCTACATTCAGCAAGATATAACAGGACAATAAAGTAAAGTTACGCATTGTCACATCACTATTTGGTTTTTATCTACCTAGCACAAGTTTCTTCTGTATATCATCAGTTTGTTTTAGCAAAAATTGGTTTCTTCTATTACCCAAGACTAATATTCCTTATTTGAGAAATGTGCTCAAGTATCTTTCTGTTCTTTTGTGCTCTCTATCAGACTAAGATCTGTAGGAGTACTTTTTGATTGCTACTTTCATTTTAGATAATTTTCATTTCAACACCTCAGATTATTTGAGCCAATTCTCCCTCCAGAAATGTAATTTAATCACATTATCCTGAAGTTGGGGGCTCTGAATGTGTTGCTGCTTCTCCTTTAATGTTGAAAACAGTTTGGGCTATTTTGAAAATTTTAGATTCATAAGGAAATTTCATATGGGAGAGGCAAAGAAAGACATGCGCATTCCTGTCCCCCAGGAGATTATGAATCATCTCTTCTTGGCCAAAATAATGCCATTAGATTTAGCAATTACCTAAGTATGTGGAGGGTTTTTTTATTTGAAAATACATTTTTTTTCTCTTGGTGATATATATTCCTCTGAAAAGTCAGGTGAAATTCAAACTGTGTTTTAATCCTGCCAGAAGATAATGCTATTTAATAGAAGCCTCTGTTGAATTTTTTTAATGTTATTGCTATATTTATTTTCTTTATTTCAATTTTGGTATAACACTTGTAAAACAAAGAGAAACTCTTTTCTCCGTTTACCAAAGGAAACAAGATCATTAAGTGAATAATCCCTTCTACTGCGTGGATATAAGAATGTGGTTCATAACTTGGATTTTTGGAGGTGATCTAACCAGTGAGAATATGTACATTAAAAAAAGGGAAAAAAATACTACAAACTCCTGACAGTTTTTTTTTTTTTTTTTCAAAAATAGGCCTTTCTACAAGTTGCTTGGTAAATGACTTCTCACCTACAAGGAGATGTTAGGAGCAGACAGACATGTTCACAGCTAAACACCCACAAGATGGAAAACCAAACGCACACACATTGACCCCCCACCACGGGCACATAGGTGATGTGTGTGGGTGGGTAGAAGGGAAAACTAACGAGGGGAAGCTGTACTAAGAAAAGAATATTTGCAGAAATGATACTTGGTTTTATTTTCTAACATAATTTATTAAGCATCTTGGTTAAGATGATTATACATCCTCTTGGGTAACAAACTACTATTTGAACATTTGAAATCGTTCAGTAGGTTATGACCTTGGTTCCTTCCTTACCTTATCTAGGATGTTTTAATATCTGAGCTTTAATAATTCTTAGCTCTTTTTAACCCCCTTTTTTTAATTCTTAGAATGTTACCATGTCCCTGCCTTTCTGCATTGACACTTCCCTGATTTTTCCATTCCAACATCAAGATTAACAACTTTTAATTTATGATTATTTCTATCCTCTACAATTCCTAAGAATAATCTCAGTTATACCTGCCATAGGTGTAATTGATGAGGTACATATGTTTTTAGGATTAATGATCAAATTCTAGACGATTGATCAATTCTCTCTCTAAAGATAGTTGTCTCATGGAGTTTTAAATCCAAATCACATTGGAATCACCTTTTATATTACTAGAAATACTATAAATGTGACAAAAACCAAATGATATCTTTCAAGATTTTCCCTCATTCCTATCCAACAAGACCCATGAATCTCCAAGCCCCTTTCATGTAAAAAGTTTGTGGTCTTTCCTAATAACCACTCGCTGCCTTCCATTTTTAACTAATTTGCATTGGCTAATAGCTGCTTATAACACACTAGCGAGGGGAGGAAGCTTGCCTTGTCCAAGTCCCTTCAGATGAATGTTTCTACAAACTTGAACCAGTATCAGAATCCCCTGGAGGATTGTCAAAACCCAAATTACAGAACACTACCCCCAGGGTGGCTACTTCAGCAGGACCCTAAAATTTATGTTTTTAACATGTTCTTACAATGATGCTGTTACTATTTTTTCAAGGGCCACATTTTGAAAATCACTGATAGGGTAGCATTTTCCTGCTTGAGTAAGAGAAAATAGAGACTGGTAATCCACCAGTAATCAGGCTTAGTTAAGCTCAATACCAAGTCAAGATAACTTTCGTACATAAATTCAAGGGGAAAAATTAATTCAGACACTCTTTGCATAGTCTCCTACTATTCAGCCCCAGAACTATTATAATAAGTTACAGAAATACTTAATTATTAAAGCTACCATTGATTTAGCACTGGTGACAATAAGTTTACATATGCTTTTTCATTGAATCCTCAAAACTCTGTAAATTAGGTAGTGCTGACTTTTTTTAGATGAGTAAATTGAGCCTCAGAGATGTAAGGTGACCTTCCTAAGGTCACACAGCTCGTACATGGATGATGGAAGCTTTGAACCCAAGTTTACCATACTTGAAAGTCCAGGCATCAAAACACTTTCCTCTCTTGCTTCTTTGGTTTCCAGAGATTTTAGTTTTACCTTCACTTCTTTTCTTTTTCAGACATATCCATATACTTAACCACTTAATACAAATGTCCTTGTGGTTTGTTCCCAATTTTATTCAGTGACAAAATAAAAGAACATTACATAACTAAAGGGAAAATAAATTCAGGGCTTTGTCTTGCGCAAATGCCTGTCAATGTTTAAATGTTGTTCTTAGAAGGTGAGTATTTTGAAAAATGTGTCTCGTCAGGCATTGGCATACATTCTCTTGTAATACATGAATATAAAAAGACTGTTGTGATAATGAAAAAATAATAATAATAAAGCATGTCTTTATGCTCACATAAAGGTTTGGCAGGTACTCTGAGTTGCTGCTCTAGCATATGGGCACGTTCATCTTCAGGATTGTAGTTCTACCATTTTTAGAATTTAGTATATGTTGCAATTGTGTCTCTGATAATTTTTACAGAAATAAAAGTAAAAACGATAATCTGGCTCTTCATCTGTTCCTGTTCCTGCTCTTACCTTCTGGGCAAGTAAGGGAGCAGCCTCGGATTGATAACCAGCCCCCGACCCACACGGGGCGTGCACCATTCCCTGCTCCTCTGCTTGTCCCAGGAGAGAATGTGCAAAGGAGTATTGCTTTAAGAGTTGTTTGTTGTTTTGTTTTGTTTTTCCAAACAATAATTATTTTCAGTCTCTAATGTCATGGGATAAAGATCATTAGACCACTTACCTCTCACAGATTGGAGGAACTGCCAAAACTAAGCAGCTTAGTGGTTCTTAGTTCTTTGGTGAGATAGGTGAGAAAAATGGTGACCTCCATTCAGGGCTTCCAGGCCTGGGAAATTATTATTAATAATAACAACCATTATTATCATTGCCATTAGTATACCTATTATTGCTGTTATTACATAATTAGTTCTTACAATGTTATGGTTTCTTAATTTGTGAAAACTCACATAGGTTAGGCTAAATTCAATAACTTTCTATGAGGAATACCTTTACTGAGAAAATTGTAATAGAAATACTGTTGTAGCGAGCATGTTTAAAAAGACATTTTACGAAAATGTCAATTTACACAAAGGCTAATTACAGGTAGTTCTCATTTATTCACTAAAGCAGTTACCTCACAGGCTCTCAGTGTTAATAGAATCTAATTGGGCCAGTATCATTTTTATATTTCTGTAAAACCTATAAAGTTGTGTTGACTAGAAAATATCTTCAGTGTTCTACTCTAAAACTATTTAGATGGAGGGCTTTCCCTTTTAAACCTTCCCTAAGATAGTCCTTATTAGTGAAGTTCTATTGTAATAAATATTCACAGGGCAGTTTAGAAGAGTTGAAGGGAATTTTGAAGGTGGGGAAGATGCTGACAAAACTCTGAAACTCTTAAGTGGTATAGGCCCAGCCTGGTAAGAACAAAGATAAACATTCCACACTGAAAGTTTGTAGAGGGATTTTTTTTTTTTTTAAGTGGAATGGTATTGCAGTCTGCTTCTTCCATCCCTTACTTGTCTCATCTGCCCTGAATAATATATATAGTACATTTTGATAGTTTGGTGTCACTCTCAAGTCCAGCTGTTGGCAGTGAATGGCTGGCATCACAGTTTCAAGCCTTAATTGCAATAGCAAGATAAAAAGATGTAGAGGGAAAGAGAAATGGAAAGGGATCATTGGTCTGCTAATGACCATGGTCTACACTGTATGTGCACATGACAAATGGTGTCACATGCTCCAAATAAGCAATGTGATCACTTTGGTAATGCATTCATATGTATCCAAGAGAGGAAAAAATACAAAAGCTCTTTTGATTTCTTCCATTACATGTCATCGGCTCAATTAATCATTATGTACACACACACACACACACACACACATATAGTAAAATTCTAGTAAATTACCGCTTTCTCATTTTTGGCTTCTCTTAAGATTTATGGCTGTTAGTATTAATTTGTTTGCTCTACATAGCATTTTTTTCTCCCCCCTTTACAACAGCATGCTTTTTGAATCTGAACGTTCTTCTGTTTGCCCCATTTTGGTATTGCTTACTAACATTTAATATATTTTGCTTTTTTTTTTTATTTTGCTGACAAAGTTGCATTGATGAAAGCTGACTTGCAAGGTAGATAGCCCTGTGTGTAAAAAACAAGACTGAAACCCCCAATACACAGTGGAAACCCCAAAATAACATTTTTTTTACATTTTTGCAGTAACTGTTGTTTGGGTTCAGATTTAATTTTTCCCCTTCTTGAACATTGTGCAAGAAACCTCATTTTATAGCATAGTTTGCATAAAGGCTTTCAGTCTTGAATATGTTTGTATAGTGATTGCCTCTAGTGCTTTGATCATCTTTTTTTTTTTTTTAGTTCTTTCTCAGTGTTCTAGTTATTCTTTAGAAATAGACTAGAATTCTTTTTACTCGTGTGTTAAATGGGGCATGTCATTTATACAGACTTTTTCATTTTATGTTTAACTGCATGAATTGTTAAAGCATGTGAATTGATACTTGCCAACATACCTATCTAAAACACCCAACAACCATAACTTTATCCATAGTTTGTGCAGGGAAACTTCTGGAAACTTCTAGGGTATTTTTGCATAACTCTTTTCAGTTACTTTGCCAATCTTTATCTCAATTTCATGAAGCTCTAATCTCCATTCTCATGGTGTCTCTGTTCATTGGTCAGAAGTTAAGGAGATCCATGCATTTTTCTAAAATCCAAATGGTGATAGAGAATTACTGATGATGGAATGAGATTACTTGCTACCATGATCATACTAGAAGCTCTGTGCTTGCTTTTACTATTTGTTGTTTACTATTATAATGTATTCTGTCCTATATTTGAAACTTCAGAAAACCTTCCTATTACAGCTTCTCTGTTGCTAATTCAGGTGTGTGAACTAGAACTTTCAACACTGGTTTGGACATGTAATTTGAGATGTTGGCAACTACTATATGTGACCTAGCTCATGTACAAAACACTTGTAGTTTTTTTTTTAAAGAACCCAAGTTTCTTTTGGGTTATTTTTGCAGGACCCAGCACAACCTGTCAAGAGGACTCCTGTTCTAATCAAGGCGTGTGCTTACAGCAATGGGATGGCTTCAGCTGTGACTGTAGCATGACTTCCTTCAGTGGGCCACTCTGCAATGACCGTAAGTGCCTCTCTGAGTAAGGACTCAGATGGTCATCATTGCTTCCAGTTACTGTGTGATGCCCAGAGTCTAAAACTGGGAGTCTTTGTATTATCTGTAAGTTAAAATGTCATAGTGAGAAGAAGCAGTTATTTCTACGGAAAGGGCATTTTTGAAATACTAAAGGATTAATCAAGGATGCCATTAGCTAAATCCTGTGATGATGGTGAGCCTTTGGTTTGCAACTGTTGACTGTAATTTTTTGAATTGCTAATGGTCACCTTGTTGAAAATATCTTTTTTCATTTCCTACATATGACAATCCTCCCCTGGTTTTCAAAAGAGATTTCTTATTGCTTTCTATTAAATAATATTTAATTCCAGAAGATTATATGTTGAGGGCTGTAATTTTCGTGAAAGGTGACATGTCTCATTATGCCTCTCTTTCTATATCTTTTTAAACCCATATCTGCCTTTTGCTTTAAAAAAACAATGTTTAAACTTTGTCCTTCAAGTACTTTCTCTTATATTCTAGCCGCTTGTGGATTTTTTTTTTCCCTTTAGTCTCACAATATAAGCATGACTCAGAAACACAGCATTCATATTATGTCATGGAATATCTGTTAGTGCCTAATCTATATGGTAGCAGTGAGAATTTTAAGACTGAATTAACTGGTATATAAGATAAAGTCCTGTTTCTTAACTTTCAAATAGATCATGCTTTACAGCAATGCATCAGCATGGTAAAAGCATTTTCTACAAAACAACAAATTCCACTATATTAAGAACATTTTTCTGACAAAGCTTCCTGCTTGTGAAACACAGTGCATAATTTATATTATAAATGGTACAACATTTAAGGAAAAGCTCTAGGATGGAGGATCCAGTGATTGAAGTTTTGGGCTTTGGGACAAAGGCTGGGCTTGAGTATGGATTAAAAGGAAGATTAGAGTTTGTTCACTTTGACCTTTGTCTGTTTGAGACTCTATTTACTCCAGTACGTATGTGTATGGCAATGTTGAAGATGAGATCAAACTAAAATATTCTAATTGAACTGAGTTTAGGAATATGGTACAACTCACTAGCTATTTTCAGAATTTCTCTTCCAAAACATTGAATACAGGTATAACGAGCAATTATTACAAAGTAAAATATTGGAAGAGACCAGTAAAAATCACACTACCACAGATGGTGAAATATTTTGTGTCCATCCTACCAGCAACATCTTCCATAGAATTACAGCAAACTTGAAGCATGAACATGTATTCAAACCATCATACATTTGCACAAACAATAACCCCAGTTGGAGTTCTATAAATAATCTTAAATGAAGGCTCAGTAAATACTTTATGTACTTCCATGTACCTAAAGCAAAGAAAATAAAAAAACCTTATATATGCTTTTAATATATGTACATATATATCCTGAATAGTAACTTCCTGCCCCATGGAAAATAACATAAATTTATTTTCAAGGACAACCAGAAGACTGATAATTTGTTATGATTTTATTATGGTAAATTTTTAATCCTGAATATGATCCTGACAGATGTATAACTACATGTGGTAGCTGAGAGAGTTTTTATTGCATGAAAATATTTTCCATTTTGCTAAAGAAATTTCTCTGCCAAACTTTGCTTAATCTAAGTTTCCATGTTTTATAAAATAGTTGCCATTTGGTTGTGTCAGATTGTGTATTCTCATATACCAGTTGAGTTTGAAGAATATAATTTTCTGTGCGTATTTACTAGACATCTCCTAACGGAACATCAAGATCCTACCTTAAGTATCATGCTGTCTTCACATCATTTTTACAGAAAATTATTTGAATGCTGTTCTTGGGTGATAGTAGTGGTGATGATAATGATAAGGCTATTTGTTATTTTCTTGTAAATAAGGTAAATGTCATTCAATAAATGTGTCTCCTGATACGCCTCTTGCACAAATCAGCATTAAAATTACTTTGGAGGGCTCTCAGAATACATACATTTTGATTAAATCATTACCTCTTAATGGGTTTTCTGGAAGTGGGAAATGGTTTCTTGGTTTGTGCATGGAGTTTTGGTGGTAAGGATATGTAGGTATAAATCAATATTTAAAAGCAAATCTTATTTTCATATCAACTTTAATTTGTAGAAAGTGCAACAGTGACTGTTACCTTTGTTAAAAGGTAAACTGAAGCATATTAAAAATTTTAAGAGTTTATTTGAGCAAAAACTGATTCAAATCGGGTAGCATCCAATCTAGCTGATATAAAGAAGTTCCAAGGAGCTGTACGAAATGAAAGAATTATAGGCAGAAGGGGGCAGGGACAAGGAAGCTATACTATACAAAAAAAAAGCAGGCTGGTTACTGAAAAGTTACTTTGCTTTAGGGAATGGCAGGGGTCTGTGAGGCAGGTTACTTAACTATTGCTGATTGGGAGATTCCTGATTGACTGGTTTATGGGAGAGCCAAAACTGTAATTGAATTAAGTCTTGGTTTGGAGACATGGGGCTTAGCATAAATGACTCCATTCTGGGCCTGTTGTCTTTTTCTTTCTTTCTTTCTTTCTTTTTTTTTTTTTTTTTTTTTAATACCTTGAAGACATGCCATTGATATGGCAATAAGAATAGGATGCCGTATTTTCTTCAGTTGTTAAATTCATTAAAATAAGCTTTATTTTTCTGCATCTCCCTATTTTTCTGAGTTGCACAAAGAGAAATAATGTGATTCCTGGGATTTTCACAAACTTCTTTTCTATATAGAGGTTGAGTTTTTTTTTTTAATGAAGCCATTTAGGACAGTTCATTTCTTAATGAAATTTCCATCTGTAGCTTAGGTATTTATCCATAAATTCTGTGACAGCAGTCTTCAACTGCATAGAAAACAAAACAAACAAACAAAGGAAAATGAAATAAAGTATTTTAAAAGAGGAAAGAACACACCACATTGCAAATAAGACACATTCTCTCTGAAATAGACCTTCGGAATATCATCTCTCTGATAAATTTCCCAGAGTGGGTTAGAGTAACTAGAAAAGTTTATTTATGTTAGCCTGGAGATATAATTAACAATGAGAAGATGGGAATACTTTTTAGCTTGTAAGTATAATCTTGGGTAAATCATACTAATTAATACACTTAAAGGAATCTTTCAAAAAAGAGGCACTTATGCAAAATGATGCCAAAGGCTACTTTTAAAGAAAAGTGCTTGTGAAACCCTTTTACCCCCTAGAAAATCGCCATGTAAATGACCTACTCACTGAGAAAAGCAAGTGCTGTGTGTATGTGTGTTGGGTGGTGTAGTGTAGTGGACTCAGCTAGATTCTTCCATACCATCCCACTATATTTTAGGTCCCTAATATTATTTGGGGGTGGTGCTTATTGTAGTCATTTCCTGGTTCAGTTTCCCATTTCTTATCCCTTTCTCCTCTAATCTGTCCTAGGCCTCCTTACCGGTTTTGTGTTGTTTCTTCCTATTCTCCCTAGTTTAAATATCACCAGCTCTTCCTCGTTGTCCTAACCATAGGCAGTATTTTTCCTCCACTGACTGCTGTAGAACTTTGTTGATGCTATTTTATCAGCCGTCATTATTTAGGTTTGGTCTTATCTACCTGTAAGACTTAAGACTGTATGCTTCTCCCAGGCAATATTTTTTTTTGTCTGATAAGCCCAGTGTTTTGCCCATCATGATACATATAATTGGTAATAATAGTGACTTACTAAATCCATGCTAACTAGATGCATGAATCTTGCATAAGGGCTTCTAGTACATCTTCAGTGGTTAACAATACTCTCCAAATTCATCAGTTTGGAGTTCATGAACCTCTGTGGTCTGACCCTAGCTTTCATTTGCATCCTTATCTGTTGCAGAACCTTGTCCATATGGCATCTTAGTGCCCATTAACTTATGTAAGGCTTTCTGAACAACATTATTCTTTCCCAATTTCCTCACCACTGCTTATGCTAATCTATTCTCCCGGGGAATGCTCTCATTCCACCTGGAATGAATTCCTTTCACTATATCTGTTTGATGAAATGTAATTTCATTTTCAATCTCTACTTAACTGTTTCGTCCCATGGAAACTTCTCTAGTCCTGGGAGCTGGGCCTTAGCTTTCCCCTCTTCTGAAATCTTAGAGTAAAGGTCTTTTTAGCATACCATATATTGTAGCTTTTTGTGAACTTTTTCTTGGGTATAACCACTTACTTAGTGCTTGCTATGTGCCACGCCTGTGCTAAGAGTTTACATTCACTGTATAAAAATCAACATATCACTTATTCATGCTTGCACACGCGTGTGCGCGCACACACACACACACACACACACCCCTTCATCAAACCATTGTGCTGTACAGTAATCCTTTTTCTGCTTTCACCCTGTGGTACAGAATAGAATGTAATTATATTAGCTAATTTAATGTCAGGTTGGAGAAGATGAATAAGGCTATGATCACATGGAAAATAGTGAGCATAATAACATTGTCACATTACATTACTACAGAATTGTTGTGTGCCAAATTACAGTTCCGCTTCAATGGTGTCTGTTACCATAAGGGAATAATACATCATAGTACTGTTATGTTGGTGCTAGGAGGGTATGGTTCCTGCCATTAAAAGACTATTTTCAGAATTCTAAATTTGCTAGAAGAAAATCTTTCTGATAGGAATTTATCGTATCTTTTGTGTGAGAATTAGAAATGTTCACTGAAACAAGATTTGACTGTGACTTGTTACCATGACATTTAAAAATATCTTCAGCTTTGTTTCTTACCTTTTTGTTGTTTGACAAGAGAATCCAATATCCAGTATTTGAGCATCAGTATTAGAACTACAGGAAATGAATCATAACACGTATAAAAATAACTGAATCAAAGTCACATTATTTCTGTCCCATTTAGAGTTGCCAGTAGTATTAAGCTGTGAGCTGATTTGTTGCCAGTACCATTTAGGGATGAATAAAATTTAGCAATTAGCTATGTCCACAACCAGATCCTCACTGTGAGTATGATGAATCTTATTAACCTTGAATCATTCAAGCATTTCTAAATGGCAGTCTTTAAGTTGTTTAAAGCATTTCATAGCAGTATTTACAGATAATGCCACAGAAAATTATCTGTGGGGAAACAGGTTCAGACCTATCTTAGGCTAAACCATAAAGAATTAAAATATTGTTCATACTGATCAGAAAATGCAATAAAAGAAAGCAAAGCATCATATATGATAGAGTCTTCTATTTAATATAAATTTATCTTCTTGTTGGTAATAGACATCATAAAAGTAAATACAGAATCACAGATCTGTACCTCTGAAACAAATAATGAATATATGTTAAGAAAAAAAGAAAGAAGAAGATAGCAGGAGGGGAAGAATGAAGGGGGTGGAAATCGGAGGGGGAGACGAACCATGAGAGACGATGGACTCTGAGAAACAAGCTGAGGGTTCTAGAGGGGAGGGGGTGGGGGGATGGGTTAGCCTGGCGATGGGTATTAAAGAGGGCACGTTCCGCGTGGAGCACTGGGCGTTACGCACAAACAATGAATCATGGAACACTACATCAAAAACTCATGATGTAACGTATGGTGATTAATATAACAATAAAAAATTTAAAGAAAACAAAGTAAATACAGAAAAGAAAGACTTGGTCTTTTCATATTGCAATTAAGCAGTTAAATGACAGTTTTTAAGCTTTATCTATATAAGAAAACTCGAGGAGAAGAACCCCAAAGTGTGGTAAGCACTGCTATATTTGAATTACCCAGATTAGTGCCCTGTATTGTTCATCAGGTAAATGATCCATGACTCTGAATAGCTTTTGATTCTGTGTAAATGGTGCCAGTTTGACCCCAGAAGTCAAGAAGGAAGGCCCAGTTGAATTCTTCCCCCTGCAAATACTCTCTAATTTTTCTGGCTCACTTAATATTCTAACTGTGTAGACCTTCATTTCGCTCTTATGCTATTGCTCCTCATTGCGAGGCTTAGATAACTCTAGAGGTGGCCTTTGGTGCGTGCATTACTGGGCTAATACCGTCTTATCCCACCAGAGCCCAACTAGACTCAGGCTCCATTACGAGAAGATTGTGCCAGTCACCTTGGTTAACTATCCTCAAGGGATTACAACGCTTTCAGTTCTCACGAGATGATACTTCAAAGAGTTCTATGACCCTAGTCTGTGTGTGAATGATTATTCTTTCTCTGTGAGTATGTCGTGCTCAGGTTTCTCACTTTGCTTTCCAGCTTTGGCATCACAGCTGGTGCAGGGGCCAGCTTAGGGTGGGCAGACTGTCTGAATCTAAGGTATGAATTTTTGAAACTTGAGGCCTTTAGATTTACTTTTACTTTTTAAAAAGGGCTTTTTACCTCACCAGAACTGAGGCACGGAAAGCCCTTGTGAACAAAATGAAGATTAATCACGGTGAATTCTCAGAATCCTGTTTAATACTAAATAAGTATCAATGGTAAATAATTTAGTATCCGTTTATTAATCAAGAAGGTGTGTGAAGAAAGTAAATGTTGAATAATTCTCCAACTTTATAGAATCAGATTATCATTGGCATGTTTTTATTTATTTTATTCTTTCTCTAAATTTTTATTTAAATTCTAGTTAGTTAACATGTAGTGTAATATTGGTTTAAGGAGTAGAATTAGTGACTCATCACTTACATACAACACCCAGTGCTCATCACAACAGGTGCCCTCCTTAATCCCCATCACCCATTTAACTCATGCCCCCCACCTCCCCTCCAGTAGTCCTTAGTTTGTTCTCCATAGTTAAGAGTCTGTTTCTTGGTTTGCTCCCTTTCCCCCCACCATATTCCTTTTTTTTTTTTTTTTCTTAAAATCCACATATGAGTGAAATCAAATGGTGTTTGTCTTTCTCTGACTGGCTTATTTCACTTAGCATTATACTCTCTAGCTCCATCCACATTGTTGCAAATGGCAAGATACCATTCTTTTTTATGGCTAAGTAATATTCCATCATATATAATCATATATATGAATGAATCATATGAATATATGATGGACATTTGGGCTCTTTCCATAATTTGGCTGTTTTGATAATGCTGCTATGAACTTCAGGGTGCATGTGTCCCTTTGAATTAGTATTTTTGTGTCCTTTGGATAAATGCCCAGTAGTACAGTTGCTGGATTGTAGAGTAGTTCTATTTTTAACTTTTTGAGGAACCTCCATATTGTTTTTCAGAGTGGTTGCCCCAGTTTGCAGTCCCACCAACAGTGTGAGAGGGTTCCCCTTTCTCCACAACCTCTCCAACATTTGTTGTTTCTTGCCTTGTCAATTTTTGCCATTCTGACAGGTGTGAGGTGATATCTCACTGTAGTTTTGATTTGTATTTCCCTGATGATGAGTGATGTTGAGCATCTTTTCATGTGTTTTTAGGTCATCTGTATGTCTTCTTTGGAAAAGTGTCTATTCATGTCTTCTGCCCATTTTTTAACTGGATTATTATTTTTTTTTTTTTAGGGATTGAGTTTGATAAGTTCTTTATAGATTTTGGATACTAACCTTTTATCAGACATGTCATTTGCAAATAACTTCTCCCATTCTGTAGGTTGCCTTGTAGTTTTGCTGATTGTTTCCTTCGCTGCACAGAAGCTTTTTATCTTGATGAAGGCCCAGTAGTTTACTTTTGCTTTAGTTTCCTTTGCCTCAGGAGACATATTTAGTAAGAAGTTGCTATGGCCTATGTCAAAGATGTTCCTGCCTATGTTCTCCTCTAGGATTTTGATGGTTTCCTGTCTCATATTTAGGCCTTTCATCCATTTTGAATTTGTTTTTGTGTATGATGTAAGAAACTGGTCCAGTTCTTTCTTTTGCATGTGGCTTTCCAGTTTTCCCACCACCATTTGTTGAAGAGACTGTCATGTGTTATGTTTTTAAAGAAGGTGTATAAGATCAAAAGTAGTTTAGACTTTGTGAAATACTTTATTTTAAAAGAATACAATTATGATTGAATTTGGAAGGAAGTGGTTAGATCGGGCAAGTTATTTATATACTCTGTCACTGTGGGTATCCCTAGCTAGTGCATAATAAGAAGGACTACAAAATATTTTAATGTACATCACACCAACATATTTTAATGCTAATGACATAATTAACAGGTATTATATGTATACAGTTTACATTTTATAAACTTTACGTTTCAGACTTCAAAAAATCTTATTTTCAATTTACAAATGAGGATATTGAGGTATGGTTTGCACAGACTAAAATGGCTAATGATTTGCACAGACAGATATGAATGTAGGTCTGTCTAACTCGAAGCTCATATTCTTACTTGCACCCATAATTCCTTTCAAAGAGGGATAGATTCAGTGTAGATGGTGTTGAAATTTCCCAGATAGAAAATTCCTATAGAAGTT
This sequence comes from Eumetopias jubatus, assembly GCF_037043125.1. Classification (NCBI taxonomy): domain Eukaryota; kingdom Metazoa; phylum Chordata; class Mammalia; order Carnivora; family Otariidae; genus Eumetopias; species Eumetopias jubatus. The sequence goes on from NW_028274815.1 coordinate 70,197,457, forward strand.
AGTAATGACTGACAGCCCTGCAGATTTTTTTTTTTCCATCTTCATCTCACTCTTGATTTTTATATTTAAATATTAAGCATTATGTTGCAGGAAATATGCCCCTCCCCTCAACTGCTCAGTTGCCACTTCTAAAGATGAGTTAAAAATTGTACCTGTCTAAGTCACGTACTGTCATTAACTTCCAGGTCTGTTATAGAACGGTACTGATTGTGAAAGAAAGTTGGGGATTTTCTCTGATTTTTCTTTGAAAGCTTGAGTTGATAATTGAAATGATAATTTAATCGTTGATAGCGAAATCAGGTGAAATATTTCCATAGATTCTCCTGCTTGAATCGGATTCACAGTGTACGTTGTGGGGAACAAGCAGGTAAGATTCAGAATTGTGCTGACCAGTGAATGCACACTGAGTGTTTTGTTGTGTTGATTATATCTCAGTTTCCTCTTTATATAGCTGTTGAGGAAAAAAGAAGAACAACAAAAAAATGAAGTCAGAGATTAGCAGTCCAGTCTTTGAAAGTTTTTAGAGGACACATGGGGGAGAATTTGCATGAAGCCCACACCATCAAAAGTCACTGGGGGATTAATAGTACAGACCAAGGGCCCCTTGTATTTGTCGAGAAGGGAAAGAAAGCCCAAGGAAAATGTGTAGTGTCCAGAAAAAGGTCGTGATAAAAATAACATTGTGCTTGCATTTCGGAGTAATTCTAGTCATAAAGAAAAAAATATTACTGTGAAGAAAATGCGCCTTTACCAGTGATCCTTTTTCCTTCCCCGAACAAAGCATTCTGTGTCTTTAATGAGATTTACTATAGCAATTAAAAAGTGTAGGATTCTTTTATGGGGAGGAATTATGGTCTCCTCTGCAGCTCAGTGCTGTTATACATTGTTACTTCTCTGGTAGCATTCTTCAGGAGCATAAAGTACAAGGATGATCTGTTAGCTCTGGGTATTATGGAGTGTATGATTTTAATGACCCTAATGATCTAAATTCACATCTCTCAGAAAATGGCCTGTAGAGCCTGAGGCTTAATCTCCCCAGGATTTGGTGAGATAGGAAGGTACAAAGGCGTTTCTTAACTTGAAATGATTTTAGAATGAAACAAGTTTCATAAAAGGATGAGCTGATACAGAAGGATGTTAAAAAAAAAAAAAATGGGTCGCGAGCAAGGAGGAGGCTGCTTTTGACGGGGACAGAGGAAACTGTGTTCGCGTAGGTGTGAACACTTCTTATAAATATATAACATATGACCCTTTAGGGAGAGAAACAGATGGAATATGTAGCGGAAAATAAAGAATACATTTTGCTTGGTTTCTTCATGGGAATGGCACAGAGTATATTTTGATATTTGGCTTCTCCCATTGGAAAGCTTTCAAAGGCCTCATCTGGATTACAGCAGCTCAAGGCAGTACTGACATTGGGAATGGTGCTGGATAAAAGCAGACCTTTGGATATGTTTGCAAAGCTTCTTTAGGTCATGACACGATGCATTAATTACCCCAGCCACGTTTCCATGTCAAAAACCTGTTGGTCACCTCACATGCCCAATAGGAGGAATCTAGAATTGAGGATCTACATTCCTGCAAACATCATACCCTCAGAGTAATACAGTGTTGCTAGCACTGTAGGGTTCATCTTCCATGACATCCATCATGAATCCACTCTCCTAGGTCCTATTCAGGGCAAGTGCTCCATTTTACTAAATTAAAAACAGAAAAGTATCAGAAATACCATTTCCTCTCAGCCGCAGGAGACATCACAGAAGTAATTAAACTGGATTTTGGTGTGTTGGGCACATTCCTTTTATTGACAGTGACAATAATTTTCTAAATCAAAACCTGGAAGCACTTTCAGTGTTGTTGAAGTGCAAAAGATAAAAACTTAAGGTTCTAAAAATCAAATCAGTCTGTGGAGTGCAGTATGAGAGTCTGCTGTGTGAGTCATGAATGCAACCTGTCTTCTGGAGTTCAGTGCCCACAAGCTATATGAGGAGGATGATTTTGTTTTTAGCTTAGTCCCTGCAAACTGTATTGCTATAAAACCAAAAGGAGTAGGTCTTTAATATGAGTTATTATTTGTGATTTCAAGGTCACCTGGAAATTCCAGTCTCCCTAACCCCAGTATTTCCTTTTCTGATGTTGTTAGGTTTTATTGATATCCGTTGTCTTGGCATTCTTGCATTCCTTCATTCATCATTTAAGTTTCTCCACATCTTGCTCAACAAACACAGCTGTACAGTATGCTTTATCTCTTATATGCCCAGCCATTCGCTCTGTGATACAGATACGTACAAACAGTATAGTCAGTGAATGCTCTCTTTGCCTTCATCTCTGATGAATGACTGACTCCCTCATCTGGATGGTTCTCCTCAACTTCCACTCTGCCCAGGAAAATTCAGACCCAGCTCAAATCAAGTTCATCCAGAGTCAGTCTCCAATTAGTAAGTGATTTCTTCTGCTTCTGAGTCCCCAAATGTTTACTGTCTAACAGGCATGGGTTTTGTTATTTTTTAATGTGTATCTACCTTTATTCCCTAGTTATATTTTATATCCTATTCTTCTATTTTTGATATTATTTCTCACAGGCCTAGCCTATTATAATGCTGAGTAATATTTGAAGATTAGTGTTTTGAAACCTCCATTAGTTACCTGATTTTTTAAAGACCTTATTTTTTTAGAGCAGGTTTAGGTTCACAAAATATTAAGAGGAAGGTACAGAGATTTCCCACATGCCTCCTGTCCCCACGCATACATCACCTCCCCCATCAACATTGCTCACCAGGGTGGTACATTTGTTACAATTGAGGAACCTACACTGACACATTGTAATCACCTAGAGTCCATAATTTACAAATTAAGTGATGTGTGCACCCATCCCTACAGTTCTTTTTAATATATATATATTTTACATACCATCTCCCAGGGTAAGGTATTATGTTTTATCACATTACTGTAAATGCATTTTTCATTATTTTTATTCCTGATGGTAAAGACCCATGTGGAATTAGAGTCTTATGTAGCTAGAAAGAAAGTGCTTTAAGTAAAGATCTGTGTGTATTTGTCAGGGGGAATGTGGGTGAGTGTGTGCGCATGTGCATGCCCACATTCTGTGGGAGAGGGATTTAGAAACATGACATTCTATTTTCTTCAAATTCTGCTTAAGTCTGCTTTGTACATTACATTAAATTTAACAAATTCTGGGACTTCAGGGTTTTCAAGGTAACTATTTTTTGTTCAGTTTACTTTTTTCTCATTAATTAGCCGATACCAGCAGGAATGATCACATCATTATGAAATGCTACACTGCTTATGTGATCTTTTTTATAAGCTTTAATAAAATTTTGCTATATTGGGGTATTTTTCTAGCAGTAATGTAAGCTCTCTTGGGGGAAAATAATACTATTTCTCTTATAGCATATCACTTGGGTGCCCTGATTTAGTCCACCAGTGTCCTTGAAGAATTCTCTCAGTGTTGCCTTTGCACCAGCTCTAGAAGAGCCAAATGCCCATTTGGTGTTACATGGATGGAACTAAGAATCTTCTTATTGTTTTTTCTTTTTCCATATTAAATATGATGAAGATAGCATTCGTATATACAACTGTACCAATTACAAGAGGCTTACTTGGCCTAAGTGTTCTGGGTCAATATTTTAAGTGAATTTGTCTAAAATCAATTTAATAGGATGGTGAGTATTCTCTACTTCTCAATCTACCTAAACCATAGTAGGTCTGCCAAGTCTAGATTGACAGCATCGGAAATAGAACTTGCTTGCTGTTAGAAAGATTGAGAAAAAACTTTAAAAAGTAATTTCCAAGAATACTAGATTTTGTCTACCTTAATCAAAAAGGACATAGTAAAATGATGTGGCTGGACTGTCAGTTGTTCCCAAACTGTCATTCCTGGACTAGCAGTGTTCACATAACCTATGAATTTGTTAGAAATGCCCATTGTTATATTCAAGACCTCCTGAATTAGCAAGTGTGGGGTGGGTCCCAGAAATATGTATTTTTGGAGCCTCTGGATGTTTCTGATACTCACCCGGGTTTGAGAACTATTAGACTAGATGATCTCTAAGGTCATCTTCTTAGTTCTGTGCTTTCCAGATAAAGTAAAACTTTATTTAATGAAATAAAGGAAGTTCTGCCTAGGAATTTTTATAAGTAAAACATTATAACTAGATTTATGAAATGGTTTCAACACAACCTTGAATGTTTCTTACATAGCAGTTTAGAAGAAATAACACAAATTTTCATTTTGATTATCAGCCTCCTCAGTTGGCTGGCAATCTTAAGAATGTTTGAAAAGTTCCCATTCACACTATTCATGCTGTGAAAAATCTAGTTCAAGGCAAAATTTCCCCTGAAGTATGAGGAGAATGACTAAACCCAAGTACACATCCCTCTGTGCTTATCCTGAGAAGTTCTTTGGAATAATACTCTGATAATTGGTATAGATTGGTAAATAAAATATTATTCTTACCTGCAAAAGAATTGTAACCTGGAAGAAACTTGAGTCAACTGAGCCACTGTCAAAAATGCCCTTCACAAAAAATGCCACTTAAAGAAGATAATATATTATTCCTTTTTCATTCCCTAAAGCATTCCACATTGCTACCTATCCCTTACCACCTGCTAAATGAATGTGATCTCAGTTCACTAGGAATTCCCCCAGATAGTTTATCTTTACTCACATAGAATGATCAATATGTGACAACTCTTCAGCTGGGATCCCAGTATGTGACCTTGAGCAACTCACGAGGTTTGTGAGCCCCAGTTTCCTCATTATAAAATAAAAAGTCTAGTTTGCCCCATCTTCAAGGTTGCTAGAGCTCCAAGGGTCTGTGATCCATTGTCCCTATATTCTTTACTTTCTTTTCCTCAACCCTAGACCTATTTTTACTCATGTTTAAGGCTCTTCTAAACACAGCCTACAGCTCAGTCTCACCACACTTATCTTAAACTGTATTTTAGCCAAAGACCTTTCCTGCCAAATCCTATAAAAAGGAAGAACTTGGAAAAAGAAATCTGATTAATGGGCTGTCTTTCTCTTTGAGAAAGGAAACTTTGAATTAATCCTGAAACACAAGGCAAAGACTTCAGCTATTTGTTTCTTTCATGTTGGTATTGCTATTTATTAATAGCTCCTTTCAAATATCAATATCACATTTGTTTTAAGCTGAAAATTTTACTAGTGTAAGGATCATTCCTGTGTCCTCACTTAGCTAAATGTTAAGTGTAATTATTATTGGTACTTAAATAAGTGCTTTTGGGTGATTTAAAAAACTCAGTAATGTAAGTAAGGGTGCATAATTGTTAATATGATCTGGAATACAACTACTAATTGAGCATCTAGTGTGCTGAGTTTTTTACATTGATTTTTCTTTTCCTCTTTATACCATCCTTGCATAATAAGGGTACTGGCATCTATTTTACAAAAGCTGTATCTAAGGTGAAAAAGTGTGCCCATGTTCACATGTTAATTGGAATAAGAATTCAGCCTTGTCTCACTTAAAACTCTATAGTCTGCTGTCCAGAGATTGCATCATGCAGTCTCTCAATATTGAATAAAATAGTCAAATTGAGAGGATTTCTGTGCATTCTTTACTTCCATTTCAAATATTTTAGAACACACACAAGATGAATTAATATACGCAGATGTCCTCAGTATAACAAATGGTAAAGTTGAGGAAGAACTGATACAGAGCAAGTTTAATCCTATTTTCCTTTTAAGTCACTCTCCAGCAGGCCTATATCCTATATTGATAACCTAGTAATACATGTGACCAGCACACCTGTAAAACTTTATAAAGGCTGCAGCTTCAAAGAGAAAACCTTTGTAAAAAAAAAAAAGAGAGAGAGAGAGAAAACCTTTGTATACCTTCAGTGAATGACCAGACTCTAAGAGTAACACATTTTATGATGTAGAATATTGAACATTCTGAATAACCCAGGAAAATACAGTTTTCTCTATTTAAAGATAGAGAAATTTGGAATGTTGTTGACAAAAAATTCACAAAATGATAAGCATGTGATTTTTCCAAGTTAGCAGTTTTGTAGTCTAAAGTTTTGATGTGTCAGGAGGAAATAAGGATCATCTTTATAGTGGGGCTAAACTTTCATGAGGTTTGCTCTTTCACTTATGCTTTTTACACTTCCTAACAAATAATTTCCTTTTGCTAAAAACTATTATGATTTAATTTTAGTGAATCCTGTCTCTGGCTGATACTAAACACTGTGTAGGAGACTTTAATACCTCTGCTTCTGGCCTAGAACATGGCTGGTAGGAAGTGAGAAATGGTATGAAAACATCGTTCCAGGGGCGCCTGGATGGTGTAGTCAGTTAAGTGTCTGACTCTTGTTTTTTTTCTTTTTTTTTTTCCTGACTCTTGGTTTTGGCTCAGGTTGTGATATCAGGGTGGTGAGACTGAGCCCCACGTCAGGCTTCACGCTGGGCAGGCGTCAGCATGCGTCTCTCTCTCTCCCTTTCCCTCTGCCCCTCCCCGCCCCCGCCAATAAGTAAATAAATGTTTTATTTTAAAAAAAGGGGGAGGGGGAGGGAGAAAGAAAACATCATTCCACCTTCCAAGAGTCGTTTGTGCAAAAACAGGAAGGCTTTGTGCTTAAGACTCTCCTGCAGATTAGGAATATATTTACATAGTCAATCCAAATCTGAGACTGTTAATAATTGTGCATTTACTATGCAAAGCACTGTGAGAAATAGGGAAAATGAAATGATTGGGTCCCTGTCCCCCAAAAAGTTTTCATTTTAGTTGGGAGAATGATTCCCAAGACCCAGGGTGGCAGAGAGTTTTGTCTGCGTTTTTCTATGACCTATCACAGGTGCTTACAACAGTACACAATACTTGGTATGTGCTCAATAAATATTTCTAGAATGAATAAAATGCATTCTTTGCTAATAAGATAACTAGTAATTTAAGTGCTCATTGTGTGATGAAAACAGTTGTATGTGAATTCGGAGGAGAGGATAAGCACTGTAGTGGGCTGGCTAAGTAGAAAGATGGGAGTGAGCTGGACCTTAACTGGACAGAGAGAGGCGGGGAAAGCACTTCGCACAAGGGAAATAATATGAGCAAAGTCGAGTCTGTAGATAAAATATTCACAGATCCAAATACATCTATTGAGTACCTTCTATAACATTAAATACTCTGCATGGGGCCTCCTGGGTGGCTCAGTCATTTGAGCGTCTGCCTTTGGCTCAGGTCATGGTCCTGAAGTCCTGGGATCGAGCCCCGAGTCGGGCTCCCTGCTCGGTGGGAAGTCTGCTTCTCCCTCTGACCCTCCCCCCACCTCATGCTTACTCTCTCTCTCAAATAAGTACATAAATAAATAAAATCTTTAAAAAAATAAATACTCTGTTAGGATCTGTGTATACAGAAATAAACGAGTCTGTGGGTGCAGTACAAAGATAACAGACGGGAGGGAAACAGATTTGCATTCTCACTGCCACACAGCACCTCTAGGGCCATAGCCAAGTGGATTAATGTATCTGAGACTCAACTTCTTCATCTGTAAAATGAGGACATGATTACAGATTTTGCCGGGTTGTTTTGACAGCTAAAGGTTATAGACGGTAAGATGCTTACTGTACCCCCAAACTGGTCAGCGTTCTGTAATTGGTATCTGATATAATGCTGTCTTCGTGTTTGCTTTCAAGGAGCTCATAGATAAGAGGAAATGGCTGGCATGTGTACAGATGATTACAGTTTAAGAAATGCTTTAATACTTCGCTTTGCAAATGTGGTCTGAGGACCAGCAGCACCTGCAATCACATTAGGGATGCAAACTCACAGACCTTCTTCCCACCTACTACACACCTACTGAATCAGAATCTGCATTTAACAAGATGCCAATTGATTCATATGCACATTGAAGTGTGAGAAGCACTGCTCTAATAGAAGCATGTAACTAGGCAGAGCAGGGAGTGGCTAAATCGACTTAGGGAATTGAGGGAAGACTTCTCTTAGAAGTCGAAGTTTAGAGGAATTCAGAGCAAAATATTACAAATGTGTGGCTCAATTTTTAGTCAGAATTCCTAATTTGAAAAATTCAGTAAAGTTTAACTTTCTTGATATGACTATTTACATATCACATGGACTTTTAGTAATCTCTTTTGGTTTAGCAGGCCAAATGCAGGCCAAGGCAACAATTCCTTTCAAAGTGAGGCCAATCCTTGCTTCCTGCTTCAGTGTATGGGAATAAGCTCTAAAATCTAGCATTTACAATGAACCTATCCATAAGGAGGTCTGAATTCACCAGTCCTCTCCCAAGCAACTCAGAATGCAGACATTTCATTGGGTAATTTAATTTAACCAGAAAGGTCTTGGCAGACCCTGTCTCTTTTTGGGCCAGTAAATGGGGTGATATAAAAATCAGTCATTCGATGCCCAGAAAAAAATACCCAGCTTTCCCTAGGCTGTCCCCTCAGGCCCCTCTGGTTTAACACTCATTTTCTTTTTAATGTTAGAATTGCTTCTATTTTATGTGGAGCCACGTGGTTCTGTTCATTGAGTTGGTAGGTGGCTCCAAGCCTGTAATTATGATCTTGATTGTCGACTGCCAAAGTACAAAAGGAAACCATAGTAATCCACTCCGGTGCTCTTTAGTGAATTGTTGCATATGCTTTGTGGTATATCGCTGCACATAAATCTCATAGTACCAATAAAACTATTAGGGTAGTAAAAGATAGGCATTTTAATTTTCATAGAAAGTGTCATAAAATTCAATTAACTGTACTTTCCCAAATAGCAGTTCACTCTGGGAAGCCCAGGGTTTCCTAATCTGGAATTACACAGTCCTTTCACTTTCCTTGTGACCCCCATTAATGCTTTAATCATACTTGTCATCTTGCACCTTTATCATCTCCAGGGTCCCTTTGTCTCCTTATCTTGGTATAATTTTTTTTTCCGGCTTTTCTACTTAGAGTTTCATAAAGGTGCTTCCAATACAATGGAGGCCTTTTTTTTTTCTTTCCTGTTTCCTTAATTGGAGGGAGATGAACAGCATAAATAATCTACTCAAATTTAGGGATTATAATTACCCAAGAAAGGAGTAAAATGTCTTTTGGTGCTATATCCACCAGTGACAAAGAAAAAAACAGATTTTATTAGCCTACAGGAGAATCTGACTAACCCCCACTTCATTAATCTATAAAAGTGAACATCCCTCCCATATTTTTAGATTGTTCACCTTCTCCTCAAAAGTAGTTTAATAGCATAAACTAGAGAAAGGTCCCCTGGTGTTCAGATTTTATTACTTTCACTGACTAACATGCAGTACATTTCCTAGTATAATTACACCCCAGTTGTCACAATAAATGAACACAGTATATTTTACGATACACTTTACTTGCTTATAATCATGTTTGTTCACACATCTCTCAGACTTAATAACCCATGGGGGGGCTTCTACCATCATTGGTGAATGGAAATTAGTGAAGTTCTCTATTTCATTTGGGCAAGATTTTTATTTCAATTGTAAAAAGCCATAAGCAGGATGAATAGTAGATTTAAGGAATTTAAAAATATCCATAGCTAGGTAATATTCCCCTGATCACTGTGTGACTTTTCTAAATCTCACTAGTAATCTCCCAACACCCACAAAGGTGAATTTTAGATAACTTCATTTTTAATGGAGACCAACTGATGTTTCTGATTATTTTTAAAAACAAAAACAAAGAATATCCTGGATGTAATCAGAGCTCTCTTTTGAGATATATTTATTTATTTTAAATATTTTATTTATTTATTTGACAGAGAGCACAAGCAGGGGGAGCAACAGGCAGAGGGAGAAGCAGGCTTCCCACTGAGCAGGGAACTTGATGGAGGGCTCCATCCCAGGATTCTGGGATCATGACCTGAGCCGAAGGCAGCCACTTAACTGACTGAGCCACCCAGGTGCCCCAAGATATATATATATTTATATTTGATTTGGGGTTGACCTTACCAAGGACACGGTTGCTTTCTAAATTTATAGTAGGATTAGAAAAAAAATTAGAATTTCCATTTAATCAATTTGGAGTTGAAATATAAGGATGCAACCCTATTTGCATGAACATTTGAAAGATTGTCCATTGTACTTGCTATATGAGTTATAGACCTCATCATAGAGATTGAAATGTATCATGGCAATAAAGAGATTATTTGATGAGAAGATAAAAAAGTTCCATGACCTGAATCATATGGTGTTATATTAAGTTTTTGTAAATATGCAGGGCATTTTCCCTTGAATCAGACAAGGCACAGTCACTTTGGCTTGGCCGTAATACAAATTCTTAGGTTCTAACTTTTTGGCAAATTTAAAACATTTTTTGTTGGATTATAAAAACAAGACACACTTGTAGGACAATTAAAAATACAGGACAGGGGCACCTGGGTGGTTCAGTCATTAATGTGTCTGCCTTTGGCTCAGGTCATGATCCCTGGGTCCTGGGACTGAGCCCCGTGTTGCACTCCCTGTTTGGCGGGAAGCCTGCTTCTCCCTCTCCCACTCCCCCTGCTTGCGTTTCCTCTCTTGCTGTGTGTCTCTCTGTCAAATAAATAAATAAAATCTTTTTAAAAAATAAAAATACAGGACAAATAAAGGCAAAATAAAACCACCTGTATTTCTACAGTCAGTATTAAAGGAAGTTTTCAATTCAACAGCTAGGAAATATTCACTTAATACTTGCTATATCCTCAGAATTATTTTAACTATTAAAAAAAACAGGAAAGCAAAGAATAAAATTAAATTTACGTGGTAAATATAAGACAAAAATGTGACATAACAATGAGCAACATAGTATTGGAACAGTAACCACTAGGTAGTATTGTACATTTTATCGATTGCAGAAATCTAAGGGGCACCATCTACCTCATAGTCATGGAATCACTGAACCATTGTTTTGACAGATATTTTGGCAACTATATGTCTTGATGGCAGGAACTGTGCCCCTCCCCTCTTTTTTTTTGTTCATAGAAAGTTACCACATGAGCTACAGTGAGCAATCCAAGAAGGTATATAATCAAGAGCAACATGATATAATACAGTATAAATCCCATAGGCTTTATGAGTGAGGAATAATTTAAACGAGTCCTTGAAGTCCGTCTAAGATTTCCTTTCATGAATTTAAAAGGCTTAGGAAGCAAGGATGTCAGTACCAGGTTCCCAGATACGTCTTCTGGGAACCAATGAGAAGTGGTAGATAAAGAGTAAGGGCTTTCCCTACTTCTGGATGGGTTTCTCTTGAGGAAATTTGCTATTGGCAATCTTGAGGTAGGATTTTCCTGCCACACCCTCTGCTTATTGGCTAGAAAATCCTTCCATATGTCATTGCTTGGAGTTGACACTTATACCCACCCAACCTGCACTGAAGTGAGTCCCTTCCTGTGGAGAGCTCAGGGACAGTTAGGATGCCATGCACACAAGCAAACAGAATTTGTGGTTCTTCACCTTATGAAGCTTAAAGTCTGTTTAGTTGGAATACCAGGCACTGATACACTAATCATAAATCCCCACAAATTGTAAATTTTTTATCTTGAGTAAGTGCTGAAATGGAGAGTGGTTCACAGATTGCAAGTATAACAGAAGTGGGTCTTCAATATGTCAGTGTTCAAAAATCATTTACTTACCATTTGGGGTTGGACACAGCCTTTTTGTTTTTTTATTTGATTGCAATCATTCATTTGTTTTGTGCTCCAGGATTTAATGGACAGAACTATTATTCATTTGTTAGGTTTATGCACAGAGATTTACTGACTTTCTCCTGTTGGAAAACTGCTCTTTGCAACTGCCTTCCTTGCAACTATTTGCCTGATTTTGAGGAAAAAGTATGGAATTTATTTTCCTTTTTTTTTTTTCTTTCAAAGATTTTATTTATTTATTTAACAGAGAGAGAGCACAAACAGGGAGAGCAGCAGGCAGAGGGAGAGGGAGAAGCAGGGAGCCCGATGCGGGGCTCGATCCTGGAACCCCGGGATCATGATCCAAGCAGAAGGCAGATGCCCAACCGAGCCACCCAGGGACCCCTGGAATTTATTTTCCTTAAAAATACTCTGTATCTCCCCTGATGTAGTAGGTTGTTTTGGTTGTTTGAAGTATTAAATGCCACCCCAGAAGAATTTGTCAAGAGCAACGCACAAATAACCCTTTCACAGAGACTAGAAGGAAGAGAACTTAGTGGGGGAAATAGTGGTTGAGGTCCAAAAGGAATCGTGCTTCCACAGTGAAATCAGAAACAGTAAGGGGCACAGTGCTTCCCATGTGTCAGCTATTTGGTTGTAAATTTAAAAGACTGAAGGTTAGGGTGACTTGCCTATAGGCAAAATTTAAGGGGGCACTAAAAACTCAGTGTAATACTTTGAAAAAAGCAATGCCAAAAAGAAAAAAAAATCCTTTGATGAATAAAATACCAAACATTTAAATCAAGGCAGAATCAGTAATACTGGGTTTTCTTTTTGTTTCAGACTACACTATTATTAGTCTCGTCTTTATTTGAAATTTTGGCATTTTATTCATCATGAACCAATTTTGATGTTTAAAATATGAGTTTTGATTTTTAAGTATTGCTTTCAAGTATTATTTGTCTTGATCACGGAGTTTTGGTGCCCCCCCCCCAGATATTGCTCCTGAGGTAAGTGCTTTCACTCCAGCACTGGCAAATGTCCACTTGAAAGAAGCCTAACGGACAGACGTGTAATTAGAGCAGAGACAGAACTGCAACTTAAGCTTGGCTCTGTTCATTATTAATCCACAGGTCCCATGACTTCGCTTGCAGGGCCATAAATCAAAAGACAAATAAATAATACTGAGTATATGACATCATTATGGGTGCTGTGAGGCTATAATTTGCAGAGGGGACCCAGCTTTCAACAGGCTAATCACAACCAGGGAGTTAATTGCATTCCCTTGCATTTCAGAAAATTAAAATTGGGCGGCACTTCTCCACACTGTTTTCTGTGAGATCTTATTACTTTTATGTATATTTATTCTTCATGTGACAGAAAATGGATACCCCACGGCTAAAATTAAATGTCTTTTACTATGCCCTAAGTTAACGAAGACCAAAGATTTTTGTCAGAGAAGAAGGAAAAGATTCATCGCACATCTTTGTGTTGTCATTGCATAGATTTTTTTTTAAGATTTTATTTATTCATGAGAGAGAGAGGGAGAGAGAGAGAGAGAGAGAAGCAGAGGGAGAAGCAGGCTCCCAAGGAGCAGGGAGCCCAATGCAGGACTCAATCCCAGGACCCTGGGATCATGACCTGAGCCTAAGGCAGACGCTTAACCATCTGAGCCACCCAGGCACCCGCATAGATATTTATACAGCACACTTAAAATCACAGAAGCAGTGTAGGAGGACGTAGAAAATCCTTGATGAACATTTTGTGGGGAGCAGACTTGTTTGCTCCTCAAAAGCACCCCATCCATAGTACTAAATATTCAAATAGACTTTTGTGTTTAATTCTATTTTTTTATGCCCCAAGCACATGTTTGTAATTAAACGCTACAGTAATAAAATTGTTTTTAAATTTATAAAAGGCAAACTGTTAAGAAATTGACAACATCCCGCAGAGGAGGACAGATTTTATAAAGGGCCTATTAAAAACCTAGAGGATTTAAAATTTTCGTCTATAAACACAAAATAAGTATATATGTAACTATGTTGACTGCGATGTACTTGCGATTTTGAAGACTCTCTTTAAGTTCTGTAATAAAAGAGTGACATCAAGCATTTTTTGGTCATTCTCAATGTTCCATCTCAGTCTCCTACAGGAGCAAAAGATGAGGTTCAGAGATTTCAAATGCTTAGCCCAAGATCACACCTTCATTTAGAGACATATCTCCAACTAGGGCCTCTGGAATCCTAATTCTCAGACCAGTCCCCTTTCCACTCTGCAACATGACATGGTTTAGTTACTAAACAATGCTCTGCTGCTTCGGCTAACAAACAACAATGAAACAATAGCTGTGAGTTGTCCTCACACAAATCCACAAGTGAGCCAGTCCACACCCCACACTTCCTATATGACTGAAAGCCGTATTGAAGACAGCTAGAAGCCAGCAGAGGAAAACTCTCTCTTACCGGTACATCTCCACTTCTTCTATTACACTTTGGGTTTGTTTTTACTGTCCTATCGGGCTTATCTACTCAAGGACTCAGTCTTTCAGTTATTCCTCTCCCAACCCTGGAATCTTCAACATTATTTATTGGATTATACTAATCTTACAGTCAAACATACCAAAAACCCTTACTCTTGACCTAACATCCACCATAGGCACTTTTCCGTGGCTCTCCTTCATAGCCGAGTTCTGAGAAAGTTTTTAATGATAAGTGCAACCCAAAATTCAGTATTCCACCCACACCATTCTGGCTTTCCTGGCAGAACTCAGCCAAAACTGCTCTTTCTAAGAGCACCAGTAAACTTCGGGTTGTCAAATCCATTACACATTTTTCAGTTACCATCTTAATCTTTACTGGCTTTGCTCTGTGGTAACTCCCTTGTTCTAGAAGCATCATCCACCCATGACACTACACACACCTGGTTGTCTTCATCCCTTTGTGATTTCTATCCAGGTTTCCACCAGTTCTGCCATTCTACCTACCTCTTAAATGCTGAAGTTACTCAGTTCTTGATTCTAGAGTTCTCCTCATTTAATATCCCCTAAGTAATCTCATCCATCCCCATGTCCTCAAATACTACCTTTATGCCACATGTTTTAAATTTAACTCTTCCCACATCTTTACCTCTCCCTCAAATCTCTCTTTTCTTTATTTTCCCCCATTTTAGTAAATGGTGCCTTGATTTGTCTAGTAGGATAATCTATAAAATTTCAAACTTCAACCATAGGTAAATATTTGAGAAAAAGATTTTTTTTAAAAAAAGTATTTATGTGGCATTGCATTTATCTTTTATTACAAGTGTTTAAACCATGGGTCTCATAATATTTCTGGTTTATAGACCTTAGAAATAACAATGATAGGCAACATGTAGGTCCTACTATGTGCTCTGCCCTTGGTAATATTTGATAGGTAACAGTATTATCCCACATCTTATAAATTATAAAACCAGGATCATAGAGCTATTAAGTGTCAGAGCTGAGATTTGAAGTCATGCAGTCTGGTTTTAGTGTCCTTACTCAAAAAAACTATGCTATGCTTCCTTAAAAAGGTGGCAGTGATGGGTAGATGTGACTTTAGTCCAGTAACAGTCATGATTACATATAACTTTAAGCCAGTGCGTTGAAGGCTGAGAACAGAGACTCAACTAAAAGAAATTAGCAGTGAATTCTGATCCAGCTTTGTGAACATTTAACAATGCTTAGAAAGAGCTGATGTTTTATCATATCACCTGATTCTTTTCAAGTTTTTTGACAACACAGGCTTGAGTAGTGGGTGTATCTGCCTTATGGGCAGCAAACCACCAAATCAGATGCTGATGGATGACCATTTCTTACATAAGCTTTCGGAAATCCACAATACATTTTTCATTATCTTGACATTCTAAAACCAAAATAATATGTCACTGTTTTGTCTCTATATGAAATCTTTCCTGTTTCTTCTACCTACAACTACATTTATAATAATTGATGTTTATAATACAAAAGCCGAGAATAGGTCATACAGACAGGCTGTTGTTTGCATGGAGTGGGAGTCTTGGACAAAATGCACAATCCAATTTTTTTCCTATTAGACTCTTGGGAAACATGCACTGTTTTTTTTTTTTTTTTTTTTTTTTGTCTTCCCCAACTACTGGAAAGAACAAATGCCAGTCTTCCCAATTAAAATGACATTGGTGAATTTCAAGTTTCGCTAAAATAAACTTTGTTAAATGTTTCCCATATCTTTGGAAAGTTTATAAAGTTTTCACTTTTAAAATATTTAAGAAATACAACTGTATGTATTCAAGCCTAAATCTTTTTTTAATTAGCTAATTAGAAAAAAGAAGGAAGAATAAATGGAAACAGAAGTAAAAAGAGGACTAATATTCATTTACCAATAGATAATTAAGTAGCTAATCTATAAATCAAGAACTATTGAGACAAGTGGCAACAGTTAAGGAAAACTTTCTACATTGTCTGAATCATAAGTGTTGTTATTCGTTACATTTTTTAGGTTTCTTAAGCAATAAGCAATATAATCTTGCATGGTGTTGTGATGAAAAACCAAATTCAGGAATTCTGTAGAAGGAAAGGTACAAACCTAGAAGAATCAAAAGGTCTGAAAATTCGGTGATCTCTGTGTTTGAATTGCATAAAAACTAGGTGAACATGACGGGGAAAAATCCAATAAACAAGAGGGATTATTCTTGATTAAAGAGCTGAGATGAAATGGAATCACATTAAATCTGTTGTAGATTCATTTTTCCCCCTACCCTATAATGGATGAACTTTAAACTTCTTACATCAAAACAAAAGCAAACTTTGTTCAAACAGTTATAAAAGCATTGTATAAGCTTCTATATAAAGATCATGGTAGGTTGAAGGTTATATGCATGTGCTTTCTTAAATAAAAAAATATAAGTCCAAAGGGAAAAATAACTCTAAAAGGAATATGAGATTTTTGTTTGTGATTATCCCAAACCACATTGGAGGGAGGAGGCATTAATGCAATAGGAAAAATGAAGGAAGAGTTTGTTTTGTTTTGTTTTCTGTTTAAATGCCACCTTCCCAATGAAGCCATGCCTGTCTATCTTATATAAATTGCATACCACCCACCAGCTAGTTCTCACCCCTTCCCTAACTCACTTTCACCTTTAAACTTCATCAACATCTATTGAACTCTTTTCTTTTTAAGATGTTATTTATTTATTTGAGATAGCAGGAGAGAGAGAGAGCATGAATGGGGAGAGAGGCCGAGGAAGAGGGAGAAGCAGGCTCCCCACTGAGCAGGGAGCCCTACGCAGGGATCCATCCCAGGACCCCGGGATCATGACCTGAGCTGAAGGCAGATGTTTAACCTCCTGAGCCACCCAGGCGCCCCTCTATTAAACTCCTTTAGTATTTATCTTATTTATTGTCTCTCTTCACTCCATGATAGCAGGGATATAATCCACTTTGTTTGCTCTTGTATTTTCTTAAAAAAAAAAAAGGAAACTGTAGTCAAATCGGATTTAGTTTTTGAAAACTAGATTCATCAGGTTTAAAACCTTCAGTGATTACACATACCCTCAACATCCCATCTCTAATCTGAAGTCTAGTTTGAAGAATCTTCCTTAGAGTTTCTGGCTCTATGTTCTCTAGAACCTTGACTTTCCCTTCATCCCTTTACCATCCTCTCCTCTGGTTCCCATGTCCTCATGCTTATTATATGCCATCCTCATCTCTGACACATTGCCATTGCAATCAACACCATTATCTGAAATGCCCTGTTATTTTCCTACCAACGAAGCAAATCCTGATAATTCTTGAAGATGAGTAAGAATAAATTCTCCCACGATTTCTGTAGTCATGTGGTCTGGTGTGAGCTTTGAAATCTTTGGATGCAGATTCAAACCCAAGCTCTGTAATTTACTAGCTATGAGACCTTTCACTAAGTACCTAATCTTAGATTTTTAAATCGCATACTTAGGGTATTTATTTTAATCTATAATATGGTGAGTCCATTATGGAAAAGACCTAACAAATAATAAACAATCATAATTGTTATAATAATAATAAATAATAATATAAAGATGATATTAATTTCGTTACACTTATATAGAATTTACTAGGAGTCAGGCTTTCCATCTTGTTTACACATCAGGACCTCTGCCTTTGTTAGAGTTCCTATAGCATTGACAATACTACACTTGCACTCTTGTGTTCATATTCTTCCATTTTGTTGAGGATGGTTTACCCCAAGTAGATCTTGAAGTTCCTTCAAGCATGACTGTATTTTATGCTATGGTATGTTCTAGAACTTAGCACATTGCTAGCTACCCAGGGCTTACTATTTGTGACATCCACTAAAAGATGTGGCTCAGTCTTTCCTTGCAGATTTAGGTTTGGTCATCGAATACAGACGTAGTCAGCAAGGTTCAGAGACATGCATCTGTTAGTCATAGAGCTCAGTAGCATAACCTAAAACTGCGGTCTATTGCGCTTGTTTCCAAGCTGCAACTCCTGATGCTGGACTTCTCTTCACCATGTCTCATCTTTATCTTTACTGGGACAAGAGAGCCAGCAATCTTATTGACATAATTATGGGGGTTTTTTTATTGTTGTTTGGTTTGTTTGTTTGTTTAAGCTAGCTATCAGAACGCACAGTGGCCCCCACAGGCTGTGAGGTATCATTTGATATAAGGCATAGCCCTCCAATGACATCCTGCTTTGAGTAGCTCTGGCATCTGTCCATGATGACAGTGCAAGTGACAAGGTCTCTAGCCAAACAGGACAATATGCAAATGGCAACAGAATGCTTTGTGGCCATTAAAGAGGCCACTGAGAGACTTATTTTATAAAATATCTTCTAGATTTGTCCTTAATGCTATTTTTCCTTCTTCTGGATTTAGTGGAGGTTTAGAGCATATGGAGCCACAAAGCCCCCGAATATAGGAATTATCCATGTTCTGATTATTGAAAAAATATTTATTAACCTTTCTTATTCCTCACTAAAACTTAGGACCAGTCTTTTTTGAATACATATTTAAGAATCTTTTTCCTCCTTTAGTTTGAGTAAAAACAACAACAACAACAAAAACATAAAAACAATATATGACCTCAGTGAAGTATAGCACCTGCCCAAATACACTCATAATGTGAGAAAAATTGCACTTGCCAGATTGTGCTGATCATTTCCAAGTTGACACAATGAAGTGACATCTGTGCTTAAGCAGTAACCTGCCATTTGCTGTCAGCATTTTTGAGTCAGCTCAGAAAAAGTCCATTCTCCCCAATTCCAGTAGAGTCAGAAGGTCTTCCCAGGCCTATTTCTGGACAGGCTGAAAGCAAAGATTCATTGCTTGACATTTTGCTGTGGCTGCCTCTAGTGAATTATGTAAAATAAATCCCACTGCTAGTTTTCTCCATCCAGGCTGTGTGTCCACAAGCAAATCAGCAAAGTGAGATGCACAATCCCAGGGCTCTTGTGCACTCGGTTAACTTCTAGCCATGCCCAGAGAAGAAAGAAAGAGAATAGAATCTTTTTTTTTTCTTTCTTTCTTAGTTGGAAATCAGAGCCACAGGTGGAAGGGCAGGAAAGTTCATTTTGATGTTTCTAGCTGTCACTCTTAGAAGATGCCACACTTAGTCTGCTGTAATAAGATAACTGACGTCCTGGGATTCTCTTTATTTGACTGATTGTTGGTACCCAGAAAGACTTTTCTTCTCTTTAATTGTACTAAGTTTTTATTTGATAATTGCTGCATAGTGAACAGCCCCAAAAGAATTTGGGTTTTGGCAGCTTCCATCCCAGAGGAGGCAATGCATTTCATCCACACTTGACCCATGGCTTCTCAGTGACTAAAGTTTTATTAGTGGCCAAGATATCTGTAAATTGGGAAAATTACCCTTTTCATCTTTTCGGAAGGGAAACATACATCTAGGGCTGTCTTTACCATTAAGTAAAGTAATTAGGAACCTACTAGCATATTTTCAGGATCAAAGACAGGCTTTTGCCTTCCATTTTCCCTTCCTTCTCTCCTCCCCTCCACTCTACCTGCCCCCAACGCATGACATGGATGCACAGATGCACTGCACACAGAACCACATGCTCCTGCTGCCACGGTGCATACTGCCATAGAGATTGCTTACGGACACAGAGGGCAAAGCCATTTTATTGAATAATGAGATGAGACTTCAGATGAAAATAACCCAGGGCCTTGAATTAGAAGAATTAATTTTTTCAAGATTTTTATTTATTTATTTGAGAGAGAGAGTGAGAGAGGAGTGAGGGACAGAGGGAGAAGCAGACTCCCTGCTGAACAGGAAGCCCTTGATCTTGGGACCCTGGATCATGACCTGAGCCGAAGGCAGACGCCCAACCAACTGAGCCACTCAGGTGCCCCGAATTAGAAGAATTATTTGTGAGATATAAATAACACTGGATCCTTCCCTAATTGAGCATCCTCATGGGGGGAATATTGTTCTAGGTTGCTGGTAGTAGGGCAGGTAGAGGGGAGAAAGGGTTTGTGTAAAGAGGGCAAGTGAAAACAAAGAGTTGCCTGTGACCTTACAGATATAGTAAATATTTCAAAATGCTCATTTAAGCAGGTCTGCTAGGTATTTATACTTTTTTCCCCATGTCTTTAGCAAAGAATGTTTTGCTTAAGTAGGCTTTTCTATAGTTATTGACTTTGTGAAACTGAAACAGGCCTTAAATATTCATATAAGAGCTTGGAAGTTTGGCACCTACTTGTGGTTTTCCCAGCATGGATTTGGAGATTGAAAAGGCTGCTTCTAGCTACACAGCATTGAGAAGGTTTCATTTTATTTCTTTTATTTTTTTACCATGGAGATCCTAATTGCAGAGGATATTTTGCCTAGTAGAGAGGGTAGGGTCTGGGTACTGTAGAAGGTAATTATGATTGTTATTAAGAGACAAATTACTTTGGGAGATAGAATAATCTAGTAGAGGCATTCTTCATCCTAGTTTTGAGATGCCCTTGGGTATCTCCAGACATCGCAAGGGGTATCACAAGGCTCCCCAGCAAAATTAATTTTACTCTGTCCTACTTTTTAAAAAAAATATAGTACACAGCACTATTAAAAGAAACAGAATCCCTTGTAATCAAAACATGATGGAGTACAAAATACAAAATGTCGATCCCATGCCTGGTCTACTATCCATTTCTCTGTTCTGAAAATTGTCACTTTCAGGCAAAAGTAGTATCTGCCCTGAAACCTATCTAGGATATAATAAGAATAAAATCAGGTTTTAGTATGAAAATATGCCTTAGAACTAAAAAATTCCATATTGATGTAAGATTTTCTTTTTAAAACAGTAAATTCTGGAAAACTCTTCTACATTTAACAGACAGAGGAGTTGTTCAGTAGGAATAAAATGGAAAAAATGAGTTCTAATCTAGACTTCTTTCTCAAATATGTTTTATTTTTTAACTTTGGATAAGTCATTAACATTTCTAGGTCTGTGTTCTTTACCTGTAAAGTGAGGGAGCTTGACTACATGTGTTTTAAATTTCCTTATACTTCTCAAATTCTGTGGTTCTAGCAAGAAAAAAATGATTCTTAGAGCAGAAAGTGAAGTCCTTGATGAATGGGAAAATGTCAGCTTTCAAAGTTTCTTCCATTTATTGATATATCTTCTTACAGTTTGGATAATTTTTATATACATGTTTTCATTCATTCATCATAAATGAGGCAGGCAGAGCAGAAATCATCTGCATCTTACACATGACTTGCTACGTGACTTATATCCAGAGCACACAACTGGTGAATGGCAGATGTGGGACTTGAACTCGTTTCTACTAGATCTAATGTCAGTATCAGTCATCCAATACTCTCTCCCAAACTTAGCAACTTTGATCTTTACTGTCTCTGAAATGTTCATTATTTCAGATTGTTTCAATTTTGTACAATATAACCCCATAAATACAAGTATCTTACTGTGTGATTTGCATTTTGAAATAGATGCTTACCTCTCTAAAGTGTGGCTTGGTACACCATGATTTTCATTGAGTTTTGACAGCAGATAATTTAATCTTGGTAAATACAATACTGTATCCTGACAGAGATATAAATATGTGGGCAAGCTGGGTTAGCAAATTTCTTAGCACTTTTAATGCTGTTTCCATTTCTAGAAAAAAATCAAGTCTGAACTGCAGGAAGGAAAAAAAAAATACAGTTTATGAAAATGGCTAGAAGACGGCTCTGAACAGGTGTGCCTGGGTGGCACAGTTGGTTAAGCATTAAACTCTTGGTTTTGGCTCAGGTCATGATCTCCAGGTCATGGGATCCAGCCCCATGTGTGGCTCCACGCTCAGCGTGGAGTCTGCTTGAGATTCTCTCAGCCTCTCCCTCGCCCCCTCCCCCTGCCACTCATGTTCTCTCTCTTTAAAATAAATAAAGAAATCTTTAAAAAAATAAATAAGGCTCTGAACAGTGCAGTCCAAGACCCACAGACAAACAGTAGAATTGCTGTTGGTATCATTAAATCTCTCCCACAGTTTCAAGATTCACGAACTGAACAAAGAAACTAAAAGCTTCTCTGAATTGACTCTAAGGATATCCCACTTAACAGTTGCGAGTAGACTCTTAAAGATGACCTTCTCATTTCATTTTGTTTTTCTCAAGCTTGGCATCCATCCAGCTTGTAGGAGAATGCCATTTCTGATTTGAAATGTGTCACTCTTACTCAAACTGCCTCACCGTTGTTCTCTCAGGGAACCTTATTCAGTCTTGGGAGATGCTCTGAAAGGTGGTGGTGGTTTATTTATTTGTTTGTCTATTTATTTGTTCATCCTCATGAAGTTGTGTGAAGAAGGAAACAGGACTATAGGAAAGCAGGAAATGGCTTAGATGCCAGAAGCAGGGGATAAGCAGGAGGTGTGGTGGTGTTTAATATGAAATTCAGAGCCTACTCAAAACATAAATATCACTGGGAAAGGAAAGAGCAGCTTGTTCAGTTGCTACTTCAATTAGCAGGGGTTTTGTGGCCAAGAGGAAAAAGCAAAAGCTCTCCCGTCTGCTTTCATTTCTGAAGCTGCCTCAGTATTGGGCAATTGACCTCTTCATCCTGTTCAGCATTTTCATATAAAATATTCTTTACATTTACCTCTTCTTTCTCCCCATATTCCTTTTCCTCCCTCCCCGCTCCCATCCTTTCTGTCTTTCTTCTTTCCCAGACTGATTTTTGGGTGATCTGGGTGATGATGTGTTTTACAATATTTTTGCTGCACATGGCATACTTTGAAGAAATCATAAAAGAATTCTTCCTCCCCTCCCAGTAGCCACATTTCTCTACCCCTCATCCAACATTTGTTAGTGTATTCAATCAATGAACAGATATTTGGTATCCGTAATGTGTTTAATACTGAGAAAACATATAGAATAAAGATTTCTTCCACCAGAATTTCAAAAGACATGCTATAACCTTATGAAGTGATAATACAAGTGAAATGCTAAATAATAAGGCAAAGTGATAAAAACACATCAAACAGCTGAATACAGAATACATGTATGGTATAAAAGTATATGTATTTTTAAATGCACACTCATACATTTGAATTTCAATAAATTCTTGCTGAAGACTGACTCAGAAGACACTGTAAATAATAGAAGACTCAACTAAAAGTAGCCTAAACAGTAATAGATTTCTTTTAGCCCTCATGAAAAGTCTAGAAATAAAGAGTGCTGTAGTATTGGGTAATTCAGTGGTCAGAATAAGTCATCACAAACAAGTGGCTTTCCATCCTTCCATCTGATAGCTTGAGTGTGATAACTGTGTCTGCCTTCTTTGTCGCAAGATGGTTGAAGCTGTTCAAGGAACAGGAGCTCCCTCCCATGCATCAGTTTTTATTAAGAAGAAAAGCTTTCTCTGAGGGTCCCCTTTACCTTTCAGTAGGCCAGTGTTATAGGATGAATGTTTCTGCCCACCCCACCCCACCCAAATTTATGCTGAAATCCTACTTCCCATGGTGATGGTACTTAGAGGTACTTACTGCCTTTGGGCAGTAAGTAGGCTCAGATGATGTATGGGGGGGGGGGGGTGGGCTGCCATAATTGGATTAGTGTCCTTATAAGAAAAGGAAGAGACCAGACCTTTCTTTGTCATGTGAGAATATAGCAAGAATGTAGCCATCTGTAAGCCAGGAAGAAGGGCCTCACCAAGAACCCAACCGTGCTGTCACCCTGATCTTGGATCACCAAGTTTCTAAAACTGTAAGAAATTAACGTCTATTATTTAAACGACCCGGTCTATGGTATTTTGTTAGAGCAGCCAGAGTAGACTAAGACAGCCACTTACCACAACTAGTTTAAACCAATCATGATTAAACAGAATCTACCTCAAACACTATGTCCTGGATACTGTGAGGATATTCTGTACAGAGGGTAAAATGAGGCCATGCCTTCAGGGAGATTATGGTAGAGTGGTGGGGCTTAGATGTGTGTGCTGATCATCATCATGCAAGGTGGTGAGAAGAAAAAAGAACAGGAAAGAAAAAGTAGTTCAGTGGGGGGAGGGGAATAAAAGCTCTCTTGTTCTGAGTAACCAGATTTAAATGAAGGGAAAGACATTTCCGGTGGAAGAAAGAACAAGAACAATGTGGTTTTGCCCAAAGAGTGACAAGATGGCCCCTCGCTGGATCCTTACAGAGATACAAACACGGGAGTGGCATGGATTCACAAGGGTTCCTTTGGAGAGATTAGTGATGAGAACACACAGGAGAAATGGAAGGCAGAAGAGAGAAAAGTTAGTACAACAGAAAACATGCACTAATTCAGGAAAGTGGTAGTTCTTTTCTGAGCTAGACTGATGGCTAAGGGACTGGAAAGGAAGAGAAATGTATGGGAGGAAGTGTCAGGGCTGGGATGCAGTGAGCAGTGCAGAGTCAGAGTTGAGTAGGAAGGAAGCATGGGTGTGGCACACATTTTTGACTCCCTGCAATCAATCAGAAAGTCTGCTCCACAAATTACTAGCTAACATCAGACAATATGCTCGGCAAGTTATTGAAGCTGAGCATCACATTTCACATTTTACAGTAGCATTACTTGACTCATTTAGTGATGAAGATGACAATAAGGCCTATGGAGTGCTGACATAGTGCCTGACGTATATAATAGGAATTCAGCAGTTGTTAATTCTTCCCTCACTTCATAAAAGTGATGAGAAGCAGACATAGTGATCGAAGGAAAAGGTTTTAAGAAAAGAAAGTTGAGAGCCATCTTATGCAGAAGTCAACCATCTTTTCGTGTAAAGGGCTAGATAGTAATTATTATCAGATTTGCAGGTCATATGGTCCTTGTTGCCACTATTCAACTTTGTCATCATGGCATAAAAGCAGCCACAGATAATATGTAAATGAATGAGCATAGCTGTGTTCCAATAACACTTTATTATGGACAATGAAATTTGAATTTCATAATATTTTCATATGTCATGAAATATTAATCTTCTTTTGATGTTTAATGTAAGATATTTTAAAATGTAATAAACATCCTTAGTTCTCGTGCCATATGCAAACAGTCAGCAGGCTAGACTTGGCCTGTGGATTGGAGACAGATAATCCCTGATCTTAAGTAATCCTCTATTTCAAGGAATGAAATAACAGAGGATATCAAACAAGAATGAGCCGTTAAAGAGCCACAGGAAGAACCAAGAGAGTATGCAGAAGTTGCACTGCTCAGACACAGAACATTTCCATCACTGCAGAAAGTTCCATTGGACAGGGCTGGTATAGAGAATGGCTTTCTGGTTTTGTTTTTACCTGTACAGAAGTCACTGAGATTACAATGAAACTACAAAGATACTCAAAATTTGCACATAGGTCCTCAGCCCAGGAATCTGGAAACATTAAAAAAAAAAAAGAAAGAAAAAAACCAGTTTCAAAGACAAGTGCATGGCTCACCCTAGGTTAAGCTCTGCTGTGACTGATAGGCAAACTGACAAAAATAGAGTTCAATTGTGTGACAGTTAAGGATTTAAAATCCAAGGCATTGAAGAGAACAATGGGAGCAACTGTATTCATTCTGTTTCTTTTTTCTCCCACTCTCAAATTTTCCCTTAATGGCTGAGTCACGCAGGTTAAATGCATGTGACAGAGTATATTCTGTTGTGTGCGAACATAAAGGGCACATGCTGAAATGTAGAACATTAATATGTAAATCAATGCAATTTTTCATAATAGGTATATAATGGAAGTGCTTAAGAGACAGCAAATGCAGCAGGTATTTTGATCAGTTTTTAATTTTATAGCCCTTCACCTGATAACTGTGCCCCTTTTATCTCATTCCATTATTACAACAGAAGCTACATGGATGGGGCACACAGCCCATGATCTCAGAAAATGGGGTGGTTCTATTGGGAGAGGGTACTGAGTTGCCACAATTTTTAGCTAGATATTCATTAGATAATGTTTGGATATTTCACTAACTACTCTTCAATAGGAGTTTTTTTTTTTAATAGTATAGCTGGTGCATAATGTTACATTAATTTCAGGTGTACGATATAGTGATTGGATAAGACTCTGCCTTATGCTACACACACCACAAGGGTAGCTCCCTTCTGTCACCACACAACACTGGTACAATATCATCGACTGTATTCCCTGTGCTACACCTTTTATCCGTGACTTAATCATTCCATAACTGGAAGCCTGTACCTCCCAGTCCCCTTCATTTTGCTCATCCCCCTACCCCTTCCCTTCTGGCAACCATCAGCTTGTTCTCTGTACTTATGGGTCTTCAGTCAGACTTTTGAACAAATCATGATTAATTCTAGAAAGATACTGTGTGAATTAACTCTTGATCTGTTTCTCAGGGCTCTGTTTTTATTTTCTCCAGAAGTAAATTTTGAATATTATCTTTTTGCCCCCCCCCGAATAAAGGTGATTTCTATAGTCTGTAGAAGCTCTGTATGGTCTGATGCCTCTTAGGTGATCAGTTGTCAAAAGAGTTGTGAAAATGGTACTATTCTTGCTATTTTTAATTCTAAATGTCAAATAGGGAAATTTATTTCTGGAAAAGATACATGGCACAAATATTTTTCTTCCATGGAAAAATTACATGAAGTAGGACAAAGGTCTAAGAATGTAGACATAAATTGTATTCAATATATGTACATATTTACTTATACACAGTTGCATATTCTTCAGACAAGCAATATACTTTACTCACAAACATGAATCTAGAAATAAGGTACTAAAAGCTCTGTGATGTTAGGCAAGTTACTAAATTTTGCTGAACCGCTTTTTCCTCTTCTGTTCAAAGGGTTTTAAGACCAGTACCTTTCTCACTAGATTTTTGTTAACATTAAATGAGCTGATGAAAAAATAGACAATGAATAGCAATCTCTAGGGTAGAGGTAGATGTGCTAAAGCAAGCTTTACCATAATTTTGTTGTTTTCCTAAAGCCCAAGGGCTAATAAATGTTCAGAGACTCAAATCCAGTTCAGACTGTCTAAAGAGCCGATCCTGTTCCCCTCTCCACAGTGAGAAACGCCACCCTTCCAAGCGTGTGCCAAGACGCCACCTACCTCAGGGATCTGGGCAGTTTTATAAGCAACAATTATACAGGAGCATCTTCTAGGAAAAACAAAATGAGATGAATATCTAACTCTCTTATGGGTGAATGCAGTTTACAAAATGGAGCCATTTAAATGTGTTTACAAAAATTCTTAAAACCACAATTTTAAAAGTTCTTCTCAGTGAAAATGTATCCCTTATTTTGTTCCTACAGTTTGTTTTTGCCTTCCTTGTTCCTCTTACTAGAGCCTCTCTTCAATGACAAAGCTCTAACCAACTGGGGATTGGCTTCTTTTAGGAAAAGGAAGCAGTAGAACTTCGCTTGTAAAGTGGGAAGTCAGTGAGTCAGGCCTTCGAGTGCCCATTTCAGATTCTTCCATCCTCCTACAGAGTGACTACTTGGCCTCATATCCATTTTTCAAATTTCGTATTCTCAATTTCACATTCTAAACCAGCGCCTCTCTCTGAAGATAGATGCTTTTGTCGAGGCATGACAGAAGAAAGAATATCAAGAAAAAGGGAATGAAGAGGACATGATTTTTTTTTTTTTTTTAAGATGTTACACTTAGCCCTTGGGATTATGTCAACAGAACCAAAGGACAGTACAGTTCCTGACTGAGGCAAGGGCAGGGGGCTGCCGGACTTTGGCCAGAGTGATTTGGATTAGATGTTTATCATTCTTCATTTGCTGGAGAATTTCATGACCTTCTATTTGGCTTTTATCACATCAGGAAAAGGGAAGGCAGCAATTAAACCACCAATGTCACACACTTTGTTGATATCTCCCTAAAAGATAACCTACAGTTACAGGGATGCCTGGGTAGCTCAGTAGGTTAAGCGTCTGCCTTTGGCTCAGGTCATGATCCCAGGACTCTGGGATCGAGCCCCGCATCAGGCTCCTTGCTCGGCGGGGAGCCTGCTTCTCCCTCTCCCACTCCCCCTGCTTGTGTTCCTTCTCTCGCTGTGTTCTACCATGAAAACTCGCCTAATGGGTCATATATATATATACACACATACACACACACACACACACACACACACATATATACACACACACACATATATATATATACACACACATATATACTCTGTATATGATAAGAATAAAAAACTGCGGTATCTCTGCTGTTTCCAGATACAACAGGAAGGGTGAAAGACATTGATGAGTTGTCAAAATGTTGTTTTGCTTTCAGAATATCTATTACATGACTTTCCCAAATTAGACTATTGCATAATTACATATCAATAATTTATCCTAAAGAAACTTCCAATAACTTCCATTTAGTTATTATTGCACAGGTTTATATATTTATAAACCAGTGGTTTCCAACTTGGACATTGTCCTAGAATTTCCAAAAGCAGTAGATTATTATTAAAGTATTTTATTGTTATTATAAAAATGCATTTGGATGATGTAAGTGATTGTTTATTAGGCAAGACAGCTTGTGATTTGGAATCCACCCTCTTCGTTTGTGAGATCTCACTGTAAAGTTAATGTCCCTCTTCTAATAAAGGATGGGGCTCCAAGACATAGCAAATTTAGCAGTAAATATATTGTCTTCATATTTTAAGACTGAAACATTCAAGTGTTTCTTTCACTCCCTTCACATGTACATTAAATGCTGTCATTGTGCAACACAATTCTGAACTTCCGAATCTTGAAAGAAGGGCTGTGAATTTAATGGACTGCATGAAGCAGAGAGAATATATATTTTGTCAGTTGTGGTGGTGGCACGGGAAGGAGACCCCCTGTGAAATGCATCGTCCCACGGAACTGTCTTGAGGTTTGGGTGAATATATTCTGTCCTTGGGGCATGGGTCAGGGGTTGAATTTGCAGTCAGAGTTTTTAGGGCTGAATGCAACAAAAATAACTGCTTCCCTCAGGGAAAATGAGAGAGAAGATTTTGTAAGACTGACCTCTAAAGAATTGGTATGTTAGATGTGGAAATTGTCCCGGTGGAACCCAGTTATACTTCTGAAATCTCTCAAATAGACGTCATTGTGGACCTGAAGGTGTGAACGTGGGAAACAAGATATGACACACTGTGTTGCTGTAGAATTGGGCAAACTCTGTGCTTTTTAACATTTGTTTATGTAATACATCCAAAGCTAGATTAACTGCGATCCAGTCCAGTTTTTGTTACATTAAGTGAATTAAAAAAAAAAAACCCACATATTTCCTCTTCCTCTGAAGATGAATACTAGGATAAGAACTTTTGTAATTGACAAAAGCCATCTACACCATTTGGCTTTATTGGTGGAATTAGGTCATTTACCTAGTAAGTCTCTTGTAGTTGCAGTTACTAAAAAACACAATTGGTGGCATTCACAGATCTTTAAATTTTAGCCCTTGGAATTCTGTCTCAGAAAGTTGATCTACTTAAGCTTCTCTCCTTAAGAAAAGTGAGACTTGGAATTTCCACAAAATAGTTTAGAAAATCAAAAAAGACAGGATGGGTTTACCAGGAAGTGCATGACTCATATCCTTCCAATAATATCATTTTATTTCAGGCACCACAAAAGCTGTAAGTACAAATAGTTACCTATTGAAAGGATTTTAAAATGTCTCTGCAACCAGTATCATTGACTGATGCAAACAGAGGGTGGGAAGTGATAAGGGTGTCCACAGTTTGGCATGCCCAGTATGCCTTCTTTTCTGTAGCCTATATTTTCCGGTTTTGAAGAATAGGAGTAAAGTGATGTTCAAGGGCCTCTAGGAAAGAACGGAGCTTCTTGGAAAGGTGTGCAGGTCTGGCCCCGGTGCCCCTGTTGGGGGTAACCTGTGACAACCCAGCTCTTCATCTCAGGGGCATCATGCTTTTTTGGAAATCCTTAGATCAAACTCACAAGTAGAAAGAGGTGTTCAGGGTATCACAGGGAGCCAGCCGAAGCATTTCAACAAAGAGAAACAAAGCTTAGATCAGAAAGTGTTCAGGATTAAACATCTTGCACTTAATTTACAAAAACCAAGCTGTCCATAATTATGGCCTCATTCTGGCCTTTAATTCCTAATGCATTGTCTGCCTCTCCCATTCCTAGCCTCTACCTGAAACTGGGTTGGCCATTAGGACAAATACTGACTTACAGATTATAACCCTCACAGCCAGGCAGTAGCGACAAGACAGGAACTTTGCTGGCTGGGATGGATGTTAATAATTAAAACAAGCCATAAGGTGAAACTTCTCAAATATCCAGATACATAGGTTAAATAAAGGCACATACTCCCAAGCAAGATATTGATTGGGATGTAACAAAAAGGAGTCTGTTCCAGTATAAAGTCTTAGCTTCCCAGTCGTCACGAGCAAATACTGGCATATAATAGAAGCAATCATGTTTTAGTGTCGCATCTTAGGATCTTGACAGGATATTTAAAGCTAATTATTTCTATCACAAAAATGCTCAGGAGGCAGCAGCATGCTTATCATTGAAGTTTGGCATTTTTAATTTTTCTGGCAAAATGCATCCTATGGCCTGAAGTGGTGCTATAAATTACAGCCTGTTTCTCTGCAAGGCTTTCCTTATTACTGAGATCCAATCTCTTGTTTCCGAATAGTTAGGAAGCTTTAAATCAATGAGCAGGTCTCACTTGTTACTAAAAAGTAGAATGAAGGGCATCAGTGAATTGATAAGAACGATCCTTCTTTTTCTAAATTATAAATGCATCATGCAGTAGAAAGTACCTGGTAGTTAGTGCTATTAATCTGCCAACAACCACTGTATACAAGGACAGAAAATTAGAATCAGAGAACAGAAGGAGCCTCCGATACAAGCCAATGAAGCAGGCTTTTAGAACAAATAGGAATCTGGGTCTTAAACTCATTAGAGATGAGTACCGTATTCTTGAATTCTCCACAAAACTTTGCCTGGAACAGGGAATTATATAAAATGCTAATAGAAGTCATCAGATTAATTAAATCAGGTAGTGCTTGATGCTATTAAATATGAAGAAAACATTCTTTGGTGTCACAAATGGTCAGAGCTGGCCAAGCCAATACTTTGTCATTGATTGTGGTGGGAACTATTGTTGGACAGACCCCTACCCTCACTTGTCTGCTCTGTCTCTCTAACCCCTGACCTCAGCCAGCCTAACTGGAGACAAGAGAATGGCTTTCAGTTCTTAACCAGTATCAGGGGTTCTAGGTCCAGACACAAGTATCTTCTTAATGACTTGCGAGGACTCTCCCTATTAAATTATTCCTGGTGGAGGTAAAGAATTATGCTGCTCTTTTGTTTTTGAAACTTCCATTGGTATCTCATTGTACTTAAATAGAAACCAAACCTTTTATCATGGTCCATAGACCCAACAGGATCTGGTGCTAGTCTATCTGCACGCTATTTTGCCTCTACTAGAAATTTTTTGTTTAGGAATGAGACAAACTAGATCTTACCTCAGGGCCTTTGCATCTACTACTCCCTATGCCAGACACCACAGTGATCACCCAGCTGCCCGAATGGCCATTTTCCTCTCATCTGCAGATCTCTGCTTAGATGTCTTCTCTTCAAAGAGCTCTTTTCTGACTCTTAGATATCTCTTTCAAATCACTCTTTTCCTTTATAACATTGAATAATGTCACTATTTTATGCTTTATTGCATGTCTATCACTTCTATCACCTCCAACACAGGGATGTAAGCTCTTCAAGAGCATGGACTCTGCCTTGTTCATTGCTGTAGCTTCAGCTCCTAAGAGACGTAGGAGGTACTTAGTAAGTATTTTTGATTAATGATGAGACAAATTTCCGTATTTCATTTCTGGTTTCCTTTCCAGAGCAGTAAAGCAGGCACATTGCTCCTTCTCTTCATTTCTACTTGTTTATCTTCTTAAGGTGATTTCTCTTGCAGTTGTTAAAGGTAGAGGAAGACAGTCTATTGAGGGCATAGAAGGAGACAGTATCATTGGGAAGTCTGGCAGAATAACCCTAGCACTTACTGCTGAGGAAAGGTCAGGCGAGTGGGGGCATGCACAGCAAAATGAAGTGAGAGTTAATAGGAGGGGATCTGACCCAATTATTTGAGAATTCCCAATATATTCACAAATACATTCTTCATGCTGGGGAATACAGCTATAGTCCTGTTAAGGGCTTACTTCTGGTTACAGGACTAAGACAGTCACAGTCACGTAAAAGAACCACAGATTTAATGATAAAAGCAAAGACAGGAATCCGGGAGGGAAAGAGGACTTAAGCAAATACAGAGAAGCAGGAGAGGAATATGCTTCACCAATGAATAGTTCTGACTTGTCGAGGATTCAAAGTACAAGACGTGGGATAAAGGACTTATGCACAGTTTATGCCAGACTTTGTTGAGATTTGAATGTGAGGCTTTGGTCTTCATAGTTGGACTAGGGAAGCACATGTTTTCAGTAGGAATATGGTAATGATATTTAAGGAAAAGCAGCGTGTCCTCAGTGTACAGGCTAAGAGCACTTTTGTATAGAAATGAAAATGGTGAGCAATTTTGGGGAAATGTTTGCACGTATTTTATGTCTCAAGACTGTCCTATGTAACTGCCTAGTATACTTCTGTTAGCTCATCTGCCTGTCAGCTTTTGCGATGTTACTTGTTACATTTGTGGTTCCGGCTTGCTGTGGTCAAACCAGCACTTCTCTGAGAAATAGCACAACACAAATCAAACCTTCATCTGCACTTAGATAAGTGATTTGAATTGATTTAGCAGTTGTGAAATATTCTGCTGTGCTTGTGTGTTTTCAGTACAAAATCTAGACTAGACCAACATATAGCCAACACTATAAACAAAATTATATCAGTCAGACTAAAATGGTAGCTTCAGTTGAAAACCAGATCATCATGAGATTTCTTTCTTGAGTTTGCCAATTCAAAGTCCAGATGCTTGCTTCCATGTACACTAAAATATTTCTAATAATATTGTTTCTAACGCAGACCAATTTTATTTTAGTTTTTCATGGTTTGTCTTTCTCTAGAAAAATAATCAGCTCAGCAGTAGTAATATGTTTTCCTTATTAAAATGTTTTATCTTTATTTTAACTCTAGGCTGTAGTTAGAATTCGTGGGTATGCAAACTGGTATTTTTGGAGGAAATTAAGTCTCTTATCATGTTACACTTTGTACCATTAGAGTCTCTGACATTCTAGAACCATACATTTGAAACGTACAATTTTTAAAAGTTGTGTATCACTAAGTAATGTATTGCTTTATAAATTATACATTTTATTTTATAGCTGACAAGTTAAGTGCAATGTTTCTCATTATCATTCATTTAAAGTCAAACATCCTAGCCCAAATAAGCTCCTTTGAGAGTGCAGGTCAGGGATAATTCATTATTTGAAGAATTCTTAACTTGAGAGCATACATGAAGGAAAGTTCGATGGGGAGCTTGAATTGGAGAAGTACAGAGAATATACCCATACAGTGCCTCCAAAGAGTTTGATTGTTTTTTGGTTTTTTTTTATTAGTCACAGGCTAATAAACTGGCCACACTTAAACCATTTATGGTTTGCTAGAATAGCTTGTTTCATAAGGGGAAGACTTGGGAAAGTAAGATAACTCTATGGTGCTGATCTCTTCATGATGAATTATGCATCTTGTATACATGACTAGTTTGTCACTTTTTAACTTGCAATATTCACTTGTTTAGCTACAACATCGATTGAATCACTCTCTTTAGGAGTCCAAATAGTCTAGGGCGCATGGGTGATGTCATCCTGGAGGTAATCAACATAGGTCAGTGGTTTTGAAGATAAATTGAAACTTGCTAATTATATTCATCTTGTGAAAACTCAGATTAAAAAGAGACAGCCATATGCAAATTAGATACATGCAGCCCAACTGAATTATATTGTTTCATGTCTTTGCTTTCTAAATAATAGATAAGGTAACTATACAGAATGATTCTTTTGAATCTTCTGACAAGCATGATTTATGGTGTTTCTAAGATGTATTCTTTGCTTAATAGGCAAAAGAAAGGCTTTACTTTCCCACTGATCTAATATTGCATGAATTTATATTATAATGTAGCTCCATTTAGAAAGTGAAGGGGGAGGGGAGAATGGATGTAAATTACATCTTACCAAAATATACAACAGGTATGAAATTGAAAATTGATGTTTTAGCATGCAAAGTGGAAAGCCACAATTAATTGCTTTTTTTTTTTTTTTTTAACAACAGACATCATGGTGAACTTTGTAGAAATGTAGTACAACCTCACTGTAAAAGCACTTTGACATTATGAACACCCCGCTGTGGGAGAGGGCGGACAGACTTTCCTGGATTTGAAATAAATCAGATTAATGTCTTTTTCCCCATCTAGCAACAAGGAATCAGTTGCAAGATATCCGAACAAAAACGTAGTAGGCCAGAGGGGTAGAATGATGACCCAGAAAACCCTCATCTATTTTGACTAGGGTGACCAGATGCATCAGTTTGTTTGGAGCAATCCAAATTCATTCCTGTTGTACTTGTGCTAATTATTAATGGTACTACCTTTCCTTTTCTTAACTGTCCTTTTTTTGGATGATAAATTATGATTACCTTATTAATTATTTACCAGAGCAAAATGAGGACCAATCTTAGGTGGTTGAACATTCTTACTAGTCTTTTTAAAAATATATTCCCTTTCTTTTTTTTTTTTTTAAAGATTTTATTTATTTATTTGACAGAGAGACACAGCGAGAGTAGGAACACAAGCAGGGGGAGTGGGAAAGGGAGAAGCAGGCTTCCCATGGAGCAGAGAGCCCGATGTGGGGCTTGATCCCAGGACCCTGGGATCATGACCTGAGCCGAAGGCAGATGCTTAACGACTGAGCCACCCAGGCGCCCCTGTTACTACTCTTTTACCTCCATTCATATGTTCATGCACAAGGAAATCATGGGTAACCAGAAAGATCAGGGAGCTGCATAGGATGTTCTTTAATCACACAATACCAGAAGCTCATCCTTGGGGTACTATTAAATGAGAAAATCCCAGTGGTCAACTCAATACTGAAAGTAAGTGTAGCTCTGTGTCATGGGAAAGGCTCATCCACATTTGTTTTTCCATTCACCAAAGTCAGGGAAATACGAACACTCCAGCTATGACAGCAAACACCAGTAATAACTTTTGCTTGCAACAGAAACCACCCCTGATTTGTTTTTGTCTTTGTTTTAATTTTCATGGGTACCTTCTATACTTCTGCTCTTTTCAGTGTTAATTTTCTTCATCTGTTTCTGTTCCCTCTTCTAGCTCTGTTATTTTTGTAGAAGGATGAGAATTCTCTGTGCTTATGTTTGGTCTTTTTATTTCCCCCCAAACCTTTTATCTCTGCTCTCTCAGTCTCTTTAACATAGGTCCCCATTACAAATGTCAGGCTGGCCCGATCACTTGTTCTGTGTCACCAGTGCATTCAGATTTATTTGGTGCAATGCAAGAATGTTAACTAGAATACAGGAGAGGGCTATTTCAGTGTTGTTTGTACCAAATAAAGTTAAGGTTTCAAAAAGAAGTGCATTACCTTAACCATGAAATTTTCAAAACATTCTTATAAGAGTATATAATAAGAGATACAAATAGATGTTTTCTGTAGTTTTTGTGGCTGAGCATTATTTTCTTAATCTTTGTATTTTATAAGGAATAAAATGTGTTTTTCAACTTACTCAAACTTTTATATCCATGCAAAGTTTTGTGGGTTTTTTTAATGTTTCCCTTCTCCCTTTCTTCTTCCTTTCTTCCTTCCTTCCTCTCATCCTCCCTCTGAAAATACATTAAGAAATAAGGAAAATTGGACAAAAATGTTATGGAACACTCAGAATAACAGCAGTGTGCTACAAGTCAATAGCAATTACTTGGATAATAATGCCACTTGTACTATTAACATAAAACACTTTTAATTGTGCACCAAGGTGAATCTAATGAGATTCCAGGTTGGGGACCAGTTGATGCAGGGATGAATTGCTGGGTGTGAAAGTTTAGCTGAGCAGCCAGACTATCACACCTTATGTCTGTGAATAGATACTCCAGACTCGAAACCCATTACTGAGTATGTCTTCTGAAAAATGTATCTGATTGCCTGAGTCCCTTTCAGATATACTATTTGTTCAAGCCTGGGGTTCACTGCCCTGATAGCAGGATGATTTTACACCTCTGTTCCAAAACTGAGAGGAATCAATTGATCAGATGTGGACATTTGATTTCTATGTCTGACTCAGAGATCATTGGTTTCCTTCATTTGATGACAGCCTTGGAGCAAATCATGGCCCCCTCATGAATTGTATATTTTATCTTTACTTACAGACTTGACTTGAAAATTTTCAAAGGAGAATCAAAAGGCTTTTGCAACAAACATAATGAAAATATGATTACAATTATAAAAATATTACTAAAAATACGACAAAGCACTTGTCACTTAAATATGATAAACTTTTCATGCCTTTATACATGTTTGTAGATGTACTAAACAGCAAATTAATGGATTTGCTACATATATTGTAGCTCCTTTGTGTTTATAGCATCCCACATGTTTAAAACTATCTATGAATCTTGACCTGTATTTGAGAGTAATTTCTATAGTATAAAAGTTGATAATGGAGTAAAAGTATTATTGATCACCCTTGACCATCTGAATGAGTTTATTCTAATTGAGCGAATTACAAAGGGCACAAAGATATACCTTCCTTAAAATTCACTTTTTTAGTGAAAATTGTAAAGTCAAAGAGAACAGATCCATTAAATGATGATTGACCTAATCAAAATATATCTGGACAAGGCACTAATCAAAGTATTGACTGTTTACCAACCACCTGCCAGATGCAGAGAGCAGCTGCCTTTCTCAGGGGTCTAATTTATGTCAGTCACTCAGTGAAAGTCTCTGATGATTGATGAATGTGTAATGTATGTTTATGATCGGCAGCCTCTACTATAGAACATCTATGTATTGGAGAAGGCGGCCAGGAGGGGAGACTTTGTGTTGAGAAATTATTCTGAACCAAATTATTCTGGATGATAGTACTTGGACAGGGATAGTTCAAAATTGACTGTCCAGGGCTCACTGGAGATCCCTGCTTGCTTGGAGGGTACAAGACGAGGCATGCATTCAGTGGCCCAGGACAGAGACCCTCTCCCCTCCTTCTATCCCATCTGTTACTGATTTCATCTTCTAAATGACTCTAGAACTCAAGAGGAAAAATCCATTTCTTTTTTTTTTTTCTCGTCTTCGTCTTCTCCCCTGGTACAGGTCATAATCACAGTATCGTCTCAAGCAGACTCCTAGAACCACCAGTA
The DNA here is from genome assembly GCF_037043125.1 of Eumetopias jubatus. Classification (NCBI taxonomy): domain Eukaryota; kingdom Metazoa; phylum Chordata; class Mammalia; order Carnivora; family Otariidae; genus Eumetopias; species Eumetopias jubatus. The sequence continues at coordinate 70,234,803 of NW_028274815.1, forward strand.
ATATTTCTAAAATGACACTTTATTTTCCTGCTTACCACTGCCCAGTACCTGACCCCCACCCTACCTTCAGGATGGTCCTCCTTTTCTAGACCCACAAGGCGATCACTGAGCCTTTTTACCTCACCAGCCCCATCTCTGCCTCACTGTCACTGTCCTCCGCAATCCTCTTCACACTCGGGAACTTCTTGTTCCTAGAATGTGCACTCCGTAGGACTTGGCACAAGTTATTTTCTCAGCAAGTTTCTTCGTTTCTTTCATTTCTACTCATTTTCCAGGCTTCAGTTCAGATGCTGCTGCCTCAGGAAAGCCTTGCCTTCCTGCTTCCCACCGTGCAAGTGATGTGCCCTTCCTATGTGCTTCCAACGCATTTTTACCTTTATTTAGAATTGTTTGGATTGCTAAGGTACTTGTCAAGCCATCAGCCTCTGTGTGAGCATGAAGGTTGTCTTCTGAACCAAGAGTGATGCTAATCTCTATGACCAAGCAGAATGCCAGGTCCTGGGAGAACACGGAATGGCAGTCCTTAGGACCACACACAATAGCAGGGTTTTAGCCATTGTCAGAAATCATGGGTGGCTTTTTCCTCCAGGCCAGGGCAATTTTGCAGCCTTTTAACATTAACAGAGAATGAGAAGTGTTAGGATAAAAAGAAACACACTGACACATTACAAAGGTTTTCAGCTGCCCCGTTTATTCCCTACCCAATAGATTATTATACAGTTTACAGATATTTCCACATGCAGTTCAACTTTCTGTTTGTGAAAAAATCTCTTTTGTTTGAAATGTTCAAGCAGACCAAGGGCACACAGACCTTTTTTTTTTTTTTTTTTTAATTCTTTTTGGAGGTAGGATGGGGAGGCAAGTACAGAGGGAACTGCCCATAACTAGGCATCTGCTTGTAAGAAAGAATGGTCTGGTCCCTGTTTGAAACATGGCTGGAGGCAGAAATGAAATTCGGTCACAATCTCTTTCCTCATTTAAGGCGGGTTCAGTGGGCAGGTCCCTCTTTACCTTTTAGGTAGAACAGTCAAAAAGTAAGCTGTTGCTTTTTTTTTTTTCTGGATTAAGTTTGCAAAATGAATCTTTGTAAACATTATAGATGGAATTCATTTCAATAATGCCAAGTGTAACTTTCCAAGAAAGATACACACATACCTTAATCGATAATGAAAAGTTATAATGTTCATTTCCATATTTATCCTAGAAGAAAAGGGAAATAAAAGTTCTTAACTATATAATGAATGAAAGAGGACATGAGATCTGAAATAGAATATTTGGAGAAATCACCTGGGACAAAAAGAGAATTCAAGACTTGCCTGAATAATGTAGAGGCCAGCCTTTGCTTCAGTTCCTCCCAGCCTTCTTGCAGCCTGTTACTCCCAGTCTTACCCTCCCTGCCTACCTTCTCTCTCCCTCCCTGGTTAAATTTTGTTTTGTCAGTGAGCCCTTCCCTGATGACTCAGAATTTACAGTCACTTCCACAATTTCCAAATCTCCCTATCTCCTTACTGGTTTATTTTCCCCCCATAGAAGAAAGTACCATCTACCTTACTACACTATTTATTCTGTTTATTGCTTATCTCCATCCATTAGAATGCAAACTCTTTGAGGGCAGGCATTGTTGACTTTATTGTTCACTGTGGTATTCCTGGTGCCTAGGATTGTGCTGCCATATAGTAGGTACTAAACAGATTCTTGTTGAATGAATAAAGGAAATTTACTTGTGGTTGGCCTATAGTTTTCTGGCCCAAATTTGTCCTTTGTGAAGATTTTTATTCTCTATCCATTCTATTTTTCCTTTATTTTCACCTGAGAAACTAATATTTCAGACAACATTTCTATACTACTCATTACTTTTAATTTTCTGTTTTGCCAATATCCTTGGTCTGTAAAAGAAATAAAAGAAGGTAAAGTCATACACAGATAGATTTAGAAATAAAGATATATAGATACCTTTAGTCTTCAAATATAAAAAATCCACATTACACCTTTGAATCTATTGTTCACAGGTCATTTTGGATAATGAAGTGTTCCTATACTAACTTTAATGCACCCACACACATTTGTGCGCACACACACACATATCCGTAGGCTCCCCTTTCCCCAAAAATCTGACTTAAGGGAAATTAGAAAGCATGTTATTCATTTTCAGTTTTGTTTTTCATATGGTTGGATGACTACTAACAATCACTCATAAAAATAGAAATAGAGGGGCACCTGGCCGGCTCAGTTGGTAGATCATGTGGCTCTTGATCGCAGGGTCATGAGTTCAAGCCCCACACTGGGTGTAGAGATTGCTTAAATACATAAACTTTTCAAAAAATAGGAATAGGGAATTTGAATTCATTCACAGTGATGAAACTAATAAACTCCTACAATTTTTGTCTTTTTTTTTTTTGGTTAATTAGGCTTATCCCATTGTGAGGAATTATATCATGAGATCCCTTTGAATCAATGTAAAATGTGCAATCTAAGTGATAAAATATCAGCCCAGAGTCAATATTTATGATTATTTGTGATGGTATATAGTTAATTACAATTAGAGAGGCTGACATGTTTTTATACATTAGCTGATTTTATGTTAGAATTTATCATGTCATTAAAACAAATGTAAATAGCAAATGAGACACACCTATGTCTAATATTCCACATGCCTCTAGTGAGACTGTGGCCTAATGTGCTCTGGATATGAAGAATCAATGCATGTTATTATCCATGCTTCATCAGAACACCCACAGAACCTACGCAGTGCTCACTAGGCATGTTGGAGCAAATGATATCTTCATCACAGCTTCTGATAGTCACATCAGGAAACAGCTTGTTTCAACCAAATCCATAATGTACCTTGTCAATCAAGGGAGGCGAAAATACAATGATTAAATTCCATGCAAGCTATGAAAAAATATACTTTACACTGTAACCTCTGTTCTTGGTTGCTAAAGTTCATAGAAATGAGTTCTGTGAATGGGAAAAACGATTAATCTGTGACGTTAAAAAGAACTTTAGTTATAGGCCTCCTCGGTGGCTCAATCGGTAAGTGTCTGCCTTCGGCTCAGGTCATGGTTCCAGGGTTCTGGGGTCAAGCCCCACATTGGGCTGTCTGCTCAGTGGGGAGTCTTCTCCCTTTCCCTCTGCCTGCCCCTCTGCCTACTTGTGCTCTCTGTCTCTGTCAAATAAATAAATTTAAAAAATAAATAAAGATAAAAATAATATGGGAATTCAAAATGAAATTTGAAGATTATATAACCTTTGAAATGTTCTCTTTTGAAATGGTAATAGTATACATTGAATTTTTCTCTCAAACATGCCATGTAATAAATTCTGAAGAACCTGGTATACTTTTAAAGTGATTATGATTTAAAGTATAAATTAAAAAGTAGAGCACTGTCTAAACCCTTAAGATTTTTGTCCAACAAAAGATGGACAATACTGAAAGATTTTTATATACTTTATGACTTTAAGCATTTCTTTCAAATAAATACTTACAAAAAGAAAGGCATGTGTGTCACATATCATAATTTTTTTAGTTTTAGAAAAATTAAATGATATTTTATCATTGCACTAATGTTTTAATATTTATAATTATTGTAAGACCAAATTTTTAGCTTAACACAAAAATGTCTTAAGCAAATACAAATATTTTAACTATAGGTATTCTAAAATAGTTAATCTGAATTTTATAAATAGTAAAAAACAACTCTATTACATTAACTTGCATTAAAAAACTTTTTTATTTTCCCCATTTAAAAATTCAAAACCTGACAGCCATAAACTAGTGTTTTTTTGGATTCATCAGTAGTTGCCCTGGCATGCAATCCTTTCTAGTTACATATGTATATGAATATGTACTTTCGAATGGGGAGCAAAGGTGTATCTTTTTTTTTAAGATTTTATTTACTTCTTTGACACAGAGAGAGACAGAGAGGGAACACAAGCAGGGGGAGTGGGAGAGGGAGAAGCGGGCCTCCCACGGAGCAGAGAGCCTGATGCGGGGCTCAATCTCAGGACCCTGAGATCATGACCTGAGCCAAAGGCAGTCGCTTAATGACTAAGCCACCCAGGCGCCCCAAAGGTGTATCTTTCTAAGCATCTTAATAAAAATCCCAAATATAAAACAGATGTTTGAATTCGCGGTTTCCATGAAGGGAACCATGCAAATGGTTGTCTTTTAGTTCAGATATAACAACACACTTCAGGCAGCTCAATCAATATTCCAAATCACTTAAGCCAGAAATTCGCCTCCTTCTCTTCTGCTTCGGGGACCAAGAGCAGGGTGATAATTCAAGGAAGGTGCTTTATGGGCTCTCTTTAAAATGGGTGAGGCCCCGAAGAGAGGTGGCCTGGCTCAGCACATTCGTAGGCTGTGGTGCTTGTGTTCTACATCGTTCTTTGGCAAGATCAGTAGGCCTGTCTAGAACAGTTTCCTCATCAACATCCCCTTCGTATCGTTCTCTTCTGAAATGTTTTTAGGTTGGCATGGGGGTTTAACCAAAAGATAGAGTGAAATTTTCACCCTAGTATTCTTTTATTCATTTACACACACCCACCCACCCACCCATGCATGGGACTGGCCTCTGTGAGAGAAGAATGAGAGTGTGGATAGTCCCTGCCTTCAGATATTTGCTTGGAAATATACAACATATGACTGTATTGACAGAGATATGTAATCATGAGGTATGTTTACACATACACATATACATGCATGACACATTTGCATTTGATATCCTATATACTTCTGAGAAGCAAATATACACAAAACCAGTTCCTAATAGATGGTAGGGTATGACAACGGTGACATGTGTGTTTTAGAAAATAAAGCGATAGGAATTCTGAAGAGGAAGAGAGTGGCACAGTCCAGAGAGCAAGGGAGTCTTTGAGAGGAAGTGAATTCCAGCCAGACCTTAAAGTTCTATTATACATTGGCCGAAAATGGAGTAATTTGGAGAGATACTATAGTTTTTCCTTTGTTCTATCTTCAGTGCCTGGCAAAGGCCTTAAAATTTACTTGTTAAATCAGAGAACAGGATTGTGGAGCTTCTGCATCTTTTTCTGGGTGCAGGGGATGGGGGAGGAGTAGAGAGAGAAGAGGTGTTAGGTGAGGCACTGAGGGGAAGGCATAGGGTACAGAGATCAGCGTGGCCCTGGTCAAGGGTTCATGTAGGGGATGTCAAGGTGTGGTTGGACAGGCATTTGAAGCCAGAATAGAGCGAGACTTGGAGACTCTGGACTCTGTCCTATAACTAATGAAGGAGCAATCAATATTTTTAAGAGTAACATGATAAAAAAATCTGTGAAGAAAAGATTTATCCACTTGTATGGAATTCCCTAATCATATCTGTCAGATAACATAGAATTCCATCTTACAGCAAAGTCATCATTTTCATATGTTGATATAACACTCTACACTCTTCTACATGCAGTTATTGTGATGAACTTAAAATCTCATCATCTGGGAATCTGAAATCCGGAAAACCAAATAAATTGGTGGTAGCAGAGATAAGATCAGAAAGAAAGTTTCTTTTTAAAAAGAAATTTCTTATTCCAAGCCCAGTGTTCTTTAAAACCCTCAACTCAAGGGTAGTTATCTACAATTTGAAAGTTTGAACTGGTTTGGATGATGCTGCCCCAAAGAAAGGAGAGGATGCTTAAATATGTCTATTCCTATTTTGGAAATGGAAAGCCTAGTGATAACCAAGAAAAGCAAATGGCCACTTCCTCCTACCCTACAGCACTGCCTAAGAACACAGCAGGAAACACATGCTTCCTTTGCAGAGAGGTTTGTTCCAAGACTGTGAGGAGCCAGAAAGAGACAAGAGGGGATTTTTTTTTTTTTTTTTGTTATTGCTGTTATCATTGGAAGTCATATGAGTAATGAAAGATGAACAGGTTTGGTCAGAACATCTATAAGGCTTTGAACTCTAAGGGTGGGGAGGCTAGTATTTGATGCATTGCTCCTTTCCTGAGGCAGGGTGAGCTTCATGAGCTAATAAGTCTTTTCCATCTGTGATATCAAAAGACAGATTTTTATAGCATTTGGTGGGGAGGGTTAAGCATTTGGGGACCACATGGAGATTATAAAGGAGAAAAATCAAGGGGAAAGCTGCCTTTTTGGCTTTGGTATGTACCAGGCTCAAGCACATCCATAAACAACATCCCCAGCCCAACCCCAAAGATAAGCTGGAACGCTACTCCGGACACTGCCACATGTCAACGTTTGTTTTTTTTTTTTTCTGCTCTCAATTTTTGTGTCAGTAGTTTCAATTTAGTCTCCACATTCTATGCATATCGTTCTGAAAAGGTATGATCAGATTAAGATTAGACAAATACAAAGATCAAGATGATGAAGGGAGGGAGAGAGGGGAGGGGAGGTGTAGGTGAAACTGTTGACTTGTAGTGGCAGAAAGCATTCCTTCCAATTAGCTCTAGCTACTGGGGAGTGAGGGAACTAAAAGAAGCACAATATGGACTGTAAATTATTTACACACCACACACACGCACTCACACGCACAACTTATGTTGGTCCAGAATTTCAGGGACCTTGGATTTTGAAACCTACTGAAGGTGTGTGTTTCACTGTTAATGCATGCTCTCTGATCTTATCCATTTATTCAACACTTAGAGAGCACCAATTACGCCAAAGGAAGTAGTGCAGAATGGTTAAAGCCGGCTCAAAGCAAGACTGCTCCTCCGAGCCCGGCTCTCTCACGGAGGCTCTGCAACCTTGGGCAAGCGCTTGCCTCCTCGGCTACATTTCTCTCATTGGTGAAATGAAGATAGAAACAGTGCCCAGAGTTGTTGTGAGGACTAAATTAGAGAATGCCTTTTGTGCACATGGTGAGTGCTCGATAAATATTCTTTATTAGTGTGACCTTGTGCCAGGCATAACCTCAACCAGACTCTCAGTACTGCTTAGAAATTCTTGCATTCATCTATTATAGACTCTGATTTGTATTCTTCACATTGGCCTTTTGGACTGTTTCAGCCAGTTCTGGCGAGACTTTACCTTTCTAGATAGTGAAATCTTGGAGGGCTGGGACTATATCTTATTTAGTCTTACATTTCCCAGATGGACACATAGGTAGTGAAAACACTTATTGAATAAATATGTAAAGGGCAGCAAGTATTTATTGAGTCCACTGTCTTTATTCAGCATACAATTTAGTTGCATAGGAAAGACAAACATAAAAATGGGAAAATAATGCAAGTGAGAATATGATGAAGCACATGATGTATATAGAGAATAAAGGCTGTGGTCTTTAGGAGTAACATCAGTGAGGTTGAAGACAGTGAGCTGAGACAGAATTTTATTTGTGTCTTGAAGGATGGGCAGTTTAGATAAGCGGAGGGGATAATGGTATAATTTCCTGTGAGAAGTCATTATACATTTCTGAACAGAAAAGTGGCAGGTTGATGACAGAAATGTTTAAAGGAGACTAGTTTATAAAACTTTTAAAGATATCTTGGGGCAAAGAAAGAAAATGTTACACACGTTTTTATAAGTAAATCTTTTAACTTTATAGACATAGGGGGATTATAGAAACAACCTAGCTTTTCCCACCATGGGACAAATAAGAATATTGAGACCATGGTAGTTTAATAATTTAAAAAAAATAGGGAATTGAGTAATTTTTAAAAGATATGTGATGGATAATATCCATAGGTTTATCATAGTGTGTGCAAGAAATGAGCTCCCTTTTCATCATATCCAGAGGTGATGGGCAGAGGCACGAGAAGTTCTCAAGATTGTGAGGTGAGGCCTTCCCATTTCCCAGGGTGATCACTCAGTGTACAAGTTGAACTTTACAAAATCACTATGAAAAAAGAATGCTACATGGGTTAAAATTGTGCTTGAGGCTTGGGCTTACAGCCTGGTTAGGGTACCAGCCTCCCAAATAGATCATTTCTTTTAACTAATGATTTCAAAGTTGCGTGGAACAGAATTAGTCATCAGATAAGAACCTAAGGAAATATATTGTGTGATCATTTTCTCTCTGTATTCAAGGGAAAGACTGAAACAAAAGTGATTAATTATGTGTGTGGACATACATAATGCCTGATATGGCATTAGTTTAAAATGAGTATAAGTTTCTTGTTCTGCCTTTCCACTCAGACCCAAACGTATATCTAACTAGACGTGGCGGTGAGAGATCCTCTTGACTGCAGAGTCAAACAATGAAGTTCATTCGAAGATGGAGCTTCTCGTTGAAAAATAGAGGTCATTAAAGCAGTGTGGGATTTGGATGCTATCATCAAAATGGCCAAGAGTTGAGGAACAGCATTTTGGAAAAGACAATTAAAAGCATTTTTCTTTAACTTTAAAAAAAAAATTTTTTAGAGTAGATCGATACAGATTTTAAAAGTATGTATTTTAACCCCCAAGGGGTTAACTTTTTCTTCAGTGTTTCTTCTTTTATTTAGTAGATCAAATTTATGACTGTGTCTTCTATCGAAAGTCCCATTGTGCTTTATGGTAGTTTTCCCATCATCTCTCCTCTCAGTAGATGGCGAACCATTATTTAAAGACTTATTGCCACAGATATCAAGATTTTATAGAAAGCAGAAAACATTGGGAAAACATGATGTGAAATCAAAACTAGGGGTTGCAAAGGTATTAGGGGAAAGAATTAACATGAAAAATTAGAGGCTCTGGAGTGTGACTGCTTGAATGCCCATTTTAATTCTGTCACGTCCTAGCTGCATGATCTTGGGCAAGCGATTTACCAGTCTGTGCCCTAGTTTCCTTATCTGTGAAACAATGATAGCTACATGACCCAACATGCAGAATTTTTGTGAGGATTAAATGAACTAACATTTGCAAAGCACCTTAAAAAATGACTGACTGGGGCCCCTGGGTGGCTCAGTCAGTTGAATGTCGGACTCTGCGACTTCAGCTCAGATCATGGTCTCAGAGTCGTGAGATCAAACCCCATACTGGGCTCCATGCTCAGCATGGAGTCTGCTTGAGATTCTCTCTCTTCTTCTGCCCCTCCTCCTGCTCACACACACTCTCTAAATAAATAAATAAATAAATAAATAAATAAAATCTTAGAAAAGAAAAATTACTGACACATAGGAGGTACTTATTAAGAGTTAGGTGTTAATTCTCCTGTAATTACTCTTTTTTTAGAGTACAATATTTCTATCATGCAAATATGATTAATTCCTCAGGAAAGTAAAGCACTCAGTTTGAGTCAAGAGTCAACATGAGCCAAAACTAGATCTTCTGGATCCCAGTTCCATTTGTTTTCCACTGTAGCATGGGGTAGGAAAGAAAGTAAGAAAAGTTCTCAAGAAAGAAAGCAGATAGGAAGTGGAAAATTTGTTCTTGTGGTACTGACCAACGTGTGAAATCTTGGATTTTTTATTTATTGTCTTTTCTCTGTTTTCTATTATCTAAGCACATCCCAGTGTCCTTAGAAGTCTGTGTTACCCTTAAGGTATTTTAGTTGTTTTTTGTTTTTTGTTTTTGTTTTTCCCACTTCTTGGAGTTTGTCAGTGTCTAAGCCACGTACAGCATTTGAGCTGAAGACACACCACTGTTTGAAACAGCATTGTCTTTTCCATATTGTCCTTAATTCCCATCTCAAAAAATTCTTTGCTTCCTTTGGCAGGCACATGTTTTGGGCCTATATTTCCACTGAACATCAACAATGAAACTTTTCTGTGTCGAGAAATATTTATCTTAAGTGTTAAGTGGAAAGAGCCCTAAAGATCTTACATTAAATGGAAGGTATGAGAAACTTTGTATATCCTATAGTACAGTCCAGGCATAGTGTCCACTTGGAAGATTTGTGTGAAGGATGCAAAGTTAGAAAAGGCACACATCCTGTCTTTTTTTTTTTTTTTTTAAAGCTCCCTTTCTTGGCATTGTAAATTGGGGAAGAGGTCTTATTCTGGACCAGAACAATTTGTCAAGCATATCTGGAAATGAAGCTTTTGACAAGAAAAGAGTGTGTCAATATGGAGAACCTAAAAGAGGTGCTCTTCTGGGCCTGTGTTGAGCTCTGTTCAGTGAAATGAACAGATTGGAACCCCTGGACTTTCAGGTCAAGCTTCTCTTCCCCTACTAAAAAGCTTCCCACAGGTAAAGCAGACAGTCAGAATTCCTAGACTTCTAAGATCCCTTCCTCGGGCCATTGCTTGATCCTCAGTGTCTAACTTCAGTGCTTGGAAACGTTATTTTTTTTAAATAGTTCCAATGGATAGTTCCCATCTGAAATCCATGCTTTTAGGGATTTCTACTCTTCCATGAGAGAGTAACCCATGGGCATCACTTGTGTAGCTAGAGCCTACATTTTAGTAGAAAATAAGCTATAGAAAACTGAACAGGTTCCACCCACATCAAACCTAAAACTCGTTCTTCCTTTTTTTTTTTTTTTTCTTAGAGAGAGAGAGAGAGAGAGAGAAAGGGAGGGACAGAGGGAGAGGGAGAGAGAATCTGAAGCAGGCTTCACACCCAGCACAGAGCCCAGTGTAGGGCTCGATCTCACAACCCTAAGATCATGACTTGAGTCAAAACCTCAAGAGTTGGGTGCCTAACCAACTGAGCCACCCAGGTATCCCTAAAACTCATTACTTTTTAAATTGCATGAAGTTCCACTCATGAGCTTTCCACTTAGAAGTATCAATTCTTCACCTGAAAACTGAGTGGGTCCCCCCAGGGAGGTTAAAGAAAACTATTAGAATCCACACACTTTACTGTGGATTGATTTAATCAGATGGCTTCCCACCCCTGGGAGTTGGGTTCTCTGCTGAGCGGGGAGCCTGCTTCTCCCTCTCCTGCCTGCTGCTCCCCCTGCTTGTGCGCTCTCTCTCTCTCTCTCTCTGTGTCAAATAAATAAAATCTTAAAAAAAAAAAAAGTCAGATGGCTTCCCTCAGCAAATAACAGAGGGTACCAAATAATAGAGACTGTCCTAGGTAAACCATTAGCATTAGAGTTTTTAAACTTAGTGAACAGAGCACAGCTATCCTTTAAAATACCTAAAAGAAGAAGGCAGAGCAAGCATTGGAAGGTGGCGGGGGGGGGGGGCATGTGGGACACAGGACATAAGGGATAACGGATTCCTTTCTCCCAACTGTCCATTCGTCTTCCATATTCGGTTTATTTTAAAATCGTGTCTGGAGAACTCGGGCCCTAATTGTTACTAGTACAGTGTTCTTCCAGTTCCAACAATTCAGAACATCTTATGGATCAGGTGAATTATGTTGTAAATGAAAGCTCTGGCCTCATTAGATTTTTCAAAAATCTGATTAGACTTGAGTCTGTTTTCTGAAGGCTCTTACAATTATTTTGCCTTTTAAAATTCTATCAACACAGGTATAAAGAGCAAATATAAAATATGCATGTATTATTGCCAATACATAGAATTTCTTAAAATTAGTGCTGAAAAGTTGTAAAATTTTTTTGAAGAAATCTTACACAATGTTATGTTTAAAACATCATTTTATTGTAGTTTCTTTTGAGGCTCATGAAAATTAATTACCCTTAGCCACAATTTCTTTTTCCAATTTCATTTTTATAAGTACTTGTCAGTGTACTGTTAAATTAAGGCCAAGTCAAAAAGACGTTTTTGTATATGCTTTCTGGATACCAGCTGATACATAGCCAGAGAGAAAGTGCATATAGCCTAAACAGGCTGGAGTGGAGTTTCTTAAAGTTGAATGTGTATAAGGATTACCTGGGGAGATTGTTAAAATGCAGATTCTGATTTACTAGGTCTGGGGTGAAATAGAAAGTTCTATATTTCTAACAAGCTCCCAAGCAATGCAGATGCTGCTGGTCTGCAGACTAACAGGAGACTAGAAAGCCTGCCATTAATGACTACAAAGTAACCAAGAAGTTGTCTTAATTTCCTTTACCCCTGTGTCCACCTCTGTTCGTCAACCAGTAACAGCCTCTTTAAGCGTATACTCTAGTCTTTGAAATGTGAAGAATCTGAGCAGCAGATATGGTGTCAAAGGTAGTCCCCAACGACTCCCTTGAACATCTCTTCCCACAGCAACAAGGTCTAGTGTTTCTAGCCTGGGGTACCTTTTGATGATTCTACGAAAAGTTAGTTTAATTGTTAATCAAAGTGTCCCCCCCACCCTCATCCTTACATTCACACTCATTTTGCTTAGTGCCATGGCATTCAAAGTGCTCTTTCTCATGTGTCATCTCATTTTTACAGCAGCCTTCTGCAGTAAATGGATGAGTTATTACTGTTATTTTCATTTACAGGTGAGGAGCTGAAGCTTAAAGAGCTTTGAGCAATATCACATAGTGATGTAGAGAAGCCAGGGCTAGGTCTACTTGTAATGGGTTCTGGGATTCTTTATGCATAACCCAAACCTATCTTATCCCCTCCTCCCACTCATGGTTATGTAAAAAGAAATACATGAAAACAATATGCATATATTCCTTTCACCTAAGGTGACTTTTGTTGTTCAAAACGCAAAGCCCCCTTTCTGTGGCCTGTCAAAGGAAACTGATCTGCTCTCCAGAAGACACCACTTCCAACACCTCCCAGCAGGGGGCACTATGGCACTGGAAATTCAGCTTGGCTTGCTGTTTACTGTTCTCAGGGTTCGTTCTCTTTTGTTTTTGTTTTTCCACCCCTACTCTTGTCTTTTCACTAGGTCCTTATTCAAATTTATTAGACTGGCAACATAAACTGCTGTTTATCACTGGAAACAGTTCATCATACTTTATAATTTTAGCGTAGTTTTGTTTTGTTTAAAACAACAACAAAAAAAAAACCTGTGGAAGAAATTATGGCTGATATAACAAAGATCAAGTTACCCAGTAGGAAGCAGTCCAAGTCCTAGGCAGCATAGGGAAGATCCTGAATTCACCTGATCCCACAACACACTGACTATACAGCTACGTGTGGAACAGCTCCACTCTTAAAGGGCTCCCACTCAGACTGGGGTCCAGTGCAAAAGCAGCAGTTTGGAAAGTGCCTAGAGTATTTGTGTAGGAGATACACCTGCTAATCTTACAGAGTCTGCCAGAGGGGCAGGGTCCTGCTGGGACTCTCTCAGAAGATGCTGGCATGTGTCATTTTTGCACTCTCCCTCTACTTTACTAGTGCACACAAGCTCACACAGTTCCTGCAATTTCCCGATGCCCTGCTAAAGCCAATGGGTGTACCCTGCCCCCATACTTCAGGCTGCCCTGCTAAAGCCCACAGGCACACTCAGCCCCTGCACTCTCCATATGCCTTGCTAAAGCTCGTGGGTACACACAGACCACACAGGGGACTCTCTTTGATTGTCTGGCTCTGGTGGGCTTGTGTTCCTGAGTCCTGTGGGGCTGTACCAATTAGAGAGGCAGTCCTTGGCAGGCTACGACCCCCAGGGCACTGCACACACAGCAGACTGAAGCACAACTCCAGGTTCCGCATGAAAAAGGCTTTTTGTTTGCCTTGGAGCTTCAGCCTAAGGGGCAGGCTTCAGGTTTGCCACACACCTACAGGCTACGGAGGTGCTCTCATGGAATGTAGGCCAGTGGACACCATCTTGTGTTCTCCCTAGGCATAGCTGCTGCTCACTAGTACCTCCCAGAAAGGAGCTTATACACTCATCTAGTACCCCAATTCTTGTGATGTTGCACAGGAGACACCCCCAGATCACCTGGTCTGGAGGCAAGCCATGTTTAAAACTGTGGTCACACAGGACTGTGTATATTTCTATACTTTAAAAATTGCAAGCTGAGGGTCTGACTCCTAATCAGCCTGAAATTAGGGTCTAACCAAGATCACATTCTCTGGAACTCTGGCAGGTCTTGGCATACCATCAACAACTGGAACCTATAAAAAGTAAATCAGGCTGCTTAGACAATTACAAAGGTTCAAGAGCTAGGGCAGGATTGAACAACAAGTTTCATCTCCTACACTAGGTAACTTCTTCAAGACTAGAAGAAATAGCTGTTTCACCTAAGACATGGAAACAAACACAGAAAGTCAAGCAAAATGAGGAAACAGAGAAATGTGTTTCAAACAAAAGAGCAAGATAATATCTCCTGAAAAAAAAAAAGAAACAAATAATTGACCTGATAAGAGTTCCAAGTAATGGTCATAAAGATGCTCACCAAGCTTGGGAGAAGAATGGATGAAAACAGTGAAAACTTCAATAGAGAGATACAAAATATAAGAAAAGTACCAAATAGAAGTCACAGGGTGGAAGAATACAATAGCTGACCTAAAAAAATAAATAAATAAACAAACAAACAAACAAATAAATAAAATACTAGAGGGGTTTAACAGCAGACTAGCTGAAGCAGAAGAAAGGACCAGTGAGCTAAAAGAGCAGTAGAACTCACCCCAACAGAGTAGCAAAAAGCATAAAGAATTTTAACAAGTAGAGATAGCTTAAGGGAAATATAGGACTATATCAAGCAGGATAATACTAGCATTTTGGGGTCCCAGAAAGAGAAAAGAGAGCAAAAGGAGCAGATAACTTATTTGAAAAAAAAATAATGGCTGAAAAATTTCCTAACCTGGGGAAGGAAACAGACTTCCAGGTCCAGAAAACCCAGGATGTTCAAAATAAGATGAAGCCAAAGAGATCCACATCAAGGCAAAAATATTGCAATTAAAATGTCAAAACTTAAAAATAGAGAATCTTAAAAGCAGAAAGAGAAAAACATTCCCTTGTTACATACAAGGGAAACTTCCTAAGACTATCAACAGATTTTTCAGCAAAAGCTTTGAAGACCGGAAGGGAACATGCTGAAAGAAAAACAAAACAAAGCAAAACTTCCAACCAAGAATCCTCTACCCAGCAAGGTTGTCATTCAGAATTGAAGGAATGATAGTCTTCCAGACAAGTGCAGAAGCTGAAGGATTTCATCATATTAAACCAACCTTACAAGATATGTTGAAATGACTTCTTTAAGATGAAAAGAAAGGGTACTAATTAGTAATACTTCTTATTACTTGTAGTTACTTATTACTTATAATTACTTGTAAGTAATATTACTAAGTAATTATTGATAAGACAATATGGAAGTATAAACCTCACTGATAAAGGTAAATATATAGTAAAGTTAGTGGTTAATCACTTACAAACCTAGTATGAAGGTTAAAAAACGAAAGTGTAAAAATAACTATT
This sequence comes from Eumetopias jubatus, assembly GCF_037043125.1. NCBI lineage: Eukaryota > Metazoa > Chordata > Mammalia > Carnivora > Otariidae > Eumetopias > Eumetopias jubatus. Next base: position 70,249,897 of record NW_028274815.1, read on the forward strand.
ATGATTAAAAAGATGTAAAATTTAACAACAAAAACAAAATGTGCTGGGGGGTTTAAAAATGTACAGTTTTAGAATGTATTTACATTAAAGTTCCTATCAACTTAAAATACACACACACACACACACACACACACACACACACACACACACACACGTAAGTCTTACAGTAACCATGAAGCAAAAACCTATAGTACACAAAAGACACTGAGAAAGGAATCTAAACATAACATGAAAGTCATCAAACCCATAATGGAAGAGAGCAAGAGAGGATGAAAGGAACAGAGAGGAACTATAAAACAACAAAGTGACAGTAAGTACATACCTATCCATCATTACTTTAAATGTAAATGGACTAAATTCTCCAAACAAAAGACACAGAATGGCTAATTGGCTAGAAAAACAACATATCTATACACTGCCTATAAGAGACTCACTGCAGATGTCAAAACACAATGAAACAAAATTCATAGATATAGAGAACATAACAGTGGTTGCTAGAGGGTTGAGGATTGGGTGAAATGGATGAAGGGGGTCTAGAGGTACAAATTTCCAGTTATAAAATGAATAATTCATGGGGATATAATGTACAGCACAGTGAAAGTAATCAATAATATTTTAGTGCATACTTGAAAGTTGCCAAGAGAGTAAATCCTAAAAAGTCTCATCACACACACACAATTTGTGATTTGCTATGGTGATGGACTATAACTAGACTTACTATGATGACCATTTTATAGTGTATACAAATATGGAATCATTACGTTGTGCACTTGAAACAAATATAATGTTATGTGTTAGTTATGCCACAATTTTAAGTTTCCCATAAAAATAGTCTTGTATCTCTACTTCCTCTTAATTAATGGGCTCAGTAAATCAGATTGTGAAAAAAAATTAAAGATATGAAGGGTCTGTAACTTTGATCCCTTGGTATCTACAGCAAATGCCTTTTGTGCTTACTTTTCTTCTACTGCAGATTAATTTTAGTTTCCAAACAAAGCAATAGATAAAAGAAGATAAACAGTGCTTGTTTGAGTTCCTCAGGGTTATTATTTTCTACAGATCCAATCAGAATAAAAGGATGCTCTTCTAGGCAGGTCCAAGGTTGAACAGTTTCTTGTGTCAAATGTTCACTCTACTCTGCTGGGATCCTTACTCCTCCCTCACCCCCAGCCAACAGGGGAAGAGAAGTCACCTTCCTAGAAGCAAATAACCTGAGCTAGGATCTCCAGGAAGTGAGAAGGCTGTCACGAGTTTGCATGGTTTTTCCCAGTTTTGAATATAGCAACAAGATGTTGAAATATCAGGAAGGTATATCGGAATAATCACTCTGGTTGTGATCTAAGCCACTTTTAAATGAGATTTTTTGTTTGTAAGGAATTACAGTGCCAGCCATGGGCTCTTGAGAGAACTCACCCACCCCAGGATGGTATCCACCTGGAAGAATTGCTCCATTCTCCCCATTCATTCGGCTTTCCTCTGCCATTAGGTAGGACCAGTTAAAGGTATGTCATACTGGGGACCGGCTGCCTTGCATCTAGTCTCATTAGGGTACCATGAGTCATGCAATGGGAGAGATGGAATAATCAAACTTTTTGAGCTAGAAGGAATCTTAGAGATTTTGTTTTATGAATCACTCAAGCCCCCCTCTGTCTTCTCCCTCATCAGTGAAGAAGCCAAGTCCTCAGTTGTCACATCATTTCTCAAAGTGTTCATCTGTAGCTCCAAACAGAAGCCAGAACCTTATTTTCTGACTCTCCTAGTTATTTTTGCTCTTCAGCAGTGATGTTTCTTTTTTTTAAAATATTTTATTTATTAATTTGCCAGAGAGAGAGAGAACAAGCAGGGGGAGTGGCAGGCAGAGGGAGAAGCAGATTCCCCGCTGAGCCCGGATCCAGTGTGGGACTCGATCCCAGGACCCTGGGCCAAAGGCAGATGCTTAACCGACTGAGCCACCCAGGCATCCCAGCAGTGACTTTTCAAATCACTACCAATGTCAATATTTGATTCAATCATACACATCAATAATACTTTTACTAGCAGGCCTTTCTGTCTAAAACAAATGGATTAAAAAAAATTATTCCTATTTTGGCAGCATAAAACTCAGTATAAATAAGCATCTTACCAAATTTAAGGTGAAAGATGAACCTGAAAGGCTAAGCAAAATGCTTGGTATCAAAGGGGAGCACAATGTGGTAATAGGACCAGAGATTCCTGAAAAAAATCATGGAAGAAAACTTAAATTTGAGATATTACCCTGGTCAATTCACTTTTCTCAGAATTGGGAAAAGATTGCAATCTTTCAGCCTTAGAAGGAGCACCTCTCTGCTCAGTTCACCACACTCAACTGCCCTGGAATTTTATTTTGAAACATTTACTCAACATTATACATGAATAATCAATTGTAGGCCTCTCATCTACACACTAAGAGATATATTCATATTTTCAGTTTCCACCAAGTCTTATAAAACATATACTTACTTTACCAACTACTCCTCTTTCTTTGCCCAAAGCACACTTTTAAAGTGTCAGTATTCAGAATTCTAGCATTCTAATAAACTTCTTGATAAATTTATAGATTTCAATCAGAACCTCATTTGTTCATGTTGACATAGGGGAGGAAGGCATCTTTTTACTCTGTCCTTTTAAGTATGCAACAGGAACCCCATACCTAAAGACAGATTAATACAGTAAAAAGCATAAAAATTATTTAAGGTAAGTTTTATGTGATACTGAAATCTTGGAAGATTGGAAGAAATGGTTAAACCGGAATGTTTTTATGGTAGATTTGATAAAGAATGGACATTTTTGGAAAGATATGATAGGATAAAGAGTATGAGCTTAGTATGAGGGAAACTTGGCAAGGCCTATTCATTCAGATCCTTCCGTATTCTTTCTCTTCAGAGATAAGGATGCTTCTTTCCTCCAGTTGCAGGGAGGGCACCTCTCACAGGAGGGTCTTAGGGCTTCAGGGGAAAGTTAGAAAGTCCTTCCTAGACACGTCACTTCTCAGATTCTTTCTGCTGGAGAGATTCAGTAAGTACCATATTTTGGGAGTACCATATTTTGGGAGTAGCCTGTCCTGAATTCCATTTTTTACAAGGTTGTTAGTTTATTCCAACTTAATCCAAAGGAAGCTTCTTAATGCTGCTTTACCTGGAAACACTGTTCTTGTGATTTTGCTAATGAGGATCTTATCTTGGTGTCCAGGCATTGATGCTTTTTGGTCTTACTTAAGGCCAAAAGCTTTATCCATGTTTTGCTTTTCTTATATCCATTTTCTTAAGAAGAGCTCATGTCATTGCACAATTCTTTTTTAAGATTTTATTTATTTATTTGAGAGAGAGAGAGAGCACAAGCAGCGGGAGTAGCAGAGGGAAAGGGAGAAGCAGACTCCCAGCTGAGCAGGGAGTCTGACGTGGGGCTCAATCCCAGGACCCCGGGATCATGACCTGAGTGGAAGGCAGACGCTTAATGGACTGAGCCACCCAGGTGCCCCAAATCTATGTATTTTTAAATATGTTCCTACTTTATTATATTTATGTAAGTTACTGGGTTTCTGAGACCTGCCCTCCATAGCACTCTTTTCCCTTTTAGGGTTCTAAACAACTTGAGAATTAAAAGAGGGAGAGAGGACAGATGTAAAAAATATTCTCTTTGGTTTAGTCCCTTCTGCTACGTGTCCCATTTCTGTAACCTGGGAAAACTCAGACATGCTTGGACTATAGGAAATATTTCAACATAGTAGAGTCACATTGCATCTCTCATTTATTATTTTTTTATCACATGTTAATATTTTACACCAGCAAGTAACAGTACCTGCATGCAAAGTATACAAACAGGTCAAGATAACAAGCAGTGGAGGAGCCAAATACATTTGCCCATTCAACCTATATTCTTTCTTGGGACACAGTTAGGCCATAAGCTCTGGTCTACTAATGTTGATTGCACTGTTCTCCCTGACATTCATGTACTTTGCTCATGTCTCCAAGAAATCCTCAATTCTTTCCCAGACTATTATCCATCAAACAACATTTCACCTTTTAACTAAAGACCTATTCTTTACTATATTTATTAAAAATTAAATGTCTTTCAGTGATAGCATTTTTATTAGGATTATTCATGTTTTCGCAAGTGCTCTGGGTACACAGTTCTGTAGATTTGGAATAGTGTAAGTTTTTGCAGAATATAAGGTTTTTTAAGAACATCTAAGCAGATAAAGACTATTTTGGATAGTATGGCTTAGTTGTGAGAGCCACATAAGCCTGCTAACTGGATGCTGGTTAGGTAAGCCTAGCTGCCCGGCAGATGAGTGATGGACCTTGGGCAAGATACATTCATAGAGCAGAGCCCTTGAAAGAGCAGAGGGACCTGGGCTCCCCACTAGAAGCTCCCTGAGGAGGAAGAAGCTTGGGACTGAGTGAAGTATGCCTAATTATTTTTTGTCAAATTACCAATCAGAGGCAGAGAGATAAGCCAAGAAGAAAAAAATAAAATCCTTTTTTGAAGATTTTATTTATTTATTTATTTATTTAGAGGCATGCGTGCAGGCAAGGGGAGGGACAGAGAGAGAGAGAGAATCCCAAGCAAACGCTGCACTGAGTATGGAGGCCAGTGCAGATCTCAATCTCATGACCCCGAGATCCTAACCTGAGCTGAAATCAAGAATCAGATGCTTAGCCGACTGAGCCACCCAGGTGCCCCCCAAAATAAAATCCTTTATCATGGAATAGATGAATATGTGAATATAGAATAGACAAAATGTATTCCCTTCTAATATTACTGGAAAACACTACTAGAAAATTTTGAAAATATCAGGGAAGACATGGAAAAATAAAATAGAATGCAAATAACCCATTCTCCTATAAGAATCAATCATGCTTAATAATTGGAAATACCTCCTTCCATAACTTCTCCTGTGTAAACCTGGTTTTATGCAAGACTTTGGAGCAGTCTTTCTGTCTCTCCTTGAACTGATATGTACTAGCCATTTTAAAATATGGCTAAGGTCTTCTAAGAACTCAGCCCTTTAAAATCTAGGTTAAAAAAAGGGGGGGGCGCCTGGGTGGCTTAGTCATTAAGGTCTGCCTTCCGCTCAGGTCATGATCCCAGGGTCCTGGGATCAAGCCCCACATGAGCTCCCTGCTCTGCGGGAAGCCTGCTTCTCCTCCACTCCCCTTGCTTGTGTCCCTTCTCTGGCTGTCTCTCTCTCTGTCAAATAAATAAAAAATAAAAAGCCCACAAAAACAGAGAATAGAATAATGAACCTTATTCTCTGTTTGAGTTGGGCTTTTTAAAATCCATTATGGCCTCAAATCAGTCCTGAAAATAGTTATGCACATATTCACCCAGACACGTTATAATTTATTCCAACTGAGTAGAAAAGAAAGTTGATTTCATGTAATACTTGTACACCTACTCTCCCAGCCCCTACCGTCAAACAGAGAAATGGCTGGCTGGAACTCAGTGTGTCTCTCAGCCCCACCATTAGGCTGATAACTGAATAGCATATCACTTTTATACTCCCAAGCCAGATGTTGTGGAATTCTAGAAATGGTAATAGAAAACACATGGGAGAAGCCACCTATTTAGGGAACAAATATATTTCGGAACCAGTCAGATTATAAGTAAATCCTGTCCAATGGCAGTGCCCATTATTCCCAGTGAGCATACTCCCACAAATGGAAATGTTTCCTGAACTTCTACAGAGAGATGACTGTATGCACTTCTTTTAGTTGAATTCACAATAATAAATTATTTACATTTTCACAAACATACATGTGTTTGAGGTCTCATGTGTATCCTACATAAGATGCACACACAAAGTTTATTTTTTGTTTCTTTCTGCCTAACATAGTAAGTCCCTTGGCTGTATTTTCTATTTTTTTTTAATTAAATAGAATTCTAGTGCTTGAATAACATTGCATCAAAATTGTGTGTATTCTTTAGTTACCTGAATTTACCATATGTACTTTCTCAACAGAAAATAATAGTGCTAAGATAATGAGCACAATAGTAAGCTTTAACACAGGCAGAAATATTAAAATTCTGTGGTGTCTGAATCTCTGAAAAAGTGTGACCTTAGTGGAGACTCAAAATAATGCAGATTTGCCAGTTTTCTGTGTGCTGGGAGTTGTTGTTGGGGAAACAGCCAGTAAATCAATCCTATTTAATAGGGGAAAAACAGCCTAAGAGTCTGTGGACCTGAGGAATGTCACAAAATCTTGCTTGTGTGTAAAGCAGTGCTCAAGATGATGATCGGGATTTTTCTGACATTCTTCTTTTTCTGCTAAACAGTTCAGAATATCATCACATTATTTGCAGAATTATAAATCTTGTTTTGAGTGTGGGAAAACTATTTTAAGAACATTGCCGGGTTCTGTTTTGTTTTGCAATTTTACTATATTTGTTGATCAATTAATTGAAATTAGAATGGATTTTTTTTTTTTTTTTGAGAGGGAGAGATAGAGGGTGGAGGGGGGTATATGGAGAGGGAGAGAGAGAATCTTAAGCAGGCTCCACTCCCAGCATGGAGTCCAATGCGGGGATTGATCTAATGACCCTGAGATCATGACTTGAGGCAAAATCAAGAGTTGAACGCTTAACTGACTGAGCTACCCAGGCATCCCAGAACGGGATTTCTTTTACATACCTTTTTATATATAAACATTTCTTTTACCATACAGGATTCTGGAACTGGGTCAATAATGCCAGTAAAATGAGTAAAGAAGTTTTTAAAGATAGAAAATAAATTTCTTTAATTTTTTTTTTAATTTTCTTGTACCTCCACTGTTCTAAACACAACTAGTTTCCTTTGAGCCTACCCTTTTTACTAAAAATAGCCAAAACGTAACTGTGCATGAAAGCCTCTCTATATAAATTTGTAAGTCAAAATACATTGAAAAGCTCAGGTTTACAGAATGGAAGAATATTAGGAGCTGGTGTCCCAGTCAAGAAATGGCCAGTGAACCTCTGCACAAGCTTTACTGTCCTTATCTGTAACATGTACACAATAAAGTGTTGACTGCTCAGGGTCACTGTGAATATGAAACAAGTCAGTATGCAAGCCACTTAGCAGAGTCCATGGCCCATAGTAACAACACAATAAATATTAATTGTTCTCGTTGTCGTTCTTTGCTTACACTTCATCATGACAAACAGAGGACCTTAGAAGAATGGTCTGTTTGCTTCATGGAAGGCTGATCAATCAGCATTATATGTTTCTGCCCTAAAGCACGCAAGAGAGACTCGCAGAGGAGCAGTATCACAGATCACCACTTGAATAGTTGATCTCCTCTGGCTTGTTTTCTCATCTCATTTGGGGAGTTAACTATAAAATGTAGCAACCAAACCTTCCCCATGGTTGTTGTCACGGGACCATAATGAGACAAAAAGTAGAGCTGGCCCTTGTGAGCCCCGAGAGCCAGAACAGTCATCAGGGTGTGCAGAAGGGCCCTTGCAAAGCATCTCTTGAAGACCTGTGGCCATGTGCAGGAGAGGACAGGGACTGGCACTTGGTGCTCTTCATAGGGAATCAAGGTAGTCGATTCAGTGTCTTTCCTTTTCCTCTTTTATAACGTGCTCAAAACTCACGAGAAGCTGCAACCCTCAACCACTTTGACCTTACGTTCAAAACTTCAGGAAACCAAAATGCAACTCTTCTATGTAAAATTATTCAGAAACCTGCCTTGGAAAATGTGAAGAATAATTAAAGATAGGCTCTGCGCTGTTTTACTCCACAGAGTAAAACCTGACAGTTGCTGAATTTTAATACTTACCAATGTAGAATGCTTGAGTATCATGGGCAATTCACCGAAGGATCTATCTCTCTGCCTGGTTGCACTTCTCTCTCCCCTGTCTTGTGATCATGCCTCTCTTGCACACTACATTAGGAAGGACTAGAACAAAGCTAGCTGAATTGTTACCCTCAAAAAGAAGTTCTCGGTCATTTTTTGACCACTATTCTTCATGACTCATTCCATTACAGACAAACAAAAAGCCCTTGATACCAATGAAACATCACTCTAAAGAAAATTCAGACACAGTAGGATATATGTATGCTTCCGCTTTTTAACAGGAGTGTAGATGACTCATATGTGTTTGCAATGTGTAAATGTTTTAAAGTCTGGGCTTAATATAAGGTCACAAATAATTTTGATTAAAATGTGCATCATTACATGGAGTAGAGTTAGGCAAAGGATCTGTAAAGGGTTAAATTGACAATAAGAAAGCTTATAGAAACAGGAATTTATCATTTAAAGCAAGAATAATAGTCCTTGAAAACCACTTCCATTGCTACCACTGCTCAAGATGCTTTGATAAAAAAAAGTATCTCCCTCTTAAGTTTTGGCCCTTCTGGCTGTGTGTGCCCATGCACAGGGTACCATTTGTTTACTCCCAGGTGCTGGGCAGCCGCCAGATTTTTCATAAGGATATGGAAATAGCATTCTCACTTAACTCTATTAAGTACTAAGTTTATGAAAACCAAGTTTTAGTAATTCAGTAAGTAATAGGTTACTAGTAAGGACACCATAGATGTAGGTAAATGGCCTTACATTGGTCATTTACATTGGTCCTACATTGTTAATCTGTAAGGGCCTAACATATTTGGATTAATTGAGTTTTTAGGGTCAGTCGGGGTGTCCTTGAGGTTTGCTAGTGTCAGTAAGCTCTACACTGAAAATCACAAACATGGACCCGACCTAGCTATCAGAAAGGCAAGGGTTCAGGTTCTTCTTGAACAGCTGCCTGATGTAGGAAAAGTTACCTAATTACTCTGTTTCTCATCTCTAAAATAGGGATCCTTATATCTCATGGGGCAATGACAGGGAATTTAAGTGATACAATACCTCTAAAGCTTTTAGCACATTGCCTGGTATAAGTTATACTATAAACATTAGCTATTGTGACTCACTTTGTTTCTTCTACAGGTTTCAGCAGCATAGCATAAGAACAGTACTTGCATATTTAATTGAAGTGAATGAAATCAGACTGCATTTTAAGACTAGCAAGCATATAAAGGCCCTGTTTTTGTGGGTTTCTTTCTTTTTTTTTTTTTTTTTCCTTTTCTTTTCCTAGAGTTTTATATGTTAGGAGCCATTCCCACATCAGAGGTGGCCAGATGCCTTGTCTTATCTTTCAGGTTATTGAAAAGGATTTAAATTTGGTCATAAGTGTGAGAGGAGATCCCCTGATAGTTTTGTTTTTTTTAAAGATTTTATTTATCTATTTGAGAGAGAGAGACAGCGAGAGAGGGAACACAAGCAGGGGGAGTGGGAGAGTGAGAAGCAGGCTTCCTGCTGAGCAGGGAGCCCAGTGCGGGGCTCGATCCCAGGACCCTGCGATCATGACCCGAGGTGAAGGCAGACACCTAATGACTGAGCCACCCAGACGCCCCCCCACTGATAGTTTTTAATCATGGGAATGACTTCTATTTTTACAAATGTAACTCTGGCTTCAGTATAGGCAACAGATTTTAGAGAAGCATGGGAAAAGGAAAACCTGTTGGGTGCTCTACTAGGAGTCTACACAAAAGAAAGTGGTGAAGATTTCCAAGTGAAGGCAGAGCAAACAGTCCTGGCTAACAGGTTACATGTGGGGTCTGAGAGAAAGCAGGATTAAATATATTCTTTAATGTTGACCACTAAACTGTGAGAATGGTGGTGTCACTAGAGGAAGCCCAGGCTGAGAATGAAAAATTGGAAAATCAAGGGCTTTTCCTTTCATGGGGGAGGGGGGTGCGGGGTGGAGTGGAGAAGGTTTTTATTTGTGTGTATGTGTTAACACTTTGGTTTTAAGACATAAAAGTAAATGGTTTTGACATGCCTCGTAGCCATGCAAGTAGAGAAGTGAAGTGCATCAGTAGGTAGATGAATGGGGATTTCCAGGAGGAGTTGAAACGGGACATGATACAAACTTATGTTTGTATTGTGTCGTCACATACAGATTGATTAAAGTCACAGGACCCAACAAAATTACTCAGAAAGGGAGTTTAATGGAGAAGTAGTATGAAACTGAGTATTCTGGCATTTGGAGGTCATATTAGAACAGAAATCTAACAAAGGAGACAGAATGAATGGTCAGCAAGGAGGAAAAACAGAACTAGTGTGTGGCATCCTAGATGCCAAGAAAGTGTTTCAAGGGAGAAAACAATTCACTATGTCAAATACTTTATTTATAGAGGTAGAGAAATAGTCCTCAAATTACAAATCCCAGGAAATGGCAACACAGACAACAAAATGGCTTCTCTCTTGAGATGACACCTGTTGATTTAAAAACATCTTACGTTTCTATGCTTCCTTTGATTTGTCTAACATAATTCTGTCCATTATTTTCTTCTTTCCCTGGGAATTCTATGTGTCAGCAGCAAGTGAGCAGTAATTTTGTCAGATTCCCACAAAGAGAGAAAGTCATGAAGAAATAGTAGATTAAGTCTATTTTTCAAATTGTTCTATTCCTACTAAAGGAACCCTTCATGTAACGACAGAGAATAAACTACTAAGAAAAATGAAGTTGCTATGAAAAAATGAGTAGCAATGTGCTTTTTACCCCAAATTTTCACAAAATCCAAGAGGAGGAAAGATCTATTTTGGAACAGCTTAATTTTGCCCATCTTTCTCATTTTTCATAAATCCCTTCTACACATTTGTTGAAGCCAAGATATCTTTAGTCCATTAAGTTAACAGGCAAATTCTTGTTCTTCCTGTTTTGAAAACAGCACACTGTCATCTAATCTATCTTCCTGGACTGTTTCATGTAACTTTTTCTCAAAACGCCACAAAGTTCAAATCCCAACAGCAGATAAATAACTAACAGTCTAGGTATCATTAGAAACATGACTTTGTCTAAAGACGGTACTCAGTTCTGAGAATGAATGGCAGTAAGGTAGGAAAAATGTGTCAAGTCTTGGAAACTGAGGGTGTAAAAGTGTTTTAAAGGAGGAAAGTATCCAATATCTAGATATTCTATCTTGTTATAGAAACAGCCCATAAATGGCAAAACCTAGAAAACAGTGACATCCTGACAACAAAGTGGCTTCTTCCTTGAGATGAATCCAGTTGATACGAAAATATCCTGGGTTGATTTGTGGTCTGTGATTTGCCAGTCACGGTTCTCCCCTTATTCCTTTTTTCCTAGAAATGCTGCCATGTCTTTCAGCTTTTGAAGAAATAGAGATTTTACATAACATGCTGATTTGTAAACATTGGTCATTTTATTTTTATTTTTTTTTATTTTTTTAAACATTTTATTTATTTATTTGACAGAGCACACACAAGCAGGGGGAGTGGCAGGCAGAGGCAGAGGGAGAAGCAGGCTCCTCACAGAGCAGGGGGAGCCCGATGTGGGACTAGATCCCAGGTCCCAGGATCATGACCTGAGCTGGAGGCAGACTGAACCCACTGAGCCACCCAGGTACCCCATTTTGTTTTTAATACATCGCCTTGGCCAAACCATTAAGTTTGTAGGCCTGATCTAGGCCTAGGGGCTACCTTTATGAAATCTCTTCTCTATTATTTGTTTGTTTTATTTACATACTCATTCATTTACAGAGCATCCATTTATCAAGCACCAAGTAGGACCGATATAAAGAATATGACGCCCCTATTAATGTTCTCTTTATCCTCCATGACTTTATCTTAGTTCTCTTATTTTTCAAGTGATCACATTATTCTGATCTGAAAACATATTTCCAAATTAGTACTTAAAAAAAAAACAAAATTAGCACTGATTTGTAGTATCTAATATTTAGATGTATTTTTCTTTTCTTTTTTTTTTTTTACTTTGTCTCTTTTTTTGCCTACTGCGATCTAACTGACCTTCTCATGACTTAGATGAATTGACATTTCCAGTCCTTTCCCATGATCCTATCTGGCAATTTTTTAGAGGCAGTGCTGGCAAAACACTAGTACAGTGAAATGCATCCTATTGTGCATTTTTGAATCTAAACTCAGCCACCCCTCTTGAGCAGGTGATGACCATGGGTGTGGCTATGGAGATTGGAAAGAAAATTAAGCAGTCACATAAAAAAGCTTACCTAAGAGGGTATTTGAACATTAATTCCTTCTCTAGGCTATTTTTTTGCTGGTTCTGGTATTATTAAATACGTTTGGCTTATTAATTTATCGCTAGTTATAAACAATATATGTGATCACATTATTTTAGAAATGCATGATTGCCTCTGTCACTGATGAACAGATAATAACTCAAAGAGATACCTCAACCATTATCATAGATGGCAACTGTTTGATGAATTGATAAGCACGTTTCATAATCTGCCTCATTAAGTAATACAAAAATTAATCTTCAGAGATGTTTACAAGTGAAGTCAATTGCTCATAAGATTTTTTTAATTATCAGAAAAATATATTATTAAATGAGGTAGTTCCCTTGTATATCCCTCTCTGAATTGTACAGAAACCACATGTTGAGCAGAGAAAAGAAAAGGCTTAGTAATTGAGGAAATTACTTTCAATTGTTTCTCATTCCTCCTTAAGTCATTTGTTGCTGCCTGACCATTTTAATTCTCATTCTTCTGTGTAAATTAGAAGCTTAGTAACCAGCAGAGAGTCTCAGATCTGGGATTAAGACTCATTGATCCATTTGGTAAAAGCCAGCCTGTCTTATTAGTATGATGGAACTTAAATAAACTAGAGTAAGAGTCCTTGCCAAAAAGTTCCATTCCAACAAAGATCAATGTTGTCCCTATATTCCTAAATCTTTAATGCCAATGTATTGGATTTCTAAAATAAATGATAGAATTGCTAATAAGTATATCTAAAGGAAGTTGCTGTTGTTATATTTTAAATATAAATTTAAGATACAAGGGATTCTCTTCTCAAGTAAATGGATTATTTTTAAAGCAATACAATTAGATTTAGCCATAACTAAACTCACTAAGTTAAGATATTCTTATCCCAATAAGATTTTGTTCTGTAAGCTTTATGTTTAACTCTGTATTCCCACTCCATATTAATACTTAGTCAATTCAGGGTCCTTCTGCGTTCCAGCATCGTATCTGTCCTATGAATTACTTTTATTTTTCTGTTAACGCTTCCTACTCTTTTCTTTCTGCAAACTTGTAAACCTTCCTAATGCATCTGAGTCAGTTTCCTCAGTATTGCCCTGCCCTGCCCTACGCCCAGGGTCTTTTAATTTTGCTGCTTTAGCTCCCTCAGCTCTATTAGGTGAGCCAAAATTCACCAAAGTTGTTCTGGAAGTTAAAGATGACACATTTCCAAATTCTGGGAATACCATTCCAGAGCAGAATGTGTTAGAATAAACAGTATGAGCTCTGTGTTTCATCGGTTTATCATTAAAACTCATGGTCCTCTGGGTAGTTAAATACTAATACGGCTTATCAAGGACTCTTGTCCCCAACCTTTGTAGTACTAATACAGTAAGCACAGCACAGTATTTTTTATTAAATCAGTGCGTGAGCTGAACCAGCGTGTGTAAAACACTCTCAAGAGTAAGAAAAAAATGTTCCTAAATTCACAGAGGTCTTTTCTCAATGTATAAGTTATTGAATAGATTGAAGAAGGTTGAAAAATGTACAAGGGAACCTGACTTTTTTATTAATGAAATTAAAGAGTAGGAGGACTTATCCTTATGAGGATTTGTCATATTTCCTGTAGACCTCTTGTCCACTAGGTGGTAAAAATCCTTTTTAAAGAGCCAAACCCATGATTTATTTATTTTTTTTTAATTTTTTATTTTATTATTTTTTTATTTTTTTAAATTTTTTATTATGTTAATCACCATATATTACATCATTTGTTTTGGTGTAGTGTTCCATGATTCATTGTTTGTTCATAACACCCAGTGCTCCATGCAGAATGTGCCCTCTTTAATACCCATCACCAGGCTAACCCATCCCCCTACCCTCCTCCCCTCTAGAACCCTCAGTTTGTTTTTCAGAGTCCATCATCTCTCCTGGTTCGTCTCCCCCTCTGACTTACTCCCCTTCATTCTTCCTCTCCTGCTATCTTCTTCTTTTTCTTTTTTCTTAAAATATGTTGCGTTATTTGTTTCAGAAGTACAGATCTGTGATTCAACAGTCTTGCACAGTTCACAGCGCTCACCGTAGCACATACCCTCCCCAATGTCTATCACCCAGCCACCCCATCCCTCCCACCCCCCAACCACTCCAGTAACACTCAGTTTGTTCCTGAGATTAAGATTTCCTCATATCAGTGAGGTCATATGATACATGTCTTTCTCTGATTGACTTATTTCACTCAGCATAACACCCTCCAGTTCCATCCACGTCGTTGCAAATGGCAAGATCTCATTCCTTTTGATGGCTGCATAATATTCCATTGTGTATATATACCACATCTTCTTGATCCATTCATCTGTCGATGGACATCTTGGCTCTTTCCACAGTTTGGCTATTGTGGACATTGCTGCTATAAACATTGGGGTGCACGTACCCCTTCAGGTCCCTACATTTGTATCTTTGGGGTAAATACCCAGTAGTGCAGTTGCTGGATTTATTAACCTACAAGGGATTTCTGTAATAAATACAGGAAAACCAATGCTGCTTTTTTCTTTCACCATTTTTAAGGAAGGAGTTCATACTTAAAATATAACTTGATTTTTTTATACAGTGCAACACTACCATTTAAAAACAAAACTGAGGGGCGCCTGGGTGGCTCAGTTGTTAAGCGTCTGCCTTCGGTTCAGGTCATGATAGGGTCCTGGGACCTAGCCCCGCATCAGGCTCCCTGCTCTGCGGGGAGCCTGCTTCTCCCTCTCCCCCTCGCCCTGCTTGTGTTCCCTCTCTCGCTGTGTCTCTCTCTCTCTCTCTCTCAAACAAATAAATAAAATCTTAAAAAAATAAAATAAAAACAACTGAAAAAAGATTATAGGTGGCAATAAGTTATAAGACGTAGACATTTAATTGACTAACAAGGTATAAATGATTCTCAAAATGAGTCTGACATAATCTGGAATTTTATTTTGTTAATTTAACCTTTTCAAGAAAGGAAATCAGATATCATAATATCACCAACCATAATCAGCAAAGCAGTATTTAAAGTGTTCCATTTGAATATGAGGTCCTGCCCTGGGGTTTGGGTTATTTCAACACTTTTTTTTCAGCAACATGCATGGACCATCTACTAGATTTCAGTTTACTCTCCTAAGCACAGGAGTACATTGGCAGAGAAGGCAGACAAGTCACCCACTTGTTGAAATTAAGAGGGAGATGGACATTGATAACAAATTAGCGGTTTACACATTTGAAATTGTGGAAGACGTTTCAAAGAAAGTGAAGAGAATTATAAGATAACCTGACCTAGTTAGGAAAGTTAAAGAATCTCTGAGAAGGTGACGTTGAATCTAAAATTTGATTAACAATTGGAAACCCTTAGGAGAAGGAGGGGACGAGAAAGGGTATTATAAACATACCTATTTGGGTACAATCAAGAGGTTTACTTAATAGATCAGTGATGTGTCCAGATACTATCAATACTAGGAAATCTAACTTTATTATTTATGGTGATAAATAGTTGATACTCTGGTGGACCTTGTCTCAGAACTTATTTCCCAACTTACTCTCACTAACTGTAACCATGTAAGAATTATAATTGGACCGAAGGGTATTCAATATTTTAATCTATATTTTAGGAATACAGTTAATGAAGAGCAATGATACTAGACATGTATATTCATGTGAATGCCTAAGTCTGTGTATCACCAGGCTATCTGGTCAGTTTATTTAAAACTTCCATTGTCTTTATCTTTTGCTTTATGACACGGAGTAACTGACTTAAAGCATGTCCCCCTCATTAAGCTGGTCACATATTGTGCTGCCTGTAGACATACTTGTAAAGCCACAATGATGCAGTTTTCTTGGTTTAGTGTGATGGCCACAGAAGTAATTGAATTATCTATAAAGTTCTTAAGAGTAGCAACCAGGTTTTTGTTGTTGTTTGTTCTGTTTTGTTTTGTTTTCTTTTTTTCTATTGTATCCATGAAGTCTAGTACATAACCTTTAGTTAATGGGAGACATTCAATCAAAGGGTGTCAGATAAATGGTTGAAAGGTATCTTTGAAAAATGATGAAAAGAATGTCCTGCTATTCACAGATTATCAGGATTGGTTTCAACAAATACCCTGAATTTCAACATAATTGAATGGAATTGAAGGAGCATAAAATTATAATTCTGAAACAACAGCACTCCTCAGAGAATGCCCTTCTGTCAGAAGCCAGATTTCAGAGTTGCTGCCAACTCCCTGATGGGGAGCATTTCTGGAAGATGTTTTCACATTCAAGCTGCAGGAAAACCAAACCCTGGTTTGTATATAGGACAGGAAGATAAAGTGTGGCATTTAGCTGTGCTCTGAGTGACTGTGATAGAGCCTATACCCATACACAACACACCAGGTTCTAAAGGTTGACAGAGCTGAGGCAGGTCCTCCACAGAATGATGACCTATAGAAGGCCGTCAAAGAGATTAAAGATAGGGCCATGTTTGATGGTGATTACAAGTAATCACAAATATAAATGCATTATATTTAATGGACGAGTAGGTTAATACCGGTCTCGTGCAACTGAAATGACAATTCTAGTATATCTTTTATTCATAATCCATCTATTTTACTTCACCATATTATGAATGGTCTAATAGAAAATCATGTCCAAAAAAGAAACAAACAAACAAACAAAAAAAACTAGTCTTCCCACCTGTCATGGTTGGTTCTGCTCCAGAATGGTTTACTCAGCATGGACCTTTCATTTGTAGGCGGTGAAAGCAGTGAAAGGCTGCAAGTAGGAGACAAAACTAGAAGACAAAACTTCTTATGTTAAGCTCCTTTAAGATCAACTGAAAATTTTAATTGTGATTAATTATCTAATCATCTTTAGGTTCCCCCTTTCAAGATTTGTGTTGCATTACCAAAGCCCCTAGTGGATTTGATATTTATTGTCCACAGCAAGTGTTTTGTAAAATGTTATGAAATAAAGGTATTCATTTCTTAATTCAGAGCCTCCCAGGAGTTCATAATGGTGCTGATTGTTTTAAAAGTAATCAAGTGTTTAAAAATATCTTGAAAAATTAACAGGACCTGTTTTTGTTGAAAATGCCATTAAGAGCAATCACAGATTCCCTGGAGAGAGACTTCATAGGACCATGCACTTCAGCTGTCAATTATTTCTCCATGCTGTTCCTGTAATTTTAGCCTTTAGCACAACTAACTGCATTGAGCTGAACTTGGCATTCATTTCTCTTACCTTAGCAGAAGTTCTCTATTTAGATGTGAGTAAATTAAAAAAATGCAAAGGTTAAAAAAATTATATATCTTTAAAGGACAGCCTGTCCTTATGTTGTTAAGGAGACATAATGAAACCGACTGCCTCATAGGTCTGTTCACCCTCCTGAATGGTTGACCTGAGGGCACTAGGAATAGTGTCCCTGTGAGAGAAAAAATTCCATTGATAGCAATTAATAAGAAATGGATTTCCTTTTTCAGATAAAATTGTTTTATTATCTCTTATAATGTTACCTCCCCATGCTGAAATCCATTATAATTGTTATAAACGGGATATATTTTAAAATATGTGAGGAATGTCAAGCAGATTGCCTTGGCTTCAAATAAAATCTTTCCCCATTCCTGCACCTTCTTATTTTTATTCTCCACATAAAGTCTCTTGTTTTATTAACAATACTAGGAAAGCTGCATACTCATGGATAAAGGGAGTATTACATGGAAAATGTGAAGAATCACTGGATAAATCAGACCCTATCTGGTTGGCTTGGCAACACAAGGCACCTTTAGTGTTCCCTTTATGAAGAGTCAAGGAATATTAAGTCTAGAAAGTACTTCAGGCATTTTCTATTAGATCATTGGCGCCTTGTTTTGATAATGATACCTCTCATGAAGTATTGTGTGAGGAATACATGTTGTAGCGGCAGTAAAGGAATTTTAATAATTTAATAATTTTCCCCTCCACCCTTCTAGATTCTTGGCTGAGACACACCTGTAATAAAAAGATTAACAGGAGAAAAACAAATAGCTATTGAATAACATGTATATCTGCTGTACGCATGGGGAATACCTAGGAAAACTGAGTAACCCCCTGAAATGGCCTGAGATACCACCTTGAGTAACATCTCCAGCTAAACACAAAAGATGTTGGGGGGTGGGGAACGGCAGTTATGGGAGGTTGCCAGGAAAAGCACAGTCAACAGGGGTAAGGTTGTTAGGCAGATTTAAGTCAGTGCCTTCTCTATTGCTAAGAGTTTCTAGAGATTTAGAATTTTCTTTCTCTGCCCAGTACAGGGAGGGAGACACCCTTACAAATGGAGATTCCCCTTATTAATATAACTCTGTTTTCAGAGCTTTTCCTATGTTTCTTTTTCTTTTTCTTTTTTTTAAGATTTTATTTATTTACTTGAGAGAGAGAGAGAGAGAGCGCGCACGCGTGTGTGCACACACACAAGCCAGGGGGAGAGGCAGAGGGAGAAGCAGACTCCCCACTGAGCAGAGAACCCATGCGGGGCTCCATCCCAGGACCCTGGGATCATGACCTGAGCCAAAGGCAGACGCTTAACCGACTGAGCCACCCAAGTGCCCTTCCTGCTTTTTCTTAAAAATAATCAGCCTTGGGCGCCTGGGTGTCTCAGTCGTTAAGCGTCTGCTTTCGGCTCAGATCATGATCCCAGGGTCCTGGGATCGAGCCCCCGCATCGGGCTCCCTGCTCGGCAGGAAGCCTGCTTCTCCCTCTCCCACTCCCCCTGCTTGTGTTCCCTCTCTCGCTGTGTCTCTCTCTGTCAAATAAATAAATAAAATCTTAAAAAAATAATAATAATCAGCCTTAACTAATCTTTCTGTCAAAAAGACACATTTTAGGGTGGTGAATACTCCCCTCACCCCCTCTTCCCCGCCCCCAGCCCCTTCAGTGTAATTGTGTATGTAAAGCATCCAGTTCCTGCCCAGGCCCCTGGGACGCATACTACTAAATGGAAGCAGAAGAAGAAATTCAAGGTTAGCAGCTTACACACCTTGCTCAAAGCTTCCCCCAGTATTCTTCCCACTGCACCAATGCCATCCCAGCATTGGGGAATATATGGCTGACTCAGCAGGTTACAGCAGTAGTCACGTTTTCATTTTGACTTGAAATCATAAATACTTGAAGTTGTAAGGGAATGATAAGAACTACCTCTAATAGCCATTAAGGGTAGTTCCCTCTGTCCCTACCTTCTGCTTGAATGCCTCAGTTTGGTGGCTTTTTAACTATTTGATAGACTTGATTATCTTAATCTCATTCATCTGTATTTTTACTTTGGCTTGTGCCCTTTCATCCTGGGTTTGTTGAAAAGAGAGAATAGCTCTTCCATGACTCATTATTTGAAAAAAATATATGTATTTTTTTATATATAAATTTTTATGTAAGCATGCACGTATATAACCTACTATGAACCATCAGTTTTCTTGGCAGCCAAGTCTCATGACTGGCTTTCATTAAGATTATCATTAATTAACATGTCTAAGGTCTTTTTCAGCTATATTACCGTTAAACCAAATCTCTAATATTGTGCATTTACAGATTACAAATCATGTTTTAAAATTTTAAGTGCAAAATTTTTACATTTCTGTCTGTCAGATGATATTTTGCTTATAATGACCCGTTCTGGTTGGTTGGTATCTTTAATCTTTTTAAGTGAATTTGGATTATGAGGGATTTTTTTAAATAATATTTTTATCAAAGTAGTCATCATCAAATAGAAATCAGGAAGTGTAGGCGCCAAGGACAGGCTGCCTCAAGATGGGCCACTTTGTCATGAGCATTATTTTGAGTAAAAAGCAATATAAACCCAGCTGATTCAGGGAAAGTTCTTTTCCTCCCCCTCAGCTACCTGCCTCTGTCTGGAAAAGAGCTATTAACTGAGATTCCTCTTTACTAAGAAACTCATCTGCGTAACAGTGCAACCTTTGCTTTCCAAACAGATAAGATGCCTTCCTGCTAATGGTCTTCTCTTCTTTGTCTCCTCGGACCCCTACCCTCCCTCTCCCTAGCTCATCTTTGGAATTTACATGTCTTTATGAATTTTTCCATATGTATGAAACTAAATTTAATTTTCTCCTGTTAATCTATCTCTTGTCAGCTTGATTGTTAGTCCCTTTAGAAGGACTCTGAAGGGCAGAAAAAATTCTTCTGCCCAGGAAAAAATATTGGAAGATTGGGGCATCTGGGTGCTTCCGTCGGTTAAGCAGCTGCCTTCGGCTCAGGTCATGATCCCAGGGTCCTGGGATCGAGTCCCACATCGGGCTCCCTGCTCCCTGGGGAGCCGCCTTCTCTCTCACACTCTGCCACGTCCCCTGCTTATGCTCTCTCGCTCTCTCTGTCAAATAAATAAGTACATAAATAAAAATCTTTAAAAAAATGGAAAGATTTTATGTAGAGATTTATCTATCTACGTATAGATGTTAGTATAATTATAGATATATACATTTACACATCCATACAGAGGTATGAATGTATGTATATATAGTTGTTAATTTTAGTGATGAACTATAACCACTACTTGTATTTTGATATATGTTATACCACCTTTTTTATGCATATTTTCAGAAAGTTTTTTTGCATACTTTTAATAGTAATAATTTAACTTTTTTCTTCAGAATTCTCTGAAATTTAATTCTCTTAAGATTAATTTTCAATTTTGGAGTCATTTTATAAATGTAAGAGGTATGCCTCCTGGTATTTTTATCAAAGCTATTGATAAAATTATTGACCAGTACGGGAACTGTATGGTAATACTGGTTATTGGTATTCTGAGAGGCTGGGGTGGGGGGACACATGAATGGGGAGGTGGCAGGAAGCAACTCTTACGCAGTGTTAGAAGGAGCTTGGGAAGTTTCCTAGAAAGGGAATGAGCTGTGGTAGAAATCAAAGTGGTGGTAATATACAGCTCAGAAAAAGAAGTATGAAAATGGCATCTTGCCACAGCTGGTTTACTCACTGGCAGTGCTGGTTTGAGGTATAAGCCACATGCCACCAACATTCCTGGGTAGCACGAATGTATGAATTTCCGTGGCTTAACGTAGAAGTCACTGAGACTTCTGAGATTTGCTGCTTTCAAATGCTTGCTGCCAGTACTTGGGTCAAGGAAGTCATTTGGGTAAGTTAACTATGCTGTGGTTTATAAAACATTTGATTTATTAGATTCTGGCTTGAGAAGATTCAACACTGAGTTGGGAGTTCGGTTGTTAACTGTGTGGACAAGAACAGTGTGCAGTTTCCAAACTGCCCAAAGCAGTGCAAACATTGCTTTGCTCCTTCACCGATGCACAGACTGCAGCGGAGAGCCGTTTCTCAAAGTTCTGCGTAAAACAAGTCCGTTTTTTTTTTTTTTTTTTTAAATGGGAAAATTGGGGAAGAATTGAAGATCCCCATCCTTACTTTTTTCATGGAGGTGCTTGGATTAAACTGAAGTGTTTCCTGTTATGTGTATGACATGTACGTGTCATACGTGTCAGGATTTATATTTTCAAGTATTAGAGTTCTTACAAAGGAAAGGAGACTGATCGTTGAAACTAGATGGTTTCTCTAAACAGATGTGCCTCATGGAATTTACTTGTTTCTGAAGTAGAGGAGGTGGCTCAAAAACACTGATGGGAATGCTGTTCCAAGATTAAGGGACAGATGTTAGAAATAGCCAAGAGCTGAGTGAATAATTCTAGGGAACAGGCGGAACAGACCTGGGGGGTTGGTCAAAAGAAGCAGGCCCATGAGTGTGAGTGGAGAAAATGACGTAGGGCGGGGTCACGTGTGGCTCTAAGAGTGAAGATTACTTTTGAAAGGTAGCGGACAAAAAAGGAAGATAGTATGAGGGTCATAGAATTAAAGAGAATGTTAGCTAATAAGAGCAGTTTCCAGGTTTGAGGCTGAGTTGGGGCTTTCCTGTGAAAAATGGGCGGTCCGTGGGCCTGAAGAATTTAGCGGAAAAGGAGACAACCATCAACTTTAAAGGGGCTCTGAACAATGCATTTTGGAGGTGATACAGTTTTTTAAATCATCATAATTTCACTGTATTTCAGTGGGAAGCAAAACATCAACCTGTTTTTTTAAGCTGTATCTCACTAAGGGAAGTCTATATTCTGAGAAAGTCAAAAGTCTGACAAAGGTCAGTTGTCCAGGGGCGCCTGGGTGGCTCAGTCATTAAGCGTCTGCCTTCGGCTGAGGTCATGATCTCAGGGTCCTGGGAACGAGCCCCATTTTGGGCTCTCTGCTCAGAGGAGAGTCTTCTTCTCCCTCTACCCTTCTCCCCTGCTTCTGATCTCTCTCTCTCCCCCTCTCTCATAAATAAATAAAATCTTAAAAAAAAAAAAAAAGTCAGTTGTCTAGGCAAATAAAACAGGCAGAAGTGGGCTTAAGTGGAGTTGGCTTTTCAAGAAAGTTCTCAGAAGGATGGATGACCAGCTGCCATTTCCCAACTGGTCTTTTTGTAGTACTTTTGCTTGTGGCGAGAAACTATGAGGAAAAGATTTGATCAGGTGGAATTCCAGCAACATGAACCACCAGAGCTGAAAGAACTCATAAAATATCTTCCTGCCCAAGATTTTCAATTCTATGGTTAAGGAAAGAAGCGCTGTAAGAGATTTGTGCAATGTATGTGCAATGGGTTATTTTCTTCCCACTCTTAACCCAGTTTACTTTTGTCAGGATTATTCCCTCTGAGGGAGGAAAAGAACATGATTGTAGGTGTGGCCAAGATACAATTGAAAGTGATGCTTAAAATCTTGTCTGTTTGGGGCCTATGAAATGTCAGACTATTTGAGGGACAAATGGATCCTTTTTCCTTTCACTGTTAGCAGATCTTTCTCTTTTTTGTTCCCTCTGCTGTTTTTATTATTATTACCATTCACTTTGTACTAGCCGCTGGTGGTGAATCTGAATGGGAAACAGGCAGGTGATGGGTTACAAATACCTCCCTGAATTTTCCCAGTATAGTTCAACACTGAATGATCAGACTAGATGATCTTCTGTTCTGGTTATATTTTCTCTGCTGAAATCCTTGCAATAATAGTATACTGAGAGGACTGAACTTAAGCTTCAAAGTTTTACACTGAAGGGGTGGAAAAAAATTTCCTTCCACCCATCTAGATTTTTTGGCTGGTTTAAAATCAAGTTGACATAAGATGGATTAACAGGATAAAAAATATTAATTTCAGACATAAGGGAGCCCCATAAAAATATGAGATCCAGAAAGTAATTAAAACTTATATAACATCCTGAGCTAAGGAAAGGGGAGTAAGACCTTTCACAGGAGAACAAGGGGAGATGTTTGGAAAGCAAAGTTGCCCTGTTACACAAATGAGTTTTGTAGAGGTTAAGGGCAAGCTAGTCCAAGAAGAACCCCACTTTGGCAAGAACATTTTCTTGAGTTGAAAGCAATCAAAACCCAGGAGATTCAGAAAAATCCCTGTATCTCCCCTTCAACTGCCTGTTTGTACCACACGAAGAGAGCTATTACTAGAGATTCCACTCTACCTCGGAAACTTATCTACATCATAGGACACCTTTGCTTTCCAAATACCTCCTTTTACTTCCTGCTAATGGTCTTCTTCCCTTTCTATCCTCAGACCCCCCTACCCCTCTCCTTAGCTCATATAAGCATCTTATTGATGCTTATTATTGGAATGCATTACTGTCTTTGGAATTTCCATGTCTGTGTGGATTCCCATTTTTATGCTATTAAATTTGATTTTATCCTGTTAATCTGTCTCATGTTATTTTGATTCTAAGAATGGCAAGAAGGACCTTGAAAGAAATTCATCCTCCCCAACAGTTTCTTAGGTAAAACGTATCTCTATTCATAGCTGTCTTCCTGATACAGCCCTCCTTTTCAGTAAAAATTTAGGCATTTGAGGGGTAGGTCAAGAGTTTTTCATGAATTTGCTGTGTGTTGATTGCCTTTAGCTCAAAATAATCCTTATGCCAAAGAGACATATTTTGGGGTAGCAAAATCTGCTTCCTTTTAAGATAAATCCAGATTCATACTGTTAAAAGATAAACTGAGTCATATTAAAATGTTAAGTGGGTATTTGAGCAAAAATCTGTTGGAATCTAGCAACACCAGACCAGAAGCGGTTAGGAGTGCTTCGCCAGCAGGGGCCAAGGGAAACACTTAGAGAAGGTGTAGAAACAAAGGAAGGAAATTATTTGTTGGCATTTACAGGTGTAGGTTTTGGTTTGCTAAAGTAAGCCACCATGGCATTACAACCACCTCAGTGCAGTGGCCTTCTTGCTTAATTAGTGTAGTAATACTCGTTTATTCCACAACCTGATTGGCCCTGGAAGGATCCATAAGAAGGAAAATGAATAGGATCTACCTTCAGGTCGCTGACGACCAAGAAGATGCATGACAATGGGAGCGATTCTAAGAAAAAGCAAGTGAATGCAAATGAGTAAGCTAAATATGGTGGGGATAAGTACTAGAAAGATCTTGAGTAGGAGAATAGGTATAATGAACCTGAAGCAACTGACGAAATCTTTCTAAGGAAGATTTTCTCTAAATTAGCCAGGCCTGGGGTGCCTGGGTGGCTCAGTCAGTTAAGCGTCTGCCTTTGGCTCAGGTCATGATCCCAGGGGCCGGGGATGGAGCCCCACATCGGGCTCCCTGCTCCGCGGGGAGCCTGCTTCTCCCTCCACCCCTCCCCTTGCTCATGCTCCCTCTCCTTCTCCCTCTCTCCCTCTAATAAATAAATAAAATCTTTTAAAAATAAATAGATAGATAGATAGATAGATAGATAGATAGATAGATAGATAGATAGATAAAGCCGGCCGGCCGGCCTTTGGGGCATTACTAATAAAAGCCATGACTTTCCATTAGAATAAAGATCTCGAGACAGCTAACTGACTTCCACAGTAAGTCGGCCCCCCACTGCTCTAGCTCCTTCCCATCCAGAGTTGGATCAGAACTGGTCTGCCCATGAGGAGCCTATATAGCTGAGCTTTTCCTTCCATGTTGGACTTATGTGACAAATCACTGTCTAGGGAGAAACAATGCCAGTCCAGGAGGAGAAGCTTCCTGGCCATAGACTGTTTGAGATCTGGCATGTTGCATGCACTTAATAAACGTCAGGGAAAAATAAGTGATGATGCCCAGGAGAAAAGTTTCCTCCTTGTTTCCCTGTTTTCCCTTTTGAAGCAGGACAGTCTAGTTTTGACCTTTTTATTTTTTCTCATATCTACTGGTGTAGATTTCCCCTCTCATGTCCCAAGGTAATTCACAACTAAGTGGAATCTATAAAATTATTGATAGGTTTTCAAAGACTGTTGATACTTATTTGCTCTTTCTCATTCAGTGACCCAATGTCATAAGAAAATTAATCTCATTTCAAAATTAAAACTGTGATAATTTTTTTTTACAATTTATTTATTTTTTTATTATGTTTTTAAAGACAAATCAATACAATGAGGAAGCAATATAGTTACAAAAATTAATTTAACAAGAAGATATTGAGTGTCTACTATGTATCAGGCTTTGTGTACTAGTGATAAAGAGTTTCTGACCCTCACTGAAATGTAAGATTTGTAGGGCTTTCTTATAACGTCCTTCTTAGTTCTGGTCAGAGATAAAGCCACTCTGCTTAGCCTATACTGAAAGCCAAACCAATCTTCTCAGACTTTGCTTAAGATAAATCCCACTTTATGGGAGATAAGATAAATCTCCATGCAGGCATGGAGAATCAACTCTGTTGCCCTCCCAAACTCTAAACTTTACTGTATGGAAATATGGGGCTATTATGGACCCTGAAGAATCTACTCCAGAAATTACTGCAGATCCAAACTTGATTAGTCAAGAGACTGAATAACTTTTCTGCCTAGCTTCCTCTCTCGGATATGTAAGATCTTGCACTAGCTTAAAGACTCATCTTAAGTCATTCCTACATAGCTATGGCTACAGACCTTATAATCTCTGAACCTCCTCTTGGCCAAAGTCCCTCTCATCAGTTGACCTACACTGGAGCGTATTTGCTATTGATTTGATAAAAGCCAAGGAGTCTGGTTCTACCATTAGATGAAGCTTGGCTCCTTCACCTTACGTTTAAAACTAATATCTGGAGCTGGTTTCTCTTGATGGGCATTACTCTCTTGGACACCTTCTATATTACTCTAGCTCTTTTACACAGCCAAAAGGCAGATTTTCCTCCTGATTAAAAGCTCAAGACACCTTTAGACCTCTCACCAAATTCCAATTTCTGCTTGTCACTAAACTAACAAGACTACCATGCCCTGAGCCCAGTGAATTATCACTACCTTCTTCAGATACTCTTCAGTAATTTGTTCTTCAAGAGTTCCCTTGCCCCCCCTTCTCTTGCAACCCACTCCTCCATACACAACACAGGATGTAACCACCCAGAATGCTGTCATGATGATAGAATACCACTTCACTCATAAATTAGCAATAGTAGTCCACTGATGCAAAAAGGATAAATTTCTGTCCTTGTAAATATATGAAACATTGTCTTGTTCTGTAGATTGTTTTATTGTTCATGTTGTCTCTCCTCAACTTGAACTTCTTGAGATTGGGAATATTCCCTTCATTCAATGTTGGATGGATATCTTTTATGTTCCAGACATTGTCCTACATGCTGGGTATACAGAGTAAGACCTATCCATGAAGAGCTCTCTATCCAATGGGTTAAATAGGATACAAATAAATAATCAGAACACAGAATACTGCTGCCATGGTGGAGGACATACAAGATCCAGTCGTGACCTGCATGAGAGAATGATTGATTCTGGCTGTTTTCTTTAGAGGACCTAAAGTAATAATACCTTATGTTTATTGGGCTTACAAGACATATTTATTGATGATGATAATATGGCATAAGTAGAAATTCAGAGAAGAGAGGAGGTATAAAATAGCCTTTCTTAGAATTGAGATACCCATCAAGCTTTGTGGTGGTAAAAATGTTGCTCAATAATGGATAGCTTTTATTATTAATACTAGCAATCACTTATAGTTATAAATTGCTACCATTTATTGAATGCACATTATATATCGGGCACTATGCTATGTATTTTGCACATGGCACATAATTCAGTCTTTACACATTCCCTACTGGTTGGACATTTTTCCCACTTTATGGATGAACTGAAGGCAGTTGCTTAACCAACGGAGCCACCCAGGCGCCCCCCACTTTATGGATGAGAAAACAGAGGCAGAAATAGTAAATGGCTGAACTAGAATTATAGCCCTCTTTGTCTTTCAAATATCTCCAATTACCCACTCTACTATTTTTTTAATTTAATTTAATTTAAATTCAATTAATTAACATATAGTGTATTATTAGTTTCAGAGTAGAGTTCAGTGATTCATCAGTTGTGTATAACACCCAGTGCTCACTACATCATGTGTCTTCCTTAATGCCCATCATCCAGTTACCTCATCCCCCAACACACACCTCCCCTCCCACTCTGCTATTACTACCAATCTAAAATTGGGGCTAAATATATCAATGTTTCCAAACCAATTTATTATTTGAAACAATTGTACCAAAATATTAGGCCCATTTTGACAGTTGGGATAGATTGAAGGGAAAGCACGCGCACACACACACACACACACACACACACACACACACACACACACACAGATTTTAGCATCATTTTCCAGCAATGTGGAATGCTGAATACTTGAGTAAAGTTGCATACAGTACCCAAAATTCTTTAGCCATTACAAATTTTATAATGGCTAAGTGGCAAAGCATAAAAACCAATGTTTAAAATTGAAAACAGTACTTTTCTTAATGAAAAATTTAAAAAACGTTTCTTGGAAGTATTTTCAGAGGCATTTCACCAGTTAAAATTTACACTTCATTTTAAATAAAGATTTTCTTCATATTGGATATTATCCTAGTCAGTTACATTTCTATTACTTCATTTATTGTTTTTGTAAATCTGTGATCAGGACTGTTATAATAAAGCTTGTCACTACTTATAACTGTTCACCGGGAACATAATCTTATCCTCAAAGGGTTAGGCTATAAACAAGGATTAGTGTCACTAAACACAATATGGTAGAATTGGGTGTTTAAAATGAGTTACAAATGTTTTAGAGACTTACAATAAAGCATGCATTTAATAAAGAATTAAGCAAGTCTTGTATCCTGTTACTGTGTAGTTACACTGTGAAAATTTCCTCCTTTTCTACACCCCCTATTTTTTTTTCCAAATTGCACATTAATATTAGATTGCTTTGGTATGTATTGCCTTAATCAGAAAAGCATATGAACTAAAGCCAGCTGTGGGACTACAGAGCATCTCAAAGATGCTATAAAGGGGACATAAACAAGACATTAGACCTCTTATTCTCGCTCGCTCTCTTTTTTATTGCCTAGCTCAGTGGTCTGTTTTATAGCCATGGTGCTCTTCCTAGCAGTCAATATTCTACCTGCAAGCTAGACCGATTCTCAGGGAGGCAGAAAATCTTTGACTGTGGAGTTGTACACAATAGAGTTTGTCTGTTTCACTGTTATCTTTCCCTGTCAGTCTCTCTAATATTCATTTTCCATCCCCTTTTTTCCTAGCCCTTCTCTGCAAGCATTCCTAAGTCAGTGTATATGTGTCAGAGATAGAAAATTGCATGTGTCAGGGAAAGAAAGTGAGTACAGTGACTCCTAGGGGATCTGAGTTGGGTCACCCAATGTGTGAAATGAAGGGTCAGTTTTGAAAGTCGTCCTGATAATCTGGTTTCTGTCTGCCTCTCTTCTCCCTTCCTCTGAACGTTGCCTTTTGCTGTCTTTCTTTTCCGTAGTCCTTTTTCTTATTTCCGTTTCTCTCCTCTCTCCAAACACATTACAATATGGACATTTCTTCTTTTAACAAACACTTACTGAGTGTCTGCCTCATGACAGGTACTTTGCTAGGATGACACCAATGAGCAGGGCAGTGTCAGTCAGCTCTCTGGGGAATATGGGAAATATACATTAAACAGATGATTCCACAAAATGAGTGTAAAACTACATAAGTGAGACAAAAGTCCTGGAAGCAGTAGGTGTGTGAAGTAAGGGAATCTTGTCAGAACATAACTTACTTGAACTATCGGTCAGGGAAGGTTTCTCTCCTAAAGTTAGAGGTTCTAATCTTGAATTCCTTTTACAAATTTCAAATTCACAATAATTTTTTCAGGATAAACTGCTTTGTTTTATTTATAAAACTAGGAAATGGCCATCTATTTCTATATTTTCCCTCTTACTGTTCATATATTATTAATAGCCTTAAATCATTATATTCAGTGAATATCAGCATCTACCTATAGAAATTTCTCTTGGAATTAATATGTAAACATATATGCCAGGGAAAAACACCCAAAAGAGGAAAGGCCAGTTATTAGCCTGGAACTCCATTCTTTCAGGAGGCAGGCTTACTGACAAATGAATATTTACATGGCTAATCTAGCTCATCAGTTACTGAATACCTATATTGCATAATTGTCTCCTTTATATCTGCTTCATCTAGCCTGGTTTTAATTGACTCTTGAGATCCAGATTTCATGACTCTTGGCAGATACCCAGAATCAGAGCTGAATGATATTGTCTCTGAACTTGAACAATTAAAAAGAAAAATCCCAGTTACGGCTGGCTCTTCCTTTTCTCGTTTTACTTTACAGAGCTGCAATCCCCTTCTTTACTGCTTCCCGTTGCCTTCATTTGGAATCAACACAATTACTCTTGTTCACACACCTTATTCTTTCCTTATAAATTGGTCTTTCTAAAATGTGCATGACTTCGCTTAGGTTTTTTTTTTTTCCCCTCACCCATTTATTCACTTACGTTTTTCATAAATGTGTAATGACAATGAAATGTGTGAGCAAAAGACAGAACATAAACTGGACTGATAAGACCAGGAGATTTGGAGGTGGCAACTGAGATCTCAGTTTAATGTCTGCCATTAACTTGTTCTATCTTTTGATAAATTAGGAAGGTACTTGCGAGATCAACTAGTCCCAACTTTTCATTTTAATAATGTGAAAACTGAAACCCAGAGAAGTTGTGTGACTTCTTAAGGGTCACATAAAAATCCATTCTTCTTTTTTAGGATTTATGCTTCTTCTCTATCAGTTGAGGAAATTGGAATTGTTCTTAGATCATCTTTGAGGACTCCTTCAGCTCTAAAAATCTGTAATTCTAAACTCTACATCAAACTGTCCAGATCCCAAGGTAACAAAGTGCATACTTTGTAATGACACGCTCTGCTGTCAGCCAGGCAGAAATTATCTTTACATCTACTATTGGTCTTTTCATGAGTGTTTCCCTTACAGGGGTCTACATTATTTTTATTAATTGAATTAATTGAAAATCTTGTGAGGTAAATCTCTCAGCTCATTTCTTCATGAACAACAAAGGACAGGAGAACTTTTTTTTGTCTCCAATATCAGGTTATTTATTACAAAAACTATGGCATCAAAACCCAGTAAACTCACAATTCAATGTTTGAACAAATTCACCAGCACTACCTAGGTAGCTTAAACACATTGTAGGGTTAAAGGGATATTCTTTGGGAGGTTTGCTGTAACTTCCATCCTTTTTTTTCCCTCACATACCGCTTCAAATTTTGATGGAGTAGCAAGTCTTAGAACTGCCCCCAATAGAATATGAATGGAGACAAATAATTTTGCTCACAACCTAAACCACTGAATTTTTAAGTTTTCATAAAAATCGATTCCCTCATTCAGACATGTCTGGTAGGAAATATTCTTGTACTATTTATATAAGTCTTTTAGAAGGTTCAAATGGAATTTCTAAATGTATTTTCTGCAAGTATTAATGAAATAATAAAAATAATTCTATTTTTCACCATTTGTTTTACATTCTCCTCTCAGCAGTATAGAGTTATATATACTCAAATATTTAATTAATATTGAATTGCAGAGTACAATTTTTTTCTAATATATTACTATCTACAAAATTTTAATTTCCTTTCTACAAAAATTTAATCTTTTTTGGCTTTTTGCATCTTATTAATCTTAGATAATATCTAGGATTGTTATATTATCTTTTGAAATACATTTTTTTTTCAGTCGTTTGTTTCCTCCCACAAGACTTTGAAGCTAAGGCCTTGCTCTAGCCAACATCCTCCGAGTTGCACACAATAGGAGTTCCACGTGGGTCAGGAACTAACTGGAAGATATTTTGTGTTCTAGAACCAGGACTATCTAATTCTGTTTCAAGAGCTGTTGATTAGTTTGTTTATTATTCTCTGTAAAAACTTATGTTAATCTTTTTACCTCAGAGCCTTAATGTGTTTCTTAAAAAAAAAATTTTATATATGTTTTGGGGGCTGTGTGAGTGGCTCAGATGGTTAAGCGTCTGCCTTTGGCTCAGGTCATGATCCCAGAGTCCCAAGATCGAGTCCCACGTTGGGCTCCCTGCTCAATGGGGAGTCTGCTTCTCCCTCTCCCTCTACTCCGCCCCCTCTCGCACTCTCTCTCTCTCTCTCTCAAATAAATGAATAAAATCTTTAAAAATATATTTTTTATTAATTTTTGGGGGGGAAGGACAGAGGGAGAGGAGAGAGAGAGAGTCTTAAGCAGGCTCCACACCCAGTGCAGAGCTGAAGTGGGGCTTGATCTCACAACCCTGAGATGACAACCTGAGCAGAAACCAAGAATCAGATGCTTAACCTACTGAGCCACCCAGGTGCCTCTTAAAAAATATATTTAATTTTTTTTTTCACTTGCACTCTTAGATCAACCATCCCTCTTGTATCCTGTGGTAGTCCTGATTTCTTTTCCCAACTTTTTATTGTGATGAAAAATTATATTATGCTAAACTTAGCTATCTCGCATCATTCCTACACTTGAGCTCTGCAGTTTTCAGTATACTTTGTCTATTGGTATAATCTTTCTGTTTGCCTAATTTCCAGCTTAAGCTTCGTTTCACATGCAAAGAGATTAAAAAAAATATTGCAGTTACTTTTTTTTCTATATCTTAGGATCAGTTGATATGCTAAGAGGTAGTGTATAATTTCAGGATTAAGAGCTTTGGAATTAAATAGACTTGCACTCAAATTCCAAGTCAGAGACATACCACCTGTGTAAACTTTGGCATGTAGTTACACTTAAAACTCTCTTGGAAAATCAGCATCTGTGAAGTGGTGATAATAATAGCTAGTTATTAAAAATCAAATTTAATTCTAAAATCACATGAAATGGTGTTGGAAAGTATTTGGCTGGTATTTGGCAGAGAGTAAGAGTTGGGTAATGATTTTTGTTGTTTTTAAAATCATTAACCCAATAAACCAGGCCTGGTAAGAATATATGTCATTAGTAATGTCAGAAATTGCTAGCATGCAATTTCTCCTTAATAATAGTAATGTTAAGCTGAGGTATATTAAAATATGTTTAGAATGGTATCCAATATATCTTGAGTGCAGGTGTATTTATAGAAACTATATCTGGTTACTTCCACTGAGATATAAACAAGTTTTTGTACCCACAAAATTGCACTTATTTTTAGGTCACTGGTGTCAACAGCTACCTCTTCAAAGAAATTATTTCTTTTGATCCATTTAGTAACTTGATCCCAGCTGCATAAAAACAGACTTGCAGTATTTCATTTTTCTACAGACTGCTGATGGCTGCATTCCATAACTTAAGAAATCTGTCAAAAGGAAGCCTCTGAACCTCAAAAGCTTTTACAGAAACTTGTTGCATTTGCTTGTATCCAAAGTTGAATTATTTGCAATTCACAAAATATGGATTTTAAGAATAGAGCTTTAAAATACTGAATGTGATTCTTAACTTTACATCAGTTATTGACTATTTAAACTCTCATAATATGAAGGTGATCATGCAATCAGTAATTACATAGTTTTCTGGTGATTTTAATATTTTCTCTTTTGTCACATGGGGTCAATCACTCAAATAAAAAGAATGTGCCCAGGAACACCATGTGCTTATGGGTGTTGCAACTGATAATAGTAGCCTTAGCAGAAACTGTTTGTTACGGTAGTAAATGCCTTGACCACTTGGCAAAACTCCCCAATGCTTCCACTCATGTCTGAGTTTATTTATAGGAGTTGGCAGTTTTGTGTGGGCTTTATTGTTATTACTTAACTTTTTTTTATTTTTTATTTTTTTAAAGATTTTTATTTATTTATTTGTCAGAGAGAGAGAGAGAGAGAGCACAAGCAGGGGGAGCAGTAGAGGGAGAGGGAGAAGCAGGCTCCTCACTGAGCAAGGAGCCCGATGTGGGACTCGATCCCAGGATCCCAGGATCATGACCTGAGTTGAAGGCAGACACTTAACGACTGAGCCACCCAGGCGTCCCTGTTATTATTTAACTTTAATCACAGAACATAACGACCAAAAATAAAGAGAAGAGATAAGTAAAGAGAATCTGAAGGAATTCATCATCCGAGTCTAACAATTATCTTACAGGCCAGTACTGTTTTATCCATAACCTCATCCTTTGCATTTCTGCCCTCCTAACAGATGATTTTGAAGCAAATCCATGGCATCACTTCATTGACCTGCAAATACTTCCATTTGAATGCCTAAAAATGTATGGATTTAAAACAAAACAAAACAAATAAATGATCATAATAACTTTGGTACTATTTTGATGGTATGATAGCCAAGACTAGAATCGTCTCGAATGCTGTCCACCTGGGATTCTCTTCTCTCCCAGTACTCTCAGAGAACAATACAAAACATGTACCTAAATTCTTGTAATTTGGACCTCTCTAAAAAATCCGCATTAGAGCACCCAGCTTTGATCGAAGGCCTAAGTAAAATCTCCCTCACAAATCTGAGTCTTTATCACTATACTTTCTACATCTTTCTGTGAGTAAGAATGTGAGGGGTGGAGGATTGGGGAAGACTGTGAGTTCACTTAGCCGTTTAGCTGCCGGGAGTGGAAGACGAATATCAGCCATTTCCAGCCGGATCCCAGGGCCTTCATCTACATGCGTGGGAGGTAAAAAAAAGACTTTGGACCTAACTCTTCTTTAGGGCCTGTGTCTCACCAGGAGCCGGGCAGAGAAGGATCTATCAAGAAGAGTATAGACTTACAAGTCTCACTCACTACCCAAAAGTGCACACTCACACTTGTTAAGGTATTAGAATAAAGTGGAGATTTGATAGAAATCTGATTACTTGGACCTTCGTGGTACAATACTACCCAAAGTGTGTTTTGAGCAATATCGGTGTTGTTTTCGGAAAGCAAAGGTCTTCAAGCCTGAAATTTGTAACTTGCAGTAGGAATCACAAAGAAGCAGTTACGGCAGGGGATATTTTTGAAATGTATTTAGGTATAGGTATTTTATCTTCATAGAGCATTTGTTAGGATTACTGCTCCTCGTGAGTCTTTGAGGAATGTTGGTGTG
The DNA here is from genome assembly GCF_037043125.1 of Eumetopias jubatus. Classification (NCBI taxonomy): domain Eukaryota; kingdom Metazoa; phylum Chordata; class Mammalia; order Carnivora; family Otariidae; genus Eumetopias; species Eumetopias jubatus. The sequence continues at coordinate 70,284,242 of NW_028274815.1, forward strand.
AAAAATCAATACGGGAATGGGAAAAGGGACTGAGTTTTTTGTCTTGTCCATTTATTAGGTTTAGATTATTTGCATGAGTGTCACTACATCACTGAAGTTTGGGCTATCAGTATACATTGAGAGAAACTGTTCTTTGGAACTTTTAAAACAAGTACCTGAAGAAAATTTTTCTAACACTTGAAATGGAAAAGCTTTTTACTCCAAGCCATCTTTACTCTTTTTCTTTTATAAATCTGAGGTGTTCTGTTCTTTGTTTCTGACTCAGCTTGTGGAAAAACTGCTAGATTTTTCATATAAAATAAGAGTATGTAATGTTTCTCTTTTGGATATTTCACATGTTTTATTTCAGTGCACATCATTATATTAAAATAGGAAATGTAGCTGTCTAGAGTTGGTCTGAATGGCCGAATGCATGTCTCTTGCTGTGTTTTGTTTCAGATGGGAAACTTCTAGAAAAGGCCCCTGATCTTCCCAGTTAGACAGTAAAATACTATGATCCTCCTGGGGGGAAAAAAATAAAATAAAATAAAAAGGCAAAATACTCACCAGAAAGAGATACTCATGGATAGTCAGATCACAAGTGGAACGTTGTTTCCAGTTTGGGGTTATATGCTTAGTACAGAAAATGGACAAGGTGAAATGTGTTTCTTCCAGCTCTTTATGTCTATGAGTCTAAAAAGGCAACTAGAAGAGTGAGGGATCTTGGCTCTTCTGACCGGAGAAGCACAGGTTCAAGGGTGTATACCAGTCATCTTCTAATATTTGAAAGGCATTCTGAGTAAGCAAAAATGGCTTTGATTTTTGTGGCTCCAAAAGGCAGTACTTGGACCTTTGTGAGAAAATATAAGAAGGAAAGTATATGGAGATACAAATATCTTTCTAATGACAAGAACTTTGAACCATGCTAATATGAGAGGTGGTGAGTTATTAGTATCTGAAGATCCCAGGTAGAGGTTGCATGCTGTCCATCAGAAATAGTATCTAAGGCTGATATTGACTGTAAGTTTGTGTTATATGACCTTCAACTCTTTTCTTCTTGAGTTCTAAAAAATACTGTATTAATTTCATTTCCAACAGTGACTGTCCCAGCTACGTTGAGGAATATTTCGAGAGTCTGATAAAATGATGGATCCTCTCTCCATAAAAATGCACATATGTGCACACACAATTTGCATACAATTTGAAGATTTTTGGTTTCCTTGAAGCTTATTCATAAATCCCAGGATAAGGATCTGGTCTGTAATTTAATTAACTTTGCAACTCTGAGTAAATCATGTAACCCAGCTAGGCCACAGAATCATCATAATTAAGGTGTCGTGATTAGATAATGTTTAACGTAGATAGAGCCTTCCATTCTCAAAAAAATAATAAAATATTTGATTCTATTAGAAAGCAATTCTTGAGTATAAGACCCATTCTTGGGAGGGAATGGAAATGGAGAGTATGGGTCTTTTTACAATTCAAAAAACTGAATCCTGGGGCGCCTGGGTGGCTCAGTTGGTTGGGCGGCTGCCTTCGGCTCAGGTCATGATCCTGGAGTCCCGGGATCGAGTCCCACATCGGGCTCCCTGCTCGGCAGGGAGTCTGCTTCTCCCTCTGACCCTCCCCCCTCTCATGTGCTCTCTCTCTCTCATTCTCTCTGTCTCAAATAAATAAATAAAATCTTAAAAAAAAAAAAAGAACTCTAAGACCTCTTTAAAAAAAAAAAAAAACTGAATCCTGAAGAATAGAAACAATAAGGCCTCATTTTCCTATTGGCTGGGACATAAACAACGTGTTCTCAAGTCAATTTCCAATTTTGACTTTTGGCTATTTGTAATAATAAAGTAAGAGCCCAGAAGGTTTGTGTGGGAGTTAGACCTGAGTTAAAGAGGAGGAATGCCTTTTGTAATAAAAGACAATTGAAAGGCATGGGTGACTGGGTGAGTCCATTTTCCAGCTCATTAACACTGCCCTTAATTGGCAGGGATCATTGCTGAGTTTATCCATGTGAAGTAATTATATATACAAACATGCAAACATTCATGTGCTTATAGAAATGGAAATTATTTTCTTTAAATCAATTTTAAGAAGGGAAATAGAGATCAATGTAGTCACTATTACAGTACAGATTTGTTTTATGCTAGTTTGTGGTATGGTCTATCTTCAGACAAAACTGTCTTTAGTAGTCTTAAAAATAGTATATGGGTAATTCTCAGTGTTAGCAAGAGTAGAGCAAAGGAATTAAGTCAAAAGGATTAGCACTTTTGAATTGCAGTTCACTGAAGTAAAGGAGTTTCTGTATATCCCCCCATCTATGCTTCCCGGCCATAAAGTCATCTTTTTTTTTTTCTCCCTATTCTTCCTCCTTCACCTTTCTCTTTCTTCTCCTTATCATAAACATTTATGGGGCATTCTAGGAAGTGCCTAGTGCTATAGGAAAAAAAATTAAAAGGAGATACAAAGAACCATTTGGGCAGGACATCAACCCTCAAGGCATTTACTATCTAGTGGCAGACAGAGGACACCCTGAACAAATCAGCATTTCTTTGTTTCTCATAAATACATATGGACATGCCAGAAAGCATTATCTTAAAAGCAGTGCTAGACATTTACGAGCACCTGCTCTGTACAAGGCCTTCGGCTGGCAAATATGTGTGAGCACGAGTTTTTTTCCAGTCTCTTGTTAAGAATGCAGATTCCTGAGCACAGCCCCAGAAATTCAGTAAATCCAGGGTGAAGTACAATTTTAAATTGTGCTTTCACGTGTAAGTGGGCAGCAGACTGCATTTTTAAACAAAAACCTGCTTATGAAATGGAGAATCAAAGCAGCTTATGACGTGGACCTACTAATGTGGCTGCAGTATACCTGGAGAGACAATGTCTGTTCACAGATGGAAAACAGTACACGGTGGCTGAAATCCTGTCGCATAAATGGTGCCAAAAATAAGTGAACAGAGTAGGAGAATGGCTACGTAGTCTTTCTGGAAGAGTTAGAAAATGAGGAGTCTTCAATAAATAGAATATCTTTTCTCAAGAGATATGTTTATCTCTGCCCATTAACCGTGGTCCTTACTCATTTTATGTCACCTTTTTGGTATTTTATCTGCATTCTTGAATTTGCTCAGTTCATACCACAACCTCCTCTCCAGTGGTTCAGTGATCCTCCCCCATTTTCGTCTACTAAAGTACTGGGAGATTATGATCATGATTGGTCTGTGTACCTGTAGGAAGCATCAGCTCACAAAAATGGGTGGGAGGAGACGCTGGTCACCACGTCAAGTAGCAAATCCTGTGGGAGCCGTGGGTCAGTGGTTATTTCAGTATCCCCTACTATAGAAATGCCAATTAGCTTCAGATATGTGGGTGTTTGAGACCATAGGGGATGTTGTGGAGGGCAATTATAGTCCAAAATCATAAAGAACATTAAAAAAGTGACTACTTTTCCAAATAAAAAGTATGTAAGGTAGATGTGCATCAATTCTACCAGGATACCAAAGACTGCTTGCTGTTTTAATTGACTTGTGCCTATTTACTTGGAACTGTATGATGTGTTTAACATTTTGCAAGATCTGTCTAGGTGATTTGGCACAAAAGGATAAAAATTCAAGTTTAATGTGAGTACTGATAAAACTCTTTATACTTATGATTAAATAGAGTGCCTATAATAAACTTAGTCAGAAATTCATCATTTGGTTGGTACAGTCTAATTGCAGAAGAGTCCAATGGAAAATACATAATATATAATGAGCTAATTTGTTTGGTTTATTTTACATGTGTCCTCATTCCCTCTTGTTTGCAGTTGCTGAGATTTCTTCACCACCTACCTTTTTATCAGATCATTATGACCTTGCCCTTCTGTGTTCTCCAATGAGATCTCATCTCCTCTCTTCCCCTTAGACTATTTATTTTTTGGTTTCCTAACTGGGAGACATACAGTCTCAGTTTATTAATGTTAGAATTATTTTATTTGTCTTAGACGTATTATGGTACTCATGGAACATGGGACACATTTCCCTGGAGCTAAAGACATATGACTGAAAATATATTAGATAATAAACATACGTCTACTTTCCTGTGGATAGTTACCTAGCTCCCCAAAAAGGTACTTGGGGATGAGTTACTTGCCTGGCCAGGGTATACACAAATCCGTCAGAGGGTGGCCTTTGTGTTCTTTCTCTGCAGCTCTTACATAGGAATCTGCTCTTGGTTTCCTTGGCTGACAATTCCATCTAAAGATCTTTTTATCATTTCTCACAAGCTTCATCATTTGCTTATCCAAGGAAAGGCTCATAGGCGAGATTCCAGGACAGTGGAATAAATCAGAAATTCCCTTGTGGGAATGCAAATTAGTTCCAAATCCCGTTTCTAGACAGTTCTTTCTGGAACCTTCACGTATTTGAGCACTAATATCTTCTTCCTAATGAACGTGTTTCCACCTATTGGGCCTTCCTCTAGTTACAAAGCCAATAAAGAATAAATTCATAAAGAATTTCTTCTGTATGAAAATCCTACAAGTGTTTGAGGATGTCTGTAATTATCCCCCATAGTCTCTGCTACACCTGACTGAATATGGCTCCTTTGAGCATCCGGTCACTCTTCTGTTTATCAATGTATTTTTATATTCATATAAAGTATTATATATATACATACATACATATGTGTATGTATGTGTGTGTGTGTGTGTGTGTATATATATATATAGTTAAGTAAACACTATGTCCAATGTGGGGCTCATGCTCACACCCTGAGATTAAGAGTCACATGCTCCACCAACTGAGCCAGCCAGGAGCCCCCAATGTATTTTTTAAAATGGGGCACCCAGCATGTCAAACTGTACCCCATATGTATCTTAGGTAAAGTTCAGATAAATGAACTGCATGCTTGATTTTAGTTGATGCAAGTGTCTTTTAAACAGTTGTATCAAATTGTTGTCTATTATTACTTTTTTGTTCAGTGACAATCCCCTAGTTCTTTTTTACACTAACAACAACATAATCAGGTTTCTCTCATCCTGTGTTTATGCTATTCATTTTCTCAAACCTACATGCAGGATTTTACATTCATGCTTGTTAATTTTTCCTGCTCTGAAGCATATGGGAGTCTTGATGAAGAAGATGCCCTGCCAGTTCAAGATGTGTTTTATGAACTCTATAATAATTTAAACAATCTTCACTCCTCTGTGGGCCCTCTGGAATCTTCCTAGATAATTTTTATTTGCATGTGCATGAACATGTATGCAGAAGAAAAAATAAAGTCCAGCTTTAAATTCTTACCGGTACTTTTGAGGACTGTGGGAAGCAGTGACAGAGACATTCTTTGGTAGGTAATGTAACTATCGATCTTACGCCACAATGGTTTTCTGGCTGCCCTAGTCAACAACTTGTTGCTTATATGCATTTAATCATGGTGCGGTGCCCAAGAGTTAGGGCAATTGAAACTCTTTAAACAGACAGGTAATTGCATATGTACATCAAAGGTAATAGTGGCCTTGAAGAATGACAGAATATTAAATGCAAGGGAATTGTTTGGATCAATATCTGTTTCTTAAAAACTTCATAAACAGCATTTGCCAAATAGGTGGTAAGCACCTGGTCAATAAGCATGTCTGAGTTGGTGCATTGCTGCTTTGAAAGTCTCTGAGTATGAAACTATATTAGCTGAAGTAAGAACACTCCTTCAGCTCCAATTTGATTCAATGTACAGGGAAAGTTCTGTAAGTCACGACGTACATATCCTTTCATGGACTTCAAGAATGTATTGGGATCAGCCCAGCTCAAGATAAGAAGGCAATGAGTCCAAAGATTCATTTCCTCAACTAGAACCAGGCCCCTAATTGCTTCTTTCTGGGTGAGCTCAGAGTCTGGTACAGATCCTGCTATAGAATAGATGCTTGATAAATATGTGTTAGATTAATAAATTATTAGATACACTGATGAACAAACAGACGAATAAATATATACCAGCCTACTCACACTTAGATTCATTGCCTGGGAAGATGAGTTTCTTACTGATAAACCTAACCCACTTTAGACACGCCCTGGTTGTGTGTGTCTTCCTCAGACTCTAATTCCCTAACTCTAAAAAAATGGAATGTTCTCTTCCTTTTTCCTGGCATGTTCAGGGAGGGTAGAAAGAAAAAAAAAAACTTCCCTTCAGGTCCATAACGTTCTTTACCAACTGGCATTTTCTTCTTGTTTAGAGGCGTTGGATAGCTCTATTTCCCAATTATCCTTTTTAATGGGCCCCTGTATTAAAGCAGCTGCCTTGACTTGCATGTGGTACTAGACAAACCCACAAAGCATATTCTGACTCTTCAGTATTAGTTCTGGGGCAGTATGTCACCTACTTTCCTTAAGGATAATTGGCTCTCCTAGAGGCCAGGGTGGCTGGTTGACTTACTCATATAAGTAATCATCCTTTCAAGAAATTAGTTATATGTACCTCAGATGGTTTATTTTTTTAATCTAGAAAGAAGTCCAGAGTTAGGTGACACAGGGTTAGTGTACCTCCTGCAGGAAAACATCAAGTATTTTTGTTCTTTCTGTCATCTTGATTCCTTATCCTCGGAGCGTCATTTTGACTTCATGGTCTCAGAAGGGGTGTTTCCCACTGGCATGGAATCTGCATCCGGGGCAGGAAGAATAAGGTTTTGTGGCAAAAATACTCAAGGGACATGCTATCCAAGTCTCACTTTTTAAAAAACCATTCCCAATGACTTCTGTGTACATTTCCTGAAGAATAACTGGGTCACAAAGGCACCCTGACTGTAAGGGGATTTGGGAAAGCAAGTATTCTCAGTGGGGCATGTTGTCATCCTGTGCACTTCACTCCTCCCTCTCCCCCAAAAACAATTGGTTCAATGTGCCACGGAAAAGGCAAAATGGATACTGTATACAAAACTAGAAGTATCTCCTACATCTACATACTGTATGCAAAACTAGAAGTATCTCCTACATCTACATACTGTATACAAAACTAGAAGTATCTCCTACATCTACATACTGTATACAAAACTAGAAGTATCTCCTACATCTACTTTTCTACATTGTTAGCTTGATCTGCAAGCCAAGGACTGGGCTGCCCCCCAAAAAACTAGAATTGAGCAGTCACTGATTTTTAAAATGAATCTTGGTATTCCTATATAGATACTGCCTTGTGAGTCATGGGAAACCATAGGAGTCTTTAGTGCTCGATGTGAATCTTATTCCAAATCATATTTTTAGACTATCTGGGAAATCACAATGTATTTTCCATTCTGTGACCTGTCAGCAGTCTGAGTCTTGTTTTTCTTTTTTTTTTCTTTTTTTTTATTTCCCATTCCTGGAAGCCCAGTGGATTCAAACTTCACTGGCCCAACTAACCAGTTCTTATCATTTTATTACTGGATTGAGTAATTTGCTCTGGGTGAAAATATCATTCATCCCTCCAAATTCTACTTATCTCAGCCACGCTGACCTACTTCAACCTTTATCTAAGGTTATTTGATTGCAACAGACAAATCTTAATGAAGGGGAGTAAGTCGGAGGGGGAGATGAACCATGAGAGACGATGGACTCTGAGAAACAAACTGAGAGTTCTAGAGGGGAGGGGGGTGGGGGGATGGGTTAGCCTGGTGATGGGTATTAAAGAGGGCACGTTCTGCGTGGAGCACAGGGTGTTTTGCACAAACAAGGAATCATGGAACACTACATCCAAAACTAATGATGTAATGTATGGTGATTAACATAACAATAAAAATTTTAAAAAAACAGACAAATCTTATTTTGCTCGGTTGTAATAGATCTGTACTCTTCTAATTTGGTTTCTGTGTATAGTTTTTAATCCCTTTAATTTTCATAAATAATTTTCTGGTTTGTACAGTAGACTATCCCACCAAATTTAGAAAATATTGCTCCGGTGATATATAAAATGGGAAATACCTACTATGTTAATATACTTGTTCTCTTGCTCTTAATGTCTCTATAGGCTGTAGAGTTTTAAAAAAATGCCTTAATAGCATCCTATTTTGACAAACTGGAAAATAAAGAAAAAAGAGAAAAGGATGGGCAATTAAAATAAAAACTAGAGCTTTATCCCCTAATCAAACGCTGTACCTCAAGTATCTCTTAACACCATGAAGGGTAGCACGTGAGGCAGATAAAATTGGACAACTGAGGAATAAGTTGAAATAAATTAAAAGGTTTTACCACAACTGTATTATTTAGTTATGGGACTCCTTGTTTTTAATGATGTGATATGACAGTTTTCAGCATAGAAAATATGCAGCTTCCTTAAACGTGACTCATATAAGCAATACACCTCAAATGAGGGGGCAGGGCGATCTGTGAAAACAGGCTTATGAGTTTCCTCCCCCACATTTTATACATGGAATTATTATTTGCCCTTATTATTTAAAAGCATGTGTTATTGCTTCTGGCATGTAAATGCATTTTAAATTAAGATTTTCACATGATATTCCAGGGTACAGTTTTGTGCTACAAATTTCCTCAAGTCGGAATGTCATACTGAGAGCAGTGGTTAATATTCTTGTGAACCTAAAAGGTGAAGCAAACATTTGCTGAAATTTACATAGTTTTCAATTTTCTAATGCTAGCGAATGGGAGCTGCTTGAAAATACAAGTCACCTATATTTTTCCTAAGGAAAGAAAAGAAAAAGTCCTCACATATCTGTTCAAATTCTTCCTTGAATATCTTTAGCTTGTGTAGCAGTTTCGGTTTTTGTTTGTTTTTCTTTTTCTTTTTTCCTTCATGCTGTGTAAAAGGCTTGCTCAGAGCAGTACAACATAAAGGAGGGCTTTTTTTTTTTTTTCTTCCTTTTCCTCTCTCTCTCTCTTCTATTGATTGACTGAGATGGTCTGTGTTTGGGGGTCTCGCAGTTTCTCTAGAGACTATTCATGTAAATTGAAAAAAAATCAGTATTACTTGAAAAAATAACTAAAACTTTGATTTAACAGTACAAAAGAGGGTACCGTCTAATCCCTCAAGTAGGAAATTGCTTTTCTTCATGATCCGTTGCTTTCATACTGTTTCTGGCTGGTAGTGCGGGAGGAGAAAAGACCCACCTTTACCAGGTCTGTTTTCTTACCTCTTACTGGTTGGCAGTAAGTAATAGTTGAACTAAGTAAATTTAAGTAATAATAGTAAAATGCATGACTGGTAAGATCTTCAAGTCTCAATTGGACAAGTGTGATTATACCAAAGCAGGAGATAATTTACATGGGAACCTGAAATGAGAAATTAAGACTTTGGCATAGTGTAACAATGAGGATGTGACTTTTGTAGGGCTCTTCTCTATGATACTATAAGTATTAGATGGAATGGAATAGCACATGCTCCAAAACTGGGGATTTTTTTACATAAGTAGTTTTTCCTGCTAGATGCTTTAAATTATTTCCCTGACAAATGACAAATCAAAGTGTTGCCAAAATGAAAGGATACTGATTGTGTGGGCTGGTTGATCTTCCATTGCCCATTAAAGTGTCCAGTTTTCACCACAACTGAAGCTGGTGTTTGCTGTGCTAGGAGGTAGCATTATTTTAAAGCAGAATATTGTGAATTGGACTTAAGTAGTTTCAATCTCAGTATTTGGCTCCTAATTTTTATTAGTGTGTGAATCTTTACATTGCACAGAAAATTGAAAACTTTCTCCAACCTTAAAAATTAGAACAGCAAATCAAGTTTTAATTATTTAAGGGTAAGGGTAGATGGGACATTTATTTTTTCTCTCCATTTGGATATAAAATATTTGAAATGTTTCTTGTATCACTATTTACCAAAAGTAAAATGAGGGTAAACTAGTTCATTGAAAAATAATGTATGAGGCAGTCATCAGGTATGCGTTTTAAAAATCACCAGATATTCTTTAATACTATTGTGTGTTAAATATTGAAGACCACACCATATGCCTAATGAAAGCTTCATTAGAAAGACATTAGTAGATTAATTTCACTTGCTTTGCGGTTTATTTTATTTAGAATGCAGTAAGGTAAGTTCATTAGTTTGTAGATGTAATGTTTTCTACTATACCTCAATGCAGCTAGGAACAATTCCACAGAGGTCTCCAGATCTACTAACACCTGTCAAGATAAACACACAGTTCTCTGGGGGAATCATCTCAGCAATAGAACAGAGAAAATCTGAGGAAAGTAATTCTTTCATGAAAGAAAAAGGCCAAAAAAAAAAAAAAAGTGATTAATGATTTTTTGAAATGCCTCAGAGGTTATATATTTCTCATACAAGTATAAAAAATATAATCTGTCTTTTGAGAATAAATGTTTGGGAGTATATACTACTCATTTTGAAATAAATAGTCCAAGAGATTTGAACTCTATGGAATGATCATGCAATTTGAATGAAAGTTTTTCTGACATGTATAGCTTAATCTCTCATCCATCCCAGAATAAGTATATTAGATTTTAAGTTTTGTTATGGTGATATTATTTGAATGGTTATAGTTAAAATGGTGCCAGTATTTCCATTATAAAATCCTATTTTCAAGGATTTATAAGTTGCCTATAAATGTTTACTCTGCAATTCAGCTTGGCAGCAAGCATCCTTGCTTGGTGGCATTTTTTTTTTTCATTTTACATAGTATAAGAAAGAAAGACATCTGTTTATAGCATGAGTAGGAAAATATGACAACAAATTCCCTTATTCTTCAAAACCAATTTATTTAGCATTCAAATCAGAGTTCAGCCTAAATTTCTTAGATATTTTAGGCAATAAGAGAGCTAACCAAAAGCCTGTAAGGATAAATTGAAGATGATTTGTTTCCTTTGTCTGTTGGTTTTGGTTATTTTAAACTCCTAAACATGGAGATAGACTTAACCAGTAATTTTGATCTTTATTCATTCAGCACAATAATAATGTGGATATACTTTTTTTTTTAACATATCCCAGGTATTTTTTTAGGTATTTGTGATAGTCTATACTTGAGAAAGTAGCAAATAACTGGCAAAGTTCAGAAAAAGTTCCAACACAGATATATGTGTTAAAATTCAGCAGAAGAATGAATAAGATATTAAGAGAGAAAGGAAAGAGAAAAGATCATTTTTACCAAGAGAATAGCATGGGCAGTGGCAAAGAAGTGAAAAAGTGTGCAGTGTGTTTTGGGAAGGGAAAAGTTCTGTGGCTGGAACCAAGGATGTTTGTGGGGGAGGTGACAGAAGTTGAGATAGAGGTTAGATAATAAGAGGTAGCGTGGAGGCAAATTTTGAAGAGCTTAATATGCCTTGTTAAAGAACTTTGAATTTACCTGGAAAACAGGTATTTGTAGTGGGATAGTCATACTAACTTAACTGTAGTACTAACATCAAAAAATCATTCTTGACAAAATGTGTGATCCAATATATTTATCCCGAATTGAAAGGGGATTAGATTATAGATCCCAGATAAACTTATTTAGAGATTCAATTCAAATTGCATGATTAAATTCCTTTCTGCGCACTAAAATGACAGTATACGTTCCAGAACATATATTCATAAAGATAGATCTAATTGGTTCTAAGTGCTTGGGCATTCAGGGAATGGAACTCATCGTTTGTGTATGATGTCTGGTTCTGGATTTGGATATCTATATTTACTAGGGAATTTGCAAATTATGTGTCAGTTTTTATATCGCCCTAACTTGCCTTACAGTTGTCTTGCCAAGTCTAGCTCCGTTCTCAACAATCCCATGCTTTTTTCTTCTGTGGTGATGGATCTGCTTGACAGAAAGCTGGTGAGCGCAGGCAGACAGCTCCCAGGTTGTCGGGTTGGGTCACTGATCTTTCCTCTGGTCGATCCTGGACACACAGGAAGCCTGATAAGACAGGACCTGAAAGGGACTTGTATTTTTTTGCGTGTTTGTTTGTTTTATGGTGATGGACTATTTGGATGGCCGGTGTCAGGTTTTATATGGAAACAGACATTTTCATCATTTCTGATTTATTTCCCCATATCATAAAAGAAGAGGAAAAAATAACCTATTCAATAAAGTAGGTTAAGTAAGTAAAATTTAAAAATAAATACATGCTAATACATATATATACTAGGTACCAGACACTATTCTAAGTACTTTACATCTGTCAATTCATTTAATCTTTGCAACAACCCTACAATTATCAAGCCCCTTTACAAGTAAGAAAACTGAGTTTAAATAACCTGCATAAGGCCACATGGCTAATAAGTTAATAGAGTCAGAACTGAACCCTCATGTAGTGTCTCAGTTCCTGCCTCTAGCCTCTGGCCAGGCTAACCAAAGATGGGCTCAAATGCAAAAGATAAGATGGAAGAGAACTTTTTAAAATTAATTAATTAATTAATTTTAAATATTTATTTATTTTCTGAGCAGAGTAAAGGAAAGTTGTGAGATGAGGACATGTAGGATTACATGGTCACATCTGGAAATCTTTAAAAAAATGTTTTAAAGAGGAGTTCTGGGAGCAGCATTATTGTCTGTGTGGAGTATACTGCTAAGAAAGTGACTTTATTGGTGAGGCGCTTAATTAGAAAACTTGTCCAGTGTTGGTTAATAAAACCAATGGCAAAGACTTTGACATTTAGATGGAGTGGTGGTTCTGAAAATCTGGTTCCCTGGGCCTGCAGTATAAGCATTATCTGGGAACTTGTTAAAAATGCAAATTGTCAGTACCTCTACATAGCAAGGGAATCACAAAAGCAAAGCAATCTATGATGTAACAAATCCTTTTAGTGATTCTCCAGGACACTAAAGTTTGAGCACCACAGAGACAGACACAGAGACTAAACTAAGAGATTACTGGGGACATGGCCAAACTGGACTATAGACTGAATAGTGAAGACTTTGAAATAGGGCTACATTAAAAATCACATTACAGGGGCGCCTGGGTGGCTCAGTCACTTAAGCGGCAGGATCTTGATTTTGGCTCAGGTCATGATCTCAGGGTCCTGGGATCAAGAGAGAGAGTCTGCTTGAGGATTCTCTCTCCCTCTGCCCCTCCCCCCGTGCTCGCTCTCTCAAAAAATATGTCTTTTATAAGAAATCGCAATACAGATCATTATCATTATGTTTGTAGCACCGATCTAGAGCATGTACATATGAATAAATGATAATAACTTTTACTTAGTGCTTAATATATTTTAGAAACTATTCCAATTCCATTACATACAGTGTTACAATCATTTTACAGGTGAGGAAACCGGGGCAAGGTTCGTTAAACCCAGTGTCAAATGAATAATAAAGATGAACTCAAACTGAAGTCTGGCACTCAAGCCCCATGTTCTCCCACTGTGTTATGAATATATTCACATCACATAGCATGAACCTATGGAAGACTGTGTCAGCAACACAAGTTGGCTGAAATAAATGTACAAACAATTATGATGACCATGATTGAGAGATGACATATGATTGGTTGATGCCCAAGGAATGTCCCCAACACTTAAAGATGCTGTGGCGGTGAAATTTCTATAACCCCGCCTTGGTTCCTAGCCAATAAATTTTAGGTAGGATGTCATACATGAAATTTTTATTAAGTAGGTCAAGAGAAAAGAGAGATCATAAAACACTTCAGCCCAAACACAACTAACCTTGCTTGAATAAATCTAATCATGCTTTACAAATCAAACTGCACATCCAGGCTTTAATTTAACTTGAGTGAATTGGGTATCGTGTTGGGTTCCCACTACTCCCTCTCATTTGATATGTCAGTGGGGAGGTTCCAGGTAATAGCTATGCTGACGGAATTCACCAATCTATATCTATGACTGGATTATGTGTGGTGGGAGATGAAAGTGCACTTCCAGATAAGGAAACACTTCATAAATAAACCTGACTTTTCAGTGACATTATTACATATGTGGGTCTCCAGGGATGCTTTGAGCCCCAGTATATTTTTTTTCTTGTTTTCATTGTTTGGTTGGTCAGCCGGTTGGTTTGGTTTTACTCTCACTACTCCTGCTCTCCTATTCAGATCCTTTCTCAGAATGCCCACAGGGACCTGCACTAACCCAGAAAGGAAACAGGGTCAGAGGTTTGTCTCCACAGCTTCACAGATGACACCCTCTCCTGAGTCTTTACCGCTTTATTCTCTCTCAGTCCCAACTCAGAGATGCAGGTAGACAGATATGTGGAGTCTTCTTGCCTTTTCATTGTGCTGACATTAGTAGAAATGCGAAATGCAAGACACTCTCCTCATTTTGAATTTTTAAAAGATTGGTGCTGCCTGTGGGTTTTAATATACTTCCCCTCTACTGCTTTTAGTGTCTACTTTTCTATTTAAAAAGCTTACTACTGAGCTGTAAGAATTTCCCATTAAGTTTAAGGAAAACACGAAAAGGTTGTGTCTGCCCTACAACCATCCTGTTTCTTGAGACAGAAGGGTTGATTTTTGAAATAGGAAAAATAATTTGAAATGACCTGTCCTTTTCCATTTTTCTGCACACTCTGCCTTCCACTCACTCTCTTCTTTCTCCTTCCATTTCCTTTGTCTTTCTCCCTTCAGCTTTCAGACCCATCTCCCATTTCTTAACATTGTTGTCCAACTTAGGCTACCTGACTTCTTGTTCATTACAGATTATCAGCTGTGAGTGGGCCTAGGACAGTTTTCCATGTACAGCTATTAGGTTCTTTTGGTAAATCTCAGTAGCCACAGTGGTTAGAGGCAGGGGAGCATAACCACTCTTCCAAGAGTTCCCAAAAGTGTGGGCCCATAGTGAATGTAAAATGCAAACCAACTGCTGCTACAGAAGCAGACATTTATTAATAAGTAGGCACAAAATCTTATAGACTGTTCTGGAAGTGGATGAAGTTCCAGCTCTTGGTTCTGTTAGGTACATGAAAAAATGTCTTACAAAAAAGATTTGCAAATATGGCAGTGACCGTCTCATCATCCGTCAGAATTAGGATCTGATATGGATCAAAAATAGCACCCACTTCCTATGGTTTTGTGAGGATTAAGTGAACTAATATGTTTACATCTGTCAGACTTGTGCCAGTTACACATGTGTTAGTTCTTAGTATTACTATTATTGTGGCACCATTCCTTATGGTAAAGGGTGAAAGACCTCTTAAATTCACAAACTCTAGTCAAGTAGATGTCTGTAAGATATTTTGGCTAACCCACTGATCTTGGATGTTAATAATTTCACAAAAGAGAACCCATTCCTAACCTCTAATACACCAATTGAGAAGCCATTTATTTCGCAAATCATAACCTTTTTTTTTCAAAATACATTGTAATTAGTGAGCAAAGCCACATCATGATTGGAGATGATGATAGCCAAGGCTTCTGGAAGCTACCTCTGGCTTCTGTAATTCTGGCTGAGACATCAAAGCATAAATTCCTGATGAAGCCAGCTGACTCTCTTGGGACACAGAACACTAACACACATTTATATTACTCCGTTTATGCTGAAATATTTAAGAGTAAATTACAGGCAGCCAAACACCCTGTCTCCTCCAACCAGTTCCTAACTCAACTGACAATTTGTCAGATGCCGCCTCAGTTTGCTTTCAATAATGCAGTTCCAACCACAAGGACTGACCAGCTGAAGAGACATAAAGAGTAAGCACAAGCTCTATTTGCTTCATCCAGATTAGGTAAAAGTTTGTTCACGAGACTTTTCTCCCCTTTCAACAGAGAGTTGCTCCTTATTCCACCAAATTACAACCATTTGTACCAAATATTGCAGCATCAGCATCACTGCATTCACCCCCAAAGCCCCTAGGTATCACCGAGGTGCCCTAGACATCTGCCTGAAAACTGCAGCTATGGTGTCTTCTTTCAAGGCAGCTGTAGATCTTTCCTCTTTAGCTCTGGAGACTCCAGTAAAACCAACATTTCTGGCCTATCCTTTCCCTAACCCTACCATTATCTCCCCAGGCCCGAGACAATAGAAGACAGGCAGGAGAGCCTCTTCTTCACTGAATGCTCTTGGGAAGGTTCACCAGAATCTTCTATACTTACTCTACTCCTATGGCTTTAATCTATATAAGTCACTCTGCGAAATCCCAGCCCCACCCTTCTCTATTTTTTTTAAGAGAGCAACAAATAAGGTAAATCCTCATTATCCACAGATATGAATTCATGCCTTCACTAAAATTTGTAACTCCCAAATCAATAATAGTAGCACTAGGATGGTCAGCAACAGACACGCACAGAGTGGCAAGAAATTTCCATCCCTAACACCCAGCTCCCAGCAGAGGTCAAACAAGGGAACACTCCATCTTCTTGTTTTATTTAGCTCTTATACTATAAACAAGGGCTCTTTTTGTGTTCTGTTTAGTGGCATGTTTTTCACATTTTTGTGTTTTGTTGGTTTTGGTTTTGGTGATTTTGCTGCTTAAAAATGGCCCTTAACCGTAGTGCCCAAGTTCTGTCTAACATTCCTAAGCATAAGAAAGCTGTGGTATGCCTTTCAGAGAAAATAGGTATATCACCTAAGCCTTATTCAGGCTTGAATTATAGTGAGCTTGATGATGAGTCCAGTGTTAATGAGATCCTAAATATATTAAGTAAGGTGTCTTTAAACAGGAAAAAAACCCATATAAAACAAGGTTATATATTAACCGGTTGATTAAAGTGTTGTGACCAGAGGCTTGTAGGAACCCAATGCCTAGGAGCAATGGTTCAGTGTTCTCCAATTCATTGTCCAGTAGTGACTTTATAGACCATAACCACGATGAATAATGAGAATTGACTGTATGTACCAAGAGGCTAACTTACATTTCCCATATGCCTGGCCCTTGAGGGAGTACAAATGAAGACTTGACTCCTCTCCCCTTCAGGAATCTACCATCTGTTTGGAGAGGCAAGGACAGATCAACACCATATACAAGGGTATTGGAGAACAATGCAATGCTCTCCATTTCCTGTCAGTGGAAAGGAACTGAAGAACTGTGCCGGCTCGACTATTTTACACCCATATGGGAGGAGAGACATAATGCCTCAATTGTGGGGGGCATTTGATATATTTTAAAGTACTCTCACATTAAATATTGCATTATAGCCTTCCTGCCCTGTGGGATTGTTAGGAAAGATAGGAACATGACTATTTTATAAGGAAGCCACGGAGCCTCAGGGAGAGGCTAAGTGACTAATATGACATAACCAGTAAATGGCACAGCCAAGAATGCAGCCCAGGTTTCCTACCTCCTAATCCAGTGCTCTGTCCATACTAACACTATGAGATGTCATGATCAGAATATTACCTAGAGGCTTAAAACCATACTGTTGGGATGATTTTCCTCTTCTTTTCCTTCTGAAGCTTACTTGATGTATTAAAAATGAATATGCAAAACCCTCGGCTAATGAATTAAAATACACATGCTAAGAAATAACGAAATCATGAGGAAATGGCCTGGGGATATGGGTTGGGAACAGTACACAGTGCAAGGTGCTGAATTTGGGTTCTGTTGCTCTTTGAACAGCTGTGGGAAGTTGGGAGACATGGTGTATTTGAGTAGATTAAAAACATTCTCTAGCATGGCTAAGCCATTTCAATTCAGTGAAGTACTGAAGAATTATTATTTTTTAGTAGAATCACATAATCTTGACAGGAACAAGAGATGCTGGATTGCTACAGATTTGATTTGTTGGCCCCTGGACAGCCAGGGTGACTCTGAATGAACTAGGATGCAATATTCAAGTCTCAATGACCACTTCCATGAGTGGCTGATTTGAATCAAATCCTCCTAGTATTCCTTTTTTTGCCCCTAATACATGACTTTGTATTTGTTGATCTAAGGGATTATATAGACAGTGAGGAGCCTGTGAAAAGTAGTGCTTTATCAGAGTCGTTTTCCTCTGTTTTTACGTAGGAATAAAGACAAAAAACGTTCAGCCACTAGACATGTCATAGTTTTTATCAGCTTTTGGAAACCAGGGAAGTATTTCAGTCATAGTCCTAAATTGTATCTGCTAGCTTCCAGTGACTGTGGTCTCCTTGCCAACTCCACTTGCCATCCTAGATTTTTACTCATAGGTGTGTGTTGGCTTTGCTGGTCTCTCATCCGGGTCATGCAGCTTTCAGTTAAAGATGCTGCATATCACCCATGGGATATAAATGTCCTCTCTTCCTTGAAGGCACTAGATTTAGGAATTTTTGTTTCCTATTGCTATTTCCCTTATGAGAAAAGGTGAGAGAAAGGCAGAACTCCACCCTTACAAAACACCATCACAGCTGGGCTTCTCTAGGGATCTTGAAGGTTCCTAAATATCCCCCAAATGTTTGAAGTACAAGCAGTTTCATTCACACTGTTTCTCTCTGTTTTCTTCCTCTTTACCACCTGTCTCCTTCCTCTCTTTCATTCTTTTTCTGTCTCTTCCTTGGCTGCCAAATTCACTCATTTTTTTTTTCTCCTCCTCATATATTTTGGTTCCTTGCACTTCCACTGCCTTATATGATATGGTATTGTAGTGGGAACGAGGACTCTTTGTTATGAGTAATATGTGTAATTAACAGATGACCAAAACTGATACTTGAGTAGATGGTGTCAAACCATATTTAGCCGATTGGGTTTGAACACCTGGCAGAACAAGTTTGGTCCAATAAAAAGAGCCGAATTCTTTCCCTTTTAAGAGCTCTCAAGACACTGGTTACATCTAAACCATAGGGGTAGGGGAAGGGTGCCATTTGCCGTTGTAATTCAGACTGAGGGATCACCTGGCAGAGGAGGGAGAGTTGCTTTTTAGGTGTTCCCCGCATCGCCGTACACGTGTCCCTTTGATGTGTGGAGAATGCATGAGAGAGGCAAAGCAGGGCGATTTCTGTGGGAAGCTAGACCAGCCTCCCTCGTTACATAGGCTCGTCCTCTGCATTGCATCCGAGCTTCAGTGATTTGCTGTTTGGAGACTGCAGATTTGCATAGAGCCCCTCGCTTCGCCAGCGTGTGTGGTTTTTTTCTTTTCTTTTCTCTTTTTTCTTTTTCTTTTCTTCTCCACCCCCCCCCTTCGTCTGCTTCTTCTTTTCCTCAGCTCTCTTTACCCTGTTCGATCCCCGCTTCCTTCATAAGGGTGCACTCTTCCCTCTGAACCCCTCGCCGGGCGTAAGTGTCAGGAGGCGGCGGACGCGGAGATTGCCTCGGGAGCAGGCGATGCGCGCCGCTGCTCCGCGCGCTGCCCTGGGGAGGCTGGCGCGATCCAGCGAGCCGGCCGGGGCTGAATGGAGGGAAGGGGTGCCTCGATTCCATGGGTTCTGCTTCTCCCTTGAAAGGAGGCTGGGCCGGCGAAGTGGCCTCCCCAGTTCCCACACACAATGCTAAATGGATTTACCTAGTGGATTCGCGGTGGATGGCTGTCATGTAGAAGTGAGGACCCTCCGGGAGGAGCTTTAAACAATTTCCCCGCTCCCCACCCCCCCGGCACGCACTCTCGCCCGAAACTCTTTGGGAGTATCTCTCGAGAACCTGGAGCCCTGGAAATCTGGGAGCAGCCGCTCGCTCCGCGCTCGCTGTTCCCCGGGGCTGCCTTCCGGGACAAGCCCCCCATCAGCTGCATTTGCCTCGGCTATGTTTCGGATTCTTTGGGGTGCAAGGCACGGCGGACTCCAGGACCCCGAGAAGACTGTCCGAAGGAGGGAGAGGATGGGTGCCCTGGCGCGGTGAGGCGGCCGGCCCCTCAGCCCACCCGGAGCCGCCCGCTCCCCGGCTCCCTCTCCCCTCCCCGCGCCCCAAACTTTGCCTCCCGCGGCGGCTGCCCCTCGGCGGGCGCCCCGCCATGTACCAGAGGATGCTCCGGTGCGGCGCCGAGCTGGGCTCGCCCGGGGGCGGCGGCGGCGGCGGCGGTGGCGGCAGCGGCGGCGCAGGGGGGCGCCTGGCCCTGCTCTGGATAGTCCCGCTCACCCTCAGCGGCCTCCTAGGAGTGGCATGGGGGGCGTCCAGTTTGGGAGCGCACCACATCCACCATTTCCATGGCAGCAGCAAGCATCATTCAGTGCCTATTGCAATCTACAGGTCACCGGCATCCTTGCGAGGCGGACACGGTGGGTCTGAGGTGCCAAGTTCTCGCGGGTTACTCCCTCTCTCCCTTTCAACCCTGCGCTCGCTTCCCGGCCCCTAAGGCTCAGAGAAATGGGAGCGCGAGAAAGGGAGGTGCATTTGGGTGTGTTTGGTGGGAGCCACTTATCTCTTTGAAGACAATAGAAAGGGGCTGGGGGAAGGCGTCGCGGGTGTTTGTGGTGAGGGGTGGGAGGGGCGTTTCTTGTCGGGGTGCCGGAAGAAAAGATGTGGGCACCTATTAAAGGACCATCCCTGGCCGGGCGCCTGGGCCCCGCGGGAAGGGGGCGTTACTAGCCAGAAGGTCACTCGGTGTGGCTGGATGGGGCGCCGCGCTCAGCCGAGGGACCTGGGCGCCACAGAGAGGAGGGCTCTGCAGAACCTTTTGTCTCTGCTGTGTGTGCTGCCCCACCTCCTGCCCATTTTCCCAGGCCTGGGGGAGGGAGAGGTTCCAGCCTGTACATTCCTTCAGAGTGTGCCCAGACCGCAGTGACAGTGAAGCGGTTAGTCCCAGGACTCACTCAGCACGCTGCCACTTGCTTTTGCCCCCACCTCTTCCCTTAATTGAAGAAGGTAGGAGAGCCACCGAGGCACCCTCTCCAGGGACGGCCAGCCCCCTTCCAGGCTCCAAGGGGACCTTTGAACACCATCGCCTTTACTCCACCCACCCATACAAATAACGCTTCTCTTTCTTGGTCGTTGGACTGAGTTATTTTTTAAACAGAGCAGAGAGGTTTGGCTACCCAAACCCATCTCGCCAGATCCTGTCTGAAGGCTTTTGGGATGAGGGAGGTCCTGCTTCCTTCTTACTCAAGAGTTTAGTGCTTCCCAGAGAGGGCAGGTGGGTCAGTGCTGGCCGGTCTAAGCCAGGAGGTCTGCCTGGAGGAGAAGTTAGAGTAGAGGGAAACTATTCTCCTGACCCCAGGTTCCTTTGTAAAGAGCAGAGTGTGGAGAAGAGCCTTGGCTGGTAGGTTTCTTCTCCAGGGCGGCCAACAGTGTTAAGGCCAGGTTCCCCTCATTTTCAGGTAAGTGCCTATTTCAGATTCCCTGAACTGCCAATAAATAAAACATCAAACTGTTTTTGTGAGTCTTTCCCACTACTACCTGTGTTTCTTCTCTCCCAGTGTCAAGTCTGCTGCTTGAAAAGGCAGGGTGAAAGTTGTGGAGACTTAAATCCCTCCCCCCACCCTTTCCCTGCAGGGCCCCTTCCTCTTTCAGCTTTCCATCCTTTGCCCCCTCCTTAGGTAAATCTTCTCCCCAGAGCAGCTGCTGCTTATACCAGGACAGTCCTCTTCCCCAGGGACAGGCTTCCTACCTGGGGACAATTCTGGTTAGAGATGAGGAGCTGGCTTAACCCAACTGAAGAGAGAACAAATTCTCTTGACACCTCCTCTTTAGGAGTGGCTTAGAGACACACCTCACTGTGGGTCCTAGGAACCCCTTCCCTTCCTTCCCTCAGGTTCCTCTCAAGAATTTCTCTAGTTCAAAATGGCTAGGATGGAGAAGAGTGATGCCCCACACCTGGGCTTCTTAGCTGAGAATAACGGAAAGGCTAGACTCCCCCTGAAACCGTAAGGAGTTTCTGCGGCTCTCACCACTTGCTCAGTATTCCAGGACCTTGCTGCTCCTTTTACCTGGGTGCTGTTCCCACCCACTGCCCTGCCTTTGTGCAAAATTGTGTGAGTCCCGTGGGAGGGAGGCAAGTCAGGGTGCAGGAGGGGCAGACATAGCGTGGGTGGGTGAGGTGAGCCAGATGGGGGTATGCGAGGGGGTGGGGCGCCTAATTGTGCCAGTGGGAAGTGCTTGGCTAATCATCTCATATGCATATTAACTTCTCCTTTTCTGTGGCTCTACCTCTCCTGAGGGCTGAGGCAGCTGAATGGGGAGCACCCTGGGGAAATGGAGAGAGGCGAACACCAAGGGACCCTGCCGCAGAGCAGGCTCTCCTTTGCCCTTCCCACTGCAGCTCCTGCCCCAGTCAGGCGCCGTCTGCTGGTCTTTACAAACATTTCTTTCCCTCCAGAATACAGTGATTGTCTGTATGTGAATGAAAAACTAGGCGCACCTATCATTGAAAAAAGGAAAGGATAGAAGATATTGGAGAAAACTGTACGTGAGCGGTGGTTGGTATTATTCTTTTGGGTCAGAGAACTTTCTCTTTCCTTTTTGAAGGTTGTATTGTATGATCATATTTGTTCTTGAAACTCTCCCCACCCTCCTTACACATACTTCTGGGGGAAGATTTCTGATTCCCCCCCCCTTTTTTTTTCTAATCAGAGTAACAAACTTACCTGTCAGTAGCCAGCCTCCGCCAAATAAAAGCTGCCGTGAATCTTTCATACTTCATCCCTTTCCTTTCTTGAAAAGAGGGAATTAACTCTGGCTAGAGAACAATCAAGGAACATTAGGGATGAAATAAGATGGAGAGATGTAAGGTAAGAATGCAGAGGGGCTGAGAGCAGGGCAGGCAGGGTGGTGGCTTAAAAGAAACCTAGTAAGAAAGAGGTGATGCTGAATTTGTTGGGTCAATAAACTGCCTGAATATTCAGCTAATTAGGCTAAGGACCCACAAGGAAATAATCTTTGAGCCTAATAGACGAGGGTGAAGGGGAAGAGCAAAGGTGAATGACAATATGATAAATTCCTAGCTGAAAATCAAGGCAGGTGTAAATAAGGTTTTAGTTCAAAATTTGAGACTACTGAAAACATACATAATGTTGATGAACAAATCGGCCAGCCTGGCTTTTTGTATTAGAATTTCTTGGAATCATAAGCATTTTTTCCTCATAATAGGGAAAGCATGTATATGCTTGAATGTGTAAAAGAAAAGTCATGAGTGGTATTATTTTAGGGAATAAAATTGAGTGTACCCTTTGTGTTTTGAAAACTGCTGGGTTGACTATCCAGGTTCATTCTTCTTCATTTTCTCATCTTGCCATGCTTCATTTGCACTATTATGAGGTGTCACTTACAAGGATTGCAGGGTGCTGAAAGCGCTCATGGCTACCCTGAGCATCTTTTTGCAAGCTGACCCAGTTGCAGAGATTATGATGAGGATTTTTTTTAAATGCATATGAGAAGCAGGTTTTGAGATCACCGCAGAATCCATTTTATTTTGCATGTACTTAAAAATATAAGTGATGAGAATACCTCCATAAAAAATTATATTTTCATTTAAAAAACCAGAGAATTATATGACTGTAAATGATAAAAAGCAAGCTTGCTTATAATTAAGAATGCTACTTAAAGCCAGCGAGTTCAGAATAGACCAGTGTGTTCAGTTAGTATTTCTTTAGTGATGTGCTATATGTGCCAAGCATAGAATGATGTCAGCGCCATGCTCGGGTTCCCATCTCTTCTCCTGGCTTTCCTAGGAACCTCTGCATACTTTCAGAAATTAGCTTAGAACCTCTCAGTAATTTCAGGAGATAAAGGAAGGAGAAAGCCATCACACCTGAGCACACCAGGGCTAGCTGTTCTCCTCCCACAAATATGACCTCTGGAAATTATACTGTCATGATTAGCTTATAATATTAAAGGGCAAAAGGGCTTTCCCAGAAGGGAGTGTTAACAGATTTTAAAAGTGTGGTTTGTAATTGAAGTAGCCCAATGCTGTTATATAAGAATAATAATTATATCTTGAATTTATAACATTTCTCTTTCTGAGGCACTTCTGTACATACACTAGCTTCTAAGAGGAGCTGTCGGTCTTGGAGGGAGTTAGAATAACATTTTCCTTGTAAGGGTACTGAGGCATACCGTAGGAGCACCGAAAAATGAAGCCAAATCTCTGATCAAAATCAAAGAGGAGTTAGAATCAAGGCTTCATGGCCCAAAGCCCAGAGCAGCTGAAAGGGTCCACCATGGGCTTTAATGGTTGATCTCTTGGAGAAGAAATCATTACAAGGACCAAAGCCTAGCATTTTGCTTCCAACATGTGTTAACAAGAATGAATACTGTACGAGAGGCTGATGGTTACCTCACTGATATCCTACTGCTCACTTCATTGATTCTGCTGAGGAGGGTTTTGTTTTTTCTTTTGTTTTTCTGAGACGTAAGTTGCTGTATGATACAGTGATCCCTTCGCTCCTTTGTCAACCAAGAGAGTTGCTACCTATTGCAATATACTTAGTGTTGAAGAAAAATTTAGCTTTTCTAGTAATTAATTCATATGTGTGACCCAAAACATTTTTGGCTATGAATATTCAGCTGAAATAGACATTTCTACCCCACATCTCTTTCTTACGTTGGCTTTTTGGACAAAAATACGCATCACTGCAATGCTATTTTAGATAAGATGGTCAGCTAATATTTCTAGAAGAAGCTTTGATTCAGTCATGGTCCAACTAATCCAAGATTCTTGGGTAATTTTTGGTTGCCCCCAACCTTAATATATTTATTTTTTTAGATTGTCCATCCATTCCTTCAGAAAATGTATGTGCGTGTTTTTGGGTTCGTGCATCAGGTACTGTGGAAGGCCAGATAATAATTGGGATAATGGGAATAGAGGTAAGAGAGGAGGAGCAGGGTACCCATGGCAGGACCATCAGAAAGGTTGCAATTTAGTTTTCAAAAATCCAAGCTATTGTTAGAAAGAGTTAATCCTTAAGCAAAGAAACAAACCTTGTTCTGTAAAAACAAGTAGCCTCTGAGCAAAAATGCAAAAAACAAGTTTGTGTATGTGTGGCGGTCATCTGGGACTCAACATGAAATGATCTGATAAAAACATCAACATAGTGGATTTTATCTACATTACATTATATTGTCCTTTAATATTAATGTTCTAGAAAGAGCTTCTTGCACAATTGCTTTTCACTAAGTTGCATATATTTCTAACAAAACAGGAAGTCTTTTATTTTTCAAATAGAGATAAGTCCGGTTTTGCAAATGTATTTAAGACAGGGGCTTCTTGACTTAAATTCAAACTACTATAAAAACTATTGAGGCAGCTTGGTCTGGTGAAGATAATTCACAGACACATATCTATTTGAAAATTTGGCCACTGCCACTTACTAACGTTGTATAAATTTACTAAACTACTTGTCCTCACTAAGATTGTTTTCTCAATCCATAAAATTAAAATATGAGTTATAACTCAGTGAAGAATAAATGAGACCATGGATTTGATGAATACCCAGACTATAATAGGCCCCAAATAAATGTTTGTTTAAAAAAATTAGACATTTAGTTAGTTTACACATCTTGGCTATTTTTAGGAGTGCTCCTATGAACATGGGAATGTGCATATCTCTTCAGAATCCTGATTTTAGATCTTTTGGATCTAAAGAAGTGGGGTTGCTGGATCATATGGTAGTTTTTTGGTTGTTGTTTTGTTTTGTGCATGTGTGTGTGTATGTGTGTTCTTCTTTTAAAGAAATTCCATTCTGTTTTTCACAATGGCTACACCACTTTGCATTCCTACCAACAGTATACAAGGGTTCCGGTTTCCCTATATCCTCTTTAAATTTGTTCTTTTTGATAATAGCCATCCTAAAAGGTATAAGGTGATACCTCATTGTGGTTTTGACTGAATGGATAAAGAAAATATAGTACATGCAGATAATGGAATATTATTCAACCTTAAAAAAAAGACCATACTTCTTCAGTGTATCATAGGTGAACCTTGAGGACATTATGCTGAGTGAA
The DNA here is from genome assembly GCF_037043125.1 of Eumetopias jubatus. Lineage (NCBI taxonomy): Eukaryota > Metazoa > Chordata > Mammalia > Carnivora > Otariidae > Eumetopias > Eumetopias jubatus. The sequence continues at coordinate 70,309,824 of NW_028274815.1, forward strand.
ATAAGCCAGTCACAGAAAGATAAATGCTCCCCTTATATGTGGCATCTAAAACAGTCAAACTCCTAGAATGAGGGAAGGGAATGGTGGTTGCCAGGAGCTGGGAACAAGAGGAAGTGGGGAGTCACTAATCAGCAGGCATGAAGTTTCAGTTATACAAGATGAATAAGTTCTACGTATCTGCTGTACGGCCTTGTGCTTAGAGTAACAATACTGTGTCGCTGGCTTAAAAATTTGTGAAGCTGGCAGATGTCGTGTTAAGTGTTCTTATCAGGATAAAATAAAATTTAAAAGAAATTTGAAGGGCGCCTGGGTGGCTCAGTTGGTCAGGCGACTGCCTTCGGCTCAGGTCATGATCCTGGAGTCCCGCATCGGGCTTCCTGCTCAGCGGGGAGTCTGCTTCTCCCTCTGACCCTCCCCCCCTCTCATGTGCTTTCTCTCTCTCTCACTCTCTCTCTCTCTCTCCAATAAATAAAATCTTAAAAAAAAAGAAACCTGAAGAGATATCAGAGAGAAGACACATGAAGTGGAAAAAACAGACTTGAAATCGGGAGACTTGGATTCTAGTTCTGATTCAGCCAGTTATGTTGTTCATCCTCAGAGACAGCTGTCCCTGCCTCATTTTACACGATATCCTGTGTCTCTTCTAAATGAAAGACACAATCGGTTTTCTGATGGGCTATGACCTTAATGATAATGTTGAGCATGGCTTTTTATATTGTTTAGTCATTCATATACATAATTTTTAAATTGGACTAAAATCACTTCCAACTTTCAGTTCTAAGTTTCCTTTGATAAAAAGAATCTCTTAAAATCTTCATACTCCTGTTGTCTTTTCTCGGAAGCTTATTGATTCTAAACATACTGTAACTGGAGATATTTTTGCAAAAATTGTATTTAGGTCCCCTCAGCCCTCCAGTTGTCCTCCTCACGACTCAGAGGTGGCTTACTTAGATGCACAGGAACCGTGGTGGGGGGGCCAGGCTCAGGGTGCTTGCCTAGGACTTGCCCCTCAGCCGAGGTCTTAAGGAATCTCTCTTAGAAAAGCACACTCTTCCTTTACTTGGTCCCTTTGCCCAGTTCTTTTGGGTCTGTGTGGGGTGTAGAATATCTCCCTATACAGAAATTGTTAATAGCCTTTTAAATAGCTTGCACAATTGCTTTTCCTTTCTCTCACAAAATGCAAGAATTTTTTCAATGTTGATCATGTAACAATGAATTCCCTCAAGCTTTAGACAGAAACTTAGTAAAAACAGCTATATTTTAAATATATATATCCACAGAGCCCTCATTTAAAGTGTCTCATTTAATCATCATCATAACCCTTGCAGGGCTTCTGATCACAATTTTGCTGACAGGGAAACAGATTTACAGAGGCGATGATTCTGCCAGGGTCACTTAATTAATAAGTATCCGCAGTACTTTTACTTTTCCACCACAATATGATAAGAGGTAAGGTTTCTTTTTTTTTAATACTGCATTTAAATTTAGGAGACCTGAATTTTGTCCCAGTGTCATCATTTTCCAATTCACTTCTCAAAAAAAAAAAAAAAAGTTTCTTCATTAAGAATAAAATTGGCCGAGAAAAGGTAGCTAATACAGTTACTAAGAATTGTAAGTGACTATATATGTGAAATTTGTATCTCCATTCTAGAGGAAGAAATTTGAGTTAATATTACATTTTGATACTTAGCTGAAAATAGGTAGTAGGACGGTGATGGATTAATAAATGAAGGATATTTTCAAATTCAACTTAAAGCATTATACTTAGTGATAAATAACATTAATCAAATGATGACAATTATAATAAAATACTTTATGACTAAAAGATGATGATCCCTAAGCAGACTTTGTGTTAATCACTAAATATACAGGTAGATAAGAAGAAATTGCTGTGTCTGTCATTTTTGTGAACTTGATAGCTGCGGGATTTGTGGATTAGAACTAAGGTAATGTAGAAAGGTATTTCTCCAGGGTACTTGCAAGATACATGGTTATGTACATATTAAGTTTTACATGAAGCTTATGTGAATCTGATAGCCGTGTGTGTGTGTGTGTGTGTGTGTGTGTGTGTGTGTGTGTGTGTGTGTGTGTGAGTGAGAGAGAGAGAGAGAGAAAGTAAAAGTATTAGACCCTTTTTAGTTATACGATCTCTAGTTTAAATGTATTATATAATGTGACCCACATTATGGACTTTGTTATATGTTTGTGTACATGTTTTTTTTTTTTTTTTTCATATAACTCTACTGGGGAGAAAAAGTATTATGAAATACCTCTGAAAATTAGCAACTAGAAATAAGACGTTTAAGTAAATGGTAAAGAAGTGATTTTTAATGTGTGGTAAAATGCAAGGCAGTGACATTTACTGACTTGGACATCAGTTCTGCACAGTTGTTTTGATTATATGAGTTGCCATTGGATTAACACTGGTACATGTAATTATTTATGTGGTTCAGTCTGTCTTGGCTATTAGTTACCATCTGGTCATCATGACATATTTTTCTAGATGACTACAGGATTCAGGGCTGCTAAACAGAAGTGGTATTTTTGATGCTTCTTAAAACTGAGATGATTTTGGGTTCTGAAATGTCTAATTTTACTTTAAGATTGAATTATCTAAAGGGTGGATAAGGCATAAAGCACGTCACTCTGAGTGATTGTGATGCTGTTCTAAAAAAATATGTTCAGGGCAAATATGGAAGTTCAGTGTCATAGTATTCCAAGAGTATCCAGTTAGCACTTTTATTTGGGTACGCAGCAGGATGTTTAAAGAAGTGTGTAGCTTTCCCGGTGAATTAACCTTTCCAATTTTTTAACATCTTGCTTTTGTTAATCTGATAAATGCTCTAGTTTGTGTCTATGCCATTGTATGTCATTACCTTTTCATTATCATATATGTTTCAATCTGGCATAGAGAAATAATACTGGAGCATGACAAGTTTAAATACCTCGGAACTTTTGCCTACAAGGTGTATTATAGAAATTTCACACTGACTTCCGAGAGTCTTGCCATGTTGGACTAGTTATGCCTAACATATTCATTGAAAGTTGATCATTTTCTACATTACACCTTTCCAAAGTTGAAGTAATGAAATTTTCCTCAACACTCTAGACTTAACTTCCTTGAAGTGTACCTTTAACATTTTCAAAATTGCAATACGCTGTATCAGTTGTTTTTCATGGCTACTGTCAGAGTGATAACATATGCTGAAATAAGATGAACAATAAATATATCTCTGTCAGCACAGTGGTTAATTGGACATGCCGTTATATATGCAAATAATGTATTTGGTTTCCCCATTTATTCTTCTCCTTGGGACTTGTCCTAAATGTGATAATAGAAGTTTTGATTCTGTGATGGACAACTTATACTATAATCAAAAGTAGAACGCTGCAGGTGTATTTCTGATAAACATCTTTGTACAAAAGCCTATATTTTTTGTATATGCACAAGGTATTGATTGGGTGCCTACAAGATTGAAATACATGACAATAGTCTATTTGTACTTGCCAGCAATAAAACCTTTGCCTCAGTAATCTTACTTTTAAACATAAAACTTTGCTTTTACTTTTTATTAAAATAAAATTTTAATTATCTTCACAAAAGACATTAACTCAGCCCTCGCCTTATAGTAAGGAAGTGACTTAAATACTGTTGAGGTATTTCACTATTTCTTATTCCATCCCAGTAAAAACGTTGGGCAGAGAAAGAACTAGGGCTGTGAAAGTGGTAGTAAATGGCTAATGACATCATTTATTTATTGACTAATCACTAGTGCTTGTTATACATCAGGTGCTGTTTTAATCCCTTAACAAAATATCAACTCAATTAATCCTCAGCATTCCATGAGGTAGGTTTTATCAATCTCCCATTCTATACAGAAGGATATGAAGGCATACCAGGGTTAAGAAATGACAAGGTTATAAAAACTAAAGTTCTGGGACCTGGATTTAAACCCAAGCAGGCTCACTCGGAAGCCCATGTTCTTAACCCTTACATTTTGCTACCGACAAATGTAATTTATCCTGACTGAGCATTTTGTTTTCTCCTCCAGCTCTTATCACCAGCAGTACATAGGGGACCAACCAAGGATGACTATCTGGATTTACTCTGTTTAATTTCCAATGAGTCATTTGCTGAAGTTTAGAACCTCTTCCTTATCTTCCAATTTGTTTTTAAGCAACATGTTTTTTTAACCACACAGGGCATTGATAGGCTTCCTTGTGCCTCCCTTCCTCGTCACTTTGTTTTGACTGACTTATTAATCTCAATATCCACCACCACATCAAGAGTAAAGGAGTGATTGATTTAAGATGCTTATTAATGTTTATTAACTTCTTTCATTCTAGTAGGCAAATACATTCCCCACCAAATTGATAGATCTGCTGTGATAATAGACTAATTTGCAAGTGCAGCCATGATTTACAATTAAAAATGAATAGTTGCATTGTATCTGATTATGTGATTATAGTCTTATGAGATGAAAAGAATCCTTCTATAAATGGTTAAATAAAATTGTATAGTTTTAAAGGCAGGGTATAGAGAAAAGACTGACAATTAATGAACTACTCTAGTATTTATCCTGATTTTAATTATGGTTTCTAAAATATGAAACCTTGAATATTTAAAAAATCAAATTGTTTTGGTTATATATGCATGGTATTATATGACATACATAAAAAAATTAAGCATTTCTTCCACTCATTTCTAATTAGACTGTAAGTTGGGGCATCATTCAGAAAAGGTGGTAAACGCTTTGGAGTTTGAGTCTCTTAGCTACATTTTTCTTAAAGATTTTTTGTTTGTTTATATTAACACCACAGAAATTCTGGGAATTCTGTAGCGAGATGAAGGATTACTCTTTTAGGTCTCCTTCTATCCACTAATTAACTGGGTTTGGGCACGTTTCTAAACCTTTCTGTGCCTCAAGAGTAAAATTTTCCTCCTCAAGAGTAAAGTAGAGCCTATAATCTCTACTCCATAGGTTTGTTGTTAAGACGACTTTATGTAATCCTCTGGCACAGGACCTGATAAATTGTGGCTGCTCTTCAACTAACAGATTAACCTCTCTCCAACAGTGGGTCTTCTTCGCTCTGCACTCCATTAAGGAAAAATCCAGAAAGGGTTGAAGTTAGTTATAAACAGGACTATCCTCAGAGTCTTTTAAAATAGATTGTCTTCTCATCATGCCAGATTGACTTGGTGGATTACGTACATAAAGACAAGGGGTTGAGGGGCGCCTGGGTGGCTCAGTCGTTAAGCGTCTGCCTTCCGCTCAGGTCATGATCCCAGGGTCCTGGGATTGAGCCCCACATCGGGCTCTCTGCTCAGCATAGGGCCTGCTTCTCCCTCTCCCACTCCCCCTGCTTGTGTTCCCTCTCTCTCTGTGTCTCTCTCTCTCTGTCAAAAAATAAATAAAATGTTTTAAAAAAATTAAAAAAAGACAAGGGGTTGAAATCGAAATTCTTTCCTGGCATTTGATTCATCCAAAAAAGGATGGCACAGATATTAACAAGAGGATATTACACATAAAACCAACAGTTTTTATGCCCTCTTTGCCTTGGGGAGTTAAACCAGGAAACCTGTAGCAGGGCTGAACCACAAAGGCTATTGATGCACCTTAGGGTGGGACTTTGTTATCTTTTGAAGTTTCTTTTTGAATTTAGATTAGGACTCCTTAAGATAGGGTAGGGAAGGAGGGAGCATTGATGAGGAGAATCTTAGGAAAATGATTCTACTGTTTTTTGCCTAATCAGCCTCTCAAAATGTCAGCAAAGGCAAAGCCAACTTTACCTGGCTGTATTACAGCTGAAAGAGATTTCGGTAAGAGAAACAGTATTTCCTGGCCCAGAATCGCTATGTCACTTCTTTTACTGTGGCCACTTGGCTTATGCCATAGCCAAATGCTAAGAGTCTAGCATTTAAACAGAGCATAAGCATTTGAGAATACTAAATCAAATGAAAATGCCCAGCAACTGTAATTTAATCACCTATTTTTGAAAGATAGCTAGCCAATTTCTTAAATGAATGTTTTAACAGGAACTTAATTTCCAGGCTTGATTTTTTTTTTTTTAAACCTTTCTAAAAAGAGTCTATCTTAGGGAGTGTGTAATAGGCAAAATTTCATGGTAGTTGGAAGCAAATTTATTTCAGGCATGTGATCACCTGGGATGATGCAGACTTTGAGATAGAATCACTTCACAGAGTGACCCATTACTTCCACACCCCAAAGTGTGAAGAAATGCTTTGAGGTGATATCAACAGAGTATTTCAGTCCAAGCAAGATGTGTTTAAGATAAGCAGTTGATAAGATTAAAGTTATTGTCTTTATTGCCCCGCCCCCAAAGTTTTCTTACTGCATGGTATGTGAGGGCCATCAACAAGTTTAATCTATGAAACCATTTAGCTTGAGTTTTCCCCTAAATGAAGATAGATGCTTTATAGATAATAGATAATGAAGAGTGTTCCTAGAGAAAGGAGAAAGCATTGCCTGGCGCCTCTGGGGCTTAAGACATATGAGTCTAAGTCCCACCTTATGCATTCATACATTCCATAGCGTAGTATTTTGGAGAATCTGGAGACTCTTCATAAGAAGCACCTGCCATTCACAAAACAGGGCCCTAGTGAACAGTGCCTTGGCAGTCTGCGCTATGGCAGAGTAGGTGTTTGGAAATCAGAGATACAATTTTCATCAGAGACACAGTCTCTATAGAGACCTGATTCTTCATTTAACTCTAAAACACAATGCTGTGCTTGCTAGACGCTGGCTTTGAGCTGCTAGAGAGGAACACATTCCTGAGCGATGGAAAGACACACAGAGAGACAAAAAGCCCCCCCAAGAGCAGGGCAGTGCGCCATCCTTCCCTTGACTTTAGGAAGCCCTGCTATCCTCACGGCTCAAAGTCCTGCATCTGCAAAGAGAAAATGAGAGGGGAGGGAGATGTGGGGAACGGACTTTCTGTTTTTATATGATTTCTTTCATTCAGCTGCCTCATTCACAATATGCAGATATTTAGGTTATTACCAAAATGTGGGGGTTTGCACACTCTGATGGCAAATCAGTGTTCCAACAAGTGTCAAGAATCCAGAGACCAGTCATCCATCAACAGCACTCATCAAGGGCCTGCTACTTGGGGTGGGACATTGTTTTACTGATGACCAAAGGACACAGGGCCTCAAAGAGACCATCAAATCCATACTGCAACCTCAGGCTTTGGAATTCAACCTGCCTGCCTCCTGTTCTTTCAGGTACCGCAGGGAGGCCTTCCAAGTCCTAAAGCAGCACGCAGCAGATGTGAGGCACATCTCTTTTTCACTCCACCACTGCTTTCCAGACCTGCCAGAAACCCCATCTACACATCCAATGGACTAGACAGGCACAGATCTACCTTCTCTTCAAATTTCTATAGGAACCTGGTCCATATCCTGTTAGTGGTTGGGGAGATGTTTCATTGCATTTCTCTTCTCACATGTGTAGAGCTTTTAATTGTTAAAAAAAAAAAAAAAGGTTTCTCATGTGCTTTTCTTACATGATACCTACAGTAAGCCTGTAAATCTCGCATGGCAGGTGTTGCCCCATTTTGCTGGTGGGGAAACATTGTGGCGTGGTAACTTTAAGTGGCCTGATTTGCTCACATGTTTATAAATGACACAGCTGGGACTTAAACACAGCATGCTGGTTCCCAAAGTCCATTGCTGCTTCTGCCATGTGCATAGGTGAGCACAGGGTCTATGGGTACTGTCCTCAGAACCCCAAGGAGGTGAGTATGCCTGATGATTCAGCAGGGAATCTGGGAAGGAACCACTGAAAGAACTAAGTCTTCCTGATGTCCTGGGCTAGTAGAAAAAGGAAGAAGGAATTGAGGCCCTTTAGATAAGTTAAAAAAAAAAAAGTTTGATGATGAAGGGAAGGAAAAATGTTTCCTCTACCTTTCAAGTCTTCCAGCTGGACTAAGAATTAAGTTTACATGAAACAGATTAACAGTAGAACAAGATGAAACTCTTATTATGTGTGCATGAAGGCCCAGTAATGAAATTGAGGCCAAATAATGCATAAAGAAATGTCCAAGGCAGGCAGTTTTTATACTTTTTAGATGAAGGGACAATAAATCTGTGAGGAATTGATAGGACAAAGAAAACTTAACTTTGGGCGCTTCAATTAGTAAAGAATTCTAAATAGAATTTGGTCTGGGGTAGTAAATTAGTAAAAAGTAACAAGGGTTATTTACTGCAGCTTTCCTGGCCCTGAATTTCCTATCTCTGGTGATAAGGATATCTTGTTACCTCCTGAGAGGGTACCTGAGGGGGTATCTCCCTTCTTTCACAAGGGAGATTTATTTCCTGCTTTTAGTGGAACGGAGAGGGTCTGAGTGTCCTCTTGGGCAGGCTGTCTCTGAAGTAACTTTTTAAAATAAACAATATGCAAAAGTGGCATGTTAGGGCAGCCTGTCCTTGGCCCCTGCAGTGAGATGGTTCAAGATTAGAGATTGGCTTTTAATATGTTTTATTAGTGTGATGGTTTAATTTTCTTGTTGTTTATTAGGGTTTGCCTTTTGGAAAAGAAATGAGGATTCTAGCTCGAAGAATGAACTTATTGTCTCTTTATCATTGTTGAACTAACTCAAAAAAGTATACATAACTCTGGGAAAGCACTCTAGCTTAACATATCTTCATTTAACAAATGCTTTAATTTTTTTTAAAGATGGACAGTAGGAAGAAGCCACATATAATTAAAATACCCCAATTACTTGTATGGAGTTATTTAAGAGCACTTGGAAAATCGAGATATTCTGTCAGGACTTAATAACTAAGGCATTTGATTCTTCACAAAGATGGCCAAGAAATTAACGAAGAGAGTATCAGTTTGGGAATGTATTTTGCTTACAATAGTATGAAAAATGATGCCCAGCTGGCAAGATGGTCGGTCAGCATTCCCCTGAAGCAGAGATCTCTCCAACTAGGTGAAAGTAAATGCTTCCAGGTGGTACCTTAGTTTAGAGAGTATGCTGAGATACATTCAAGGTATGTGTAGAAACATGCCTACATATTCGAAGCAGCACTCTAATTTCCCTAGATTAAATTTTTGAGGACAGGGAGTATGGAATCTGTTGCACCTATACCACCTAACGTAATGTCCAACAATAAATACTCAAAGATAGAGAAATATTTATAGAATGATTCATAGAAAGCATCTTTATATAGAAGCAATAATATGTTCATACTGTTATTTGGAACTGACTTTAAAGCTAGTTACAGTCAACAGTGTATGATAATTTGAGCCATATAAATAGGCTGAAACATCTAAATATTTCTCCCATTGCCTGTGATTCCACCATTAAAGATTCATTCTTTAGTGTCTTGATAGCTTTCATTAAAATTTGTTGTATATGTTAAAAGAGCAAGAAATTTGGAGTCTACCAGTTGCTGGCTAGATGACCTTTCTAAAATGGGATGAAAGTGACAGTCCTTGTCTTTATTGAACCGTGTTATGTGAGGAATAAATGGCATAATGTTTGTAAAGTGCTATGTAAATTATATTTAGGGAGAATAAAAACATTTTAATAATATATGTAACCCAGTTACTTAGGAAATCATAATACTTTAAGCTGATGTAAGCTGATGATTCTTAACATTTAAATTGTATCAGAATCACCTAGGGAAATTATTGAAACTGCAGATGCCTGGGCTGCACCCCTAGAAATTCTATTCGGTAAATTTAGGGTGGGACTCCAGAATTTGCATCTCTAAGTATCTGCTTTGAGAGATTACAATGTAAATTGTTCTTGGACAACGCTTTGAGGAATGACTTTACACTGTTATCAAGTAATATCTTCAACTGCTCGCCTTTACCTAGCTCTTTGTAAGCCTCCAACACATATTGTCTAATGAACAATTAGAAAGTGATTACTTTATATCCAGAGAACACAAGGATGTCACTTGGTTGCAAGGAGAATGGTGTGGGAAAGTATTTCAAACCTGGTATCACATTAGTGATCAGTTGCTCCTGAGAGTATTAACAAGGATACTAACAAACTGTTGTCTTTTGTCTTTTTCCTAGGAAGGATTGTTATACATAATAAATATTCATACAGGAAGTAGACTACAAGCAGATTCCCTTTAAAGGTTCCTAGCTATTGTTTTGATGGAATGGGGTGTCCCTGCATTCAGCCAACTCTGTTTGCTCCATAGTTACAATTTTGAGGGTCATCTGCATGTGTATGTGAGTGGATACATACACACAGAATATTAAAAATTTTTAGTCGGCATTCTCCTTTTGACACATTCTTTGGTTTTATATTCCCAAAATTTTTAGAAAGGATTTTTTTTTCTTTTTAGTTTATAATGCAAACTAAGATTCCTTTCTTCTTCTTTTTTTCCCCAAGTAAAAAAGCCTTTTAATGGTTAAAGCTTTTTCCTTTGACCATGAAAGCTTTTTTTTTAAAGAGAGGGAGAGAGAGGGGGATGGGTGGGAGAGGGAGAGAGACTCTTAAACAGGCTCCATGCCCAGCGTGGAGCCCAATACAGGGCTCGATCTCACAACCCTGAGATCATGACCTGAGTTGCAATCAAGAGTCGGATGCTTAACCAACTGAGCCACCAGGCACCCCGACCATGAAAGCTTTGATGCAGGTGTTATTTTGGCATACATGTCATCATACCCTATTTATAATGTTTTAGATTTTGTACGGTCTTCTCCAAGTTTCATCCCCTTTAATGTTTGTGATTTTTTTAATGTTAAATCTATTTTGAACTTCCTCTTTCTTGATCTTCTTCCTAAATGGTGTATACCTTTCTAAAAATGACATCATTACTGGGTTATAAATCTTGATTCCTTTTGGCTTTATGCAGATGACAAATATATCTCTAGAATCAGAAACTTGGGGTAGGAATAGGGAATTTAAAGACTGACTAGATCCCCCCCCGTCCCCCCCCCCCCCCAGTTTTACAAATGAGAACTCTGAGACCCAGGAAGATTAAATATTCAGTTTGGGTTTCTTACCCAGCTCAGTACTCCTTTCCTCTTAGCTTTATTCATGTGTTACCCAAAATTTGAGTAATCTAACCATATCCATGCCATTCTTTGTGAAGAATTTAAACCAAGTGACTCCCATGGTAATAAACAAACTCTGAGCAACTGAACAAGTTTTCCACTTATAAATTGAGAATATCTTTTAGGTTTTGAGCTACTCTGTTCATTAAAATTTACTTGAACTGAGAGCAACCATAACTCCTATGTGCACCATTAAGCTGACAGTTTTAAATGTTTTCTTGCTTAATTTATATTACTATAGAGATTTTTTAAATGGAGAGAAAATAGTGTTGAGGTTGGGGGAGGTGGGGAAAAGGTATTGGGAGGAAGGATTTTCTAATGTGAATATCCTTGGGGATGCAAGGTTGAAACATGAGGACATGGCCTTATTTTAATATTCTGCCTTTGTTAATGAAAGAAGGAAAAGGAGAGCCTTCGTGTATCTTTAAATTCTTTCTGTCAAACTCTTAAGACATTTGGAGATAACTGACATTAAATAATGTTTGTTATTACTGTACAAGATTTGGAAAACAGAGAAGTTTGAGAAAAAAAGCAACATCATAATCATAAGCACCATTAAAACTTTGGTGTTTCTAGTAGTTCATCTTTATAGTTTTAAACATTTAAAAAAAGATTTTACTGTACATACCATTTTGCATCCCTTTTTTAAATTGAAAATATATGTTAAATATCTTTCCTTGATATTAATTTCCTTCTAAACAATAATTTTTTAGTGACTGCCTGGCAATCCACCTGGACCTTATGTATTTTACCAGACCTTTTGTTGTTGGATGGTTAGATTATTTCCATTTAAAAATTTGATAAACACTGCTGTCATAAATGATAAATACAGATATATTTGTTGTGCAGAAAGTAGAAATTCTAAGTTAGGAGGTACAGTTACTTTTAGGGTTTTGGCACTCATTGCCAAACTGAATTCTACCCCCATTCCTCCAAGGTATTGGTTTACATTATCTCCTGTGCTGTGTGTTTCCTGGCACACTGGTCATCCCAGGTTATCAACACCATTTCCGGTCTTTGTCATTTTGTAGGCAAAAAAAAAAAAAAAAAAAAGATAATTCATTGTTTTATTTTACACACTTTTGGCTTTTACCGTGTTTGAACACCTTCATATGTGGATTTGCCAATTATACTTCGCCAAATTGCCTATTCACCATGGTTTCCAGTCTGTCTAGTGGTGTATTCCTTTTGTTTGAGTTGATTTGTAAAAATGTTGTATAAATGTTTTTAACCCTTACTGCATTTATTGTGTATGTGACTCACATTTTTTCCACAATCACTTGCCTTTTAATTTTGTTTACAGTGCTATTAATATATAGAACTTTAATATTTTCTTGTTTTTCTCTGTTAATTACTTTTTTGGTCTTCATTTCACCCTCCATCCCATAGAGATGACTCTGCATGTCAGGATATTTTTTTGTATTTCCACAGGCAGGAGATAGTGAACCAGAATTTAGTCAGATAACTGTGATAGAAATGACAAAAGACAAGGTGTGTTAGAAGGTTGACCAAGCAAGCAGTTCTGGGTCAGGAGCGAAGTGTAGGAAGCTAATAGCAGCGCAGTGAGGTCTTGGAGTTTAGGAGTGCCATGGGGGTAACAGAATTAGTAGAAGATGATTACAGAGTTCCCAGTTCTTAAGAAAACCTCAGCCTAGAGAAAGAGAGTGAGGTCACTAAATGTTGTTAAGTACTTCCTCTTTTCTGTTGCTAGCCATGGTGTTGAGCTGTTTACATGTGGGGTAGCATGGCCTCCCCTTCAAGACGCTCTCTGTTGTATGAATTTTGTTGACTGCTTTGCTTGCTTTGGAGCAAGGACCCTAAAAGGAAAATATGAACACATTTGTACTAACTTTGGTCTATGATATTAAGAAGCATAATGAAGATCTTTTTTTCCCCCTTTTCGTTATGGATTTTCCCTTTAAATATTGGAAGTATAGGGACATCTGGGTGGCTCAGTTGGTTAAGCATCTGCCTTTCGCTTAGGTCATGATCCTGGGGTCTTGGGATCGAGTCCTGTGTCAGGCTCCTTGCTCAGCAGGGAGCCTGCTTCTCCTTCTGCCTGCTGCTCCCCCTGCTTGTGCTATCTCTCTGACAAATAAATAAAATCTTTAAAAAAATTGGAAGTATGACTTAAATATGATAAAATGCACAAATTTAAAGCACGCAGTTCAGTAGAAGAAGTTTTACCATTTATGGCCCCCAAGTAATAACCGTCTAGGTCAAGACACAGAACATTTTTGTCATTTTCAGTGGTGACTGTCAGTGGAGAGCTTACCCACCCATCCCACCTGCTATACTGACCTCTGTCATCATTGATGATTTTTCTTGTCCTGCACTTCATAGAAATGGAATCATAAAGAATAGTCTCATTTCTGTCTAGTATCTTCCTCTAAGCATAATATTTTTGAAATTTATCCATGTTATATGTATCATTAGTTCTTATTTCTGAGTGGTATCCCAGTGTATGGATATACCATAGTGTGTTTATTGATTCTCACATGAATGGACATTATGGTTTATTTCCAGTTTGGGGATTACTATGATTATGGGCATTCTTAAGTAAGTTTGGATAGTCATTCATTTCTTTTGGGGGTGTACTGGAACTAGGAAGCCTGGGACATAGGGTAGGCATTGATTTAGCTTTTCAGACAATGTCCCACAGTTTTCTAAGGTGGCTAGATGATTTTATAGTCTCATCAACAACATATAAGAGTTCCAGTTGTTCCACATCCTTGTTACATTTAGTGTTGTCAGTATTTTAAATTTCAGCCATGCTGTTAGGTATGTTCAAAATTGTACTGTGGCTAGTCTGGCTGAACTGAGCAGAGTGACAAGCAGTATGAATGTTTACACACAGAAGTTCCTTATCAAAGAGAAGCCTCAGAATTATAGAATATATGTTTTAAAGCATTTTTTAAGATAGTATCAATTTTATATAATTCTAAAACTAAAAACTTAACGGACACAGAAACAACTATATGTAAGCAATGCTAAATAGTGTTTGAAGGTAAAGTTGCATGTGAAAACTTCAATTATAGTAAAGTCTCAGGTCCTCTCTCATAACTACCTGGTTTCCTTTGGTATATGCTTGAGATTGCAACTGCCAGCTTGCAGTTTGATTTAGTAGCAAACTGTTATTTTAAGAAGTTAAAATACTTATAAAGAAGTACTTTCTAATTTTATATGTGCTAAGGTTCTTGCTGTCTTTAGATACAGCAAGTACAATATAATAATCTGAGTAAACATCTGAGGAAGAAAATTATTTTTAAATTGAAGAAAAATTTATCATTTAAGGCAATCGCTGCTAAAATTGTTTTATAGTGTTAGTTGAAATTGCTTGTTAATTGCTGACATTAACTCAATACATCTCTCAGCACAATATTCATAATACATTAATTAATATGTTAAATATTAATATTGGACTGTGAACATACATATTTTAAAAATATGAAGTCAGTGCTTGAAATAAAAAATAAAACAATGTGGCTTCTTTGTTTTGATGAAAACTGATAAACATGAATGCAATGAGAAGAGCGGAATGCTTACTTTGCACTTCTTTTTGAAAATGTATTAAAAATACAGATCATACTTAGAAACTTTCTCTGCTAAATATATCTCTTCCAGGTTTTTGCTTATTTTCTTTTGAAATGCTAACCATCCTTATTTATTAGAATCAACAGATTAGAAAACTGTGATGAAGAAAAAGTAATATATTGAATTCTTGTTTTTTTGAACATGTTTACAAATTTTATTAATTTAAAAATAAAGCACAGGGGCCCCTGGGTGGCTCAGTTGGTTAAGCATCTGCCTTCAGCTCGGGTCATGATCCCGGGGTCCTGGGATGGAGCCCCGCATCGGGCTCCCTGCTCAGCGGGGAGCCTGCTTCTCCCTCTGCCTTTGTCCTGCAGCTCCTGTTCTCGCTCTCTCGCTCTCTATCTCAAATAAATAAAATATCTTTAAAAATGCATAACAAACACATAAAATATTATTGTAATGACAATGTGCTCTTTAAAAAAATTATTTTAAATTTTAGTATAGTTAAGATACAGTGTTGTATTAGTTTAGGGTATACAGTATAGTGATTCAGCACTTCCATGTATCACCCAGTGCTCATCACAATAAGTGTGCTCCTTCATCCCCATCATCTATTTCACCCGTCCCCCGCCTTCCTCCCCTCTGGTAACCATCAGTTTGTTCTTTATAGTTAAGAGTCTGTTTCTTGATTTCTCTCTCTCTTTTTTCCTTTTGCTCATTTCTGTTTGTTTCTTAAATTCCACATGAGTGAAATCATATGATATTTGTCTTCCTCTGACTTATTTTGCTTAGCATTATACTCTCTAGTTCCATCCATGTCATTGCATATGACAAGATTTCATTCTTTCCTATGGCCAAAAAATATTCCATTGTGTATATATACCACATTTTCTTTATTCACTCGTCTGTTGATGGACACTTGAGGTGCTTACATAATTTGGCTATTGTAAATAATGCTGCTATAAACTTAGGGGTGCGTGTGTATCACTTTGAATTAGTGTCCTTGTATTCTTTGGGCAAATACCCAGTAGTGTGATTAGTAGGTCATAGGGTAGTTCTATTTTTAACTTTTTGAAGAGGCTCCATTCTGTTTTCCACAGTGGCTGCACCAGTTTGCATTCCCTCCAACAGTACATGAGGGTTCCTGTTTCTCTACATCCTCTCCAACACCTGTTATTTCTTGTGTTTTTGATTTTAGGCCGTTCTGAAAAGTGTGAGGTGATACCTCACTGTGATTTTTGATTTGCATTTCCCTGATGATCAGTGATGATGAGCATCTTTTCATGTGTCTGTTGTACATCTGGATGTCTTCTTTGGGGAAATGTCTGTTCATGTCTTCTGCCCATTTTTAAATTGGATTGTTTTTTGGGTGTTGAGTTGCATAAGTTGTTTATTTATTTGGGATACTAGCCCTTTGTTGGATATGTCATTTGCAAATATCTTCTCCCATGAGAGTGTACTTTTCTAATGCTACTTCTTATGTAGCATTTATCTCTGAGTTGAAGTGGAATCTCAAAAATATCCCTAAAATTAGAATCAAGTTTCTTCTGATTGTAAATTCTAGGTAACTGTTTGAATAACACTACTAATAATATCGAGGGCAGACAGATACATTGCCGTTGAGATGTGCTGTGAGAATCAGGCCATGGACTTGGGGTTAGGCGAATCCAGAATGTGCTTGGTGTGTGACTTTGGACAAGTTTCCTCATCTTTTGAGTTCCCTCAAAATGAGAATTGTGTTAACTCACCTTCTCATGATAACTGAATGGATATATAAAGTGCTTGTCACTAGAAGGGGAACACATTTTGTTTCCACTCCCCTTTAGTGAGGTTAGGAAGACTGTTCTTTTTTATCTCCCCCTGGGACCCAGTGAAGGGCATTGTATTTTTCTTTCCCATCTATTTGCATCCACCCTTCCAGTGATCATCGGTCTACAGGACCTGTCCTCTAAAAGCTGCAGGTTCAATAGCTTCATATAAGCACTGTATTTCCCTGAAATACATCATTTTTTTTCTATTCTGATTATCCTAGCTTCTCCCTTCCTTCCTCTCTCTGTACCCAGATACAGAGATTCTGTTTCAGGTTATCTTCCCTCTGTCTACCTTCTCTTTTTTGGTGATTTCATTAGCCATTTTCATTTATTTCTCCACTCTCAACTGTTCTGTTGGATGTTTAAACCCATGTTGGACTTTTTCCACCTGAATTTCTGGGCAGCACATCAAAGTCCAAGAATAAAAGTGAGCACATCTTTCCCACAACTAGAAACTTTTCCTTGAAAAACTAGGGTAGAGTTCTTTAGTGGGGCCTAAAACTAATATAATTCAGTGAGTGTCAGTTAAGGAAATGAATGCCAAATATTAAATAAAAATGACTGCAGCCTCTCCAGCGCCACCTCGTGTGACTGGAAGTGTGACCAAGGAAAAGTTAGAGTGGAAAGAGATAGAAGCTTAAGCAGTTGAGAGAGAAATTACTTATAAATTTTACAAAAATACAGGGCTGTGTGAACACACTGCTATGGTTCCCCCCCCGAGGGCTCTGAAAGAAGTTCCTACAGGTGAGTGACCCTGAAGCTTGAAGGTTCATTAGCTTCAAGTAAATTGACTTTCTTCTCTTATTCTCCCCAGCTTTTAAATGGAGCCCCCATTATTTTGGCCACCACGGCTCAACATCTTTAAATCAATGTCTCCTTTCCTCTGGTTCAGCCCCCAATCACTTGCCTGGTTGCTGAGTTTGCTTTCTTAGTGTTCCCCTCCTACTGCCACCACCAGTTAGATCCCAGTACCTCTTGTGGGGACCATTTCAGTAGTTTTCCTCACCAGTCTTCCCATCTCTAGTCTTCTTCTTCTCAAGCCTACATCCCTTGTTCAGTCTCCCTGAAGTATTGTTGTCTTTCCCCTCCTACCAAAATAAGTTCAAATAGTTAAAATTCCCAAATCTTACATTCAGAACCTTCCCTTCCTTGACTACAGCCTTCTATCTTTCCATGATTTTCCAGCTCTTTCCAGAACTACTCATCTGGTATCCATTCATAATCTACCCTGAGTCATTTCGAGTTTCTAGGACATCTCTTTTGTTTTAGGCAATTGCTACTCACCATACCTGGAAGTGTATGCTACTGTCTGTTGGATCCCTTTTTATTAAAATGAAGTGTTTTCTTCAAATAGGTATGTCCCATGTTTTCTAGTTCATTGACTTGCCTGAAGTATATGTTTACTAAGTCATTGTTAAATAAACAAATACCTGCAGGCATATTTTGGAAAAGGACTTAGAGCTAGATCAAATAATGATTTCAGAGACGCCTGAGTGGCTCACTCAGTTAAGTGCCTGACTCTTGATTTTGGGTCAGGATATGATCTTGGGGTCGGGATCGAGACCCATGCCAGGCTCCATACTCAGCACAGACTTTGCTTGTCCCTCTCCTTCTGCTCCTCCCCATACCCCGCTCTTTCTCTCTCTCTCAAATAAATAAATAAAATATTTAAAAAATATATTGATTTCAAACACTTTGTATTTTTCTTTAAACAATGGTGCTTTCTACCTAACCATTCACAAGGTCAGAATGTTGACTACCCAGTGGTGTAAACAAAATTTGAGGCAATGAAGAAAATGCTCCATAAATGGTCCATCCATTCATTTACTGAAACCAAATTGTTCAGCTTCCCATCTTCCAATTTGATTCTCCCTTAAACATTGAAAGGGCCTATTTGCATTGTTTTACTTAGAAATACATATGGAATACCTATTGTACGTGTCAGCTACTATGACTAGTGGCCCTGATCTCACAGTGGGAGGCAGACTTCAAAGTTCAAACACTAAAAGCACTGGTTCTCAAAGGGTGGTCCCCAGACCAGCAGCAGCATCACCTGAAGATTTGTTAGATACAAAATTTTGTGCCCCCTTTTACCTAATCCAGAACTCTGAAGATGGGTCCCAGCTGTTTATAGTTTAAACAGCATTCCAGGAGGTTCTGCTGCATGATAAAGTTTGAGAACTACTGTTACAATGTAGTATTTGAGCAATAACAGGCATTGGACAACTGTAGAGGGTACAGTGACTCTAGAGGGATTTGTTAATTGGGTGGAAGAAGGTTTCTGATAAAGTTCTACGGAGGATACAGCATTTGGGCTAATCTTGTTTAACAGTTTTTTATGCTCGCCTTTTACTAAATTCTAATATAGCTTATCATATAACTATATCATTTCAACTTTTCAGAATCACAATTAATAATACTAAAATGAATTTATAGTTGGAAGAGAAATCGTCATTGTAGAATATGCTTTAAAATGTTAGTGGGCTGATTAATACAGAATGGCTTACAGACAAAACAGTGATCTCGGGGAATGGACTGTCTTCAGGGCTAATAGTATCCTTTAAAATTTAACTCTATAAGGTTAATTTTTAAATTGTAGTTTTAAAATTCATCTTTTCAAGAATTAGTATTTTCTATAATTTAGGATGGATGAATTGAAATACAACTAATGGGAAAAATAAAATATCATTGGCATGTAAGTAAACCTTTGGTGAAGTCAAGGAATGAATCTATATTTAAATTCATATTCTGTCTCTACTCATCCTTATTAGTTGTCAATTCTCATGATAGATTAGAGAGCTTTGCATAGTTACAGAGTAGCATAATTCTAAAAGAGTTACCTGAAAAATTCCTTGTCTAAGAAATCACTGCTGTCGATTCCTTATTTAAAATGTGTATGCATACTACAGAAGGTATTGTCTAGTGATCAAGTACATTAAAACACTTGACCATAAAAACTTAATATACATGAACAGAATGGTTCTTTTTTTTTTTTTAAAGATTTTATTTATTTATTTGACAGAGAGAGACACAGCCAGAGAGGGAACACAAGCAGGGGGAGTGGGAGAGGGAGAAGCAGGCTTCCTGCGGAGCAAGGAGCCCGATGTGGGCCTCGATCCCAGGACCCTGGGATCATGACCTGAGCTGAAGGAAGACGCTGAGCCACCCAAGCACCCGAGCAGAATGGTTCTTGGTGAACCAGTTTATAAAATCCAACTCCTCTGTCCATATCCTGTTCATACCACTATTTAAGGTGTATTTGGGGGCATTTTTTTTTTCTTTTTGAATGTTTGTTTTGATGCTGTTCCTATTCTTTTACAAAGCTGAGGTGGTAAAAAGGAAGTGGCCCTGATGGTTCTTGGAGTAACCTTCTGGTTAGCCCTTGTTTCCAGGTAACCCTCCTTGATGTAATGTCTGGGCAAGAAGTTATTGCTCAACTTCTGTATTATACCCAGTTCTCCCTTGAAGAGCAATCAGTTAATTAACAAGTATGCAGAAGAACAAATACAGCATATAATTTAATACATGATCTAGACCTAATTCTTTTTTGACTTCATTATTTTTTTAGCTCTGTCATGATTGGCTCACTTTACTAAGCTGAGTGTTCGTGATAACTTGCCTGATTCTCATCTGTAAAATGGAGATGATAATTATTACATAGTATAGTAGATATAAATTTAAATGAGATAATGTTTTAAAAACATTTGATGTAGGCGCACCCAAGTAGCTCAGTTGGTTAAGTATCTGACTCTTGATTTCGGCTCAGGTCATGGGGTTGTGGGATGAAGCGCTATGTTGGGTTCCATGCTCAGCGTGGAGTCAGCTTAAGATGCTCTCCCTCTGCTGTGTGTGCATGCATTCATGCTCTCTCTCTCCCAAAATAAATACAATCTTTTAAAAAAAATCATATAACATCTGGCATGTAAGTTTTTTCATAGATATTAGTTACTTTTAGTTACTTTATTATTTTATTATTTTGTTATAGAATGAAATATAGTAATATTGTAGAATGGAATGCAGTACTAGAGTTGCTGAAAGGTAAGGTTAATTAGTGCTAATTTCTATGATTTTTCTCCAATTTAAAATAAAATCAAGTAAAACTGATCTTTTGAAAGGCAGCCAATATTCAGTCCCTCCTATTTCTTGAAAAGTCCTAATTACTTAAAAAACAAAAGAGTGTTCCTTATTCTGCAGATCTTTGCACTGTTTAAACCATTTACAGTTCAAAGGTAAACAATGTGTCTCTAGTCCCCAGGATGGAAAATGTAAATCTTCCTACATCCTAGATAGGAACTTCAGTTTGTTTTTCTCATGGAACAAATCTCAGTTCACCAGTTGTCTTAATGGGATATACTGAATTCAGTAACATAATCCCTGTTTTGTGTTTTTTTCTTAAGATCTCGGAATACAGACAGGAAGCCAGTATGTGTTGGACCAGTGACAGTGTCCTTTTGGGTGTCACTTTTTGTGTGTTTCTTTGGTGCGGAGACATGCGTTCCAACTGCATATTGTCTTTTATGTTCTGGTTTGCCTACATACTATGCTCTCTCTCCAAATGTGTACGTGGCTAGAGGCCAAAGAATGCTTTTGTTCGAGTGAGACTGCCTAATGTTAATGTTCACATGGTTGCTGGCTTTGGGACTTTGGCTTTAGAGCGTGATGATTTTCTCCTTGCTTCCCCAGCTTTCTAGTTGTTAATAATCAATCCTGAATGCCTGAATTCTTTCAGGATGGCAAGGACTTAATTTGCCACCGCAGATTTTCCTACACAACTTCAGGGCTGCAGTAATTTGGCATGACAGAAGGTGTGTGCTGCCAGCAAATTATCAGAGGATAGAAGAGTACAAATCATTGCTCTTTGAGTCAGATGGCATTCTTTGCACATTGCATTAGTTCAGTGATGAAACAGCCAGATTTCTGGGTGTTTTGTGGTGCTTCTCTTCATAGTCTCATCGAAGCAGCTAATGGGATGAGCCATTGAACTCCCCTTCATATCTCACTGCAATAGGCCCTGTTTTTCTTCACATTCTTGAGCTTAATTCCGTATTCTATTTCTACAAGCAGGAATACCCTCTACCCTCCTTCCTTGTCTCTGACTTTTTAGTTCCTCTCCATCCATTCATTCCCTAAATCTTAGCTCTGTTCTTACTTCCTCTTTAATGTCTTCCCTTGACACATAATCCTGATCACACTGAGTGCCTCTCATTTGAACTTCTTTGCTACTTACTGCCACTGCCAGATCATTTGCCACTTTATTATACTGCTTTCCATATTCTGTCTAATTCTCTCCACGTGTAAATCTTCTCAAGTATAACATCCTAATTGTAAGGTGCTCTCTTTATTTTCTATCCCTTTACCAAATAAACCCATCCCTACCTTCAGACTAACCTAGTGCTAGTCACGTACTACAAATAAGACACAGATAAGAGACTCCATGAATACTTACTGAAATCATTGATTTTTTTCCTCTGGCTAAATAAGAGTAAATTATTTCAAATGTCATAATTGAAGACCTTTTTGATTAGAATTGGTAGTCACTTGAATTGGTGATTTCAGAATGCTATGGAAACTTTTTGCTTATAAGTGTTTGAGTCACCCATTTGTTTGGAATGGCCCTGATTATAGGAAAAGCTTCCTGAGACAGGGTGGAGGGGAGGGAGGTCATGCAGATGGCTAGAAATCTCAGGCTTTCCAGAAACATGGTAGGTTTTGATTATACTATCTATTACCCAAATACTTCCTGTTGTTATAGTGCTTTGCCTTCTGGGTAGGAGAGGAGCTGACTCTTGCCAAAATGACTGTGCTATACTTCTCACAGGAAAGATTGCAATCATGTTAGAACTGAAGGAGACAAGAATGGAGAGGTGACTCTAGTGAAGTCAGTGCTTGGGGGACAGAGGGAGGAAGTATAAAGGGAAGTTAGTGGACCCAAGTGATTTCAGTAGACTGTGGCTGAAAGCCACCTCTCTGCATCCAAGCTTACAGGCCTGGGGGTCTTCTTGCATCTCTAAGATGCTGTCCCCTTCTCTCCGCTCAGCCCCAGTACAATTTCTTTCAAGCAGGTGCTTCCATAGTGTTCTTGAGCAATTGGAAGTGGGGTGAATTACACAACTCTTTTCTTGTAAATTAGTGTTATTGTTTGAGTCATTTTCTCATAAATTAGTTCAGTAAATTAGGGTGGAAAAAAGGATAAGTAACAAAGAGGAGGGCCTTCCTTTTGGATGAAAACAAATTATTTTGTTGCTGGTGGAGCCAGTCAAAGGACCTCTATGTACAGTAATAGGACATTTGGCATTTTGGAGAAAAAGGAGTTTGAGATCAGGGTATGTCAGTGCAGTCGCTGAATAATATTAGACACTCAAAAATGATTGCGGGATGAGCCACTGTAACGTTGTGCTGTGCTTTATGAAGCCTAGTATTTCTAATTTTATTTGTTTTCATTTTGCATAATGCAACTGCAATATATAATTAATGATGAGGAAATGCTATAAAACTGAACCACAAACTAAAATAATTAAACAGACATTTTCAACTCTCAGTCGATATAACTAGAATCGTTATTATTCCACTGACACTATGAAAATGTATGACTCAGAGAACATCCCCAATTTAACCTACAGTTTTGCCATGTTTCTTTAAAATGTGATTTTTGATGAAAACCCCAAATTTGAAACATTAGAAGAAAAGCTGATCTTCTGAATTTGAAATTGTTGATTACAGTGATTAAATTACAGTTAACAATAGCAAATGTACTTTTTCATTTTGGAACTATTTTACATATAAAAGTTACATAACACATACTGTAAACTACAGTGTAATTATAAAAATCTCTGTGCTGGGCACATGACATTTGAAACAAAGTAGTAGCAATATCTGAAGCACTTCTGTGCCTTCTTCCCGCCCCCCCCCAAGATAGCTACATCTTGAATTTTGTGTTGATGATTTCCTTACTTTTCACAATAATTTAACTGCATGTATATGTACACTACACGGTACATAGTTTTGCCTGGTTTTAAATTTTATATAAATGGAATAATTATTCTTATAGTCCTTATTTGTTTCGTCTTTGAAATGTATTGGTTTGAAATTTATTATAGCATTTAATTCATTCTTACCACTGCATATCATTCTAATAAGTGAATAAACCACGGTATTGTTTCCCACCCTACCACTTGTGGATATTTGGGTGGTTTGAACTTTTTGTTCTCACAAATAGTGCTCCTTGAACTTTATGTGTGACTCTGAGTCATGCCCAGGAATTTCTCTGGGGCAGGCGCACAGAGTTGGGATTGTTTGAGTACATATAGTGGATATGGACTGCACATGCTAATTTTGCTAGTGAAATTGCTTACCATCGTCTTCTCTCCATTGGGGTTTAGGGACACCCATTGCTATGCGTACTCATCTATACTTATTAACTATTGCCAATCTGGTGAGTGTGCACTAGTATCTCATTGTGATTTAATTTGAATTCTCCTGATTGGTAAGGAAGTTGTTCCTTCTTTCAGATGTTTCTTGGCTATTTGAGTTAACTTTTCTATGAAATATCTGTTCACACTTTGGATCCTTTTTTCCCCTAGTAGATGGCCTTGCCTTTACTGGTTCTTAGGAGTTAATGATATTTTCTGGGTACATTCTCCTAGTTTGTGGCTTGAATTTTCACTCTTTTTATGGTATTTTGGGGGTGAAAATGAGTTATTTAAGTAAGGATAATCAATATTTCCCTTTGTAGTCTGTATTTTGATGTCTTTTTGAAGAAATAATTTTCTAGGGGCACCTGGGTGGCTCAGTCGTTGGGTGTCTGCCTTCAGCTCAGATCATGATCCCGGGGTCCTGGGATCGAGCCCCCGAGCGGGAAGCCCGCTTCTCCCTCTCCCACTCCTCCTGCTTGTGTTCCCTCTCTCGCTGTGTCTCTCTCTATCCAATAAAACCTTAAAAAAATAATAATTTTCTAGGGGCGCCTGAGTGGCTCAGTCGTTAAAGCGTCTGCCTTCGGCTCAGGTCATGATCCCAGGGTCCTGGGATCGAGCCCCGCATCGGGCTCCCTGTTCGGCGGGAAGCCGGCTTCTCCCTCTCCTGCTCCCCCTGCTTGTGTTCCCTCTCTTGCAGTCTTTCTCTGTCAAATAAATAAATAAAATCTTAAAAAAAAAAAGAAAGAATTTTCTACCTCAAAGTTATTACATATAAAATGTTCATACTTAAGTTTACAATGTCTAAAATTAAACTAATATCTTCTGCTCAGTTAATAAAGGACCTTTGAATGCTTTAATTTCCATCATGATCTCCTTGAAATGACATGCATTGATTTTAGTTTTATTAGCCCTATAGATTAGTTACAGTTTACATTTTTATAGAGTATTTCTTTAGATTTACCCAGAAGTTTACCATGTCCTTTCCTGTTTTTTTCCTTTTAGATCTTTCTTCTGGTAACATCTATCTTTTTTTCTTTCTTTCTTTCTTTGTGTGTATTCTTTAGAAGTTACTCTAGTGAGGGTCTTTTGGTAATGACTTCTCTTGCTTTTTAATTCTTTGAAAATGTCTTTATTTTAACCTCATTCTGAAAGATTAATTTACTGGGTATAGCTATTGTGGTAGAATGGCTATCATCTCATACTTTGAAAATGTTAACCCCCTTATTCTCTGGCTTCCACTGTAAGTGTTGAGAATCAGTTGTAAATCTAATTATCATTTATTTCTGACTATTTCATTCCTTCTGTTTTTCTTTCTTCTTGTGGGTTTTTATTCTTTTACTACCATGTGTCTCTTTAGGTAAGCATTCTTTTTCTTTTCTCTTTCTCTTTTTAACTTTGAACTCACTGGGTTTCCTGACGTAAGGATTTTCATCATTCATCAATTATGTAGAATTATCAGCCTCTCTCCCACTCTCTTTCTCTTCTCCTGGAACACTGACTACATGTATGTTGAATCTTTCCATTGCCTGTCTCCTCCGTGTCTCTTAACCTACTTACATAGTTTATCTGTCATTTTTTAATGTATATCAGGAAGGGTTTCTCTGAATATTTCACTCTAGTGCCAGGAAATGGAATCCCATTGTACTATTAAAAAATGTCCAAAAAAAAAAAAAAAAGTCCTCATTTTTATTTTTTGTTATTGTTGTCTTTATGGTATTTTCTAATTGATTTTTTTTGGAAAATAGATTAATTGAGGTTTGATGATATTTCAGGAATAAAAGTTATTTGGAATTATTCCTATGAACATGGGACTCCATAGTAACTCACTTCAATGTACTTCATCCTTCCCAATTGATATGCTGGCATTTGTTTTTGTGTTTTATTAAATCTCTATCAGAATATGTGTTTGTTACATATTGATATTATTTACTACTTTATTGTCTTAAGCGTACTTGTTCTTACGTATACTTGTGGAATGATAACTTTTAAGATTGGATTTCATATTTTATCATGTGACGTCAAGTGTAAAATTATCTGTGTTTATTCTCTAGATTATGGAAAATGTTACCCAAAAGGAATCCTCACAGGTTGCTTAATTCAATTTAATGTGTTAATTTTGGGGCAAATGGCTGTACCAGTTAAATGTGGCAAGATCTCCCCTTGCCTATCTACCACATCCCTATTCACTTTCATTGTTGTTTGAGGCTTGAGCTACCCTATTAAATCCTTGAGATTCTCATTTTAAATCTCAGTGCATCTTCTTGACTTCCTACATATTCCCAAAGCCCAAGTTTCTAAGTAGCGTTTTTTAGTGGAGGGGCAGGAAATAGACACAAGATTCCAGTTGGAATGGAAATGGCTTACTCCTTCCCCAGATTTCTCTTGCATTTTCTCTTCATCCCACATTAGCAAATCCTCTTCCACAAACATTCTAC
Organism: Eumetopias jubatus; assembly: GCF_037043125.1. Taxonomy (NCBI): domain Eukaryota; kingdom Metazoa; phylum Chordata; class Mammalia; order Carnivora; family Otariidae; genus Eumetopias; species Eumetopias jubatus. Next base: position 70,336,064 of record NW_028274815.1, read on the forward strand.
TAGGTAGGGAAAACTGATTTCACCCTTGACTATGTAGCCCTCCACCTTCTAACTAAAATAAGAAGAGCTCAAGATCATGATGTTCAGGAGATCCTAAAGAAAGGCCCTGTTCTTCCATATTCTGATTATTACCTACTTTCTTTTGCTTTCCAAATCATAATGCCAGTTCCTCCAACTCATGCCATTTCTTGCTTTCCACATTGCAATGTCACTATTTTTCCTTGATCTCTGTCTCCTAATCTTCCTGGTTGAACTCTTGAAGGCTTTTAAACTTTGTCCTTTCACCCCTACCATTTATCACTAGGGAGGGAAACTACCACCCCTAATCTTCAGAAGAACTCTACTCCTGTTCTTCTAAAATTGAACTCTGAAGACAAGTTCCAAAGAAGCATTACCACAGCAGTTATTCTCCATAGTACTCTTGCTACTGTCCTTTAATAATGCGTCTTTTAATAAACTGGCTTTTGTAGGCTAGCCTAGAAACCTAAGCACCATTTATCTATCTATCTATCTATTTAAAGCACCTTCTTGTAGCATTAATTCTATGGAAAGATTGATACAGGGCTTGGTACAACTGGCTTATAATGGACTCTCGGCCTGTAGCCCATTTGTAAGCTGGGCACTGGCTGTTCAGGAGATAATTTGGATCACTCTGTGGGCTCAGAGGGAAATGCCTTCTGTTAACTAGCAATGCCACAGCTTTGAGCATTGCACATTTGTTTTGTGTAATCTTCTGTCTAACTGTGAGCAAAGAGCATGATTGAAGTGCTGCTGATTATGTCCAATGTTTATAGATTCCGTGTTAGTAGAGCAGACTGCTACGTTCTATCTTAATTCTGAATATGATTTCCATTGTCTCCCCTCTTTAGTCACCCAGCGACGGAGCAGTGAAGTAATTTTACCTTGCAGTTCAGTAACTTTTAATTGCCTGTTCAGTTTCACTTGATTCTGAGAAAAATGGAGCTGCTGCCTGTGCAGTTTTAGTTGCCAGAACCTCAATTGTTAAGCACTTAAATGCTAAAACAGGAAAAGCGCTCATGTATTCTTTAGAGAGATAAAGCAGAAAGGAGATTCCACTGTGTCGTACTGTGGTCGTTATGGCTTTGTGGTTGGTTGTGTGTGTGCACGCATGTGCATTTTTATGGAATCAGATCATTACCTACAAAATTATACACCAAAGCGATTATCTGTGAGTGGTGGAATTACAATATTGTACATTTTCTTACTTATATTTCTTCCCCCCCCAAGTATATGTTACTTTATAATCAGAATTTTAAAATGTTTCCAAAGGTGGGTAAAATCATGGCATTTTAGGAGTGCCTGCGTGGTTTGTTTAGTCAGTTAAGCATCTGCCTTCAGCTCTGGTCCTGATCCCAGAGTCCTGGGATCAGCCCCTGCATAGGGTTCCCTGCTCCGCAGGGAGCCCGCTTCTCCCTCGGCCTCTCCCCCTTGCTTGTACGCTCTCTCTCTCTCTCTCTCTTTCTGTCAAATAAATAAATAAAATCTTTAAAAAAAACTCATGGCATTTTAGGTTGGGAAAGGACTTTGAGCTCACCTAGTCCAGCACCCTCATTTTAAATGGGAGAAAAATGAGGCCCAGAGGGATTCAGGAATTGCTTCAAGCCTCCCTAGGCTCAGGCTAGGACCCATGTGAACATTATTGTAAATGCTGATTTGTTGCCTCTGATTCTTGGCATTAGTTTTTTATGATCCTTGCGGAGAATATGCAGTCCTCAGAACCTTTTATTTCAATTCTCATATAGTTACAGCAAAACTGTCCTGTGTGTTCATTTGTACTTCAACACTCCAAAACCACTGTATCTGAACACAATGGCATTTAAAAAAATAGATTTAGAACATCATTGATTTTAATGCCCATATAATCATACGGTATGATTTTTTTTTTTTCTCTCTCTCTGACTGAGGGATTATAACTCTTCTGGCTTTGTGAGTGATAAATAATGAGAAAAAGGAACTTGATTCATTTAGAAGAAGGAACCTGCGTATTGTAGTGCCGGTGAGTTGCTTCTAATTTGAGCTGAGGAGGAAGAGGAAAGGAAGGGTAAAGTATTTTCTAGAAGTTTTTCAGGTTTTTTTTCCCCCCCATTTTTAAAGTGGCAGAACCCTTTCCCTTTTTTTCCCCACCTTACAAACAAAATTATACAGACCCCAGATGAGAAATAGATGAAAGTGAATCTTATCTTCTTGAAGCAGGAAAGGTGTCTGCAGAAACTAGCATTTCTTAGCATTCCTTAGTATTCAGGTGAGAGGAAGACTGGCTTCTACCATCAAAGTTTGAGGTCTTTAAATAAAGACTCTACCCTAGCCAGAGTATAGCCATTCTCAAACTTTCTTCTTGGGTATGAAAAATGCGTATTTTTTTTTTTCCTCTTCAGAGTTCCCAGATACTCAAGAGTACATATGCAAGCAATTGTCTGTCAACTGTTTTTGTCAATAGTTCCATTGATGAAACTGCGTATCTACTATCAGATTAAAAAATTCCCTGTATACTGTGCTTATATACTCATGTATGAGACATTTAGAATATAGCTTCACATGGCAGCTGCCAAAATCTTTGTGCTCTGATTCTATCTGCAAAGTGGAAGGTGAACAGGTAAAATTATAAAAGTGTGAGACGTTTCTCTTCAGTATCCTCAGCTACCTTTTCTGCACCTTTTCTATTCCCTGAAGACATTAAATTCCTAGCAGCCCTGATGTCTTCTACAAAAGGGAGAGTCTGATACCAGTCATTTGTATGTTTGTTTAATTGGCTACTCCTGGACTAAGATGCTGTTAATGACCTCAACTAAGTAGTGGCATATATCCCTGTGAGCTTTCTATCTGCTTAAGTATACAACTGCTGCTGTGCGTTTTGATGCCTGCCTGGATTTCTTCTTCTCACAATGAACCTATCATCACATGCCCAAAGGGACTGAAGTGTGCTAGCCCCCACAGGGTGGTTTATCCAGCAGATGACCTCAGGGGCCACATCTTCCAGGACAGGAAGACTGCTTGAAAGGGGTATTTGGCCCCCGGATCCTGATTGCCACAAATTTCATGAGCATCCTAAATATATAAATGAACACTGATCCCAGGAGTACTGGTGGCATTGAGGAATCAAGTCATAATGGTATAATTATGAGAGGCTAGGGTAGGAATTGGGAAGTAGGAGTGAGCTTAAGGGCAGAATATGGTTATTCACCATCACAGCCTTGATTAATAAAGCTGATGTAATATTTTTTGTTTTTTTTAAATTAAATGTTATTATGTTATGTTAATTCCCATACATTACATCATTAGTTTTTGATGTAGTGTTCCAGGATTCATTGTTTGTGTATAACACCCAGGACTTCATCAAGATAATTTTTGATATACTAGAATTTATACTACATTTTTATAACTCAGATCAAGCTCACTTTGTCAGAAAAAAAATTCCCTACCCCTTTCATCCAAAAGAAATCTCACTTTTTCCTTTTTTTTCTTAAGAGTTTATTTATTTATTAGAGAGAGACACAGCCAGAGAGGGAACACAGTGGGGGAGTGGGAGAGGGAGAAGCAGGCCTCCCGCCGAGCAGGGAGCCCGATGCGGGGCTCCATCCCAGAACCTGGGATCATGACCTGAGCCGAAGGCAGACACTTAACGACTGAGCCACCCAGGCGCCCCAATCTCACTTTTTCCTAAACTTATTTTTTTGTAACATTCATTTACCCTTATATAATGTTACCTTAGACTTTTATTTATCTCTTAATATATATGACCAGTGTCCTCTGCTACCAGTGTTTTAATATTTTCTGCCTGTGGCAGTGTTGTAGTTCACATTGCTGTAATAAAAATTTCATAGACTGGGTGGCTTAAACAACAAAAATTTATTTCTCACAGCTCTGGAGGCTGGAAAGTCCAAGATCAAGGTACCAGCAAATGTGGTGTCTGGTAAGAACCCTCTTCTTGGTTAGAGACGGGCAACTTTTCATTGTGTCCTCACATGATGGAAAGAGGGCAAGAGGGCTCTCCAGGGTTCCTTTTATATAGTCACTAATTCCATCCATGAGGTCCCCACCCTCATGACCTAATTACTTCCCAAAGGCCCCACCTAATACCATTATGGGGTTGGGATTTTTAACATAGGAACTTGGCAGGGAGGAAAAGGACACAAATACCCAGTCCATTGCAGTCAGTGATCCTCAAGGGAGCCCTGGTGTGCTCTCACAGATTACCCAAGTAGTGCTTGTGCACGCCAGAGTCTGAGAATCACCGTCTCTGTCAAAACTGAAAATCCTTTAACCCAGGGTGGTTTATTTTTGTCATTGTTTTGTATGTTTATTTGGTTTTAGTTGGTGGTGAACAAGGTTGCTGAAATTGCTATAGATTTATTTTAGCTCATCCTCAGAATAAATCTGATATAGTCGTTTTCTAGTGACTGGATGAGAGGAAGTGACAGGAATCAGGAGGGCAGGGTTATGAATTATCTTCTGAGAAAATTCAGAAGAGATCTCTCAAACACACCTAAAACACACCTCAGTTTTAGCATATGTACAGGTCGGAAGCCAGTGGTGGGAAATGTGGTTACACACGCAATAAAGTAACCTGAACTGTCAGAGGGAAAAACAAAATGCATTGAAAATGTAAGATCACTGTCAAAAGCACTATCAAAAATAGGTAGATTGAGATTTCAGATCACAGCTCTGTGACCTTGTAAAAAAAAAAAAAAATGCAAAATTTTCCAAGACCAAAAACAAAGAACAGTCATCTTATAGACCTGCCACTCTCTTGCCCACATCAGCTGTGTCTACACCATCTTTTCCTCCCCCCGCCCCGATACTATGACTGCACCCTGCATAATTTGTTCAACTTCTAATAACACAACCCCTTCCTCAAGGTAAAAAATCAAAATCCTGAATCTGTGAATATCCACATTCCTCTGTGAACTACAAATGAGGGAGACATTTCAGAATTTGGTTGGACTGACAAGGGGTAAATTTACTAGCAGTCTTGCCCAAGAGAAAAATTGTCAAGGAAATGAAATTGCGTTAATGAATGAATTGGGTTGGGGTGCCTGGCTGGCTCGCTCAGTAGAGCTTATGACTCTTGACGCCAAGGTCGTGAGTTCAAGCCACACATTGGGTGTGGAGCCTACTTAAAAAAGATGCTTAAAGAAAATGAATGAATTGGGTCACACTCAGATAGTAGTGAACTTAAGTAGTGATTAATATTACTAATAAAGAATTTTTGCATCAGCATCTATTAATTAAGGCCAGGATGATGACTAACCATATCCTGTTCTTTTTTCCTTCCTTTCTGCTCACTACTGTTCTTCAATTACCACACTAGTCTCTCAAAATTAACCAAATATTACTTGATTCCTTAATACAATTCCCCTGCTCCAAGTACCAAGGTATTTATTATTATTTATATTTGTGTTTATATATTTAGGATGCTCCTGAGGGTTTTTGTTTGTTTTTTGTTTTGTTTTTGTTTTTTTCCACAAATGTAGGTCGAAGACCAAGCTAAATATTCCAAGGAGTTTCCCTGCCCTGGAATTCAAATAATAGTGAAAGAAGTTTTAATTTTCTAAAGAATGTAGGCATCTTCCACTTCTTATATAATTATTTATCATTTATTGTAATTCAGGACAGAAAGAGCAGTGGTTGCCCAGTATTTAAAGACCATCATGACATAACAGTGAAGATAACTATTGAGTTCCCTTGAGTTGATGGTTCCCACAGGACAGTTGAGCTGTTCTATGAAAAGTACACCCACAAATTAATTGATAACAACCCCATGTGAGTCATATTAATCACTGAATGGTGTTATGTATCAGTGTGTTTACACAGACAATAATTTTGGTTACTACTTCATTTTATGTATTTTTTCTATTTGATTTTTTTATTACGTGAAATATAACCAAACGTACAGAAAAGTGAACTGAACATAAATGCGTGGCTAAGTGAATCGTCATAAAACAGTTGTGTAAACACTACACACGTGGGTCAAGGCAGTACCCCAGAACCTGCCCTCAGGCCCCTGACCAATCATTTCCTAGCTCCTTATCCCCAAAGGTGACTGCTCATTTCACTTCACTCCCTAGAGTTTAATTTTTCGTATATTTACAATTTATATAAATGAATCACACAGCACGTAGTTTGTTTTTCCTCGTTCATGCAGTTTGGTGTTTGTGAGATTCATACATATTCTTGTATATAACTGTAGTTCATTTTTTAAATTATTGTGTAGCATTTTGATTTCTAAATATGCTAAAATATTTTTATCTAATTTCTTATTGATGGACATTTTGTTTTCTCTATTTTGAGGCTACTGTAAATATGACTGCTCGGAACATTCTTGTCCATTTTACTTTATGCATATTTGCACGCATTTCTATTTGGTATAAGACAGGAGTGAAATGGGGGAATGCTGGGCCATAGAGTATATATTTCTGCAATGTTGGTGGGTGATGTCAATCTATTTCCCACAGTGGCTTTACAAATTTACATTTCCCATAATATCTTGTCTACACTTGGCATTGTCAGTCTTTTCAATGTGAGTCTGGTGGTTGTTTATAGATTTTCTGCATTTCCTTTTCATTATTGTGGTGTGACTCTCCTTTTCTAAAAGAGTTGCCATTTGTATCTTCTGGCACAGTTATAAACACACTTCTTCACTGCTTTGAGGTATGGGAATTTAAAACATTGGAGATATATGTTTTTATATTTCAAAACATAGAGGCAAATGTTCCTTTGGCAACTACTCTTTATTTCGATAAATTGAAGAAACTGTGCAATCCATATCGTGTAAGCATTTGGATATTTTTGCATTCCAAATTTCTAATTGTAATTCATTTGACACTTCTTTTTATAATGAAAAAATATTTTTTGAAAGTTCAAAAGTAAATTTTGTGCCCTGAGAAAAATTTTCCCTTTATTTATTTATTCTTTTTTTTTTTTTTAGCCATCATGTCTTTTTTCTCTTAAATTTCTAATTCTTCATAAGCAGCACTGTGAATAATATCATGAATTCTGGCTACCTCCTGTGTGGTTTTGAGGGGAGGGAGTACCTGGTTGGCTGGCATGATCCATCCAGACTAAGACTGTCAGCTCAGGGCTTCTTCTTTCTTGCTCTCGAAGGGGTTTAAGAGCCCTTCGGACACCAAAAATTACATACCATAAATAGATATTATCTGCAACAGTGCATATCTCTAACTATTCAGATTCGCATTCTTAGTTTGTAAACAGAAACTCTCCAAAATTACCATTTGGTAAATCAATACGTGGAAGCATTTGATCTTCTTTGATGCCCGTTTTTGTTTTTGTTTTGTTTTGTTTTTTGAGATAATTTGTTAAATTGAGTGTTGTATTACACTCCATTGTGATTTGATTAAGTGATCTTTGCAACTAGTTTTGTTTTAAAGAATAGCTGAAATAACCCTTGATAATCATGATCCTTTTGTAAGCATGTGTTTGTTATATTATGTCCTGTTTACTAGAAGAGTAAATGGCATTACTCTTCTTAGCTTATTTCTCCCATAAAATAGAAAATAATTTTTACATTTATTTTTGGTGTACAGACTTATCTAAACTTCTTAATAGTTATACAACCTTTGTCATTATCCAGGAAAACATGGAATTTATGTTGTACAAATTAGAGGATACCGCATTTGGTTTCTTCATTGTTTTTAATATGAAAAATGTGAAGAAAGTAATGTAAAAAATATTACCCATTATCCTGCCAAATGATAATTATAAATACCACCTTATAAATAAGGTGTAATGATTCTTCTCTATGTTCTGTATCTTCTTCGCAAATTCTCCTTCTCCTCTCTCTTACTTTATATCAATTACATAAACACATAGTTATGCATAAATATACACATATAAGTGTATATGTTAAAAAATGGCACCATGATATCCATATGTAATTTATAGGTTAAATTTGGTTAAGTTCTCTAATAATTTCCAAAGTATTACAACAGTTAATATTTGTTACAGATTTAATTTTTGATGTAATGACAAGTAATATTCAAATTGATAGATCATTCTGTAAGGAGAGTCCTTTGAGGACAAAATATGCTGTATTCTTGTACATTTGCCTGAGGAGGACTCTTATTTCAGCAGCCTGGAATCCAAATAGAAACAAAATATCATTTCAGAGAATACAGGATGCAGTGCTCAAATTGAGCAGCCCTGGGCACAGAGGATCATTGCTTCTTTCAAAGCCTCATTCTTTATGAAATATATTGAGTGGCAGTTTTGTTTTTTTTCTCCCTTTACAGTGTTGCAATTTTAGTTTTCTATGAATATGTGCTGGGAGTTGGAGGACATAGAAATGTGTGCTCCCCATTGTAAGGGAAACCATTGTAAACGGCCAGTTACGTTGTCCAAGAAACAAAAAGAAGGGAGCAATAAACAGTCTTGGTCCAAATAATCCACAAGCTGACTTGTGGGCTTGAGCTGTGTAGCTTTAGCCTGTCCCAGCACTAATAGGAGTAAGACGCTCTTCCTCTCGCACTGCATTTCCTCTCTGCTCCTAAGACCCTAGGATGGGGCTTGAAGCATCAAAACTGTATTGTAGTTGTATGTAGCATTGAGTAAATACTTATGGGCTGACCTTGAAATCTAATATAGCATTTTGATTAAATAATAAATATTTATTAAATAATTATTCCGCTTAAAGCTGAGAGCATTAGGCAGTTTTCTGCACATGAGGAGTTTTCATAGTACTTACAGAGATATGGCAATTTTGAAAATAACTATGATAGCTGGTAAGAAAAATATCATGAAAGAGGCTTGATGAGCCATGACTTGGATGGCATGGAAGGTGGATAGCACATTATCCATCATTCACCACCTGGGTCAGAATACCACAAGCTGTTGCAGAAAATCAACCATTTAGTTGCTAGTTTGAGTTAGCTAGTCTGTGGGTAAAAAAAGGAAAAAAATAATCCTCACCAATGACATTGGCTGATTTGTTCGCCCTCAGACTTTTAATAAGGACAGCTTGTTAAAATGCAGGATTTTTTTTTTTTTCTGTAGATCTGGAGTGGAGCCTGAGATTCTGCATTTCTCCAAGCTCCCAGTATTCATGCCAGCAGTCCTGGGACCACACTTTGAATAGCAAGAAACTGGATCTTGCTATTCAAACAACAAAACAACACCTCTCCCCAAATAACAAAGTAACAACAAAAAAACCCTCTTAACTTACTTGATCAAAGTTAAAAGAGGTTGAGTCCTAATCCTGTATAAGTAAATCAATTTGCTGGTTCATTTTACTTGGTTGATATTTTCTTTCAAGGTTTTAATACTTGAAGGCAACTGAGAAAGGCTTAATTTCATGTTTTTGTTAAAGTGGGATATCAAAAGAGAAGGTAAACATTCGTGCCCAGAGCTCTATCTACGACTGGGGGTTAAGGGTTAAATCTGAAGCTATTTTTGGAACATTCAGTAGTAATAATCTAATGACAGACCAGAATGTCTTCTTCAGTTTGAAACAGAAGGCTTCAGTGAGAGTGAAAAATATATTTCTCTATCAAATTTAATAGCATGATGACTAGATACGGAATTTTCATTTATTTCATTTATTTCCTGATACATCAGAGAACATGTTATGCATAGTTTATAAGGATAAGAAAAATGTGTCATTATCATTATAGTTAAATCTGATAAATATTTATAAATAAAACTAAGGGAGAGATTATTTTTCTCTCTCCCACCTTCCATGTTTCTACTTCCATTAGTTGCTTCTGCCTAAAACACAGGGTCATGGACATGGAACTACAGGATATGAGAGCAATTTATTTAATAAATCTCTCCTTTATCCCAGACTGCACGAAATAAAAGATGATTTATCATTGCTCTGGAATAGAACATATCAAAAGGAACTGCAGCCAAAGAGGTTATGGTATGTAGGAGCCGATATTTGGTAAAGCAGTATTATTTCCATGAGGATAAAGTTCTGTGCTTCAAAGTGACTTTCAAAAAACAGCCCATTTTAATATGAAGCTTTCTTCTATGTAACAATAGCAACAATAATTGTAATAACTGCAACATTTCATTGAACACTTACTACCTTGTTGCTACTCTGCTCAGTATGTTACATATGTTACTTAATTCAGGCCTTGTGATACCTCTGAGCTTACATGTCATTTCATTTAAGCCGCACAATAACTCTTAGCTGAATGCTAACATTTTCTCCGTTTTGTAGATGAGGAAACTGAGAGGTTAAATAACTTGTCCTAGCACATAGCTAGCTGATGAGGATTTAAGCTTATTGATCCTTTATCCTGTTCAACCAAGAAATAAAATGCACTCACAGATCTCAGTCCTGAATCTATTCATAACTGTAACCAATACATCTTGAAAGTTAGGAACTTTACATGTGTAGGGGCCAAAGACAGTTCAGAAGTGTACACATAGCCTTCAGAGTCGTAATCTTTTTTCTTTCCCCCACCCCCTTGGAGAAGCTATAGACAAGGTTATATTGTACGGGGCAAACCCATCCAAATCCTAGTGACAGAGGGAGCAAACTTAAAGGGACTTTAGTGTAGAGTAAATGTTAGCTTAAGTGAAAACCCTTGTGAGAACATGAATCTCATGCCAAATTATCATTCAGCAAGCATGAGTATTTACTAAGTTCCCGCTATATGCCTAGTATTGTGCTAAAACTCACAAAATGCTGGATTGCAAAGGCAAGTGGTCTTGTACTTTTCCCTCTATTAGTGCATATATATCATCCAGAACTGACAGCATGACAAGCTTTATTTACTTTAGATGCATCCCTCGGGCCCTTAGCCTTAAAAACAGGTCCATTCCAAGAACCAGACGTGTCATGAGGTCCATTTTACCCATGAGTCTATTTGCAGGAATTTGTTTGGAAGGGGAAAGATTGGGTAGTTTTTAAGTTAGTTTCCCTAAGATCTCAGGACAGCACTGTATTGTGATCTTGGAAGGGACTTTGGAGGAAGGACTAATTTGAGCAAGTGCAATTAATAATTGTTTCCAGAGAGGCAGCTGGCAAGGCTCCAATGGTGGCATCAAAGGGAACAAGAAAATTAGTCTAGACAATGCAGGCTGGGAGCGTGTCTCTTCTCCACATTTCCTGGGTAACAGTTTGACCTAATTTTGTGTATAACTAAAAGAGTGTCCACTATGGGGGTCTGCCAGAGGAACTGGGCCAGAATTTTGTATATGTGAAGATGAATTTGTCATAGTTGGGGATTTACCACATAAAAGATGAAAGATTTTTGTTCCCCTCATAAATTGCATTGGGATTACAGATTCTCAAACAGCTTCTGGACACATTGAAGGGACCTAAGAGATACAAACTCTCATATTACAGATGAAGCGGACCAGGACCCTCACAACTGGTGGCAGAGGCAATGCTGGAAGCTGAAACTCCTGATTTCCCACCAGTTTAGAATTGAAACTGTGTGGCCCAATGAAAAGCTGCATGTGTAGTACCGTTTCAAAGACATCGATGTTTGAGGATTTTCCAATTTGGATTTGTAAGAATATCTTGTTTTACACGTGTTCTAAATTGAGTTCTAAGTAATAACCAAGCTTAGAGTAGCCAAATTATAGTCAGCCTTCTTCTTTATTTTTTTTAAAGATTTTATTTATTTGTTTGTCAGAGAGAGAGAGAGAGAGAGCGCACAAGCAGGGGGAGCGGCAAGCAGAAGGAGAAGCAGGCTCCGCACTGAACAGGGAGCCCGATGTAGGACTCCATCCCAGGACCCTGGGATCATGACCTGAGCTAAAGGCAGATGCTTAACTGACTGAGCCACTCAGGTATCCCTTCAACCTTCTTCTTAAAAAAAAAAAAAAAAAAAAAAAAGGCATCAAATAATAAATATGTAGATGGGAAAGGACCTTAGATCAAATGTCCAATTCTAGGCAATTAAAGTATTGAGAAAATAATTCTTTTCATTCAATGATTTTCTTTAAATCATTTCTTTAAATCAAGGGAGAGATCCCTTGATATTAAGTCCTAAACTTATTGTTAATATTTAGAGCAGCTCTTATGTGTCCAACCCTTCATTAAGTGCTTTACAAATATATCTATGTAATCCTTACCAAAGCCTTAAGAGATTAGCAAACTGTCTCCATTTCACAGGTGAGGATTATGAAGCTGGAAGAAATTAAATAACTTGCCCAAGGCCACACTGGTGGCCGACTTCCTGTCTTCTGTGTTCTTCACCTTGTATACTGCCTCTTACTAAATATGAATGCCAACTTAGATACATTGTGCACAAAACTCCATGAATGACATAATTTCATTTGAGATAGTTTCTGAAGCAAAGTTATATCACTGATTACCTGGAACTTATCATGCCCCCTTTATTTTTATTTTATTTTTTATATTATTATTATTTTTAAATGTTCATGCAGGAGGGGTGCTTAGGTGGCTCAGTCCCAGGGTCCTGGGATTGAGTCCCGCATAGAGCTCCCTGCTTGGCGGGAAGCCTGCTTCTCCTCCCACTCCCCCTGCTTGTGTTCCCTCCCTCGCTGTGTCTCTCTTTGTCAAATAAATAAATAAAATCTTTAAAAAAAAATGTTCATGCAGGATTTCTAGAAACAGGTGTATAAATCCAGAGAAAGAAAAAGGGGAAGCTTTGAGAGTCATTAGTGATTTCAGTGGATCATGGTTTAAGTAAACTTATCATGAAAGCACTTGAGAGTAAACAGGAGTAATGAAAATAGTCATTTGGTGGTCTTTTTACATAGACACGGTTTCAATATGTTGGGCCTGATCACCAATTAGAATGAAAAATGAAATTGTTTAGAAATTGTCTAAACTTGGTTTGAGGCAAGGTCTTGGACTGTTATGAATATTCAGAATGAGCAATTAAATCTATTGCCATTTCATTTGCAACCTTTCTATGTTCTACTCAGATGACCAGGAGTAATGCCAATTAGGGCCTGTTGCTAAATAGACTCTCCCCACTTAGTGACTAATTAAATTGCCTTTCAGGCTTTAGAGATGTTCACAATTAGAGAACTACCCCAGTCAAAAAGTTAATCTTCTTCTTGATCTTTGCCTAATCTGACATATCCTTAAACTTTCAAAACATGTAAGGATGATAAAAGCAGAAACCAAATAAAAGGAAGAAAGTAAATTCACACATTAGACAGTACCTCGACTGTCTTCATGTGCATGTTGTCTAATACATGGTATCAGTATTATGTGTTATTCGAGAAGAGATAGACCTAGTTGTTAAAAAGACACACCATGCACATATAACATATATACACATGTAACAATGAAAAGCCACTGCGGGGGCGCCTGGGTGGCTCAGTTGTTTAAGTGTCTGCCTTTGGCTCAAGTTATGATCTCATGGTCTTGGGACCCAGTTCCACATCTGGCTCCCTGCTCAGTGAGGAGTCTGCTTCTCCCTCTCTCTCTGCTCCTTCCGCCACCCATGCTCTCTCTCTCTCTCAATCAAATAAATAAATAAAATCTTTAAAAAAAAAAAAAGAAAAAGAAAGAAAAGAGACTGCAGTCCTTAATTCCTTCTTCAGTTTTTTTTCTGGGTCTAAGCCGATGTTTCTACATTTTGATTACACCAAAAAAATGTCAGTATTAAAAGTTGGAAACCAAGTCTGTTTCCATTTTAACTGAAATGTAGGAGGAGGGGACACAAAGAGTGCATCAGTTTTGAATTTGAGCTAATATAATCAGTGACTTGATTTGTATTAAAAAAATGTAAATGTTGCTTTGAAATCTGACTTGGTCTTTGAAAGGGAAAAGTACTTACTGAGAAATCTGCATTGACAGAACAAATCCTACTTACAAAGTAGAAACCCATGTTGTTGGCTTGAGTAGATCTCAAGTCAGCTGTGAAATTCATAATCTTTTATCCATAAAATAGCTTCTCCTCTGAATGACAAAATTATTTTTGAGCTGGTGTTTGCCAAGTCTAAAGACAAAAGGCTCAGTGTGCACACCTGAGCACAGCTTTGGGCTGGCTTTTAAAGAGATAGTTGCTCTCTTAGCGGTCACAGGTGCTACTGTTATGAATTAACCAGTGTGAATATTCCTTTAATAAGTTAGACGTCATCTATTTTATTAGTAAAAGTCCAATACCATAATAACTTAAGGAGCAGACAATGAATTCAGTGATGTTTGGCTCTTATTTTATAGCAAGTAATTTTTGTAGGTGTCCCACTTTCAGTACTTTAAAGTCCCAATAGATTAATCTAGTTATTCAGGGATTAATTTAATTATCTTGTAAGACAGAAGACTGGAGGCTTCTTCTTGTTTTAATATCAGTTTGATTTTTAAAGTACCAGTGATTCTTGAATAATCACCAAGTGTTAGGTGGCCAGTACTTTTCTCTTGTCTCATTTTAAAGAACACAACCATGAGACTACAGGTAGGGGCCAATTCATCCAAGAACAATCAAGGTAGGGTCAATCTGACCATGGAAGAAGGAAAGGGTTACTTCTAAAAGCCTATTCTTGCAAAAAGGGACAGGAAATTGGGTAGACAGTTTCTCTTTACAGCTCCCAAGGGCAGGAACATTGGGGATTCCAATCTGGAGGAGACTCTTTGTCATGTGTTTCCTGCAACAAAGCAGTCTGGATTTTGCAAAGCATGCACTTTGGTAATAATATTGAGGAACAAGCCACAAATAGACTTTTTCATAAATTTGTGGCCCATGCTTATTAGCACATCCACTTGTCATTTGATATGAACTAATCTGGTAGCAAAGGAGATTTTGGGGCATTGGTTATTAAATATTAATTTTTAACAATTTAAAATTTAAATCATTATGAATCTATTGACATGAGATTATGACTTAAATCCTGAATTTAACAAATAATTTTTTTCTTATCTCTGGTATGTGTTTATTATATTGTTTACTTTTAAATCTAGGGCGCCTGGGTGGCTCAGTTGGTTAAGCGACTGCGTCGGCTCAGGTCATGATCCTGGAGTCCCGGGATCGAGTCCCACATTGGGCTCCCTGCTCAGCAGTGAGTCTGCTTCTCCCTCGGACCCTCCCCCCTCTCATGCTCTCTCTCTCTCATTCTCTCTCTCTCTCTCAAATAAATAAATAAATAAAAATCTGCTTTTAAATCTAGCTATTGGATCATCACTGGAATTACATGAACAGATTAAAAATAAGATTACAAAATTCAATTGCTGTGTGATTTTTAGGGCCCTGGATATTTAATAAACATGTTTACATTGGGTTTTTAAAGATTTGTTTATCAAGTCTTCTTGGTTAAACCGTACAGGAAAAATATTATTTAAATAGAAGTTGGTAGCTCTGTTACTTATTTCATTTTTTAGAAGGACTCAATCCCTCTTGGTCTCCAAAATCATACTTTAAACAGTCTTGTTTTGTCAAGTGATGATACGGATACAGTTTAATTTTACTGAGTTAAATTCTAAATACAACTGGGTCAACAAGTACTTATATATTAATGGAGGATGAATATGTATTTAGTGTTCATTGAACACTGATAAGTACTTCACATTTCATAAAGGTATTTTAGAACCGATTCTTTAGAATATAACACCTTGATAATAAAGGGAGGAAAATTTGGAGAAAGACAAAAAAAATAGACTTTAATTAATAAGATCTGCTTCTGTAGCTCTGTAAAATTGCTTTCCTGTGGAGTTCAAGTACAAAGGAGGGGCATTTTTGTTTATATCTTACCCAGCTGCAAAGAGGGGAGAAGTGTCTGAACACCAATGCTGAAAATGGCTTTAGCTGGCTCCTAGGGACTGGTGGACTCAGGGATACAGAGTATATACTACATATATCTACAGTTCACTCCTACTACTACCTGTGCTTTCCTTGATGTTTGGAATATTCTCAGCTTCTACTTAATCAAAGCTAGTTCATATCTCCAGAGAGCCTAGAAAATTTTCGACCCTTTCAGCCTTTTTAGCTTATTTAACAGACCACATTGTCCTCGATCCCTATTGTATTTTATCAAAAATTCACTTATGTGTGGAGTTCTAGGTACATTTTGGGTTTGTCTCTCTAGGGTTTGGTTGACAATTTATTTCAGTGTGCCAGGTCAGAAAAAGCATTCTGTCCAGAATAGATAACAGGAGAACACATTTTTCAGTTTCCATAATCATGATAAAAGTAACCAGCCTTCTCAATATGTCATATCATTTCTGCTGCATCTTAATAGATCTATGGCTGCAATCTTGTGTGTCAGGACTTTCAGCTAATTGGGATAAGTTATGTAGGTTTACATGACTGTTACGATCTATAAAGTGGTATTTTCTCTGTAGCTATGTAGACAAACAAACACTTCTTATAATTCTTGAATTTGTTTGCAACGCAAGACTGCTAAGGAGGACAGAAGGGAGGTCGGAAGCTTCCAATTAATATTTATGCTGGATATGCTTAATTAATATATTTCATAAGACAATAAGGGTTGAAATGTAAATAGAATTATTTTTTACCTGAAATACATAAAAAAGAATCTAGAGGTGAGTAGATCTCTGGTTTTTGAGATCAACAATAATAGTCAAGGTAAGGTGTCTTCCAATAAATTTTGGCTTAGTCACAAAAATGCCAATTTTTATGGCATAGGCCACTTACTAAAAGCCTTCATTACTTATACTAAAATATACCTGAGAGGTTTACAAATAATTAAACGAAAGTGTTTAGGGCTGGAGAACTTGTGGAAGTCCATAGATATGATACACAATCATGATTAATGCATGATAATGACTTAAGTTGGATATAAAGAAGAGAAAGCTGAGGAAGAGAAATGTGCCCACTCAGAAATATAATTAATAAAACTTTC
Organism: Eumetopias jubatus; assembly: GCF_037043125.1. Lineage (NCBI taxonomy): Eukaryota > Metazoa > Chordata > Mammalia > Carnivora > Otariidae > Eumetopias > Eumetopias jubatus. Next base: position 70,352,828 of record NW_028274815.1, read on the forward strand.
ATGAATTTCAATTCCTTTGTCAATTCAATACCAGCCAAACTCTCTTGGTATTGAGAAAACTAATACGCATAGTTTTGCCAGAAATTCATCATTCTAAGTAACAGTCTTCCTTCCAAAAATTTTACACTTTAATGTATGTATGCAATTCATGGATGGCTTTGTGAAAATTCAAGTGTGGAGTGAACATAAAGACTGCTGATGAACGTTGCAGATGGCTCTGAGCGAACAGCATGCTCTGGGGTGATATTGCTCAGAGGGAAAAATGTGGACTGATTATTACTCTTGCCCTTACTCCAGTGAGATCTGAAGAAGAACAGTTTATAGTAAGGTACTTCCAGATTTTTTGACCTACAGGAGCTCCAGACAAGCTGAGTCCAGAAGCTTTCCTTTGGATTCTAGATCAGTAAAACTTCTAACTATTAAGAAATGGATATGTATTGTATGTATGTATGGATGGATAGATCTGATCTGGCAGACTGTAGCAAATAAGCAAATACAGATTTATTTCTCAGATTGGCAACAAATATTCTGAACTGTTATTTCTTCCTGCTCCCTTTAAAATGCAATTAAAAATGCAAAGTAGGGATACTTCTAAACATCTTAAGGACTGTAAACCTCAATAAAAGAGTGTTCTCCTTCAAGCTGGCATAAAGGGAGAGATATTTAGCCATTTGCTGGTGCTCATGTGTAGAAACAAAGTATTCCTTTAATTTGGGAGAATGTTTATTAAAACATACCACATTTATATAAAGCTTGAAGTTGATATTAGTCCAGCTTCTGGGTTTACAAATCAAAACCGCAGTGCATTTTCCAAATTGGAAAATGAAGGATAGAATTCACCTTAATAGAATGGGTCTTAGTAATTGCCAACCAAGACATTCTTGACTTCTGGCATGGTGGATTTTATTATCTATAACTGTCAATAAAGATGAGTAACAAAATTGTGCCTTGAATCTACAAATAATCATTTGTTCCCCTTATGTATTAATTGGTTAAATTGTTCTTTGTTTCAAGAATACAGAAAGCTCTATGGCTCTTAGTTCATTTCCGAAACTTTAATTAAAGTTATCAAAAGCAAAGTGGCTATTCATTATTGAAACCTTGAAAACCTGAATCTCTGCAAAAAGAATCTTTATGGATTCATTCCTTGATACGTGGGAATAGAAGGGGGAAAAAAATCTCAAAGAGATGGGCTCTGTTCTCTGTCACATAAATTCCAGATAGCATTTTGGAGGGAAAAGGAAAAAAAAAAAAACTCATTATAGTTGTTAGTATTCCCTTTTCTCTATTCCACTGAAAACATAGATTTCTGAGACTTGTCATATTCAAAAGTCCTATTGTATTAATGGAAAAAAAACACAAAAGAGATCTTTGGTAAGATCTTGTACTTGAAGGAGTTTGGATTTTGAATTCCTTAGGGGATGGATGTCTCATTCATGTTTATAAGTCTTCCACTACCACCAGTCACTTTGTCCCTGGCACTTGATAGGCACGGTGTTAACAGAATTCAAAACAAACAGGTGGTGTACATAGCTCCTCTTGATTCTTTAAGCTATGCATTTGTGTCCTTTTTCAATTCTCTAGTTCTCCTGTACTGCTGGATCAGGTCTTTACTTAGCAATAGCTGATATGCCAGGGTAATTCCACAGTTGCTACAGACTGTATACGTAAAAGGCTACAGGGTGCAGACTGTCCTATAGGACACGGCTGCACATAGAATAATCGTTTTCCTCTTGTAGAGGAAGAAAATCAGCAATTGCCTTAACCAAGCCACCCACGTAGAGATTTCTAAATACAGTTAAACAGTGTTAAGCAAACGGATTACCTCTTAATTAATTAAACAAATATTTAATATTTGGTAAATGTATAGCATTATGCTAAACCATGGGACCAAGCGTATGCACTCTAAAGCCAAACTGCCTGGATTCAGACCCTGGATCTACCACTTACTTAACCTTTCTGTGCTTGAATTCTACATCTGTAACTACCTTTAATAATAGGTTGCCTTTTTCAGATTATTGTATTATTTAATGCGTTAGTATATTAAAAGCACCCAGAAAACTGTCACATGGTAAGTGCTACAGTAAGCTTACTATTATTGTATAGGTTCTGTTGCAGGTGAAAGATTAAACAGAATAAAAGTTTATTTGCCTCTCATTTAAGAGTTTGAGGGGCACCTGGGTGGCTCAGTCATTAAGCGTCTGCCATCGGCTCAGGTCATGGTCCCAGGATCGTGGGATCTAGCCTTGCATTGGGCTCCCTGCTCCGCGGGAAGCCTGCTTCTCCCTCTCTTGCTGTGTCTCTCTCTGTCAAATAAATAAATAAAATCTTAAAAAAAGAAAGAAAGAAAAGAAAGAAAGAAAAAACATTACCCTCTTGTCTCAATTTTCTTAAAAAAAGACTTTGAGTCATAAAATCTGAACTCTGAGCAATAAAATCTGAATGAGGTGGCTTTTCTCTGCAGAATTTTCAGAATTTTGTCTTTCAATTCTAATAACCCTAACAGGTTATCTTCATCTGCTTGGTCCAAGGCAGATATTCTCATTGGAAGGGTAGGAGAAGCCCAGTCCCCTTTTAAGGGCATGACTTGGAAGTGCCATCAGTTTTGCTCATTTCTTATTGGTCGGAACTTGGCCACATAGTCACTTAGCTTCAGGACTGACTGGAAAATTCTATATATTGCATGGCCATGTGCCCAGCTCAAAGTTTTGTTACTTGTGCAATGGAAACAAAGGTGAAAGGCAATTTTCAGTCTCTGCTCACTCCATGTGAGGTTATCTGTGGCTTTCCTACCCAGAGCAGGTGGATTGTGGTGCTGATTTTCTGTATTACACTCAAATACATGGGAGAAATGGACCTTTGCATTTTTCAGACATATGAACATAAATACAACTCAAATCATTACTTGTAACTAAGTTACTTCTGACATCACTAGGATCAGAGCGGTCTTAACCCATTTCTTTAACCCAACTTTCAGGCTTAAATGATGTTTTTAAACTTCAAAACCCACAGTTCCTTTGTTAATATTATTAACTTTCCTGATTTCTCTTTAGCTTACAAATATCCATTAAAGCTATTCACTCTTTCAGAGAATGACTACTCTGATTTTCTTCCTTCCCTTCCTTCCCTTTCTTTCTCCCTTCCTTCCTTCCTTCCTTCCTTGCTCCCTCCCTCCCTCCCTCCCTCCCTTTCTCCCTCTCTCTCTCTCTTTCTCTCTCTTTCTTTCTTTCTGGCTCTATCCCAACTCCTTTCTAAAAATGTTGTTTCTTGCCTTCTTCCTCACTATCTCATTTCATATTCTAGGTTAGGTAATACATAAACTTCCCAAATGGCCGCTTGGAAGGCTCTATTCTAGGAATCATTATGGTGATGAGAGTTTGATCCTTGGTCTTCTTTAATTACCTTCATATTTCTTTGAAATCCATTACTTGACTTTTTCTTCCCTAAGCACTAATTTCAGAAGCCTTAGATTCGTTCATAAAGGCTTAATGGATTATAGATTGTTTATTAGCCTAAGGAAATAGGTTTTATTCAAAACATAGCCATTTCAAAAGGACTGGAGCAAAGCAGATCAGTAAGTTAGACTATTTTTTTGTTGCTTTATATGGGCTGTACAGGTTAACCACATTTCTCTCTCATCTTTTTGAAAATAGGGAACAAGTTGAAATAATAAACTCACTTTTTTCAAAATGAGAGCTAGTTATTCATACTATGTACTGAATATGATTTACTTTTTGAAATTAGAATAATGAGCTACTAAGTGGAAACTAAGTAGTGGAAGAAACACATTCAGACTTACTAAGCTTTTATCCAAGAGGAAAAAATATACCAATTCCTCAGGAAAAATGAAGATTTTTCAAATAATAAATTTAGAAGTCAGTGTTTTTGTTTGTTTGTTTTTAACATTGGGCAATGACCAGGATATTAAACCATCTTTAGTATTATTTCATTCAGTAAATGAGAACCTTACAAATCTTTTGGTGAGGACTGGATTCAGATACGGAATAAACGTACTCTAAATGCATCATCAATAGAGCCAATATATAGCAGACAACAGATTTCTAGCTGATGTAGAAATTCAACCCTCCTGTATATTACAGCCTTCCTACTTTGGAAACGTATTGGAAAGGAAGAGAGAATACAATTGTATAAAGCCAGAAGTGTGAAATCTTCCGTGTGTGTGTGTGTGTGTGTGTGTGTGTGTGTGTGTGTGTGTGTATCCATAAATAAGCCATTTCCTGAAAGGGTCTACATGATTATATAGCCCCGTTACCCAAAGTGCTAGCTCAGAGTCAGATCAATTTTGAACATAATGAAAGGATGGCATTTTCTGCTGCAGTATGCCAATATCTTTTGAAAATTTCATATCTACAGAAGACAGAATCATTACATGTGAAAAGTGGACAGGTTACCCATAGAGAGCATGTATTATCTGAAATAAATGTTCATTTCAAAAGGAAAGTTTGAGTGACTTGGTTTAGGAGCAGAGACACCCCTTAATCATAAAAATCAGTTTTTAGAATCTTGCAGGAGGTAGGAAATATATCCACAGACAACTATGCTACATTCATTTCCCAAATATTATGTGTAGAATAAGGGATTGTAAATAGATTATGTAACAAATTACTGAAGTGGTATACTCAGCAGAAATTTTAGAAGCTAGGTCTGAGAAACTATTCAATAGAAAGGTACTTGTTTATTGAAAGGAGAATTTCTCTCTTGGGGAGAAAAGAAGCGGCAGGTGAAATATTTTTCTCAGGTTCTGTGGATATTTTAAGTTGGTGATTTAGCAAGTTGGTCTATAAAGAACTTCATAAATTTGGAGAGGTACTGCAAAGGCTAACAGGAATCTTGATTACTAGCCTGAGTTTCCATATAATTTTTAGGTTGTCTCACTGAAGATGTCCCTGGGATTTCCCAACAAATGTTGAAGAAAAATGTAACATATCAACTGAGGCACATTTTCCTGGAGGATAGTGTTGCTTAGAATAAGAAAGTCAAGAAGAGAGTAGAAATAAGTGTCTAAATATTTAACTATTTCTATTCCATTTGTGTTTTTTTTTTTTTTATTATTTCCTCATTGAAAAACCTGTGCCTTGAAAGAAACAACATTATTTTTCTGTGGTAAAGGCATTGGGACCTTGAAGAAAGACATCAAAGAGACTTGTCATAATCTTTGTTTTAGTTCTTTGCCATGTCAGCACTATGGCAACTTCATCACTGAATCAGTTGTCATTTCAAGATCACCTTTTTCTATTAATTCTAACACTGGTATAAAATTAGGTTCATTGGGCAAGGCTAAAGAATTGAGATGTGCTAATTAAGAAAGGGGGAGAGCAAGGAGAAAACTACCTCTGAGCCACACTGGAGTATTTACTTCTCTGAGCAAGTCAATGCCTGGTTTTTGTTTCCTCGGATCCTTTGCCCACGTTGCCCATTTTGCCATTAGATATGATCAAACTCCTCATCATCCTTCGAGACCCATTTTAAATTGTTATATTTTGGAGAGGTCTTCCTCAACACTGCAGGGAAAAATTACCCTTCTCTTCTGTACCTAGGTCAATAGTTGATATCACAATTATAATCATTTCACTTTGCAGTTTTAATTATTCTATTACAGTATATCTAGCTGTCCCAGGAACTAGTCAGATCTCAATCAAATTACCACCAGGTTTCTATTGGTTCTTGACACGTGAATCTCCTATTGTGAGGTGTCCTGGTAGAATGGAAAGAGAAGGTAAACTTTGAAAAAACCTACATTTGAACTTGGAGTCACATTTATTTTGTGCAAATTGTGTATAATTTTGCTGAGCTTTAGTTCTCTTGCCTGTCAAATGGAGACAATGAAATATATTTTACTAGGTAGCTCTGTGAATTAAGAGAAGAAATTATATGTAATCCCATAAACATTGGTTCTTAGGTGTACTCATCACCAAACTGGTTCCTCAGGTCTCTTCCATGGTCCTTCATCATCAAAGACCTCAAGCACAACTCCTGTGATAGCTGCATGAAGTCAGTCATTTCTGAAGCACTTTCTTCCCTCACATACTCTCCCATGCTTCCCTTGTGTAACAAAGTTAGATGGATGAGTGACAAAGGCTTGGAATCCTTTATGAGTTTGGTAGTTCTATAATTAAATGTAATCAATCTATAATTTATCTAAAATGATTGTATATCAACTAGGCATGAAACCTAAGCATCCCATTCATCTTCATATAGTCACAGTGAGTATTACTGACATGGTCTGCCTAGAAATGCTGCCCACTGAGGAAAATCATCTAGCACAGCATCTGGAGTAATAGATTTTATAAAGCAGTGATTCTGTGTTTTGCATATGCTGGCCATTAAGACTGATTTAAAGGTGTTGCTCTATTCAAATAAGTTTAGGGTGAATTCCAGGGAAATCACTCTGATATAAACTAGTGAAGCTTTTTACAAGTAAGTGGGGGGGGGGTTGTCTTCTCTCCCAGTTGTCTTTCAGTGCAATAAAATTTTAAGATTTGCTCAGTTATTTGTGAAGTGGTCTGCATTGTGGTTTTGTGTGAGAAATTCCCTTATGGCTACTGACTTGCTCACTCCTTACAGAGTAATCTTCATCCTCATTGAAATTTCCAGTTATTTCTGTCAGATTGCCTTTTGAAGTAAGTCAGTCTGTAAATCTCCCAAAAGACTGTCTGGAATTTGGTAAATTAAGCAATGACAGAATAAAACAAAATTCAGAACCTACATTTGTGAAAGGCGTTTTGTAGGACAAGATTGAATTCAACAGTATTGGAGTACAAGTTCAAATTTATTGTTTATATTCTTTCTATTCAATGTAATTGCATTAGTGAACAGATTTTTTTCCCACATGGGAATATTGAACAACTATGTACTATTTCTCATTACTTTGTGATTTTCCATTAATATTAGGTACAGGAAATATAGAAAATATGACAATATTAACTAATGACCTTCCATTGTAAACATTTGCCCTGAGTCTCTTTCGTAGGAGTGGGGATGGAACTTACTGGCTTCTACAAGCTCTCTTGCTCCTTAAAATCAAAGCACAAATTTAGGAGATGGTCATCTGTGTTAATGGTGTGTTTTGTAATGTTGATCCAAAGTTTAGCAGGAATTATGAGATTCAGACCTAATATTAGTTGACACCACATGCTATTGTACCTAGTGAAGGGTAGGGAGACAGACAATCAGGGCATGAGAAACAGAAACAAAGAATGTGGATACCCTTTTCAGTCATACAAAGTACTTCTAATAGTTAATATATTTTGTCAAACCTAAATTCTTACAAGTCCATAGCCAGGGCTGGACCAAGCAGTAATTCCAAAGAAACCATTCTTCTTCCCTCTTTTTTTGGAGTTTTGCTATCCTCTCCTTTGTCCATTCCTAGGGATAAAGTTTTACTTGGGAAGACATGAGGTTTAAATCTTCCCAGAAGAACTTGTGTATTAAAGGGACTCTCTGAAAATGGAATGGATTTACTACACCAGGATCTTCTTTTCACTGATCAGTACTGATGCTCTTTTGGTAAGAAGATCTTGATGTATGTTACTTATCAAGCCAGAGATCAGCCTGCCCCAACAAAGCAGGAAATGCCTCATTCATTTGATTTAGCTCAAGCACTATTCTTTCCTGCCACCCCCTCACCACCACCCCTCAACCCCCACAGGATCAGATATCCCACACTTCCTGGATGCTTTCTTTCTTTCTTTTCTTTTCTTTCTTTTTTCTTTTCTTTCTTTCTTTCTTTCTTTTTTTTTTTTTTTTTTTAAGGCAACAAATAAAGCCAGACTGGAGACAGCATCTTCTGTTGCACATCAGGCCACCCCACCCTGCAGTCCCGCCAAGCGTGAGGCGGTGCCACTCACATCTCCCTGGGGAGCAACACTGAGAATGGGCAGACACCAAGGATAGGAAGGAAAAAAAAATCAGGAGAAGTAATACTTTGCTTGACATACTTTGTTTGACATCAGGTCTGGGTAGAACGGTTTCTGGCAGGGCTGATGTCCCAGGTTCTGCTCAGCCACGTGATGAGACCCACACTGGCTCTGGTGGTCCAGGGGAACCAGCCAGATGAGATCAGCCAGAACACACTGATTTCAAGGTTTGTATTCCTTTTGCCCTTGGCCCTTTCTCAATGGGCTTCCCGATATCCTTCCCCTGGAGCTTGAGGCTTATAGCTCTCTCAATTTTGCCCAGAACCTGGTTATTAGGAATGGCTCGTCCACTCTTGTTGTCCCCAGTGCCCTGCGGCTTTTCATTGATTCTCAGCAGCAAGTCCTTCTGAGTCAGCCCCTTGTTCTACTGGCCCTGCTGGATCACCTTGCCCACCTCCAGGGTATCTGGTCATGGTGCAGCTTCTCAGTTGCCTCGTCCAGCTTGGCCGTGTTCTTGGTGATCGAATGCTGTTTGTTCTGGCCCATGGCCCATTTCTTGGAGGTCTCCACATCTCTCTCAGCCACTAAGATGGCCTGCTTTGACTTGGGCTGGGCAGCTGTGGGCCCTTCTTGCAAAACACCCTCACCGTGTCCCAGTCGCTCTTGGCCACGGCGGGTGAGCAGGTCCTGCATGGTTCATCTGGTGGCTCCATGGCCGTTGCTCGAGACTCTCCTGGATACGTTCTTGTTTGATATATTCAGGCATCTTTCTCCTTCACGGTGAGCTTCATCGGATGAGGACAATACCTTATCCAACTTGTCCTCAGTTCTCAGCATATGGTGAATCCTTATTTCATGAACACATGAATGAATAAGTTAATATTTGCTATCTAAGTTTATTTTTTATAACAGAATACAAAGCATTATAGGAGAAATCTATAAAACGTTTCTGTTGTTACTCTTTCCAGATACTGTAAATACACTTGCTGTTGTTATTGTTTAAGTAAGCATAGTGGAAATGTTGTGCATTTCAAGGAAAAAGAGGATTAGACATAATGTACATTTGCTGCACAGATAATTGACTGCTAACTTAGACTGTCTTGTCATTCTCTGAAGTATTGTAGATTAATTACTTTGCTCTCACTGTACTTCATAAAACGACATATTTGCTGGAAGTGGCTATAAAGTCATGAAACCCATTTGAAAAATCTTATCAGAGGGTCCCAATGAATGTTATTCTTTTAGGAAGTCGCCTAGGATTATACACATTTAATACAAAGATGCTGATGCTACTCAGCGAGGTTTTAGAATTCTCTGCTTCTGATGTCAGAGCTATGTTGTTGAATGCTTAGTAAATCAGTTGCATTTTTGTGGACACATTTTTCTTTTTCCTTATAAGGAGGAGACCCACTTAGGTTACTGTGAGAAATGGGAATGCAAAAAATGTATATAGGAAACCTTCCCAGTAGCCACTCAGCCAGGCATTATAAAGAACTAGAACATGGTCATGATGCCTGAAGTATCATAGCAAATTAAATGAACTGGTCATTTTACCATCTCCTTCTACCTCAGGGCACTTTTTGGGTGGCTCATCTCCCTGTTCCTCTGATTTCTGAGGGTGTACTTCTCCTTCTTATGACCTCACTTGTTTCTACTGACTTCTCATTTCTTCTATAGCCTTTCCTCTACTTCTCCTTTCCTTATACCACTGTATTGTGTTTCCTTCAGAGATGTTCTCTTTGGATTCAATATATAGAATTCCAGCAGATGGAGTTCCTCTGCCATATTGCTTCATAGATCCTTGCCTCCCTTGTTTCTTCCCTATGGAGGGTTACCTTGGCCTAAAGTGTGGTGTATTTGTGCCATCTCTCCTAGACAGGACAGGCATATTAGCACGAGGAACCCCTATGTCCACTTCCTGCAGAGAAGTTTATGAATATGGAAGGCACTTTGTACACTTAAGAGACAGACAATTGCTATATGTGTTGTCTTCAGCTGGTTTTTATTCCTGTAAGCGGCAATAGCCTTGCTTTATATTGAGCCAGCTCAATTCACTCCACAAATATTTATTGAGGTGTCCCCTTCTATTCCAGGCAATGTGCTTCTCTCTTTTATTCACTGACTATAGTTCTAAATGACTTAAAAAGTATGAATCGAATCCAAGTTTAACGGACGAAAATTTGGCATCATTGAGATTATGTAAGAGGCAATCAAAGGAGAGGTTCTGCAGGCAGTGTCAGGCATGCTCTAAATACGTTTGGGCATTGGTAGCTTCTTCGCGACAAATTTCAAAGTGTCTGCTTTGAAGAGAACAATATTCATTTTGATCTGTAGGTTCTGCTATGTTTCATGGGGAAAAAAATCTGTCATATTACTTTTTTTTTTTTTAAAGGTCTTATTTATTTGAGAGGGAGTGCTTGCGCACATGAGCAGGGGGAGAGGCAGAGGGAGAAGCAGGTTCCCCGCAGAGCAGGGAGCCCGATACTGGACTCTGATCCCAGGACCCCGGGATCATGACCCGAGCTGAAGGCAGACGCTTAATGACTTAGCCACCCAGGCGCCCCTGTCATATTATTTTTTAGCTACACATTACCTACGTCAGTCTTGAACTTTCTAAAGGCATAATTTTTGTGGCCTTGATCCTTGGGAAGCCCACCCAAAACTCTTGAATGCTTTTCTGAAATGGGGGCATTAGGCCTGCCTGTGAGGCAGTGATCAGTTCTGACCAAGGGCTGCAGAGACTGACATGGAAGCTGTCTTTAAATTTTTATTAATATATTTCAGAACTTGTCAAAGGTTGAAAATGATTGATGATGCTTTAAATTAAGGGTCAGCAATTTTTTTTCTTTAAAGGGGCCAGATAGTAAATGTTTTAGGCTTACAGGCCATAGCTCTCTGTCACAACTACTCTACTCTGTCATCGGATCCTTGTATGCAAAAGCCACCTTAGACAGTATTTAAATGAGCAGGCATGGCTGTTTTCTAATATAACTTTATTTACGGACATTGAAATGTTAGTATTACATAGCTTCCATATCTCACAAAATATTTTTCTTTCTTTTCAACGATTTAAAAGGGTGAAAATCCTTCTTCACTCAGCAGCACTGCAAAAAGAGGGGATGGTTTATCCCATGACCTTGGTTTGCTGACCTTTGACATAAATGAGGACACTAGCATTGGGGAATTTCCCACATGGAAGGTTGGTAACCTGCAGGGTGGCTGCAGAATTGAGGCAGCTTCCAGAAGCCATGCTGTGGGTGAGTTATCTGCAGCTCTGGTGTAAAGCATTTCAAAAGTCCCATTAAGGTTTAATAAGCTGGTGATGGAGCAGCAATGCTGCGCATTAGAACCTTCTATGGGTGCCGTGAAAATGCTTACTCAAGGCTCTGCAGGCCCTGTAAATACCAAGTCTTTTGGAGGCCCCTTTGTTTAGATTTGAAACGGGGTGCTAGAATTTATTTCTCCTGTAACTTAAGTTCCTGGACACACCAAATACACTTGCTCTTTTCCAAATAAAAGTCAGTTTGGATTTATTTAGAGACTTTGCCCTCGTGGAAGAAATATCAGAACAATATGTCTGAGAGAGCAGGATACTCATCTTTGAAAATCAGGCAGGCCTCCGGCATGGTTAAATTACTCCATGCTGGTACTGGGGACATTCCTGCGTGACTCATAGGACGATGGCCTTTCCGGGGGTTCCTGACTTCCAGGGATAAATGTCTCTCTAGAGGTAGGTTTATGGGTCACAAAGGCAACATTGAACATCTGGCCAACTTGTTTTCTCTCCTTGGCAAAGTATGGCCTGTTTAATTACTTCTCCAAGTCTGGCCAAATGCCCTTTGATGCCTCACATAAAATGGGTGCCTAAGCAAGCAGTTTGGAGGATAGTTTAAGCTAAAATCCTTCCTTATTTTAAAATAATTCCTCATATTTCATTTTGGTACTTGAAGGGAGAGGAATGCTTTAATGGATACATGTGTCTGGGCAACTAAAGCGAAATAAAACAGGATTATTTGCTGAAACTACTTAGTTCCTGTGAGGAGGAAAGCACAGGAGCCTGTGTTTCCTAACATCAGATTTTTTACGCCTTAATTCAGAGCCTTATTTTTTTTTCCCTTTCAACTTTGGCGGTTCAGCTCCAGGAGCAAAATGAAAAATTCCTTTCCCGCCTACAGTAAGTGTACACTGGCATGATTACACTGGAGGGTTTCTCTCTGCTATCTTTCTAGAAATAGAACTATTCTGATGTCACGTGGCAACATTACAGCCACATTCAACTGGTAATAGTACCTCAGCTGCAGGCAAATGGGCCCTGAGATAAAATGCAGCCCTGGAAAGTGTTCCTGCAACCAGCCTCATTTGGAGAAAGTGCTCATTAGTTAGTCAGACTGTCAACTGCGTAAGGCTAAGCCCTTCTAAACCACTGCATGTGTTTCTTGGCCCCACTCTTGGTCCAGAGGAGATCTGATTTTGCTAGTGTTATTTCTTTAAAAACTAAATCTGTTTCTCTGTTGCTCCAAACTAGCCCTCCTGACTCCAAAGCAATAGATTATCAGGCACCCAAATTCTGCCTCCTTCCTTCTCTGCTTTGCGGTGCGCATGTGAAACCCGTGTCTTTAACTCCTTCACTGAGATCCCCTTGCCCTGCTGGCTTGACAGCCCAGGAAACTAGCATTATTTGATTATCTTCCTGCAGACACTTTTCTCCATTATTAATCAGAAGGAATGTTCAGATAGGAGAATTTTCATGATTACAGTCAAGCCTGATATTATGGTGATCGGTTATATCAAGGAACCACCATACTTTTTAAAGAGGATATTTGGCAAATGTGACCCTTAGAAATCTTTATTTTCTTTCTCTCTTGTTAACTACCGAAGAACTCATGCGAAGCAGACCCAATTGAATAAATTGTTTGTATTTGGCAGTTTGTGAAAAATGTCTTCTTCAATTTTGGATAAAGTACTGGGTAGATGAAATAATTAAGTGCCATCTGAAGTTTTTTGGGAGTAGGAAAGAAGTGCTGCTTATTTGTCATCAATTATCTGGCATCAACGAGTTTCTCTTGTTGATTTTTCTTTTCTTGGGTCTAAACGTGAACTTGGAGAGTTTGTGCTTTTCCATGCATGTGTGCATTAGGGACAATATCTGGTACTATTTCTTCAGAACAAATCCAAAAACTGTTTTCTCACTATTGTTCTTAATTACCTTCCTTTATTGTCTTCTAAAAGCATCTCCCTATTTCATTTAAAAATTAATTTCTAATTGTTTCTCAGTATATAAGTACTAACAATAACTGGGTTGGCTCAGGATACATTACCATTTGTGGTTTAGAATTCTGAATATTGCCTTTTTTCTTGTAAAAAATTAATGAATTTGCCAAAGGTTAGCTGATTATGGAATGCACAGATATTATATTTCCTTCCTACGCACTGAATTCAAGTGTCTTGATTCTATTTGAAATCAATAACAGTGAGATGCTGTATGTTTTATAGATAAGTAATTTATATACATGGCTATTTATAAGTTATATAAATGTGTTTGTAATGCATATATTTGCAATATGCATTTCGGTTTAAGACCTTAATTAACTAACCCTGCCCTGAAAATTCATAGCTAATATTAAATTGCATTTAGAATTACAGTGAAATGACACTTACTTTATGTAGCAGGAAAGAAGCCAAATAATACAGAGTTTTGGCAAATACATCAAAACAGTTCCTGGTTTCTAATAAGATGACTCTTCTGTCAGTCTTGATTTATATCACACACTAATATAAAAGGACAGTAGTGAATAAGGGAAGATTTCTGTGGAGAATAATACTGGGGCGGGGGGAGAGCTACACATTACGACCACAAATTGCATATTTGTCGTAGGGGAGAACTCCCCATCGTAGGGGAAATGAAACTGCTCAGCTTCAGACATCTTGTTTGCGTTGTGAGAAAGACATCTGACAATTATCTCTCTTTTTTTTTCCCCTGTTATCTCTTTAATAAATAATAATGTGCAAAACTTCAACTTATTTGATGATCAGTCCCTGGCTTTTTAACCTCAACTTTAGAGCTCTGTTGAGTTATACATTCATTATTCCTTCATACCTTCTTAGCAACTGGCTCTGTTTAAATGTACTCAATCTTCTTCAGCTCAACATCTCCAAAACCAAACTAACTTTCTGTTCAGTTCCGTGTCACCTTCTACATCCCCTTTCTCCATGTATTGACAGTCACCACTACTAGGTCAGCAAAGTCAGAAATCCAGGCTTTGTCCTAGATTTCTTCACCTTTCTTACTTGTCTCAAAGCTACTCCATCACTGAATCTTGTCTGTGGTCTTTCCTTAAAATTTCTCCACCGGATTCTCTCTTCACTCTAACCTTACTGTTTTAGTTTAGGAATCTGTTTCTTCTCACTGGGATTGGTAGAGTCACCCCCCAAAAGCTATTCTTTCTCCAGTTTTATGCCACTCTGAATCATCCTTATGTCTTTATTGTGGAGTTTCTCACCTCATCAGTACTGATATATGGGGCTAGGCAATTCTGATTTGGACATTGTACGATGTTCAGCAGCATCCCTAACCTCTATCCTCTAGATGCAAGTAGCACTTCTCCCCCAGCTGTGACAACCAAAACTGTTTTCAGAGATTGTCAAATGTTCCCTGGGAGTAGAATTGCCCCCCACTTGGCAACCACTGCTTTAGTCCCATTATTAAATACAACTCCTAGCAAATAAGTATTCAGGAAGTGTTTGATGAAAAGTTTATTCATATGATGCAACCTAATTACGTACTGTTTGAACACCCAAGAGAAAGATTTCTTTGAGTTTTTGTTTGGATTGGACATTTAGTAAATCTCCAAACACATATTTAAACTGTGTACCAATAATACATACTTTTATTTATTTTATTTGTTGTTTCTGCACTCCGCCCTCTACCAGTTCAGGGTCCTTACCCCAACAGGAGAGCTCCTTAGTGCCCATTCATTTTACAAGATCATTTATAGATCAATGTATCAGGAAGTGATAGTCTAGAAATACTGGTGGGTCGTCAAAGGAAAAACTTTAATACATACGAAATAATATTTTAATATCGCTTCTTAAATGAATAAAGCAAGCTGTAACTTATGGGAAATTGAATCTTATCAGCAACTAGCACTTATTTTCATTTGTTTAAAATGTAGTTTTATCGACCATGGGGTAGACTATGAGAATGATAACATTTGGAAACTGAGACCAGACCATTTCATTATAATCCATCTGTGCCCCAGTGAAGACTGCACCCTACAGTCAGATAGTAGAAAGCAAACTTATCTTGAGACATGCTATAGTTAGTCATCTTCCCTCTGTTTTGCAGCTCCTATCTTAGGGAAAGAACGCCTAATAATATTCAGATGATGTGAGCTCTGAGCAGTGTCAAGAAGAAAACATTCCTTCAAATACTGGTTAACATCTAAAATAAAAATTATGTAAACACCCTTTTGGAAGACAACAATAACAAATCTTTATCCGTTGATAGTTCGTTCACTTCCCTCATAATATTTTCCATGCTTACTGATACTGAAGATATATTAAAAACCATAGTGAAACTTTAAATATACATTCATTATCATGTTGGGGGAAGAATGTAGAAAGGAAAGACAGTATTTGATTAATATTCAATTCAGGAAAGTATAGGAATGATATTAAATGTGGGATGTAAGTGCACAGAACATGTAGGTACTGAATAATCCAGTCGGCTGGATTATTTTTATTTGTGTACTTGTTCTTTAAAAAAAGTAGTGAGGCTCTAGCTCAATGAAATGAAAAGGCAAAGTAGTTTATAAGCCTATTCCTATGGGTGATCATGATTTTTAGAAGGTTATAAATTGAAAAGTAACTTCACTAAAACATAGGGAGTTCTATTCATCAATCCTTAGCACTTAAATGCCAACATCAACATAAGTTAATGTACAATGATGATGATGATGATGATGTTAAGAAGAGATAGAAGCAGAAGCAGCAATGAGATTAGTACAAAATGCCACACTATTTCTTAGGGGCTAAAAATAATTTCCCAATTATCAAGAGAACACTGAATTTCAAACTCTAATTTTATCTTAATACTTCTGAGATAATGTGAATTCATATATATTTATAGGAACTCTTTGAAGTATCTTTTCAATTATACAGCAATCACTTTTCCTCAGGATTTTGTAATGTATTCACAGAGATAACAATAGGATGTAAGAAATTTTTCTAGTTTTTTTGTTTTGTTTTGTTTTCCTTGGTTTGGTTGTTTGGCTGGTACTTGTGGTTTATCAGTTCATCTTCTACCCCTTTGAATAACATTTATGGCAAATTTATACATTAGGGTATTCTATATTGTCTGGTTGATTCCTTCCATTACTAGATCACTGGTTAGTTGTTTTCCATATATTTTCTACTGGAGATAGACCTTTGCTCCAGGCAGCTTTTGGTTAAAATTTTCTATGTCACTTTTCATAACAGTTGCAAGTTCAGAGTTTTTCATTTTATCATGTGTTGCTGTTTTTTCAAGCTGTTTCAGTTGCTTTTGTTTACTGAAAGATGAGCTATATGGGTATTTTTGAAATTCTTTTTATATGGGTCTTCCTGTAAGTGAAGGACTTAAAAATATATAATGCCCTAGCAAGTGGATGTGAGTAAAATGAACACCAAATTTATAGAAACATTTCATAAAGTGAAATTCCATGAAATTATTTCTGAAGATTTTTTTCGCATATTGAAACATTTAAATTATTACCTTCTATCTTTTTAAAATAAAAAAAATCTTTTACTTGTTTTTAAAAGATCAAATATTATATAAAACAATAATCTCCTGCCTCATCCTGCAGATTTTCCTATGTTGAGTGGAACAAGGTGTATTAGGTACAGCAGGAGGCCAGAATTCTGTTGGTGGGTAAGAACTGAGTGGAGAGAAAGCACTGACTGGCTACAGTGTACTCTGTGGTAGGCTCTCTTCTAGGTGCTGGGGATATGATGGGGAACAAAAGATAGTCTTTGCTCTTATACAGTTTATACCTATTGTGGGACACAGCCATTATAAAAAAAAATTCAAAATACATAGCAATTTTAAAAGCATCATAAGTGTCAAAGAAGAAGAACTTAGGATGCTATAAACTTACATAATAGGTGACTCTGCTCTCATGGGGGAGGCCAGCAAAGGTTTCCATAGAGGAGTGTCATTTAAAGTGTGATATGTTGGGTGAGTGGGAGTTCATTAGGCAAAGAGGAGAGAAGTCCTGGGTAAGAAAGTCCAAGCCAGTGGTACTGCACAGGCACAGACCTTGAGGCATTGGGAGAAAGAACTCTTTTAAGGAACTGAAATATTATTGTTATCCTTCATCAATAGCTGAGAATCCTCAAAGGTTGCTGCAGCAGTACTGTATCAAATGATCACTGTGATTTCCACAGGAAAGCACTCTCTTAGTTTTGCATATGCAGTGAAAGCTCAGCATCATAGCAACTCATAATACTACTTGTTGTGCATCCCTTAAGGTTCTTTTTTTGTGTGGGGAGGAAAGGATGGAAAACATTTGTCTTAAAAAAGTTGCTCTGATCAGAAGTAGAACAAGGAGAGAGAGGGGCAAAGAAAGAGTGGAGAGAGAGGGATGGAAGGAGGGAGAACTAAGGCATTTGCCTAGAGTTGTCCAAATCCAGCCTTGAGGACAATAAGCCTGGAGTTTCTGATGAGACTGGGTAAGAAGACAGGCCCTGTTAATAGGGGCCACTGGTGATGTCTGTTGATGTATTTGGACAGAAACTGTAGGTATTACAAAGGAGAGCATACATTAAATCATAAGCTCTGGTTCTAGACTCACATATACAAATATATAGCAGTTATGTGTAGCAGAAAGGGAAAAAATTTAAAAGAAAAATCATCACACATACATAGGACACCAGATATCCTTCCATATAAGGAGTAATGGCAAATTATTAAGTAAAGATGGTGCATTCTTCAGTCTTCATAACGGACATCCAATGTTAAATTCAGCTTCCTTGTTCAAATTAAAGTCTTAAATTCTGCACCAGAAAAGGAAGTTACGGATTCATTTTGGCAAGTGCATTTTGTGTTTTTAACAAGAAAGATGTTTAAGATTACAAACAGGCTAAAGTTTGAGGACTCTCGTTCATTCCTTAAGCATTTCCATCAAAATACTTAAATGAATCTTGAGGAACAGTTGCTTTTATTTTGTTGAAGAAAAAGCATTTTCTTTTTAGAGTATCCTAAAAGCTGGGTGTTTAAGAAGTTAGAGACTATTTATAGAATAGACAAACAGCACTTGTATCATACTTTGCAGTCCGTGGAGGGATTCCACATTCATTATCTCATTTGACAATTCTTTCCAATTTTTGTTCCTTCCACCCTCCCTGTGTGCTAGGCAGCCCAGGGGGCTGTTGGGGCCGCAGTGAGGAAGGCACACACTGTTTGCCTCTTGCTTCACATAACTTATAGTTCTCAAAAATAGAGGGCGATAGGTGAGTCTTATATTATTCTGTTACAGATCAATTACCCACGACTCAGAGTTTAAACAAATATCTGTGATGAAAGGGGTCTTTCTTGCTTAAGCCAAAGAAGATGTTGATTTAGTTACTCTTTGTCTTCAAAGTGAAATTAGGGTTGACAGTGTTGTTAATTGATAAATTACTGACACTTAAAACATGCGTCTCTCTGTTGGTCTCACCTACTCAGAATTAATTTTATTGCCCCAATTAGTCATCAAACAGTGGAAGAAATGTTAACTTGGGTTTTACTTGGAATTAATTCATACTTTCAAAGAATTCATCTGACTTCATGTTATGAAAGGAGATAATATAAAAATAGAAAGTAAACAATATGACCCAAATTACACCATTTATTCCAAACTTTGAATTATATCTTAGTATGAGGCTGTGATGAATGACTTAAAAATACTCTACTGGGTGCCTGGGTGGCTCAGTCGTTAAGCGTCTGCCTTCGGCTCTGGTCATGGTCCCAGGATCCCGGGATCGAGTCCCGCACTGGGCTCCCTGCTCAGCGGGAAGCCTGCTTCTCCCTCTCCCTCTGCTGCCGCTCCCCCCTGCTTGTGCTCTCTCTCTCTCAAATAAATAAAATCTAAAAAACAAAAACATACTGTACATTATCACCTGAGTGATCTGCCTAAAGTTAAATATAACTGTTTCTCTCCTTGGCTTAAAACGATTTAGTGGATTCGCATCACTTAAGTCCTAAATTTCAGACTCTTTTTTGTGGCATAACAGCTCTTTATAACATAGGCTTTGCCTGTCTTTCCAGTAACATCTTCTGTTTCCTGCTTCTCACTTAATGTTCCAAAAATGTGAGTATAAAATACAGATGGAGAAGACCATAAAAGTAAAAAAATAATAACTCAAAAACATTTTGATTAAATATATCAGTGCCTCACACCTCAGGTATGAAATAGAAGTTTGCTTTAGGTAAATAATTTTATGATAAAAGGGGAATCAATTTCTCAATAGTAATACATCTTTTTCTTTAGGCCAAACGGAATTTAACTCTTGGTTAATTGATATGTTTATTTTAAAGATGTTTGAGAAAGAATTGGGTTTTATTCTGTAGATAGAAACTACTTTTGCTTTATGATTTGAACACTGGAAGTTGTAGACCATGGTGCAAATTCAAGTTCTAAAGGTGTGCACCACCTAATGAATTCGAGACAGTTGGATCTCTTTTATTATTTTTAATTTAATTAAAAAATGCTTTTAACAACAGGTGTTTGTTTATGCTTTTCTTTTTTGAGGAGTGTTTTATTTTGTTTTTTAATTATTTTTTTATTTTTTAAATTCCAGTACAATTAATGTACAATGTTAATTAGTTTCGGGTCTGCAGTATAGTGATTCGACAGTTGTATACCTGACTCAGTGCTCATCAGGATGAGTAGATCTCATTTTTTTTGGTTCTTATGAATCTAAATTCCTGGGTTAATTGGAAAGAGTTTATCTTTAAGCTCTTGGTTTGTGGAAGAGGACCTCTTCACTTCCTTTCTTAGGGCAGGGACCAGGAGCACATTTTTATCATTAATATTAATAGTATCCAATATTTATATGATGCTTACCAATTCATTGATACTTTCCTGTGTATTCTTTCATTTGATACTCCATAGCCCCATTAAAAAATGTAACTTTACTTTGATTATAAAATAGAGTTTAAATCGAAACAGACTGCCATTTTCACTCACCAAGGGTCTCTGTAACAGATACATGTTCCCAGCACAAGAAACAGAAACAAGGTTTTGATGTTGTTTTACCATTTTGGATTTTTTTTTTAAAGATTTATTTATTTTAGAGAGATGGAGTGCATGTGAGCATACAAACAGGGGGAGGGGCAGAGGGAGAGAGAGAAGTCAAGCCGACTTCCACCTCCCCATCCTCCCCAGCCCTCGCCCCCGCTTCAGGCAGGGGACTCGACCTCACGACCCTGGGGATTATGACCTGGGGTGAAACCAAGAGTCCTACACTCAACTGAATGAGCCACCCAGGTGCCCCTACCATTTTGCATTTTTAACATAAAATAAAAAAGATGTAATTTACCTTGGCCCCTCTTTAACATGGTCCCCAAAATAGATATTTTTAACCCAAACTTATGCTTCTTCAAAATGTATTCTAAATCTCCAGTACTTAAAAACAAAAAATAAACAAAAAGCAAAACAACAACCAAACAGAGAACCCTCTTCCTGATCAATATAGTCTTTTCTGAGGAAAGGCTCTGAAGAGAATCTTTTGTCCTCTTTGGATTTAGGAGAATAATGAGTTAGGGATCCCAAACTACAAATTAATGTGCCTCACAGAGTTTGAATTATGGTATTGACTGTGATTTAATATTAACAAAGTCGTCACCACTTATTAACCATGTACCTTATTTGTCATAGGTTATCCTCACAGTGTTCTGCAGGGGCAGATATTTATTATTCCCATTTTATAGACGAGGAGACTGAGGTTCCACCAGGTTAAGTACAGCTTGAGATTATATGGCTAAGTAGAGCAGAGCTGCGCTCTCAATTCCAGCCCATTGGACTCCCAAAGGCTAAGGTTCATCATGATTCATGCCACATGGCCATGTGATTAATATGCTTTTGATAAGTGGCAGCCTCAGAAAATCTCAGGAGATTTACAACTTGAAAACTTACTGATTTAAAGCAATCGTATTAAGAATCATTTTGCAAAGTAATAATGAATTTGTAATGTGAATAATTGGCTTCTAATATATCGGCTTTGTAAGCTTAGCTTTTCTGTAGAAAGCTTTTTTTTTTTTTTAACTGGGAGGGAAACCTGAATTAAATTTCCCAGATAAATTAACATTTAAAGTTAAAAGTAAGTGGCTTAGTGTAACTGCCATTTTAAGTTATTTTAAAATTAATCTCTTGAGATAATGATGTTTTCAACCTATGTTCACTTTACCTTTTCTGTTTTCTGTTGTAATTTGTGAATCACTTAATGTTTTATTATCTCTACTAATTTAAAAATGACCCTTGCTACATTGTCAATAATAATAGCTATAAAGCAAATATTTTATCTTTCAAAGTAGTCTATAAACAGTTACTATTTAAAGCATTGTGGCTGTCTTTTATAAAATGGCAGAACACATTTTCAGTTTGATTTACTTAAGCTTCATCAGAATTTTTGCGTATGTGATTCATATAGATTAATTAATGAATCATGGTCTTTTAATTACTTACCCAACCAACAATAATTCTTCATAGCCATCATGATCCTGGGGCACACAACAAAAAGAGTTTAACTTTGAGTGGAAAAGGAGATCAAATGCATACAGTATTTTTGGTTCTTTTTAGTACAGTTTATCTTTAAGATCTTGGTTTGTAGAAGGTGACCTTTCACTTCCTTCCTTAGGGCAGGAACCAGGAGCACATTTTTATCATTAATAATAAAAGTATCTAATATTTTGGATACCTGAATATTTCTTTGAATATCATTAGTTTTGAATATTTCTCTACTACAGTCAACAAATTTTGCTGAGTGCTCATTATTAAGATGCACATCATATTGATATATTTTATAACTTTTAAACTGTTACTATTTAGTTTGGATCTACTGTCTCATCAAATGTAAAATGTTAACAGCCATATT
Source organism: Eumetopias jubatus (assembly GCF_037043125.1). Taxonomy (NCBI): domain Eukaryota; kingdom Metazoa; phylum Chordata; class Mammalia; order Carnivora; family Otariidae; genus Eumetopias; species Eumetopias jubatus. The sequence continues at coordinate 70,374,817 of NW_028274815.1, forward strand.
ATTATAAATTTGATGATGACTAATATCTTCATATATTTTTATAGATGGCTGTGTCATTTGACAAGCAACTGATGGGTCATTTGGTGGATAAGGTACAAGCAGTAATACCAATACCATTTCTATTTTGGACAGGCCGATGATTTGAAGAGTGGTTCCCAGGGAATAGGAACATGTTAGCTGATAGCCACTGACAAATGATGTGACAGATATCAGGCCGTTTCTTTGAACACATATTCTTCTAAATCTTGAAGTGTAAAATAAGGGCAGAGAAACTTGAACTTGGTAAGAAGGCTTGTGGCATAACTGGATAAGCATGACGTTTTTAATTTTAGGAATTGTTATTTCCAGAGTACACTTTGTAACTAAAACACTACTTCTAGATTCTTTTAATGATCAGTCAGGCTGGTGAGCCATCATTAAGTTCTTTTGTTTTTAAATAATTTCTTACTAGAATTATTCCGAGAAGTCTCGGTGATACTGCTTATCTCAATCTGGTCATATTTCCCCAACCTGTCTTTGGATGCCACCCTATACTGTACTGTTGAACACAAAGTGGCCTTTTGCTTGGTAGGGTTGCATTGTCATCTTTCAGTCTGATGCTTTTGTAGAATTTTTTCTGACATGGTAAATAAATGCCATCATACTTTAGCGGGCTGCTCTCTGTTAAGTGGAAATACAAAGCCCTGTAGAGAGCTTTTATGCACAAAATGTAGTGGCCCCCTCTGATCCTTTGGGCCCGATTTAAGTTGTTTCTCTCAGAATATAAATGGTACATTAAGACTTTTTTTTTTTTTTTACAGGAGGCACTCACTATCTGTGATCAATGTGTATGATTCCAATATTTTTTGGTATTTTGAGTCATGTGACAGATTCCACAGAATAGTGCCTGAGAAATAAATTTCTATTGTTTATAAGCCAAAAAAAAAGAATGCTAATATTTTAACTGCCACCCAGTACATGATGGTTTTATTTTTGTTTTCCCTAACAGTGTGTTAAATAAATATTTCTCATAGTGGTAGATTGTATAGAAGGATGTGGATCAAATTGAGGGTTGCATCAAAACATAAAGAAAAACAAAGATGGAAGCATCCCCTGGAACCTCCACCCAGAAATCTATATTTTGGAGTTGTGTAAGCAGATAAACAATACTGTGACATAGGCGCTTTGTGTTTTAGTGGGTGTGCTACAAGAGCAGCCCAATTCTGATCTGTCATAAGGGTATCCTTCTAAAATGAAGTATATTTGTTAACTTCTCTTTTGAGCTTAGTGCCCAAAACAAATATGGCCTGGACACTGCATTTGTACAAGTGCCTCACTTAAAAAAAAGAAAAAAAAAAAAAAGAATCTCAGAGCCTTTTTGGGCTCTTGTTGGCCAAATAGTATGAGCTTCCTATGTTCTTAAGAAAGCCAGAAAGCAGCAAAATAGAGTCTTTGGCTCCAAATTTTTTTCTAGTTGAAGGAAAGTCAGAATTCTTAATAGCAGGCTTTGTTTTCATATGACTCCTTGGTTACATGTATCTTCTGAATACAAGTGTTAGGCTTATTTATTTACTTATTTATGTACTTAAAAAAAAACGGCTGTATGTTTTTCATAAGGTGAAGGAATGTCTACAAGGATATAAAAATTGAGCTGCTGATACATACCCCCTCCTTAAAATCAAAACAGGCATCAGGGAACCTTTTTCTTTGTGCTCTTTTTGAGTGTCTTCCCCTTTCTGTCATTGAGCAAGCACTGCTTGAGTACATGGGCCATTTTACTTTAGACATTTCCATTTTGCCATTTAGTCTTCCAAAACTGGCCAGTAAAATTGCAAATTTTTGTTTTTTTCCAAGGTAGTAGTACTAAGCTCTAATAGGATCATCAATGTCATCATGAAGTCCAGTGATTTGAGTGGTTTTTTGCGGTATGCAGGGCACCTTAAACAAACATGGCCTTTGACACAACTAGTTACACAGCAAATTCATTTCTAATATTTAATATGTTCCCTTGAAAACTAGCTACCCCAAATCCAGGAGGCTAGGATTATCCAGTTTCCTTTTAAGTTTAAAGGAGCTTTATTAAGAGCAAACAAAGATTCTGTAACTTACCTAAACTCAAGGAGTGAATTTCACCAAGGTGGGGTGGCAGTTAGACATATAAATCAATTAGGAGGGACTCAATGAATAAATAATTAATTGGAATAATAAAGTGTTAACATATAAGGTAAAGAGAAAGTTTAGGTGAGGATCCCAATCCTTTGCATAAAGGTCAAGGCAGACACAATAATGTTCTGAATGCTATTATGAGGGACCACCAGCCATGCATAGGAATATTTTCAGTCTGAAACTTTGGATATTGAAAACGATTTTTAAATAAAAATACTGCCTTTGGATGTCAATATGAATATTTGTCTTTGGTATTTTTAGAAATCCAATGCATGCACTAAATAAAGGAAGTTAGAGTAATACTTGACAAATCAAATCTTTGTTGAAGTTACAGTCTGCAAATCTTTATTGATTTTCATAGAATTTTTATAAGCTATAGCTTCTTGTTGTAATAAGCATCCTTCTAGTTAATAACACAAGGCTTAGGCAAGTAGACTTGGTTTACTTTGTGGCTGTTCATTTATTTTCCATTCAGGCAATTTTCTTCAGCTGTCACTCTGACATCTAAATTTGGTAGTTCATCGTAAGAGATAACATTGTTGTCCAGTAGCTTCACTTACAATTATTTAATTCTAAGTGTTCCTCTAAAGGAACAGAACAAATGGAATGATGATATTCTTGGTGTTTAAAGAATCTGTTTTATTTATTTTTTTTAATTTTACTCAGCCTGTTTTGTAGAAACCATGGTCAATACCTTGTCATTCAAAACACATGAAGGTTTCTTAGCTGTTTGGTATCAATTCTGTAACACGCGCCACACTTTTATGCTGAGGTAAGCATACAAAGAGAAAATCTGTTGCATCAAAGGCTGTTTTTTTTTTTTTAATGTTTTATTTATTTATTCATGAGAGTCAGAGAGAGAGAGAGAGAGAGAGGCAGAGGCAGAGGGAGAGGGAGAAGCAGGCTCCCTGCAGAGCAGGGAGCCTGATGTGGGACTCGATCCCAGGACTCTGGGATCATGACCTGAGCTGAAGGCAGACGCTTAACCATCTGAGCCACCCAGGCGTCAAAGGCTGTTTTTAAATCTTGACTTAGTTCACTTTTACAGAGCTAGGTTTTTCTCAAACCATCACTCTGACATCTAAATTTGATAGTTCATCGTAAAAGATCACCTTGTTGTCCAGTAACTTCACTTTCAATTATTTAAGACCTCTAAAGGCACAGGAGAAAGGGAGTGATGATATTCTTGGTGTTTAAAGAATTGGTGCTTATTTTGCCTCGTATCTTTTGCAGAAACCATGGCCATTCCCTTTATTGGAGGAATATAACCTTTAGGTTCTATTGATTCCGCATTCTAAATGGAAGAATTAACTGTTAAAGAGGATTTGCTTTCTGTCATAGTTTTATTTGCTCTTTTTTTCCTTCCCTGCTCTCCTCTAGTCTATTTTTATTTCCTTCATCTTTTCTTTTAGCCCTTGTTTCAGAGAATCCATATTTTCTTTTGATTTCATGGAGACTTTAGTGTCCATAATTTTTAACTAAATTGTGCAGGATTTTTTTTCCTGGTGTTTATCCTTCATTTGCCTTTTTTTTTTGTTTGTTTTGGTCATAATGATTTACTGCTTTTTTTTTTTTGTCTCTAATTTTTCACTGGGGAATTTTGTTTTTAGGGCCAAGTTTTGTTGAATGATAGCATGGGGGAAATTCAGGGAGGGAGGACTGAGGGTTCTCATCTCTTGTCTCATTACCTGTCTTTATCAGCACACTTGTCCCTGTGGCGGTCTCTGCTCCCAGGGGTAATTGTTTAGCAGGTTCACAGTGAACTGCTGATGTCACAGGGCTTACCTGCAGTGATATTATTTACTTCTCTTCAGGTGACCAAAGTGAGAGCTTTTATTATCTACTTTTCCCCATCACATTGTTGAACTTGTGATCTGTTTTATGTGAAAGGATGAACCTGTGTGTTTCCTGATTGAGATATGCCTCCCCAGTTCAGTAACTCTCCTGAAATTTGTCCTGACACCAGCTTTTCCCCTCCAAGCATTTCGGTGCCTGGGGTTGTGTGACTTACCTCTGAGGAGCTCAGACTCCACTGCCCATTACCAATGGAGTGGCCTCTAACCTAGTAGCTTTGTCCTTTACCTAGGTCTAATTTTCAGGGCAGTGGGAAGCACGTCTTCATAGATTAGTTGCTTCCTACTTTTATTGAGATTTTCCCCCCATTCTTCTTGTCTTTAAAAAAACCAGTTGGTGGGGAAGAAAAAATGGGGGGGAAGTATGATCATTCTACCATCTTTCACCAGAACACCCAAGTTTTCATTCCTTTTTTTTTTTGCAATGCCAAATTGTCGTTTAAATAATTCTAATAAATCAATTTAAAATAAATGCAACACCTGTGAATAGGTTTCTCCACTGATCTATAAATATGTTGAAATCTCTCCATGTGACAGAAAAATATAGCTTGCGTTGTGTTTGCAAGACAGTGACCTAAAAAAACTTGTTAAAATGTATCACTTGTTCTCATTGGGTTTCAACTTGTCCTAATATATTTTAACACCTTGATGGTTTAGACAGAAAGCACCATGTAAAGTAAGACTGAAGAAAGAGAATAGAATTTTATGGAAATAGTCAGCCCTAAAATATCCCCTGGTTACACTGCACCATTGGAAAAATAGTCATTTTGAGTGGCCACTGGAATGTTGGGGATGAGAGAGAGGATTGAAACAATTATCATTAATTTTTCTTTCACTGAATCTTGCTTAGAGTCCCATGTAGATGAGCAAATAAAATTTCTGAGCCTCACATTCCCTTTCTGTGGTGAGCGATAATAGAGAATATATATTGGTCTCTGCCCCTGGTTCCTAGCACAGAGATCCTAAAACTTAAGTGGTAACAGCACCAGGAACATCTGTAATTTCTTAGGTGGTGACAACACCAGGAACATCTCTTTTTTTAATATTGGTCTCTAATTTCTATTCCTGATGTCAAACTCCTGAAACCCTTGTAATTTCCTAGGTGATAGGAATGTTTTTTTTTTCTTTTTTTAATAAGATTTTATGTATTTATTTCTCAGAAAGAGAGAACGTGCACACAAACAGGGGAAGGGGCAGGCAGAGCAGGCAGAGGGAGAAACAGGCTCTCCACTGAGCAGGGCACCTGATGTGGGACTCGATCCCAGAACCCTGGGATCATGACCTGAGTCAAAGGCAGACACTCAACTGACTGAGTCACCCAGGCGTCCCAGAATGTTTTTTGTTCTAATGAGACAACTGGGTGGGCTCCTGGAAGAGGTCTGGTCACCAGAAAGACCAAGTCATGATTAGAAGCTTGGAATTTTCCATCTTCTCCTCCCCCATTCTCCTGAGAAGGGAGAAGAGAGGAAAACGGAGTTCATGATCAACCATATCTATGTGATGAAGCCTCCGTAAAAACCCAAAAGTTCCGGGTTCAGAGAACTTCTAGGTGGATGAATATGTAGAGGTACTGGAGAGTAGCCCACCTAGAGAGAACATGGAAGCTCTGGACCCTTCCCACATCCCTTGCCCCGTGTATCTCTTCCATCAGGTTGTTCATCCGTATCATTTCCTTTAATAGACTGCCAAGCAGAGTATTTCCCTGAGTTCTGTGAGCGCCTCTAGCAAGTTAATAGAACCTGAGGAGGAGGTCGAGGGAACGTCTCATTTATTGCCATTTGGTCAGAAGCACAGATGACAACCTGGAGTTGCAACTAGCATTTGACATTGGAGGGGTGGGGCAGACTTGCGGGACTGATGCTCTGTTTGGATAATGTTAGAATTGAATTAAATTATAGGACACCCAGCTGGTGCTGCAGAGAATGGCTTGGTGAGGGGGAAAAAACCTCCACATGTTTGGTGACCAGAAATGAAATGTTTTATGTGAGTCATAAAGAAGACACTCACAGGGATAAAGACCCATGTTATGGAAGAACTGGTTTTTTCCCCTCTACAGATGGAATACTGAAGTTTTTCAATTACGTCTGGTGATTAAAGTATCTTCCTCCTCTCTGGTACAGGGAGGGGACCTTTCACTGGGTCTTTTTATGACCTGTTTCAGGGAAGAAGGGCAAAGAGGGGAGGACCTTCCTGAGTCATCTTCCTGCTTCTTTTCTCAGACTCTTTCAGTTTAAGATACTCACTATGCTACAATGCCAAACTTTGGGGTAGGGTCTGTTGAACACCATCAATGTAAATGGAAGAAGTTCTGTGAAACTTGGGTAAGACATGGGAGATTCTTAATCATCGGGCAGGTTGGATTTTTTTTTTTTTTTTAAGATTTTACCTCTTTATGTCCAAAGAACAAAATTCAAAATCTGTCTCTTTAAACTCTTTGTGGGAAGAAAAAGAAAAGAAAGGATGTCAGGAGAGATTTAATGGACAAATGTGTTTTGTGTTTTTTTTTTTTTTTTTCTCAAGTTGGACCTTTCCTGCTGCTTAAGGCTAAGTGTTAAACTCCACTTTGACAGAACTTCTGGTTCCCATATGCTAAGAGTTATTTTTCAAGACACTTACATCAATTCAAATTTGCAGTTTTAAAAGTTCACTAATTCAGATCTCATTAGGAAATTTAAGAATTGGTTGACAAAACAGCAGGTTTTTGGCTGGTGTAGACAGAGCATCTTTCTTTAAAGGAAAAACATATATATATATATTTGATTTTGCCATGGTTATAAATTAAGTTTATATATTTATGATAATATAGGAAATACAGTGAAGTTAAAAAAAAAAGAAAATTAGAATCACCCAAAATTCCATTGTCCAGATATAATTGTTGTTATTGTTTGGGTAGATTCCTTTTTGGTGTGAATGAATATATGTAAATATATAGACACAGTCATGTTTAAATACAAATTTGGAAGAGAGAGCACATACCCTTTTGTATCTTTTTTTATATTCAATGTGAGTGGACATTCTTATGGTTTAATAAATATTTTAAAAGGGAATTTTAAAATAAATAAAACTCAAATATAAGGGCTGGACATATTTTGCACTGAAATGCACCTTGGCAGCTCCTGGCAGGCTGGTGCTAAGAACATTGACCTCAGGAAAAGGCACCTTCTGCCCCCTGAAAAGAGCTCAAGGACCTCAGCGTTGCCTTCATTTTCTAAAACACTCCGGGTTGAAAATGACCTAACTCCTTGGAACCAGCAATTGAATCATATGAATGATGGGCAAGAGAGGGCGTTTATACCAGAACTTTAAAAAATCTGTATTGTAATAAATCTAAAGTCCTTCCTAAGGCTTAAATCCAGTGGCACCTGACCTCTTAGGGCTAGAATCCCAGCTATGTTCTTTTTGTCCCTGATAAAATAACTGTTGTATTTTGACTCTGAAGTCAGCCAAATGGAATTTGCTTCAAAGGAAAAGTGTATGGTCATTTGTCATCCCTATTTCAATTTAATTGTGATCTCTTCCATTATTGGCAGTTGGATGTAATTACCATATTCCATATCTCTCTTTTTTGAAAATAGAAGTAAATATGGTTGAAGGAAACTAAGTGAAAACAATAATATATCACTTTATTGAGAGATAAAACCAAAAAGGAGACTGAACTGATTAGCACATCCATATTGCTAGACATGGGGAGAGAGCAGTAAAGCCATGTCTCATTCTCAGTCAAGCATTGTATTCGTTAGATTGTGCTGACAAGAAAAATAGAGCCAAAGCTTCTGAGGGAAAGCAACTGAAGCAAAGTCCAAGATGAGAAAAAGAGCCTGAGGTGCGAGGGAATCTGGTAAGAATAAGTAGGTTAAGTAGAATACAAGTCAATTTAAAGAAATTGAGAAGGAGAAATGAAGGTGAGGAGAAGAGAGGAAGTATGGAGGATAGAGTATGAATATTCAACAACTTCCTGGTTCAGAAAATCAAGAGCTAGAGGGGAAAGTGATAGAGAATTTCATTCTTTTCTGCATTTTGTTTTAGTTTTTTTAAAATATATATTTTTTAAGATTTTATTTATTTGAGAGAGAGTGAGAGCGAGCGAGCACAGAGGTGGGGAGGGGCAGAGGGAGAGGGAGAAGCAGGCTCCCCACTGAGCTGGGAACTCAACATGGGGCTCCATCCCAGAACCCCGGGATCATGACCCGAGCCAAAGGCAGACCTCAACCGACTGAGCCACCCAGGCGCCCCTATGTTCTGCATTTTAGATAAACATGTTTCTTTGGAGTGTCTGTGGTGAATAGCAAACTCAAGCATGTCATTTAAAAACGTTATATCTTTTTGATTCAGGTATAATTAGCACACACTGTTATGTTAGTTTCAAGTGTACAATATCTGATTCAGCAATTCTGTACGTTACTCAGGGCGTATCACAGTAACTGTACTCTTAGTCCCGTTTGCCTATTCCCCCCCACCCCCCCCCCCGGCAACCACCAGTTTGTTCTCTATATTTAAAAGTCTGCTTTTCCCTTTTGTCTCTTTTTTTCCTTGTTCATGTCAAACACCTCCTTATTAAGTTATCCAAAGCAGTTCATGCTACCCAGCACATGTTTTCCTTTTTGTAGAGAAAAATACAAATATTTTGCTGGATATCTAAAAGAAATCGTACAGCAAAAGGAAAACAAAGGAGTAGACAGTCTTCCACACCTGTTATGACTCTTACAGAATGACAAGTTGCCTTATCAGCTGAAGTACCAGGAGGTCATGTGACCCACATCTGGCAGCCTCTTCATGCACTGTAATAAAATTGCCTACTATATGATAAGCCTACAACAAATGTTAGTTTCTTCCCTTTTGGCACAACACTAGTTGTGATCTAGCAAGGTCCTTCCCCTCTCTCTTAGCCTATTTCATATATAAAGCAAGGAGTCCAAACTAGATGGCCTTCTCCCAACTTTTCCAAATCTGAAATGCCACAGTTACCAAACTAAGCACCTTTTATCACATAGTCAGAAACCGTGAGAGGTTTACATGGCCTGCTTGGTGTTCTTCACCTGCTCCAGTGTCACCATTTAAAATCCAGGCAAATGTCATCATTTCTTTAACACAAAATTGCAGCATTTGCAACTCGGAGGCACAAAGCAAACATTGATTATGCACCTACACTATGCCAAGTATTTTGCTAGGAGCTATGTGGCCTAGATAAAGAAAATCTGGATGACATAGTTCCTATCTGCAAGGAGCTTTGAGGTTTAATTGGGAGGCAGAACAAAGATAACACGATCCAACTGGAAGACAAAGAGCTAACAGACAGTATTTCACTTGAAGTGCTGAAGTTGCGCTACAGACAGTGTCTGGGTGATATGTGCTGTGGGGATTCAGAGTAGGAAGGAATCACCTCCTGGGATCTTTGGAACTCAGGCTAATGAACCTTAAGTGAAGGGATTGGCTCCCTGAGTCTGTGAGCATAATTATATTCCATAGCCATGGGCTATACCCTGAACTCCCCAGCTATTTTGTAAAGTACCATGTTAAGGATGAAGATAGATACAGAAGGACAGATCCTCCCCACTGCTTAACTCAGTAAATGCTTGTCAGGTTGCTGTGAGGTGGAGTCCTAAGGCTAAGGAGGATAATAAGAAATGTGTGTCCATAAGGAATTCGTGAGGTTTATGCTTATGAAAATAAAGACTGGGACACCTAGTTGGCTCAGTCAGTGAAGCATCTGCCTTCGGCTCAGGTCATGATCATGGGGTCCTGGGATTGAGTCCCGCATCGGGCTCCCTGCTCAGTGGGGAGCCTGCTTCTCCCTCTGCCCTCCACCATGCTCTCTCAAATAAATAAATAAAATCTTTTTAAAAGAAGGAAAGACCAATTTAGTTTTCAGTCGTAATTGTCCTCTTCTCTCATTTCTACTCACACCCAACTCATCTTTCAAATGCCAGCTCTATCTGAAGTTTTGTATCATATTCGCCTCTGGATCTCTGTCTTTTTAGAATTGACATTATTTAATGTCTATTAAATGAAATAACAGTGCAAAACGGATTTTGAGACTCATAAAGTGCTCTTAAATGTAAATATTATTTATATGACTGTTACTCCTAAATTGGCACATCCGCGATGTGACTATTCTATATTTAGTATATAAGCTTCTCTTCTGTGCCCTATAATGTCTCCGATGCTTTGGGCATTAGATAAATATTTCTGGCTTTGTTGTTATTAACCAAGTACCAGAATGAATCAGTGCTGTGGCAGTTCAGATAGGAAACTAATCTAACAGGTGCCCTCCCAGAGAACATAAGGACCTTCATCCTTCCAGAGAAGTTCAAGTGTCGAGATTCTTACTGCTTTTTTCTTTTTTTTTTAAAGATTTTATTTATTTATTTATTTGAGAGAGAGAAGGAGAGAGAGAAACAGCATGAGAGGGGAGAGGGTCAGAGGGAGAAGCAGGGTCCCTGCTGAGCCGGGAGCCTGATGTGGGACTCGATCCCAGGACTCCGGGATCATGACCTGAGCTGAAGGCAGTCGCTTAACCAACTGAGCCACCCAGGCGCCCTGCTTTTTTCTTTTTTTAAGATTTATCAATTTATTTGAGAGAGAGAGAGAGCCGGGGGAGGGGCAGAGGGAGAGTGAGACAAGCAGACTCCCTGCTGAGCACAGAGCCCAACACCAAGCTCAGTCTCATGACCTTGAGATCTTGACCTGAGCTGAAATCAAGAGTTGGACGCTTAACCAACTGAGCCACCCAGGCACCCCCTTATTGCTTTTTATTTTCAATTTTGAGACCATCCAGGATGTAAATGGTCCATTTGAAAATTAAGGCATTATTGTAATAAACGTTTCCTTTTTTGTTTGAGGAAATATATATACTACAAACATTGTTTTCCTGAGCTTTATATTATTTTAGTTTTCAAGGATATACTAATATATTTAATACAGTATTTCTGAGAAAAATATGGATACCATTTAGTTGGTTTGTCATTGGCCAGAGACAGTTACAAAGTCAGAGACAGGACTAACTTGTATTTATACTTAAACTGTTCTTTCCTGTACTTTTCTTGTCTGTTTTATTCATTTGCCTCTCTGTCTAAACAAAGAAAAACTGATTTTTTTCTTTTTTTCTGACAACCTTACAGTGCGCATTAGGCTCTGAAAAACAGAATAGCAGCAGACATGTACAAAGGATTGCTTTGGGAATTCCTTTAAGAGATATGATCATAAGGTGTGCACAAAGCAAATAATTAATTCCCTAGGTGGCTGTGCTGTCTGTATGTAGAGATTAAACTGAGTGTTCCATAAGTTTTCTAAAATAAGGAAGAATAAGTAATGTTCTCTAAACTCCTTTATCCATGTGATTTTGACATAGTGAATAGAGTTATGTTCTACTTACATTTTCTTAAATACCAAACATAGCCTTTTTTGTCTACCACCTGGAAACCATCCATCCTCTGTCACAGTGAGCTCACTAATGACATGGAAAGGTCTATTAGGTAAAGCAGTAGTGAGGAAAGCCAAAAAGATGGGAAAGACAGAATGAGAGGTCATCCTGGTCATTATTATTGGCAACTGACTTGCTTCTTTCCCCTCTCTCCTTACCCTGTCTTACTACCACTCTCAGCAAAACACCACCTTGGTTATTTACAGAAAAAAAAATTTCTTAGAATTTATTTTGAGTGGTCTTAGTCTCAAAGCCCTAACCTTGCTTCTTGTTCCCTGCCTGCTTAATTTTGTGATAACTGTAGGGGTTTATTTCTACTCCATTTAATTATGTAGAACTAGCTCTGTCCATTCCAGGAGGGTTCTTGGAAAACGCATGGAATCAATGAGTTACAAATTGGTGTTCAAAACTCTATTGTGACTATTTTTTCTAGCTTTGACTTGCCCCTCTTGTGCATTTGAAGAAAGTAAGAATAAGCAACCTAAGCCAAAGAAAGTATTTCTCAAGTCAGATGTTCACTTTCATGGTCCCTAAGGAATAATAGTTTTTATTTGTTTGTTGTTTTTAAGTGTGAATGACTGTGGTGAGGAGGACATATTGTGATGGAAAGATGACCTTCTCTGGCCTTGTGTCCTACTATCACCTTTGTTTTTATAAGGTGAAAACTTGAAATATTTATGGGAAAAGAATACTACTTCACATTTTATTAGGAAATTTCGAAAGCGCCTTGATATTCGGATGCACTTTGTGAAATCACCTTTGAATATTTTCTAGCTGTTTTAACTATGTCAGAGGTCCTTCCCTTTAGAATAATGGACACCTATAGGGGCACCTGGGTGGCTCAGTTGGTTATGTGTCTGACTCTTCATTTCAGCTCACGTCTCGATCTTGGGGTCATGAGTTCAAGCCCCACATTGGGCTCTACACTGGGTGTGGAGCCTACTTAAAAAAAAATAAAGTACAAGGTACCTCTATACTATATAGAAGAGTGCTTTTTGTTGTTTTTGGTTTCTGTGTTTTTTTCTTTGCTTATCGCTATTGGAAGGAGTTTCCCACAGTGAACCAGAAACAGGGCATCTTGTGCATCTTGTCTAGGAACTAATGGCTCATGTTGTAATGCAATAGACCTATCTATGACTTTATTGTATTGTGCTTTAATCATATTAGATGATTTTGACTGAAGAGACTGGCAGTGCAGTCACTGAGTCTCCCCATCATGGTAAGTCTTTACACTAGATTCTTCTGACATTGTTCCTATTATATAGAGAGTGGTTTAATTCTCACGTAGAAAGTATCTGCTGTTTTCTGATTCTCTGGACTTAGTAGGTTGAGTTAGTGGGAAGTTGCTTGTTTCTAGGAATTTAAGATCAGATCAGAGAACATTTTGTTCTTCAGTAGTTGTTTTCCTTATCCAGGTCTTTTCTACCAAAGAGCAAATATATCTCCAATACATGAGAATCAAGAATTGATGAATTGGCCTTTCCCTAGAATAAATCCCCTAGGAATGAAGAAGCAGACCCTATACTTCTTTATATGATAATATTAAGTCCATCCATATTGAATGTATTTGAAAAAAAAAAAAAACACAAGTTAAAAGTCCCAATGTTTTTGTAGATGTGGATTAATAAGGATAGTAGAATTTTCTTTTCAGGCAATTTTTGGGATGGCATCAGTCTCAAAATTTAGTTTTCTCTAAAAATATTTATAAGTATAATAAATGCATTGGTTAGTATATCTCATCAATTGCCATAATTATTCTTTTTCTTGTTTTCTTGAGAAGATCTGGCATCACAGACTTTTTTCTTTTTTTAAGATTTTATTTGTTTATTTGACAGAGAGAGACACAGCGAGAGAGGGAACACAAGCAGGGGGAGTGGGAGAGAGGGAGAAGCAGGCTTCTCACCAACCCCGGAGCCCGATGCAGGGCTCGATCCCAGGACTCTGGGATCATGACCGGAGCCGAAGGCAGACACCTAACGACTGAGCCACCCAGGCTCCCCTGGCATCACAGACTTAATTTCACAAATAGTTGGACAAACTTTTCCTTTTGATGGTATTATTCTAAAGAAAAAAGATATATAGTCTTGATATGAAAACTTCTTGTCTCCAAAAAACAGGAGCCTTAAAAGGTAGCTCTTCTCTGAAATGCATCCTCAATGTTCATCTGGACATGTGCTCAGAGCATTCAAAATCTGTTAAGAAAACTGAAATATAACTATGTTCTAATGTTCTGGGGGAGTTTCTCCATTTTACAGGGAAATTATCCTTTTGCTAGAGTACATGACAGTGTCCTTCTCATTGACCTGCTTGCATTGATCTATTATTATTTATGTTTCTTTTCTTTCTTTCCTTTTTCCCTGTTGGCTGCCTCTTACTGCTGATGGGAATGCCTATTTCTTATTTGTTTCTCCATCTGTCTGACTATAATTTATCTTCTTTCAAAATGTTTGCTTTGTCATTTATCTGGTTTTGAATTTTACTTTGAAAATGTTTTCTTTTTTAGAAGAAGGGAGTGGCTAGTTTCCTTGGATATGAAATGTTAATGGATTTCTAGAATCTTGGTGACTGTTCTACAATGTTATCTATTCTGTTTGTGTGTGTGTGTGTGTGTGTGTGTGTATACACACACACACATGTTCAAATGTGGCTTTTTTTTTTTTTATCACCAGGGATTTTTTTCCAACTCTTTTCTTTAAATAAATCTTGTTGAAAAAGTGGTTTAAACATATACCTCACTGCCATATTATCATTAATTCATAAATCTGTTAGTTGTTACAGTTGTCCCACTGCATAAGGTTCTACTCATTTCCCATACAAGTCATTTTAATGCATTAGAAGAAAGAAAGCAGATTGAAAGCTTCACTCACCAGACTAGGTTCATTAAATCTTAAGGACCCTTATGATATTGAACTTGAGAAAGATGAAAGGAGTAACAGGCCATTGATTTCACACGATGTCACTTGCTAAATGGTTTCTAAACCAAGAGAGCAACCTTTAGACCAATTCTGGTCTGTGCTGGTCCTGAGCCAAATATCCAATCAATAGAGTGATACAAAGTTAAGTTAATGTTTGAGGATGTAGCTCACACCCTAAACAAGCTGTATTGTTGATAGTGTTAAGACTGGTAAGGGGGACAACCTGGAGACCTCTCTGGAAGGATGTGTGCTCTACCTTCTTAGTCCAATGTTATTGCTCTTACTATTCTCTATTTTTTCTCTTTATTTATTTTTCATTCTTTTTCAATAGTCAAATCATTTAAAATTTTCGTCACCTCTTTTAAGTCCCTTTACCCTTCATTTCTGTGCTCTTCACAATTTCTGCAATATAGAAATACTATTTAATTATAAATTATAATTAAACCTGTTACACGTAACCTATGAATGTTTTCGATCAGAATGTTTGAAGAACTAACAGTTATCTCTACATAATGTTTTCTTTCATTTGGAGTCCTTGGATAGGTGAGTAGTGGAAGTTGCCCTAGATTTATTTATTCAACATTTGTTGAGAGCACAAAGGGTGCCTTGTTACAATAAGTGCATTATATTTTATTGCTTTAATATGGGACACTTGTGTGAAGGGCAGACTTTTAAAACCTGAGAAATAAATCCCTGAAGATATCCCTAAGGTTTTTCTCTGCTAATTTTATGACCTAAAACAGGTGATTTGTTGTATATCTTCTTTTCCCTAGGTAAAAATGACCGTCACCTTGCCAGTTAGCCTTCAACAGGTGCTTGAAAAACAAACAAACAAACAAACAAACAAAAGTCAACCCAATAGATGAAATCCAGCCAGTGTGTAGAGTACTGTCATGTAACTCAGAAGAAAACAAGGTTATCTCCCTCTGCTGTGAAAAGTTTAATGACATTTCAAATGGTATTATTAATCCACCAGGGAGTGAGCACTGTAATGATATAACTAGGTATCTATAAAGGACTTTAAATTCCTTGCCAAAACCCCAAACACATGAACGCAAACAAATGACTACGTTCCTGGTGAACATGGACAGGATTGCCTAAGGTTAAGAATTACTAAGCTTTGGACAACTGAGCTGATGCCTGGTCTTTCTCAACTGGAAAGATGGGAAAAAATGATGCAGGTGCAGCTACAGTTGTAGAGAATATGCTTTCACTTTCCCTTGTATTTTCACAACTTAAATTGACTGGTGAAATAGGATAATGAATCCCTTTCTGGATCTGAGTCATATTTGTGACAATAGAATCTACCAAGGCTCATAATCATTCCAGCTTGGAATGATTCTGTTCTTGTAAGTAGGAATTATCTTAACATGTATTCACAAAACAAATCAGCCTGGGTGGTTTCTGCTTAATAACATTTAACCCAACCTTTTTGGTAGTAACTGCAGTAATTATAGATTTTAGACCAAGAGGACCTTAGTAATTACATAACTAGGTTTTAATAAGCCGTGGGCTCATTTTAGGTTGTCATTTCTGTAGATTTTGTATTGTATTGATTTTGGATGGAGTTGCTAGGCCAGTCATGTGGGGTATACAATTTCAGGAAATAAAAATGTTGACTGCTAACAGTATTCAGCTAATACTGTTCATTTTTTCCTTGTATTTATGCCTCAATTTTCCATAAACATAAAAAGAATTAGTATATGAAATAACATGTCCTCTCGTATATCACTTCATGATCACAAAATATAACATTCTATGCAATTATTGTTTAAAGTCAAATAAGAAAGAAAATCTCCACTCAAAGAAATCTTTTCCTGTTACTGCTACAGTGCCTTGTTGGTAAACATGTTTTCCTGCTTCATGCTCATGGTCATTGAACACTGCTCTGTACTCTGACATCAGGTTCAAGGTTAGTGCCAGCTTTAGTGAAGTGATATTTTAAACTCAGAGAATAGATTTGGAATTGACAATAGAGATTACCTGGAACAAACCCCTTATTTTCAGAAGAGGAAGAGGAGGATTACTGGACAGTTTCAGTAACTTTGGCAAAGTTACAGAGTAACAAATAAGGAGTAGATCCATACTTTCATCATTCACAGTCGAATGCTTCCACATTACATGATGACTTTTTAACTGTGTTCATCTGCAATCTTATTTTCACTCATTTTTAACATAGAGCAGGTAGAATTTACTCATGAATTCAGAGCACAAACATGGCTGTGATGAGAGAGGTAAAAGATACAATTTACCTTAAAAAAGATACTGTATTTTTATATTTTTAGGTTGTTAAAATATCTTTGCAAAATTAGTGAAATCTGTTTTGAGACTGAATTCGCTGCATTGTTATTTGTTTTAAAATTGAACACCCAGGGACGCCTGGGTGGCTCAGTCGGTTGAGACCAACTCTTGTTTTCCGCTCAGGTCATGATCTCATGGGTTGTGAGATGGAACCCTGTGTCCACGCTCAGCAGGGAGTCTGCTTGGGGACTCTCTTCCTCCGCCCCTCCCCCCACTACAATAAATAAATAAATCTTAAATAAAATAAAATAAAATTTAATACCTACATCCTTTTTAGATATTTAGATATTTAACATAAGGGGCATTACTGTTCCATAAGTACATACGTGTGTGTGTGTGTGTGTGTGTGTGTGTCTGTGTGTGTCTGTGTGTGTGTGTATGTATATGTATTCTGTGTGTGTGTATATATGTATATTCCGGATTTCAGCAGATTTCCTCCATTCTCAATAGCACTTTATTCTGTGTCAACTTCACATTCCGCTGGCTACTTGCTGCTTTCAAAAGTGTCATAGAGGAACTTTCATTTTTGCCACCTTTCAATTTAACTCCAGGAAAAATGAACCTCTTTGGGCTTACCTCGAAGGCTTTTCGTGTTACATAAATTTGTTAAGCAAAGTCTGGGAATATCAGTAAAAATTTGGGTTAGTGCATATGGCTTCATTTGCAAGGCCAAATTTGGCCTAGAGTAATGTATATGTAACTCCCCTGGGTGTCTGAGGAAAGTCTGTGTCTTTCAGGGCTTCAGAGTGGGGGTAGCTTCTGGAATCTAAATGCTCAAAGCTTTGCAAATTAGAAGAAAGAGTTAATAGTTTAATTAGCAGTCTGGTTGTCTCTGCCATGGCCTGAGATCAATCTGGGTGGGGGGAAGTTGAAAAGACTCAGTAAAGCCCATCGAATCTTTTTGAGGGTTTTTTTTTTTTTTTTAATTGAAAAGAAGGAAGATTGTACAAAATTCATTAACCACATATTCCCACTTGGACCCCCCATTTAACCTGCCTCAAAATTGAATCTGTACTTGAGAGCAGCCATAGAGGAATAGAGGAAGAGACTGCTCTCCTCAGGATCCCAAGAGTCTCGTTTTTACATGTCACTCTTTTGTCTGCCTGAAATCTGTGCTTCAAATGTATGGCTTTAGCTGCTGTGGTTTAGTTCTTCATGCATCTTGGATTAGCACTGCTCTCATGTTGTCTCTTTTTTCTGGAATTTTATTTCCATAAGTTAGGTCTGTGACTGATCTTATTTCAATTATGCAAAACTGCTTCTTTCCAAGAAAAAGGTTCAACTTCTTTTGCCACTGGTGTTTGCAATGCATGAAAGGAAGTGGTTGAATAGGCATTATGGTTCTTTTCTATGCCTCTCACATTTCTTTCCCCCTGAGGAACATGGTTATATTCCACAGAACAATAGGATCCAAGATGAACTGAATCTCCCTCCCTCTTGAACAAAACCCGGACGTTTCCTACATGTCACTAAAGGGATGCCGTGTATTCTTGTGCAAGATGTAGACTTGTGAAGGTGGTCCTGTTCACATTGTTACACCATGGAGTTGCATATTCAATATGGTAATTTCTAGGAAATCGTAAGCAAATGGCTTATTCTGACAAAATCAGTATACTATGATGATTTTCCAGTAGTTGGAAGTAAAGGGTTTAGATGTAGATTTGCTTTTTTCTAATTTGCCTAAAGGCATCATATGGACCACTAGTAACCATGCCCACTATGTTTTTGGAGACAGAGGGTCTAGTAGCTTAAAGTTATGGTTAAGATACAGAATATCTAAGTAGACTTATCTTTAGGGAAAAGCCTTAAAGTAATTTATACTGAGGGTCAATGGAGTTAATAGAGTATAAGTATATTTTTCTATAGTTATAGATTGCATAACTGCTTCTCTCCTTCCACTTTTCAAAGGTGCAAAACGTGCAGATAACTCATGTTCATCTATAGATGCTGGGATTTGAGCCTAAGATCAGCCAATATTGTCACATTTGACTCTATTGCTACCTATGTAGCATAACTGATAAACGTATATCCTAACTTACTAAAGTGCTCTGCGTGCAGAAAACAGTTAATAAAATTTTGATGAGCAGAGGAAGCCAATCAACTAGGCACAATAAGTTAACCAAGCAATTACATGCAAAGAACCAAATAGCAATCAAACATAAGACATGCTGGGAGAATATTATGTAGTTAAACCTCTTCCATAGAACAGTTTCTTAAAATTATTGGAAGAAAAGCAACACTGCAAATGTTCACATGACAAATGTAGCCAGTCAGGTGGGTTTCATAGAAAGGTCTTATTAAAAGCTAAGTATGACATCTAGAGAATATTTTAAAGGTATTACAGAGATACAAGATATCTGCGTCTTGTAAAAATTATTTTAAGAAAAAGTATATACAGTGGTTTCCATTAGAACATCCTTTCTAATTTCTATGTCTGACCCACTAGTAGCATACTGAAAAATGTCTTCCATGTACGCTTCAGTGTGCTAAATATTATAGGACTATAACGATGATATAATAGTCCCACATGGAAGAAGATGACTATATTCAAACATATCAAACTCCTATTTCTTACTCATTCTATTCCTTCTCTGATGCTTTCCATCTCATTGAAGGAATGGCATAGTGTCTACCCCCTTTCCAGGTCGGAAACCTAGGAATGA
The DNA here is from genome assembly GCF_037043125.1 of Eumetopias jubatus. Taxonomy (NCBI): domain Eukaryota; kingdom Metazoa; phylum Chordata; class Mammalia; order Carnivora; family Otariidae; genus Eumetopias; species Eumetopias jubatus. The sequence goes on from NW_028274815.1 coordinate 70,394,114, forward strand.
CCTATGATTTTTCCTCTTCCCCTTATCACATCTGATTAATCATCGAAAACTCTCACATTACCTCCTTTATGTTCGCACATCTGTCTACTTCTTTTCCTAGGTCATTATAGTTGATTGTTTTGTGAAATAATCTTCTGGGCCTCCTTTGTCTCACTTTTCCCCTATCCATCCCCTTTTCCGCATAGAAGCCTTGGTAATCTTGCTAAGATTCAAAACTGATCATGTCATTCCTCCCAGTAAAAATCCTCCACACGGATCCCTTTTTGCTTTAGTATACACCCCATCCCTGGCAAGTCTCTTTGACATGCTGAAGATTATCTAGGGAGAGTAAGGTCTGATGATAGTAAAAAGCATGGTAACTGATCTGTTTAGGGTGTGTCCAGGCTACTTTTAGAATAGATGTTGCTGTTCTGTGCATTTCCTTACACAGTAAATCTGGCATGCTATCCCCTCTTCACGAGCACAGAAACATTTGATTAGCTTATTGGTGAATGCCCTTTGAAGTTACAGTGGAAATTACCATTTCCGATTCTGAATCCATTCCATACATCTTCCTAGTGGGTGCAGACAGTGTGGGTTTTATGGTTTCATATTGTTAGCAGGATTGAAAGGGAAATTGGTTGTGCTATTTTGGGAATCTACACCTCTAAATGTGTAATATAGTACATGGAGGAGAAATGGTATTTGCCAAACAGATAAGGGCATGGTAAATGAATATGGAAATAACTGTTGGTTACAAATATTAAAATGGCAGAATTTAAAAAATGTTTGAACATTTCTTGATATGAGAATCTTCACACTGCTTGAAAAACCGTAACATCTTGTGGAGAAAAAGTGTTATTTTCTAGCCTTTAAAATGCCCCTTTATAATTAATTTAGATGGTTATTTGCATGAGAATAAATAAAATCCCAGCTTGAGAATTTTTCTTGGATTTAGAGCTTGATTATTTTAGTTTAAAAAAAAATTGAATTTGAGTAGCATGACAAAGAGACTTATTTTAGTCCATTCTTCAAGGGAAGGGTTATTCTTTCGTATTTTATTTGTTCTGCTTTGTTATTTTGACTTATCTGTCTGCATTGTGATGTTGGGGATAGCTCACCTTCTCTGATCAGTGAACATGACATTTTTTTTTTCTTTCCTGAGATTAGGTATATAATATATACACAGAGTTTTTATTTGTATGAGTTTTAAGTATATGCTCATTAGAGTTGAAAGAAGAGTGCGTAAGTATACACATGATTACATGAATATATATAAATCTATACTCCAAAATAATATCTATGTATATCAACAGAAAATAGTTTTTCTTTTATTCCAAAGTGAACAGTTGAACAGAGAAAATGGTCAGCTGATATATATATATAGACATATATATCTAATACACACACACACACACACATATATATATATTAATCTTTTTTCTCAGTATTCTCAATTTATAGGACTTTTCACGGTATTTTCTAAATTATAGTTCTTTTCAAGACACTGACACAAGTTGCTGACATAGGTTTTAACTCATTAGGCTTTTCTTTGTTTTCCAGCTTCTCATTAACAAGTTCCTTGTTATACATATAGTAGAAAGATATTTGATTCCAAAACATCAAATGAAAATAAAAGATATCCTTAAAATAGTTTGGGACATGATGTATTTTATTTTGTTCACCGCATCAAATGTTGTTAGAGATTTATGAAGTAAGTACCTGGTGGTGTTCTAGGCTCTGAGGTAAATACAAGGAACCATTACAACTAATTATAATCTCCAGGATAGAATATTAGAGACAAACAAAACAAAATTGATACAAAATGAAAGAGGTAGAATTTACTCTATGTTGATGATTATGTATTTGTTTTTTGTGGTAACTATTCTCAGGAAATGGAGATTGAGTGCTCATTGCATTGCTATAGAAGTATCTCTTACAATTCACACTAGGTGAATGTTACTCAAAATGTTGCTATAAAATGTTATTTAGCATTTTGATTAGTATATGAAAATACCTCCAAGTAAAATTTTTCCAGATTTCTTATTACTAAGTTTCCCTGATAATACTTTTTTTATATTGTATGAAGAAGTATGGAATTTCCTCTGAGAATGAGGGAATGAAATTCAAATGAGGGAACAGTTTTCTTTTTTTTTAATTTTGACTGGGTTACTATTGTTCTTTCTGAGACTGATTAGCTTAGGTGGCAGAATAATATAATAAATATGAATGAGTGATGGAATCAAAGAAATATTGCACCAAACAAGTTAAACAGGTAAGGAAGAATTTATCTATCTATCTATCTATCTATCTATCTATCTATCTATCTATCTATCTATTTATTTGGCAAGGAAGACTTTATTCAAAACTTTTCTAATGGGGGAAAAGCTAGGATTCCACTGCACTGAAACAAAAGGCAGGAGACATTTTTAAGACCTGGGGTGAGCTAATGGGTACATATTGGAGACCACTGTGGGTTGCTCAGTGTAATTAGGTCCATCGTGCTTGTTAGCTGGTGCTGATCCATGTAAGGCGTCTATACTTCTGCAGAGACTGGGAGAGAGGGATCCTATCTTTCTTGATGATTACATTTCAAAGAGATGGTTCCCAGGCCCTGGAGAAAGACTTTCCTGAGCTGTAAAACTGTCAACAAGCTGGGAGAATATTTATATCTCAAAGGGCAGAGAAAGAATTTACAATTAAAAGGTTGCTAAAGTAAATGCTCTATATTCAAGCTGAGGGGTCACTGTGGGTCAATTAATTTCGCTTTGCTTCAGGGTCACAGACAAATTCCTTTACCATGTTTTGCAAATGTACCACTTTGTTCATGTAAGGAAGAAAAGAGTTTGGGAATTGGGGAGATCCATGAAAACATGTGACACCCTCACTATCGAATAAGCCAGAGTGAGTAACATTGGTTGACTGTAAAAAGAGTAATAGATTATTCCTACCTTCTGTGGAAGGTTTTGATAGGAAAAGTTGCATCACTCTGTGACCACGGACAAATGATTTTACCTCTGTAAATACCAGTTTCTTTCAAATTTGTAAAATAGAGATAGTTTCCCTGTCAAATTTACTTGACTGTTATAAGCATAAAAAAATAGATGGGGATGTTTTGTCATATTGTTTTAAAGGCTATATAAACAGCTTTTGCTATAAAACTGAGATCTCAAAATACTTCGGGATGAATAAAATGTATTTTTTTTTTCCTCACACAGTAGTTACACTTCAGGAGGCCCCGGCTGGAAGAGTACAGTTCTCAACCTGTGGCTTCCAGGTCTAGGTTGTTGAGGCAGCCAGCAGCTTTTTGTCATTGCTCAGCAAGAAGAAAGAGGCACATGGTCAGGAAGGCACAGCTCCACTTTTGCTCACGTATCATTGGCCAGACCTGAGCTGGCCCTGTCAAGCTGCAAGGGATGTAGGTATCCAGCTGGACAGCTGCATGGCCTGCTTACATTCAATTTAGCTTATGCCCAGCTTCGAGTTCTGTTATTAAAGAAGGCATTATGCATAGTTGTAAACGTCAGCAGTCTCTGCCACTGAGATAAATAGAGGGAATGACCAAGACAGTAGAAACTTCTTGGGACTCCTGCATGGCTCAGTCATTTAAGTGTCTGCCTTCGGCTCAGGTCACAATCCCAGGGTCCTGGGATTGAGCCCCACATCAGGCTCCCTGCTCAGCGGGGAGTCTTTTTCTCTGCCTACCCCTCCCACTCACTCTCTCCCAGATAAATAAAATCTTTAAAAAAAAAAAGTTATATTCAATGGGGCGCCTGGGTGGCTCAGTCATTGAGCGTCTGCCTTTGGCTCAGGTCATGGTCCCAGGGGCCTGGGATCGAGCCCCACATCGGGCTCCCTGCTCCACGGGAAGCCTGCTTCTCCCTCTCCCACTCCCCCTGCTTGTGTTCCCTCTCTCACTGTGTCTCTCTCAATGTCAAATAAATAAATAAAATCTTAAAAAAAAAAAAGAAAGAAACTTCTTAAAAGGGACACCTTGGGTAGTACCAGATAGCTCAAGACAGTGCACTGGGTTACTAAAGTACCAAAACTTACTCAAAGTGACAAGTAGCTCATTCTCAGCAAACAAAGACTTCCTGCTTCCTCCTGAGGCCTCTTTTTTTTTTTTAATGCCTTCTAGTGTCTGATATGTATAATTCTACTGATAGTGTCTGAACCATGGTTACAAAATCACTAAGTATGTTTAATGGGTAACCATATTTGGTACATGGTCTGTGAACCTAGTAGCATCATTTGTCTCCGTAGATTGTTGAATTTTCAGAAAGCCCTCTCTGTTATGTTTTAATTCTTGCAAATTGCTTGCCAATTTAATACGAGCTGCATCTAAACAGTAAGTAATTGCTTATGCTAATGCGTGCAAACTAATTTACTAGAATATGTTAATATTCACAAAGCACTTTTATACTGCCCGCTGTTCCAAAAATACTGCTTGCTTGGTTAAATGTAGCTTTTGGATGGCATTATTGTCACGCATCTGACCAAAATCATCGCTTCAGTAGTATCTACCCAAAAGTCATATGACCATGACTTCAATATACCAAAGAAGAAACAAAAAGGCATGTCATCCTTTGATAAATGATTTAGAATGTTCAAGGAAAAAAAAGGAATCACTTCCTTAATAATTAATTCTAATTAGTGATTGATAGTAGTAAGCAGACTATACTGAGTTAGAAATGGCCTCTTTTTCCCTCAAGAGCCATAAAACTTAATTTAAACGACTTCAAAGACAGATGGCATGCAAACTTCATTTGAATACAATAACCAATTCAGAATGAATTAAACTTTTAAGGATGATCCCAAATCTGGATGTTTCAAAGTTTGAAGCCTACTTCACCCCTTAGTAGTGCTCTTCCCTCTTTGTCCTATACGTCTTTCTCAACCATTTTCAGAGATGCTATTTGAAGATGCTAGAACTCAAAGACTTATGTTTCAAACCTGAGGGTCTTTTGAGACTGGGGACCTGAGCATTCAAGGATCTGAGGTGCAGATTGGAACCACCTTGTAATTTTAGTCTAGGAAGATAGAATTTTATGAACCAAATACAAAAGAAGAAAGGTTTGACACTTCCCTGCCCCAGGGCTGATTTGGCACTTTAATCCACCTTCTAAGGTTTCAGTCATTTCAACTTCAAAAACAACTCTCACACATAGTTATATATCTTCACATGGGTGGTGAAATAGAAAGATCTCTGTAGTGAATGCTTTTTTTTTAAATCACTTTCAAAATTCATTTCCTTTGTTGAATTTCATTGGCTAAATATTTCAAGGGTTAAAAAACTTCCCTCTTTCAATTTTAAATTATAAATACCCACAATTGTTTGTCAAAAAAAGTGGTCTAGCGTCCCAATTTTTTGCTTATAATTTTTATTATGAAAATATGTGGATTGATACGTCTCAGAATTGGCTGAATTTTATTCTTATTGTCTTCATGTGCTGTTTTGGAGAGTCTAAGATAAGGAATGAATAAACAAACAAATCAGTTACACATACTTTATTTTAATTTTGGTTACCATTATTATTTTTTCGTCTAAGCATAGAGCAAGACTTAAAAAAATGAGAAATGGTTTTATTTCTGACAAAGATAGAATGAAAAGATTTGTGATAAATAGCAGATATCACCAAGACACTTCTTATTAAATAAAGTTTCTATCTTATGACATTAGTATCATGTTTTTTTTCCTACATTTGTGAAGTTATGTGAATCTTTCTAAGGAAATTTGCATTTCATAGAATTATGAATATACTGAGATACTGGAACTAATCTAATCTCTTTTTAATACTGACCTTGAACAGTCCGAATTTCAACTATGTGATTTGTACTCTGTATTTATCTAGAGATTTAGTTCAGGACCCAAAGAGATAGGAAATAGTGGTGCTTAAAATGTATCAGCTTCTTTAAAAAAAAAAAAAGTAACTTCCTATTAATACAAGTGGATCTAGGGCTTATTTCTGGAACCCATTTTGTGCCTCTGTGACTTTTCTCTTGAGAGTCCTGCCTACACTAATATTTTTTTCTCTTATTTTTCCAGAACCATATTAAATTCTGTCTTCCCTAAAGAGAATTTGGCGGTATTTTGGGAGACCAAGTGAACTCTTCAGTTTGCCTGAAGTAGAGGGTTGGGTTATAGGGAGGATGTAAAGTTTAAAGTTACAATAATGATTTTTCACTTAATTTGATAGATGGTGGTGGTCTTTGAATAGAGAAGTGATTGCACATGCTATTTGAAAAAAATGAACTTTTAGTTTGTAAGGTAGATTTAAATTAAGGAGAGGCCGAATGGTATCATATCAGTAAGGAGGAGATTAAAGGTGATGTAATATGAGCAGTGGCTCTAAGAATGGGAATATAAAAGAGAAAGTAAAAAATTGACTTCTGATTGAATGAGTAGTGATAGTTGTGGAAAAACTGGATTCTAGAGTTTTGACATATCCCTCCTCTATTATCTGTAGCATCTAGTGTCATGCTTTATACATAGCAAATGCCTAAATAACTTTATTGAGTGTGTGGATGTTTTTATTCTTGGATTATGCTGTAATATTGCCATTCTCTTTTTCCATCAGTGTTCTTCTGCTATTGTCTCAGCATTGTGTTTTGTTTTGTCAAAAATTCCAACTCCTTACTTTGAGTTAATGTCTTTTCCTACCATCTCACTAAACCATCTGCCTTTAGTCTTTCAAGCAACCTCTAAATTAAACTCACACAGGATTTTTTTTTCCTTGTTACATTAGACGAAATATGAATCTTTCCTCCATAATGACGACTGTTCCCTGTCTTTGGACTCATCTCTTTCATCCCGACCACAGTATATATAGTTGACCCTTAAACAACATGAGTTTGAACTGCACGGGTCCACTTCTATGCAGATTTTTTTTTTTTTGATACAGTATACTACTGCAAATGCCTTTTCTCTTAAGATTTTCTTAATAACATTTTCTTTAGCTTATTTTACTGCAAGAATACAGTATATAATATATATGACATATAAAATATGTGTTAATTGACTATAATATCTGTAAGGCTTCAGTAAAGAGTAGGCTATTAAGTTTTAGGGGAATCAGAGTTATACTTGGATTTTCCACTGTAGGTCAGTGTCCCGAAACCCCACATTGTTAAAGAGTCAACTATACTAATTCCTACACATGCAAATATCAGTAATGTATTAGAAAAACCTTTGTTAGCATTAGCACTATTTTATTTTGCCTCTCCATGGCACTAGTGTCCCTCTTAGATTCCAAACTTGCAGAAGGAATTAGCTCATGCTAGTGTGAGCTATCATAAAGTTTATGATATTTTACTAGGAAATGGGTTTATTTAGGAAGAGCAGAGAATTGCAAATGAGGTCACACAAACTATGGCAAAACCATAGGCAGATCTAGAGAACAAAGGAGAGGAATGTTCTTTTACAGAGGTAAGGGGAGAGTTGGGAGGGGCTGTTACAAACGAAGAGTCCAGGGAGTAAACTGGAAGTCCCAGAGTGTAGTGGCTTTTCACTGGCTGAGTTGTGGTAGTTTCTCATTGGCTGGGCTGTTGCTGAGCCAGGAGAAAATCTTTCTGCATCCTTCTGGGGTTGTACAGACTTCTTCCTGTTGGGGTCTATAATTGAGGAAGAGTGGTAGGGCATGAGAGCTCCCCCTTCTGGCCTCCAGACTCCGTTTCAAATGAGGTTTCTTTTATTCAGTTTTACAATTTCAAGAGCTAGGGATTTTTCCAGCTACCTTTGTTGCATAGAGTCCCATGACCTACAGTCTTATTCAAGATTAAATTGCTGTTCATGATCAGTACATTTCTTTGTTTAAAAGTTATTTTGAAATACTTTTAGATTTTTTAGAAGATTTTATTTATTTATTTATTTATCTGAGAGAGAGAGAGAGAGAGAGAGAGAGAAGGAGCAGGGGAGGGGCTGAGAGAGAGGGAGAAGCAGACTCCCCGCTGAGCAGGGAGCCCGATGTGTGGGGCTCAATCCCAGGACACTGAGACCTACCTGAGCTGAAGGCAGATGCCTGACTGACTGAGTCATCAGGTGCCCCTTGAAATACTTATAGATTTACAAAAAAGTTACAAAAATTTTAAAAAAAAAGTACAAAAGTACCCTCATCCCTTCAGCCAGCTGTCAAAGTTAACATCTTATATACCATAATACAATGATTAAAACGAGGACATGAACACTGATACAATGTACTAACCTACATACCTTCTTTAAACATTATCAATTATCCCACTAATGTCCTTTCCTGCAGCCCAACATCTAAACAAAGGTCACACATTGTATCTAGTCATCATGTCTCCTCAGTCCCTTCTGATCTGGGACAGCTCCTTAGTATTTCTGTTTTTTTTTTCCTAAACTTGATGTTTTGAAGAATGCTGCCGGTTATTCTCAGAATAGAATACTCCTCAATTTAACTTTCTTGCAACTTTTTAAAAAGATTTTATTTTATTTATTTGTCAGAGAGAGAGAGAAAACAGAGGGAGAAGCAGACTCCCCACTGAGCAGGGAGCCCGATGCGGGACTCGATCCCAGGGCCCTGGGATCATGACCTGAGCCGAAGTCAGACGCTTACCGACTGAGCCACCCAGGCGTCCCTGGTGGCCCCTTTATTAAATATGTAATGCAAATAGTTCAAAATAACCACATGCACTTTTGTGTTCAGGATTTAATTCCACTGCTAAGGGCAGGAAACATTGTCACTGGCAAAAAGTTATAAGGCCTTTCTGTCATAGAATAGAAGTGATTATTGCATTGATAATGAAAATTTGTTTTCTGCATCTGTGTTCATTAATTCAGGAGCCTTAGAATGAGCCGAAGGCAGGGATAGCTTCGGAAGCAGGATGCGTACAATAAAGTTTGCAAAGGCCTCACACCTTTTAAAGATTCAGGCTAGATTCTGAAAATGTCAGAATATGAGTGAGTCATTTCTGCTAAGTGTCATTACAGAAACTTTGAGTCTCTCCAAACCAGTCCAGGAAAGCATCATTAAAAAGACTCTAGAGATGATTGAAGTGAGACCTTGATTGGTGAATTTTTTTAGCTTATTTTTCTAAATAAGAAGCAGTCATTTGATCTCAGCTCTTCACTGCATCGTGGAAAAAGCTCTAGGAATAGAGGTGGGTACAGACCCTCACCATCTGTGTGACATTGAGAAACCACTTGCTTTCTCTGGGCCTCCATTTTGTCATTTGAAATGCAAAGGTTTGCTCAGCTATCTTAAGAAGATTTCAGCATTAAGTCTATGCTTATATCACTTTTTTATAACTTACTAATTTTTTGACACCATAGTTCTAATAAATTCTTGACTCTGAACACTTGACGAAAGCCATTTTCACTATTAACTTTAAAAAAAAGGTAAACTTAAGGACGTTGTTATTAGTCAAGTAGAATTTTTACTGACTAGCTAATAATTTTAAGAATTTATTAGGGCCTCACACAGCTTATTGTATGTTCTTTAAAATAAGATTTTTCTTTAAGTACCAGAAGGTGTGATTTCTTCTCTCCCATCCCGGCTGCCTATAGCTCTAATGCAAATTGATTGCCGAATTACTTGTAAGAGACTTTTTAATAAAGTTCACTTACTGCTGGAGGGAGTCCAGTTTCAGAAGGCAAGACATAAGCATTTGATGTTCTTAGGGTTATTGGTTGTGGGAGTGCTTTGCTTGGTTTTATTTTTAACTTTAAATCACTTTGCTATCTTTATGAAGTTTTTTCCTAATCTGATTGGCAGACGAAATACCACTTATTTTGTTTTTCTTTTCAGCAAGAGAACTTAGATCCCAAGAGCCTTTTAAAAGTTTCCAGGACTTAAAATTTGATCTTGGAATAAGCTTGGGCAACTCAAACTATTGAACTCAACTGTTCCTGGAGGGAATATTTTCTAAATAACATGTTTAGAGAGGGAAATAATAAATAGCTTTTTAAAGAAAGCATATCGCAAAGGAATCACTAAGTGAAGTATTACTTATTGCATAGATTTTTTAAAATGGTATTCACTGCCGGGCGCCTGGGTGGCTCAGTTGGTTAAGTGACTGCCTTCGGCTCAGGTCATGATCCTGGAGTCCTGGGATCAAGTCCCGCATCGGGCTCCCTGCTCAGCGGGGAGTCTGCTTCTCCCTCTGACCCTCTTCCCTCTCGTGCTCTCTATCTCTCATTCTCTCTCTCTCAAATAAATAAATAAAATCTTTAAAAAAAAATGGTATTCACTGCCTTGAAAATTATCTCAAAATATTCAACTAATTATATGACTTTGATCTAAAAAGATACTAATATAATTATTCTGGTTTATCATTTTCTGGTCATTTTTTAAGGTTACCATTAATCAGTGCCTTTAATATTGTCACCTTTTCAAAGATTTCTTAATCTAAAATAGATGACATGACTGAATACCATGTATTTGGCATCCCTCATAAACTGTCCTTCCCTGATATTTACCTTTAATGCACAGGTCCTACCTGTTTGGGGAAAAGGGCTGTGTGTTTTAAGTTTTATATTCTTAGCTTCATTCACATAATTGGCAATTATCAGACAACCAGCAGGTAAGTCAGGTTAAGAATTTTTCTTGTTTCAGTTAATTTCCTTATAAGACAGAAAAAGAGAATAACTTATCCAGATGACTACACTTGGCTTCAGTGATTGATTATGTAGAGTCACATCTTCACATAAGACCAGTGAACACCTTTCATATCTCTTATATGAATGCTGTCTTTTTGATTGTGCAATGCACAATCTGTGCATTATTTGTGGTATTCCTGAATGAATGTCTAAGATATGGACAGGGTAGGTCAGCCGTGAATCCACTTATAACCTAAAGAATTACTTCAGTTATTAAAGAGGAACACATTTGTTTTCAAAAGAATGAATACATTTTTTCATGTAGCATACTCTTTCCATAAATGTCAAAATATGAAAATGTCAGATATTGAAATGAGAAATATGCATTTTTAAATATATTGTTCCTCCCAAGATCGCAGAATATAGAAGTTTTATTAAAGAAAATATAGACTATAGAAAAATATGGAATATTTATGAGGAAAAGATTTTTATTAAGAGAAAAGTTTTGGGCTGGTAGGGAAAAGGAAAATTTCCTTGCTTTCTTATTGAAGTGCATAATTACTGCTGAAATTATCTTGGAGAGTAGTAATTCCCGACCTTATAGGAATCATGATAGCTTTTTGCTATTCTATCTTCCAGATAGTTATATTTTGATTAAAATTTCTTATTGAATAAGCACACACCACTTTTTATTTTAAAATGGTATCTTGGCTGAGCTGGAGCCAGATGTCATATAGATCAGCTTAGAGGAGAGAATTCCTCTGCTTGCACATCTCCTGAGTCTACTATAGACTCTGAGTGATTCAGCCTCCTTTGATCCCAGGGAAAGTTTGGGAGACATTAATTGTTAATGCCTAGTGAGTCCTTGGAGACCCTGAGAGTCTAGCAGTATCTCTGATTTGTATGAGGTTCAAGAAGCTTTGTGAAAGAGCCTGAACCAAGTTCATGATTGGTGTTTAATAGAGTAGCATGTGTGCAGTGACGCTGTATAGTGTCACTCTGGGAAATTCCACTGGACAAAAGCAGGGTGCTCACAATTTTGACTTTTCCCATCTTTCTCAGTTTCCATGGAATTTAATAAATAGTCAACAAACTGTCCTTAAAAAAAAAAACTTCAAAATTGCCTTAATTCCTAAGAGTCTAGGATTCTGACGCAACACGTGACTTGCTGTATTTGAGAAGCCTCCTGTTCTATTTTGAATGTTGTTCAAGCTACTTTGAAAAGGCTTTCACTGTTTGGGAATTACTTAAACTCTTCTTGACTTTCTCTGCTCTGGTCTCCTGCAGACTACAGGGCTAGTATCGAAGCCATTGTGGTGACAGGTCATGTTTCTTGCCCTATTTCTTTTATTAAGGACTTATCTGCTTGCTTTCTCAAAGACATATAGGTAAAAATCCTACGTCATTTTCTTTCTTTTCAGCCAGTGGTGAGGCATTTGTCAATTCTACCAAGTCTGTGTCTTCCATAAAGAGGCTCAAATTATGATATATAGTCTTTATTTTCATTTTCTTTCCCTAGTATTTGTTCATCCTTAGATGAATAGTGGCATTGAAGGCTGGCTCTTACTTCTCAGAGTCGGTAATTGTTGTTACTACTTTTCAGTTTAGAGTTGGTTACATATTATGGGCAGGAACTCTTATTACTTATTACCTATTCCATTCATCTCTCCTAGTTATAATGCCCACCTTTTCTGGGTTGTTAATGTTCCTACTATGAAACAGTAGTGCTCTTCATGAAATAGTTCTTTGTGATCCTGCAAAGAATTTACAGAAACTGAAACTGTAATAAGTTGTTGGTTTAGTGTACATGTGAGTTTGTTAAGGTTTATTATTTTTTTAAGTTTCACCAGTTTAGAAATTTTACTGTGGTTGAAAACTTTTTTTTTTTTTTGGTCACAGAAAGTGACCTTCTCCTTGCTTTTACTTTCTATGAACTTTATTCAAAAGAAGGCTCTATAGGTAGAAATTGTTCAAAAAATTTAAATTTAACAATAGCCTCTTCACAAGGAGGAGTAAGAGGAGAATTAAAAACTCCTCTTACTTATAACTGTTTTATTTTAATTCCATCTGAGTACCTGGCAAGCTTTAATGGGGAAAAAAGTGTTATATCCCCGTTACATTTAATAAAATTATAATGGCCTGAATGTTTCATGTTGGCTACACAGTGACATTTGAAGAATTATAGGCTTTCAGAAAGGAACCTTTTATTCACATACTTATAAGTTAGAAACTAATCTATTTAGAGGTTGTTATTGTTCATGTAGCAAGGATGTAGAGCAACCAGTAATCCAGCAGACCTATACATGCCCGTTGTTTTTCTTTTTGAGGAAGTTTCAGTCTATTTGGGGGAACATACTAACTTTTGGAGAAACAAATGAGGCTTAAGTGGGCACATTTAGGGAAGAGATAGTTGGCCATAAGACAAGGAGGGGTGAGAGTCCTTTATGTAAATAGATGTTAAATAAAATCTAAAAATATTTCTTTTTATAACATCACAGGCAGTTCAGACATTAGAAATAAGAGCCCATGTATATTTTTTACAGACATTTATTGCAGCGTAAAGTATGTTGACACAGATAAACTTGCATCTGATGGAGCCAGCTCTGTTAATGAATTTACAGTAATACAGATTTGCTGCATGACTTAAATATGGAGATTGCGGAAAACCACTTTAAGTTTGAGTCATCCATACATTCAGTGATGTGATGGTTGTCGAGGTTAATTTGCAATAAATCCATTAGTAGTCATGGCACTGATGTGTCAGTGATTGTCATATAAGACCATGCATAAATAATAAAGGTGACACATTTCTTCACGTGCCTTTCTATGTTCCTAAAACGCTTGGAACGGTGATTGCGATGTGCTGTTGCTGCACATTGAATTTACTTATATAATACAATAAAACATGTTTCTATAAAAATAAAATTAAAGTAATAAAGCTAGATTGCAGTTCATTTTGTATAGACTTACTCCTTTATTTAACAGTTGAAGTGAATTTTTTTTGCATCATGCTATAAATCTTACCATGCTAGATGTTTTATGATGATGAACTAATATTCTTTTTCTCATGAAAGCTGCCATGTGATGCAATTTAATATCCTTCTCATTGTCAAGTTCTAGTGAATGTAAATAATAATAATATAATGGGTTTATGTGGAAAAACTGCTAGTCCAAGCAATGAAATACTGAAGAGTTTAATAAGAACTAGGATGGAGGAAAGTCATTTCTTCAAAGGCATTTGGTTTTCACTCAACTTTGAAATGACTTCTACTTTTCCAAACTTATATTAAAATAAAACAACAATGTTGCAGTGTTCATTATTTTATACTTTTTTCGTTATTTTATATTTTTAACACATACACAGACACACACACACACACTTCCACCGCACGCACCGTCTGTTCTCTGTAAATGTTACTGGGCACTTACCATATGCCACGAATGGGACTAAGGTGTTACTGTGTGATAGCTCATTTAATTTTGGTGGAAGCTCCATGAGGTAGATAGTGTTAGTGTCCTCCTTTTTTTTCAGATGGGACATCCAAGACTTAGAATAAATAGGTTGGCCAAAGTCATTGTTGCTAGTAAATGATTCAGTTGGAATTTGAACCCAGGTCTGTTCAGAGCCTATATTCTTAATTTTTTAGCTGTCCGCTATAGTAAGTACATCATGTCCTTGTTCAGAAAAATGCATACTAAATGAAGTAGATTTTAAAACTGTAGTCATCTGACCCACTATATTTTACTGTGGGAGTACTGTCATATTTTTAAGGTTACTAGAATAGAATACACTTGTAATTTTCTATCTTGATAGAAAGGGGATTTAAGAACATAGGAGATTTTGTAGAGTTTGATATGATTTTTTTTTTCCTTTTAAGAAAGCCAAGATGCTTATAGAGGTCGGGAGAGAGTGGCGGGGGGGTTGGAACTGGACATCTAATTCTCTCACTTATTATGGAATTATGCTGATGAGTGCAATACAATCCACTGTTGTGCATACAGAAGAAGAGGCAAGGGAGATTGCTTTCCAGATATATCTGGAGAAAAAAAGATGCTAGAAATAATTGCATTGTTTGGCACAAGGTAGTAAAATTGTTTTTGCTTTGTTATGGTGAAGCTTAAAGAACTGGAAAGTTGTTTTAAGAAAGACAGTAGTTAATAGCATGCTAGTCGCCAAGTCTTAACACTTACTGAAATATGAGATGAAATCAAATCTTGGGTAACGATGTTTGTATTGTGACATTTACGTTACTGAAAATATAAACCTTTAAATTATTATCCTCCCATTCTGTAGCTCAGCAACTAGAAACTTTCGTAGTTCCCTAAGTTTTGGGACGTATACCCTAAACTAAATGTTAATCTACATATATTAAATGTTCTGTCATTTCACATTTACATGTTATTTTTCTTTTTTTAAAAGCATTGTGAGGTGAAAGGACAGTATATGATCATGAGGTGCAAATGTCACTTTATGGATATGAGACATTAGAATATGATAACAGTTGGCCTTGATAAATTCAGACTGACACATCCAATTAACTTGTTCTTGACTGTCTTGTTATGATAACAGAAACATTTCTGTAATAAAAAATATACAGCAGTGGGAGTCTGGGTACTAGGTTTCCTCCTAGCACTGCCACTTAACAAAGGTTGCAACTTTAGATAACAAATCCATCTTTATGACTCAATTTCCTCAAATGTAACACAGGGCTCCTGCTTCCCCTGCTTTCCATCCAGGAGTGGAGAAGAAATGAAAAATTATTGTGAAAGTGATATTTTTAATATGAAGAACCTCTATGTGATGTAAGATGTTTTGCTTTACACCACCACCTTCTTCTGGTGATTCTAGAAAACATCTGAATTCTTAGATATGTTTTACATTGTTATGCAGCATCTCTAGTTTTGAATATTTGTCTTAATTCATAGGAACTACATAGTCACTAGAGAACAAAGTTAATTAAAAGGTTCAAAATAAAAGTAATTAAGTACCTACACTCAAGAGTTCACCACCACAGTCTCCTGTTAAAGAAGACTTCACTTTTATATAGTCTTGTCCAATTTTTATCAATGTAGGTTTTAGTGAAACATTTAATAGTTAATCATCTGAGAAAAATTTACCAAGCTGAAAAATATTTATCAAATAGTTCTTATTAATATCCTGAGTAACAAGCTTCCAATAATATAGAACATAAATGGTCCTGGAGGCTCCAGGATTTCTGATACCCAAATCTCTACATTCTGAATGTTCTTTACTTGCATATTGACTGGTGCCTTTGAAGTACAACTTAACTATTTTCGCATGAGAGAGATAAACTACTTTCATGCATTAGTATCAAAAAAAAAAATGAATAGGGAATGCATAGCCTCTCTACCATTGCGTTCTAACAAGATTCTATTTTATCACTTTTACATTTAATATTATCCTGACATGTTTCTGTTGTCATGTCTACATACCAAGTCTTTCTGAACCAGTCAGGCAGGAGACATATTGCAGAGGCCTTGGGAGTTTCTGAAAGGCCTTTGGAAATGTTTCAGACAGACAACAAAGGCAGTTGGCTCCAAAATACAAAATGAGAAAACAAAATATTATCAGCTATTTAATTAAATGTACTCAAACATGACATTAAGTCAACTTCATTCAATTTGTAAATATGGTAATGGTAGAAATTTAATGTGTAGAAATCTTGAAAACATCCCACTGTACACGCACCTTTTACATATAAGCCTTACTCTTGGTAGAAGCTATTTTTCTATAAACACAAGAGGCTTTGTTGCCTAAATTTTAATATTTACTCTTCCTACTTTCCTTACCATGTTTGGCACATAGTGGGAACACAATACATATATGTTGGCATCCTTTGTTATTGGAAGGCTATATTACCCTCTATAAATTATACCCTAATGACATCTGTTCTTGGGATAACTTTGCAAGTGTTTCTGTGGTCCTTTTAGTGTGAAGAAAGGTCTTTTCTCCTCTCTCTCTCCATATATATGTACCTATATCTTTGCACATCTCTTCCAAATGTTCTGACTTAAAAATTCCATTTTATTGCATTCAGTGAGATAGATTTTGTTGTGGTGCAATGAGATAGGACTTCAGTGCGTTGGATGCTTAGTAAACTTGTTTGAAAGAAAACTCTTTTTAAAGCAAGATGGATAATTTACTGACATCAACACCATAAAGTAAAATTTGAACACTCACCAAATGAGGCTGTGATATTCTTAGTACTGTAAGACTAGCATTCACTTTCAGGAAAAAAAAAAAAAAAAGGGTCTTTTTGTGATCCTGGATAGCTTGACAGCTACTAGATATTGCTTGTTAAGTAAAATCTCACTTTTGTTGATGAGATCTATTATCTGACGTGACTCCTGGGGCTTATGACTATTTATCCATTAGTTATCATGTGGGTGAATACACCCTTTCCCTGTAAAAGTTGATTCATAGTGTATTTGTGATTTGCTTCGCTGTGCTATATGATCCTGTCACATGCACATGTAACTCTTGTTTCAAAAACAAGTTGATATATGTTTCTGCTCCTTTTAGAAGCAGCCAAAGTCAGTGTTTCCTACTAAACTATTGCTAAAAAACTGGCAGGGAGAAATAAAACCCTATAAGATTCCATGCTTGTCCAACTCAATGGAAAAAGTAGTAATCCCTCATTTGTTCTGAAACACCTGCTGGTAGGTTTAATGAGTATATTAAAAACTGAGCTGCCTTGATATTTCTTCTAAAAATCCTCTGTTCTTTTTCTTGAGCCTGTTTGATTAAAATCTGTGATTTGCTCACTGTTTTTGCCATAGTTTCATGTTTGTTTTTCATTTTTGCTATACTGTAAATTTAATCATTTACTGATATGTCAGTGTAACAGATACAGGAAAGTTGTGTACCAGATGTATTTGGACTAATTGCTTTTGGTTTTTGTTTTCCAGCTGGGACGACATATATCTTTAGCAAAGGTGGTGGACAAATCACGTATAAGTGGCCTCCTAATGACCGGCCAAGTACACGAGCAGACAGACTGGCCATAGGGTTTAGCACTGTGCAAAAAGAAGCTGTGTTGGTGCGAGTGGACAGTTCTTCTGGCCTGGGTGACTACCTAGAGCTGCATATAGTAAGTACTTTAAAAATAAGATTCAGCTTTTATTTTTTACTGTTAGTTTTTTTAATTATTATCATAAATAACTTATAATTCTGCCTTTTAGAAGTTTCTCCTCCCCAGCAACCAGCACTTGGGTACAGAAAATAGAAATACACTTAAGAAGTAATAAGACCTTAGTCCAACTGCTGTTGCTAAAAATGTTCTTTACAATAGAAAATATATTTTTTGGTTGTTAAGTGTTAATTCCTCTCAATTCTCTGTTTAGAAGAAAGATTTATTTTGGTATGTTTTTAGTGACTTTAGGCAGACTTGCTAAATTAATAAGCTGAGCTATTGCCTCGTTGATACTGTTCCATCTGACTAGAAGCATGAGGTTGTAATACTGGTAACATCAAAAGATCTGAACCCAGTGTCCTTATTTCTTTCTTCACTTAGAAACCAATTGTCTAAAGTTAACATGCAATGGATGGGAGAAAAGGGAACTTCAAGGGTAATTAGGGGTAGGAAAGAAAATGGTGAAAAGATTGTTTCTATGCTGTCTTATACTCATCTTGATACATAAGTATGAAGAAAATAAAATGGACTGTTAGCATTTATATCCTGGGACGATTCCTTTTTCCCCAAGCTCTAAGCCTACTATAAGAACTTAGTCAGCATATCATAGATGGGAAAAAAAAAAAAAAGACTTTTTTTTTAACCTTTTAAAGTTGCCATAACTGACTATAGCTTGGAGACTCTGCCCCATATCTCTGCATTCAAAGAGTTACTGATTTGTATAGTTGTAATTCTTTATCTCATTTTATAGCAGTATTTTCACGGAAGTACATATGGTCTCTCATTGCTAAGCGATATTACTATTTTACTGATATATAAAAGTAACAACCATAGGAAAGTGTGACATATTCAATAACTCTAATGGGTTCTTGTCATCATAGTTCTTAATTGAATATCTGTAATTTCTGGAAGGTTTCAAAAGTATATAATCTCTCCATTTCCCTTTTTATCCTTGAGGTGTAGTTTATCTTTTCTGTCTCATGTGTTTATGTAAATTTGTTTCGTTTTGCTTTTGTCTATCCCTATAAGTTCTCCCTTCACCAGCACCCATGCCTCAGAAGACAATTTGATTAGGTCAATGTGTTCTTTTCTCTTAGAAACTGGCCTTCAGGCCTTCATCCTAAAATGATTAGGAAAACTATCAAACACCAAAATACATGATCACAGACTTTTGCAGCATCTTAATTTTCAAAGTTTTATTCATTTATTTTCTTAATCTTAGTTTTCCATTAGACCTCTAGAATTTCCATTTAGCTGAGTAGGGGTTTACACTGACCACAAGAGCTGAATTCATTGCTAATCTTAGGAAAAAAGGGGAAAACAAAACAAAAACAAAAACAAGAAAACACCTCAGCACAACCATTATCGAACCGTCATAAATTTTCAATTCAAAATGCAGTTGTCAAATGGGAACCCTGGGAAAGTAACTTCAACTGCCTTTCAGCAAGTATCTAACAATCAAAATTGAAAGCATCCTGATTTTTATGGCATCATAAATAAATGATCAGTTGAGATAAGCTTAACTAGCGCAGCAAGGGATCTTGCTGTTTAGAGTAATCTCAACTTTCTAAATGTGTTTGCTCCATTCTGATTTAAGAGCCTTGCTACTTCAAAAAAAAGAGAAAGAAAAAAGAAAAAGAAAACAAGTGCTTTCCCTCCTGAAAGAAATTACTTATTGATCCATCACCAATTACACATTTACCCTGAGAAAAGTTTCTACAATGATCACTCTCAAATCGTAAGGGGCTATGTTATTGAATTACTCCACTGTTGTTTGTTTTATGGTCAGAGGGTTTTAGTCTACAAGAATGGGTATTTTTTTTTCCAATTTTGATCAAATGTGGGCTTAAGAGTCCCTCCATACATAATGGATTGACTTTCTAGGTGTCCATAACAACCCAGTACCTTCCACAACTCCTTTACTTGCTGTGGATTTCTGACAGCTGTCCTATGAGGGCTTCCTTCTTTCTGAATCTCCTCGTTGGTTTGCCCACCTATTCACTTTAGGTTCAGTCTTTGTCTCAATACATTCTGCCTCTTGGATTTGCTATCTTCAGACTTTCACTTGATCTGAGAGCCAGTCCGTGACTGGGAAATGGAAAATGTGTATTGGTTCCCTGGGCTTACTAAACCTTACCCTTGTTGGTCATCCTTATGCCTCCTGTCTCCATTACTAGCATCTGTCTTAGTCCAAATCTGGCCAACTAAAACTTATCTCCCTTCCTTTTCTCTCATTGCCTACAAGAGGTGATCAGCTGTTAATGACTCAGCAAGTCGCTTATATGGAGACAAGTTCACTTCTTTCCATGTTTCAACATACAAACCAAATTGACACAAGATCAGTGTTGTTTTGTTTTGTTTTGTATTTTACATTATTGAAGTTTACTAATCTAACTCCTGTAATGCTGGGTGCTGGGAAGAAGAAGAGAAAGAGGAGTTAGAAATTTAAAAAGGCTAGGGGTGGGGAGGAAGGGAAGGAGGAAGGAAAGAGAAGGGGAAGGAAGTATTTAGGGACCAAAGTTGTGAACAACGGGTGATAGAAGGATTCTTAATAGTAATACTTAGATTTGAGAATATTCAGACCCTGTTTTATCAAATTATTTAGGTACCTTTCAGTCTGTGCCAATTTCCCTCAAGTCATTTCTTCTGCTTCTTTCAAAAATGGAAATTTGAAAGGAAAACAAGATTTGTGGTTTGTTTATTAGTGTTGTTTGATTTTGGCTTATGAATGTACCTGATTTAAAAATTAACCTAATACCATACATGATATGTTTTATCTGTAAAAGTTAGTTATTATTATCCATTGAACTCCAGAAAAACTTCTGTAAACCCTCAAGGTCAGCCAAATATAAGCTGTACTAATCTTTAAGAATTGTATTTCTACCCTTAATTAGTCAATTAACCATTAAGTTGGTTGTACTCCTCAAAAGGTGCTATGGTCTTGCTGAAATGTACAATGCCATTTCAGTTAGATAAGTTTTAAAATATGATTGGCACATAATTTTGATGAAGGTGTTAATATTTGACATCATCCCTTTTTATCAGAATGATCATGTTTGATTTTTACTTGAAAATATAATCACATTTAAATTTTGATTAATTGTACCTTTAAACTATAATAACTTGGAAAAAATGGTTTTTGATTCAGGTGGCCTAGTTTTTGTAGATTTTTTAAATTATATTAATAATACTACTGTTAACTTCAAAGCCGTATGATGTTGCTATTGAAATTTGTAAGGTTTTAGGAGGGATGAGGGCAAGATAAACACACGAAGTGAGGAGCAATTAATTAGCATAGAGCCTAGAATACAGGTACTCAAATATTTTCTGAAATAATAAATGAATTAATGAATTATATACTGAAAATATGAGGCTTAGGTGAAGAATAGGCAGTCAGCTTTTCATTAGTTAATGTGAAGTCACAGATGCAGTTTAGTTTCTATGTATCTGAGAAAGTCTTTAAGACTTGTTTGTAACATAGAAAAAATGTAGCACTTGATATGCAGGAGCTATATTTTTGAAAAGTTGCATGTTTTTATTGATGTCTGAATTTTCAAGTAAGAATTGATTATAGTAGTTGATGGTTTAAAGGAAGTGTGTGGTGGGAATTTTTGTTGTGTGAATGATTATCTCTCTTTAGTAATTATCTCATTTA
Source organism: Eumetopias jubatus (assembly GCF_037043125.1). Lineage (NCBI taxonomy): Eukaryota > Metazoa > Chordata > Mammalia > Carnivora > Otariidae > Eumetopias > Eumetopias jubatus. Next base: position 70,415,460 of record NW_028274815.1, read on the forward strand.
TTGTAACTTACCTTTATCATGAATTGTTCTCTAGTCATTTCATATCTGTCCATTATTTTCCAATAGAGATAAACTGTCTAATGGCAGAGAACATAATTTGATAATAATGATGATTAATAAGAAACATAACATAATATAGAAATGTGGCTTTTCAATGTTCATTTCAGTGTATGCCTGAAAACTTTCCAGAAAGATTTTTCTGAGCAACTAGTATGGCCCAGGTCTATGTTAAGCTCTATAGAAAAAAAAAAATAAATGAGCTTACCACTTAATAGTTATCTCAATAAGTATTTGTTGGATGAATGAATGAATGAGTCAAATGGGATCCTGATCACCAGGTAGCTTAGATTATTTATAGTAAACGTACTTTGTCCCAAAATGACTCTATCTGGGTTCATCTCTATTTCTTCCTCTTGCAGTTTTAACTTTCTTATCTGTATATTTGTAAGAATATAAATAGAGGATAGCTTTTTAAGATAAAGAATATAAAGAAGTGACTTCTAAGCTGTAGGGTGTTAAACGTATTTAAATTAGTCATATTGAAGATTATTTAATCAATATTGAGTAAAAAAATTCTTAGAAGCAATAAGCAAAAAAAATCTAATTTATTTTAAAGATCAATTTATAAGATATATCTAGAAATGTTACCAGTGTTGCCACTCTAGAGAAAGCATCTCTCATATATGTCAGTCAGGCAACGTTAATTAGAGATTACTTAACCCCTCTTTGACTTACAGAAGAAAGCCAGTGCAAATGTGCTCATTCACTGCCATGAATATTAACATGTGCATTGGTTCTGACCAGAGGAAATGTATGGAGGGTGGTGGAGAGGATGAGTGAAGAGTGTTCTTTGAAATTCTTTCATCTTGGGAGCATGAAAGAGCATTACAAATTTGATTAGTGAATTGTTGTACATATTTGCCTTAAGTGTTTCTTCTTTGTACTCTCCTAGGTCAGAAGTCTTATTTTTGAAACCCAGCTCTTAATTGATTTTGATTTAGAAATACACCTTTTGATCAGTGGTTTTAGTATAGACTAGAAGCATAATATATTTAGAGTTAAAATATGACTTGTCCCAAAATAACTTATCAATATCAGTGACAAGTCAATACTTTCTCATCTTTCTCTGCATCTCTACATTTTATATTGCTTTAATAATTTTTGTTTAATAAATAAATATAATTTAATGTTTTATACTTTATAATACTGCTTTATTAAAACTAAATTTAAAAACATCATTTCAAAGTCAATAATTATACACGAGTGCATACCCCTATCAATAAGATAAAATCCAATTAGTCCTTCATAGAAGTGTCTTGAGTTTAAATTATGTTCCATCTGAAATTTTTTTTTCTAACCAACAGATTCACCTATTTTGAGAGTTTTCACTTTGCCCTATAATATTTAAATTTGACCCTGTTAATTATATCAGTAGATATTTTATTTGGTTTTGTTTTCCTGGTTCTTACATGAATTAAAGAACATGTGGCCTTTTTGGCTAGTATTTTGAAAGAAAGAATAAAATGATGTCATTTTACTATGTGTTGTAAAATTCTTGTTCAAGCTTCTAAGGTAGGAAGGATTAGGTTATCTTTGGGGAAAATGGGGGGAGTGATGGTCATAGTTATGTTGGCTTAAGTGCTATCCCAATATCTTAAAACAGTCTCTCTTTTGGGGATGGGTGTGGTCAAGTGCATCAATACAAGACTCCTTTCCTCTTGGAAAGTTAATTCAATCTCTCATTTTCTGATTTACCGGTTGTTACCTTTGGTGCATCAGTAACTCTCTGAATTTGATTTCTAGATTTCTAGAATTATTTCCTTCTTTGAAATTCTATTGCTGTGAGATTTAATAAGAGAACCAGAACAACTCTCTCTGCACACACCTCCTCAGTCCATGCACTTATCAATTAGACTTATTTTCCTGTATCTATTCTGAATAACTTCCAGGCCATTTTATATACTTATATCAGGTTAATTTGCTAAAATGTTTCTTTGATGCACTAATTTCTCTATTAAACACACTGATGCCTCCCAACTATATACAGGTAAAGTCACAGTCTATGCTTAATATTTAATGTCCTCAACATTCTGATCTTAATTTTCATTTTCAGGTCCATTTTGCCATAATTCTATACTTAGCTTTCTACCCCAGTGAAATTTATTAATCCATTTTTTAATTTTTAAAAAATTTTAAATTTTACTTATTTATTTATTTTAGAGAGAGAGTGTGTGTATGAGGGGAAAGCCAGAGGGAGAGAGAGAATCTTAAGCAGGTTCCATGCCCTGAGATCATGACCGGAGCCAAAATCAAGACACTTAACTGACTGAGCTACCCAGGCACCCCTATTAATTCATTTTTTTAAAAATGAACTTCTTGTCATTCTCTATATCTAACTCTGTCCAGATAGTTTCTTCTCACTTCTGTCTCACTATCTGGATTCTGCTCAGTCATCGGCTTCTCTGTTCAAATGTTGGGTGTTTTCAGGGTTGTCCCTGGGATCTTGTAGCCTCCTGATTTAGCAGGAAGAAGTCTAGGGTTCTGGAATCTCCTTGGAAGAACTGTTGAAACAATGCCCGAGGCATTTATGTGGGTAGAGAAAATCTTATGCATAGTTTCTGCTCCAACCAATGATCACTCCTCTTCTTGACCCATTACTTTGTGGTGGACCTCAAACTATTTTACAAAATAGCTTCAAATCCATTCTCAGTTAGGCCCTGACAAGTTGCCATAGCAAGTCATCTTTTCTTAGGCCAAGCTGCCAGAACAGGAGACTCTTGTTGAATCCTTTCTAACTACTGGCATTACTTCTATTTCTTCTGTAGCTATTTTTCAAAGCCTACTTTCAAATAACATCTCTTTTGGTTCATTCAGCACATCATTATTGATCACCTTTGCTGAAGTTCATACTGTATTAGTTGTCTATTTCTGTGTAATAAATTTACCCACAATTTAGTAGCTTAAAACAGAAAGCATTTATAATCTTATATGAGCTTAGGAATCCAGGAGAAGTCGAGCGAGTTATTAAGAGATTCCCAGGAGAAGACATGGTTAAGATCTCCCATGCTCAGAACATATCTGATATGTTTATTCTTATGATACAGACAGAGCCCACATGTCTGAGGAAGAAATGATAAACAGCAATGAAAGCATATGAAAACAGGTTATTAAGGATTCTGGCTTTGCAGAAGTCTAAACACAATATAGATTGATGGAAAAAGAGTAATGAAGACATTGCTTGAGGGTTAAGAACTAGTTTAGGGAATGCATACTGAATTAGAAGTCATTCGTACACTGATCAGGAAAACTCCCTTTATTGCACAAAAAACACTGAAAGCCATAAGCAAAATGCATGAAAGTAATAGTTTAAAAATGCAAGCAGCATAGCAAACATGTCTGCCACAGATCAGGAAACAAGGTGAAAGTGACACTATGGCAATGAAGTCCTGATGTTGGGCCACTGTGGACACAGGCAGCTCATTTCAACAAAGGAAGGAAATGACCTAGGTGAATATACCTAGGGGACACTCAGGTTAATAGTAGGCATAAATAATCCATTTTTTAAATCAGGAGGAAAGAACTGGAGATAATATTCGCTGGGCTTAAGAAAGTTATTTTGATGAAAACAAATACTTTCAGAGCTGTGAAATCCAATTTATGTTGTCCTTAGGAGTTTTGGGAGGTAGTATGCTGGACCTCAGGAGGCTTAGGTCAAGACAGAGGAGGACTGTACCCTCCTGGAGACCAAGAAGACTGGCTGTTTAACTTTCTGCCGACAAACACAGCCCTGGAAGAACATTCTGCCATTATTAACACTTCCGAGAAGACGCTTTAATGGTGGGCTCTTCCTATCAAGAAAAACCACTTCCTCCTGAACCTTCCTGCCCAACGAAGAGTAGAAATACAAGATTGGCAGACCAGAAAAGCTCTTTGGTGAAAGATTAAAATTTAGTGGGCTCTTGGGCCTTTCTGGTCTATGAAAATAAGTCGACCTTAATATTCTTAAAATTCTACTCTGACTGTTAGCTAGGAAATATAGACTGCTCATTCCCAAATACATATCTTCAGTCCTCACTTCCCCTTTGATCTCTATACTCAGCATTTCCAGCTGGATGTCTCATGGACACCTCAAACTGAAAAAACTGAAGTCGCCATCTCCGAACCACATGCCCATCTCACAGTCACAGATTAAAACCTGACATCTCTTGCATGCTTACTCTTCTGACCTAATCTGTTTCTCACCGAATTCCAGAAATGTTTCCATAATATTATGGAGGAGTTTCAAATTGGTAGACTGAACAGGGAATCCGTGCTCATCCCTGACCAGTCTTGTCACCACGTAAGAAGTTGAGACACAATCTCGCAGAGCAGGGAGGGAAGAGGTACAGTCACGGGTAGAGTGTGGGATCCGTGCCTGACTCTCCTTGTTCCCCTCCCCTTTTTTTAAATTTATTTATTTTAGAGCGTGAGTGGGGAGAGAGGCAGAGGGAGAGGGAGAAGCAGACCTCCTGCTGAGCAGGGAGCCCGATGACCTCGGAATAATAACCTGAGTCAAAGGCAAATGCTTAACCAACTGGGCCACCCAGGCACTCCCTCCCTGCTTTTTTTCACTAGGAAGTATTGTTTCCATTTATCAAAATTGTGTATACAGACACTTGGTACTTCTCCTGGACAAAGCATAGTCAATTGGGAAAAAATTGGCAAAATACCTTTTACTATTTTTTTGTAGTCTTTGTACTCTCTCCTGTTTTTGTTAGCAATTTTGTGACCCGTGTAAAATTTTGGATTCAGAGTAGAATGATTAAGTTCCAATGGCCCATTCTTCATTCGTGTTGAACAGTGAGCTGCTGAGCAGCAGTAAGCATCAAGAGAGCAAGGACTTTGATCTATTTTGTTCACCTTTGTATTCCCAGAGCCCACCTTAAGCTTGGAATTTAGCAAATGACCAAAAAAAAAAAAAAAAAAAGTTGAAATAATCTTTTGGTTCTACAAGTTCTGCCGATTTAAACTGCATGTGTGCGTTCTGAAAATGTTCTAGGGCAATAGGTCAGTGCTGCTCCGGTCAAGGGCATTATCTCCTTCAGGAGCATTCAGTTTATATTTAACTTCTTTGGGGTGAGTTACAGATGCAAATGTGAGCTAACTACTAGCATATTTCCAATATATTTGTTGCATCTCTGTAGATTGGTATCTTGAGGCAAGTGTCTGGTGAACCACACCTTAACTGGTTCTGTTGGGGAACTACTGGTCTATGGTACAGATAGCTCAAAAGACAAACTCCTCAGCTGGCCTCAGTGAGTACTTATAATCTGGGCTTGTTTTCCAGCTCCTGACATGGCTACTTCCACTGCAGCTCACACATATTCTTTCTTTAATTCATACATTTAACAAATGTTTCTATTTTATTTTTCCCCACAAGCACCTTTCAAGGCCCTGGAAATACAGAGTAAAATGAGGCCTGGCTTTGCCGTTAAGTAGCTTAGAATTTAATAAATAAATCTCATTCTTGTGATATATTAGCCACAGAACACAGACATAGGCTGGTTTTTCAAACCTTCATGTCATAAAGGCACGATTAAAGGTTTTTAAACTCTGTGAAGCCCTCTTTAACGTGCTTTAGATAAAGGCAATTAATAATCTCATAACTAATCTAAGTTTGCGTATGTTATCCCAAAATATTTAGAAAAACCCTATGATGGGGTGCCTGGGTGGCTCAGTTGGTTAAGCGACTGCCTTCGGCTCAGGTCATGATTCTGGAGTCCCGGGATCGAGTCCCACATCGGGCTCCCTGCTCGGCGGGTAGTCTGCTTCTCCCTCTGACCCTCTTCCCTCTCATGCTCTCTATCTCTCATTCTCTCTCTCTAATAAATAAATAAAATCTTTAAAAAAAAAAAAGAAAAACCCTATGAGGAAGAACCATTGTCCTCATTAGGTTAACAGGAAAAGGAGGCACCACACAGCTGGTGAGTAAAGGCAAAATTTGAGCTCAGTCTGACTCCTGAGTCCATGTGCTTAACCTCTGGGCCTTCCGTGTGTGGGGCAGGGAGGACGAATATAGGAAGCAGTCTCTCCTCAGGTAACACCCGATGACTCTGCTGAATCCAGTTTTATAAAGTCAGACAACTTCAGCTCTTAGCATACCACACGTCACATGAATTACTGAGCATTCCAGATGTCAGCTACATAAACCATCTTCTAGTTTAAATAAATGCCTAGAAAGTTATCTGGTTGACTAATTGCTTCAACCATTTTGTAATTAGCTAGCCAGCTTTTGTAATTAGTCTGACTTGTAAATGTGGGGCATACATATTTTTAAAGGCAGAGAAACGTGATTTTCAAAAAAGAAATCTGTACCGGTCGTGAAATGACAGTCAGCAAACGTAGACTTCCAGAGAGCTTTTGTTCGTGCTTGCTTCTCTCTCCGAAATATTCCTACTTCCTCCCACTCCTACCTGCCCTCCTCTCCTTCCTAGTCTGGTGCATATTTTATTTGTCTGGATCATATCTTGCATTTATTTGTGAAGCTTTCCTTGGTCCCCTAGGGCAAAACTAATCATGCCCTTCTTGGTACTACCATAGCACTTTGTTTTTAACGCTCTTGTATTACTGACCAACTTGCAGCTCTTTCCTTCTGTGTCCTTCCAGCTCATTAAATTGTGAACTCTTCAAGGTCACTGACCATATATTATATATCTTTATATCTCTGTACTTTGACACTAGTACAGTGCTTATTAATGCACGTTAATCATATTTATGGATGAAACCATGTGTACGTGTGAGTGAGTGGAGCCTTTCTTTTTGGCTTGTGGCCTCCCCCGCTCGTTCCCTGCTCCCCCTGCCCCACCCCAGACTGGTAGTTTTCCACTGATGTGCACGACCTCACAAGAGGAGAGCTCTCCTTGGAGCACAGTATGAAGCAGACTCCCAGAGGATAATGGTGAAAGCATGTGACACTGCCCTGGGACTCCCCATTTACAACCTGTGGAGGCTTACACACTCAAGGCAGAGGCCCACGTGCTGGGGCCTATCACAAAATGGTCTCGTTATCCACATGGTATTCTCTGAGGGAAGGAAGAACGTCTTTCATCTTAAGATCGTTGACCAGCGCCACTTTCAGGTTCAAATATTCCAAACAGATAGTCACTTCTCTGAGATTTAGTCTAGGAGTGCCTTTTATCTGCTCTCTGTATTATTTTGGGTATTTATATAAAAACGTCTCTGATACATTTCCCTGCATTCTGACTTGATGAGAAGAGATGAATCCAGCTGGAGAAAAAGAGAGAAGGAAAGAGAAGAAGAGAAAGAGACACAGAGAGAAAACAAGCAAGCAAGCAAGCCAGCCCTCGGTGGTAATCAACTTTAGTTGATTATGGTGTGGAGGGTAATCAACCTTCACTACTCTGGCAATTTGACCATCCTCTCTTTTTTCCCTCCTGCTGTGCTGACCGCTAACATGTGCTTAAATGATGGAGGTGAAATTGATTATTTGTTAAACAAGCTTTTAAAAATGATTTTAATTAGTATATATTAAATGTTTGAAGGTACTTTTAATTATCTTAGTAGGGTTAAAATTTCCCTCTGAAATCATGCCTACCCTGTACATTTGCTTAGTAAGAAGACCAACAACTAAACAATACTATTTAGCATGTATTGAGTGCTTACAATGGACCGAACACTAAACACTTTGCATAAAAAATTATTTAATATTCACACTAACCTATCGAGGTATGAATTATTATCTCAGTTTTACAGATGAGCAAACTGCATTTTTAAATAATTGACCCAAATCACATAGCCAGTTCTGACTTCAAAGCCCCGTTTTTCTTTTGTGCAAAGGAAAATTTCAGGCTACCTCAGGTACTTTTTCAAATGATCATGCAAACCAATTTACTGATCCTAAGGCACTGAGTCTTTACTGTGCACTGCATTGTGAGATTCCTTAAGCATGGGCACAAGGTGGAACTTCTGTGTCCTTCAACAAGAATTCACTAAATAACAGTAGCGTACCATGGCAGAACACATGATATTTGGTATTAAAACTCTTTTAATGGGTGGAATTAATAGGTGTTGTTGCTATTTTTTGAGTCGCGCCTAAATGTCGGGCTAAACTAGTACTGCTACAAGACTATTGGCCTTCCATGGAGATGAATCTAAAAATAACTTGCAATACTCTGGAAGCTGGCGGGAGTAGCAGCTTCCAGCCTTTTCCCAGGTTCTGAAGCTAATGCCTAAAGCCTTGACAGCTTGTCCTACCTTTTTTTTTTTTTTTTTTTGAGTAGAGTCTCTGTGTATCTCAGCATGTAAATGGGGCGGGGGGGGAGATAGGGAATATATCTATTGCTTGTATTTCTTGCTGATTGGACATCTTCCTGACAGAAGTCTTCAAAGCAAAAGTATGTCATCCTGTTCATTATTGTTAAATAGCAGTAAAAGCCAGGCTTTGGAGGCTGTGTTTCCCACAGAGCATCCACAGAGAAATGGGGCTGAAATTTTAGCAGTTATGTGTGAAGTGGGGTCAGGCAGCCTGCCATGTAGGTTTCAGAACTGAGTTCATTTGTTCTTTAAAGGACAGGCATTGCAGAGAAATTTCACATTTGGAAATGGGTTGTAAATTCCAGCGCCCGCCACCCGCCCAACCCCCGCCCCCCCCCTAACCCCCGCAATGCCTAATTCCAGAGCAATGGCTAGACAGTCATTTGTCTTGCAAAGACTGTTGGATAAATGAAGTTGGCTGGGGATGTTTTTTGGTATTTCAAATTGAAATGTAGATATTGTTCATTATTATGGGAGGACCATAATATAACCATCAGCTTCATAATTAACTAGCTTTCAGTGAACTTTCTCCTCAGTAGACTGTATTTCTGTATTTAACTGTCTTTTTTTATTTACTGCCCTTTTTTTCTTTCTTTTTTTTTTTTTTTGTTTTGGATTCTTCTGTCTAGACATAAACTGGATTCAATAGATTAGTGATACATAGAATTAGGTCCTCAAGGCCAATAATATTTTATAACAGGCTGTTCAGAGGGAGTTGAATTTTATTTGTTGTCCTATGTCTCTATTTATTTTCCAGAAAACAACCCACATTTTTAATAAATTTTATCTTCTTAGATCATAAAAGTACTTTTTGAAAAATTTAAATACAATGAAAATAAAAGGTAAAAACTGTAATGTACCAATCTTTTTACTGTGGTGTCTGAAATTCTAATCTTTAATTTTACACATATCCGTATATACTTCTTTTCTTTTATGTATATGTTGTATATGTAAATAGTTGTATATATGCTGACACACCTGAACATTCTTTAAAAAGTTAAAATATTTCTGTATGATACATACTATTCTTTAGCTTGATTATTCTTATTCAGTATATTTTGGATATCTTTCCATTTTAGAGCATATACTCTCATATGTACTTCATAATACCCTATTGCATGCATATACTACAATTTTTTTTTCCATACACTACAATTTATCAAACCATTCTCTAGTGAAGGATATTTTGTTTGTTTCACAATATTTAGTATTATAAAGGATAGAAGTTTTCTTAATTTTGTAAAAAAGATTATTTCATATGTGTAATTTTTTTAGGAAGATAAATTTCTACAAGCAGAACCACTATATTTAGTGCAGTATTGTCCTCTAAGAACACTGTACTGTCAAACACTCCCACCAACAAGTATGTAAGTATGTCACAAATGGGGCATTTTAGTATAAGTACCAACTGCCCTCATCATTCCTTAAGAAATTGAGCTCCATAGAATGATTTTCCTTTCTGGCCTATTTGATTTGAGTGTGTTTACATTTTAATCATTCCATTGGTTTAGAGGTGATACCAACCCCCCCCTTTAGCTTTGGTCACAATTTTTCTCATATTCTGACAACATTCTCAGAACAGCAGTGGGCTAAGGGGGCTGGATAACAAGTTCATGAAGCATGTATCTCTTTTTAGGAACACAGTGCTACACAGTTTTCTGAAGAGCCAGGCAGAGAAGAGGTTAATGTCCCAATGGGAGGCAGTATTCCTTTCAGTCTGCCTCTGTGCTCTTCGCCTTCCACACATTCCATAATTCTTCATTTTGCCCTTCGTCACTTCTTATTTTGATCATGCAGTCCCCAGGACTTGTGCCACAGCACTGGAACGTGACAGGCTTTTAAATGTATGGATATTGTCAACATTATTGTGGTTAATCTTAATATAACAAACAGAGTAACAATGGATACCTTCTGCTATTAAGCGTTTAGTAAGGCATAGATGTCTTAGCTCTTGATAGCTCATTTAAATGAGAAAGTTCTGGAGCTCAGAAAGTGCATTACATCAAGGGACCAGCTCATATGTTATGTGCCATTTGATAATGGCTAAGATTAAACTGAAAGAAGTAAATGTTCAGAAGGGGAAACAGAGATGGAGCTATTTAAGTTTTTCAAATTCTATACATGATTATTTACTTGAGTGTTATTGCATCCATTATGAGCTAAATCACAGCTGATAGAACCACATTTAAAATTCTGGAATATTTTAGTTCGCTTGTCAATTTTTTTATTAGTAATACATGAATATAATTTAAATATGTGACGTATAACCCAAATGATAGTCTTTCTTTGAACTTTTTAAATTGTTTGCAAGGTGCTACCACCTCGAGTTTTACTAATGAAAGGTAAAATTAAAATGTGTAACTGTGGAGTTTAATAGACACTGAGAATACTTGATAATGCCACGGCTGTCTATATCATATTCACTAACATATTTAATAGCCGAACAGATGCATCTTGCTATGGCAACACATGGGACTGAGCAGCAGGGAGTCCCATTTGAGAAGTCAGTTTTAATTTTATTTCTTTATCCCAAACCTTCTCTAATAATCCCAGATTTCAGTGTGTTTTGATTTGTTAGGCAGCAAGCAGATAAGAGAGATTCTGTTCTCTGCTGCTTATTTCCAACAGGGTTTGGCTTCAAGACTCTGAAAAACAAACTGAGGGTTCTTGAGGGAAGGGGGGTGGGGGGATGGGTTGGCCTGGTGTTGGGTATTAAAGAGGGCACGTTCTGCGTGGAGCACTGGGTGTTATGCACAAACAATGAATCATGGAACACTACAGCAAAAACTAATGATGTCATGTATGGTGATTAACATAACAATAAAAATTATTAAAAACTAAAAAAAAATAAAAAAAAGAACAAGGAAAACAGAAAAAAAAAAGATACAAAGCCCTTGAGATTCTAAAATAAAATAACTGGGTAAGACACATAACACAGAGAACTATGTATCAATAAATTACATGTATTCAATACAAAATGGATAGAGTACCGTCTTCAAGGAAACTCTGGAATGTGTCATGTGGAAGCATCAGATGAGTAAAGAAAATTCCAACAATCAGCCTCTCAGTAAATATTAGTTATGTGGTAAGCAGATTATTTAATTGTGGAGGATTGCGTATACATCTTCTAGTTGCTTTACTTAACCAGCAGTAACTCTTGTCAGCAGAGATGCCCAAGGGAAATTGGGGTTGTTTGGTGTTGCAAGATTTGCTCTCTGAGGATCAATTCTTTGGAGCTTTCCATGAGCTATTTTCCAACCCTTTAATTGCCTGTGTCTGGAAAAAAAAAAAAAAACAAAGAACAAAACAAAAATGATATACATTCTAAAGCTAAAATAAGATGAGTGTCTAGCTAATGTATTTTGAGAGCCACAGAAAGACGAGGAATTGATAATGGACCGTTTGAAATAGATTTTACCAAAGATCCTGTGCAGCTTTATTGAAGTCTGTAAAATTGTTGAAATTGGATACATTTTATTGAACTTCAAGGATTTCTGGTGTGCTTTGTGTGGTGAGGGAATTATATCATCCTGGAAGCGAAAATGTGAAAAAGCTTGGTTCTGATCTTATGGAATGTCCTAATGCAATTATCAATTATCTGAAAGAGACAAAGCAGTTGCATTTCTGCATTTGTATCGACCATCTACTTTCTAAGGGTCTGCATAATCATCACCTAGAATCTGTTTAAGCACTTACAGTGTTAATCTTCTCCTGACCCCATGGTTGTTATGCACAATCCATCTTTGCCTCAACAATCCACACTAATTCAGTGAGTTCAGGGTAGCCTTCTAGGTTTGCACAACTGGGCGAATTAATTTCTTTCCATTGCAGGAGTGGTGAAGTGTTCTCCCCCTCCTCAGACTTTTCTCTGTTGTAATGGTAAACCTCAGGGAGTTGGGCTAATTATGCTTTCTGTTACTGTGACTCATAATTAACATAATTCGTGTAAGCCTGCCTGTAAGAAAATGCTAAGTAAGTGGCCACTTCACCTTCTGTTTTCTGGCCAATAGGACTGAAGAGCTGGGATAGCTTTAAAGTGGGACGATCGGATGAGAGGCTTGCATACTCGTGACATAACCTTGGTTTTCCTTTTTAAAAATTTTGTTTTTAAGTTTTATTTATTTATTTGACATACAAACACACAGCGAGAGAGGGAACACAAGCAGGGGAGTGGGAGAGGGAGAAGCAGGCTTCTCGCCAGGCAGGGAGCCCGATGCGGGGCTCGATCCCAGGACCCTGAGATCATGACCTGAGCCGAAGGCAGACGCTTAACGACTGAGCCAACCTTGTTTTTCCATTTTCCATTTAGGATACAGGTATCTCAATAATCATTTACTTTACACTTGATTTGGTAGTTGAGAATAAGGAGTTAATGTAAACCTAAGCTCACAGGGCCTTTTTATCACCTAGACTTGTTGACAAACGTTTGGTAAAATTCTCATATTCTGAGTAAGATTTCTTATTTCCAAACCCAGAGTCTTATATACCAAACAGAATATTATTCTCCCTCCCAAATGGTACTTAGGAAGATGATATTTAAAATAGTGAAAACTATACGGATATCATACAGATGTAGTTAGTCACAAAACAAATGATCATCTTTGAGGAATTCTAAAGTTAGTTAGATGGAAAGACAGCTAGATGTAGCTATTCGTCTTCTGCTATGCCTGATGGAGAGATGGCTCTAAGCCCATTTGAATAGAAGGAAAGCATATCACCCCCATTTAAAATGCAAATGAACCTTTGAAACATGATAACTGTTCACTCAGAGGACTCAAACCTGTAACTATTGGAGTTGTGTATATTTGGCAAACATCACAATGAAGCCAACACCCAAATTCCTAGGATTTATTCAATGGAGAATAAAAAATTTAAAGGCTGTTGGAATGTCTCTCTCTAAATCTATTTTAAAATATGGAATAAAATTAAATGTTTTTGGAAAGGGCATTCTTGTCTACTTTGTTTTGCATATATAAAACAGGAATCTCTGTGCTTTTAAATTAAGATCAACTGAAATGTCAGTAGGTCCAAAAAGTTGAGGTTTTTCAGATCCCTGATAAGTTTCAAGATCTGGAAGGGTAGTTCACTTAGATGTTCACTTGTTCTCTGACTCCTCATTAAAGACTAAAGATGCCCTAACTTTTAGAAAGTAAATGGGCCATACTGCTATGGTTTGCTGAAGGTTTAGATTCTGTCTTGAACTCTAAGATACACAAATGTCTTTCTATCCAAAATCATGGGTGTGCAGGAGGGTGTAATGGCAGTTGAATATGGAGCATACTGAAAGACTTTGGGATCTGAGGGAAATAAAGAAGGTACAGAACTTTAAGGAGAACACAATCAAGTCTTTAGAGTTCTGTGGTGGGCTATTATTCCAATCTAAGAGAATGGGGTTCATACCAGAAGCAGAGAGACCTCTCCAGAAGGATGTTTAGAGCTAAGAGACATTCGATCACCACGGGAGGTAGGGAGTCTTTCATTCTTTCATGAATCATTTGTTGAGGACCTTAACTCACAAAACCTTGTTAGTTTTTTAGGAAGTAAATTTGGATAAGAGATTACACATGCCTCAGTAAAATTGAAAAGTAGCGAAGATAGACATTTAAAGAATTTTTAAGTGGTGTAATAAAAACAATAATGGAAACGCAAGAACTTACATTAGTAGCATAAAGGAAAGAATTGTGAATTTAGCTTTGGTGCCTCAGGAGTGCCTTTGCAGAGGTGGTAATGTAGGCATGTGTGGGTGAGGAGTTTACCAAATACACAAAAGTAAGCAAGGGGGGTGGGGCGGGCACCAGGAATAATATAAGCTAAGGGTAGACATAGCATTAAGTGTCTTATTAAAATTATGTGCTGTTGAATATAGCCCAGAGTAGGCATTGGAAAATGTTTTCTGGAAGAATGGCTAAATGGGAAGCATCTTATCTGGTTTTTCAATAACAATTATTTGGACTGAAGAGTAACATCAAGATTTTAGCAAGTGTTTAAGTAGTGTCATACTACGGGGAGACTTAAAGTAATATACTGAAGCTTCACTGTTCAGTTGTTACCAGGATAGCACTCTGCGTTGTAAAGGTTGTAAAGATGACCTTCAACCAGGCATTCTGGTGACAGACAAGTTACACAGATCCACAGAATGCTGTATGCCATACCATCCTAGGACTTGTTTTTTGGGTCCCCTGTTATAATTGGTTCTGTCCTCTCTTTAGGCATTTCTGAAAGATGATCCACATTGAGAGTTGAGCCCCTATTTATGGGAGGTTTTGTATAATCACATACTTTGACAAAGAGTTTTAAAGTAATTGTAGGGGTGCCTGGGTGGCTCAGTGGGTTAAGCATCTGCCTTCGGCTCAGGTCATAATCCCAGGGTCCTGGGATCGAGCCCAGCCCAGCATCGGGTTCTGTGCTCAGCGGGGAGTCTGCTTCTCCTTCTGCCCTTCCCCCAGCTCTCATGCTCCCTCTCCATCCCTCTCTCCCTCTCTCTCTCAAATAAATAAATAAAATCTTTAAAAAAAATAAAGTAAGTAATTGTAGATCTAGCCAGATAAATGATGGCCCTGTGATTTTAGGGATTTTTTCCAGGCTTTGTTTTTTCCAGTCCCTTGGCTGCTCAATTAATTCAGTGGACACAGGTACAGCAATAGCAGTGGTGTTGAATCATGCTTAATATTCTACTATAATTCTGATATGCACATTGAACATACTGTTTAAAGATGATTTTTAAAGATGTGGTTGAGAATAAATTTATTACTTTTTAAAGTCTTTGCTATTCTTAACATTAGCAAAAATTGTTCAATAAAATATATTTATTGTGATGCTCATAATCAAGGATTGGGAGAAAAAATATGGAGAATATTAACAGTATTAGGAGTCACTGCTTCTGCTGTATCGGTTTTGCTACAATAACACTTCTAATCCCTTTCTAATTACCATATTAATCTTCACTAGTATCTGACCCCAGGTGTTATATACCAGGATTGCCAGGAACATGACAAGGTCGTTGCTTTTGACCTTTCAAGACATTATGAAGAAGCTATTTTAAGCTACATCTTTTGGAGGCTGCCAACATATAAAATAGGTTCAGTCATAGATATTTCTTTACTTTCTAAAAATAATAATGATATTTCACGATATACTCTGTGACCTTATGATTACTCTGGATTTGAATTCTCTGCTTAGAGGATAGCAGATGCATGTTTGGAATTACCCACAAATATGAAATCCTTTCTTTGAAATTATGTTAAGATGGTGCCATTGATCATTAAAACCTGAGTTGAACTTTCTGTTCTACAATATATGCAGAAAATTAGTGTGGCAGTTCTCTTGTCCCCAGAGGCTGTGGCTTCCTGAGCTCAATAAAGCACTCTGATTTTTTTAATGGCTTGAAAACAGAAAGCTAAAAATGAGAAAATGTCTTTTGGCATGTCCCAATCTCTGCTCATTTACATGTTTTAAAAAACGTAGATCTTGCAGAATCTCTTGGTTTGGTATCGTAAAGATAAAAGTGATTCAAAGAGGGGCGCCTGGGTGGCTCAGTTGGTTGTGTACAACTGAGTTGGTTTGAACTTAGGTCGTGATTTCGGGGTCATGGGATTGAACGCTGTGTGGGGCTCTGTGCTCAACAGAGAGTCTGCTTGAGATTCTCTCTCTCCCTCTTCCTCTGCCCCTCCCCCCCCATGCTCACTTGTTCTCTCTCTCAAATAAATGAATAAATCTTTTTTAAAAAATGATTCAAAGGGAATAATTTTGCCTTAAAATTCTAGTTCATAAATAGGATATATGGGTTGAAACCTATAAATGCAATATATTCATGCAACTTCAAAATCAAAATTTTTGAATTGGACCAGTTTCCCCATAATATGTTGCTACTTCATAGTAGAGAATCCAGGCTGAATACACGTAATCAATATTATAATGTTTAAAAGCATCAAAACAGTAAAATATTGGTATAACTTATTAACTCCTTTAGCTTTAAAGTATAAAAGCATAACTTTTCTGACACCGTCATCTCTTTCACTCCTTCTACTTTTTTGTACTTAAAAGCATATTTAGTTCCTTTAAATATTTAACCAATTTAATCTGAGCTTTAGCCACACTCATTTGTGAAATTAACTTTTATGTCTAATAATTTATTGATGGGTGTTTTATTCTCTAAAGAGTTACCTAATATGATTTAAATATTCAAATGACAAATTTGAACCATTTTGCAGTCTAATATAGTTGCTATTGTAACTACTTTTAACTGTCCTATTTTTACAACCATTGTTCCGAAAAAAGAATTGCTTGTTGTAGTTGCTCTTTGCACCTAAACCATCTGAATATTAACTGGGGAATCAGAAGAACAGGCCAATTATGTGCTTGCTAAAATTTTTTTTGGATACTTCACTTTGCATAAGGCCTTATGGTTGGCCAAACTATAGAATACATGCTGTTGAACTAAAGAATAGGCAAAAATAATTGCCTGCTAAACAGAAGTTTGACTATGTGATAATAATTTTTAATTCATATTGTCTTGCTATCCTACTACTATTATTAATGTGATTATCTCATATTTTATGTATTGTTTTATGTGCAAAGCATTTTACACATAATCTTTAAAATAACTCTCAAAGGTATAGAAAGCTGTTTTTATTGTGTATATTTCATGAATAAGGAAACTAAAGCCTAGAGAACTTAAATGACTTGAATAGTAAGAGGAAGAGCAATGATCAGAATTCAGGTCTTCTGATTTCAGTCCAAATTCTTTTCTACCATACTTTAATTTGTGAATGAAATGTTTCCCTCAAATATTCCGGTCGAGACCATCTTAGGCGTAGAGAACTGTAATATTCATACTGGGTAGAGACTATGTTAATACGAATTTGACTCATTAGTTGATTGTGAAGAAGCACATTGACCCATAACACATGATCTTTATTTATAACTCCTTATTTTAAAATGTACTCCAAAGGCATAATAAGGGCTTAAAATTCTTTGCTCTCTGAAACTCTTATTATAACCCTTTTTCTTTTAATGCAAGACCAGAAAGTGGTGAGCATACTCAGTCAGATCGGGAAATAGGAGTAGGATTGGGCTGGAGGGGAAATGTAAAGGGGCAATGCCGTTGTAAGAAAACAATCAAGGAAGTGCCCATCAGAATAATAATTTTAGCACTTGGGAGAATATGGAAAATAACTACATACATGAAGTATTGTGTGAAATGAATTTTGTGAGGGTTATAGCCCCCTCTCTCATTTCTTTGATGTGCAGAATTCAGGTAAAGCCCTGGCTGCAAATCAGTGACCTGGCTATATTAAGGTGAGCTGAGTCCTAGCTATGCTACGTATTTCATTTCACCTTGCATCAGTCTATAAAATCAGGTTGATAATACTTTCCTACCTACCTCACAGAATTATCCTGAAGATCAAATGAAACAGAGGACGTGAATGTACTTTGGAACATTGATAGCATTATATAAAGCTCTATGGTGCAACATAAAGCTATATGGTTTCCAAAAATCATGTAGGAAAGTGGTCTCATTGTCTTTTAATCAGACTATGTGAAAATATAATGTAGGCTATAACTTTTACCTGAAATCTAGAGAGATATTCTTAAAGATTTTATTTTTACTTATTTAAGAGAGAGAGCTTGAGCATGAGAGAGAGAGAGCATGCACAAGTGGGAGGAGGGGCAGAGAGGGAGAAGCAGACTCCCCACTGAGCAGGGAGCCCGACTTGGGGCCCAGTCAGAATCATGATTTGAGCTGAAGGCAGACACTTAACCGACTGAGCCACCCAGGCACCCCTAGAGAGATATTCTTAAGTCTGAAAAATGAGAAGAGTTAAGCTTCTATATTTAAAATCTGGAAGTGTCTGGAATAAAGGTTGGATTCAAATTGTCTTATCATTTTTAACTAGGTAATAGTTTTTTTTTAAACCTACAGAAATTCCTGTTAATGCTGTTGCCGAAGCTTGTATTAGCCATTTTTTTCTAGGAAAAAATAATCCAAATTATTTGATAATCTGCCCCATTTAAATACTGAAAGTATGCAAGATAAAGTTGCAGTTTAGGTTGGAAAGATCTGGAAAGATTTAGTCTTAGAGATTTGCTGAAGTATCTCTTCTGTAAATCATTCAAAAAAGATAAAGACATATGTACTCCAGATTGTCTCATTTTAGGTACAATAAGAGGCTATGTTCCAGAATCATTGCATTCATTCAAATTCCTAGTTCCAGCCAAAGGGCCTTGTCCTTGCCATGGCCTGAAGAAAATTATCCAGTACCCTCAATGAAAATACAGGAGATATTTTTACTCAATTTATAGATGAGATGAGGATTGGAGTCGTGGCTAGTATGTGGGTGTCTCAAGTTAGAATGAAGTGTCATATCCAAGAACATCAGTTTAACAACTGTAAAAATGAAGACCTGTATATGAGTAAAGCACAAAATAAACAGCAAACAAATAAACTTATACATCTTAATGATCAGCCTAAAGTTAATATAGGTCACCAGTGTTAGGAGGCTACGAAGTAAAACTAATCCATTTTAGGATGCATTAGTTTTGAGAAAGATGGGTGTGATGAATTCCTCTTATCTATCGTGATCACTCTGCTGGTGTTTTGTGACTGCTCTTTTTGTCACACTCCCTAAAAGGAATGTCTTCAGAGGAGAACAGGAAGGTAATCAAAAATTTTGAAGCAAAATTAAATTGCAGAATCATCAAAGAACTACAAGGAATTGGGATTCTTGGTTAGGAAGCCCAAAGGAGAGAACTTGAACCAGTAAATAATAGCTCAAAAGAGACATTATAATTAATTGATCTGAAGAAATACCTAACAGTCACAGTGGTTTAGAGACAGAATCAGGTGGTGAGTACTGAAGTACTCCTCACAAATCACCTTTGTGAGGAGTCTGGACAGATTAAAACATTAGCCAGCTGAATAGACTAAAGGGCCTCCCAATCCTATTACATTTTCTTATTATTTTATTATAGCAGAAATTGACAAGTTATAGATAACATACAGACTTAAAATTATGGAGAAAGATTTGCCATGTTTTTCTGCAAACCCTATATTCAGCATAATTTTTCTTTCCTGTTCTTATAATCTTCAAGTCATATCACTTTTATTCATTCAGTTCATTCATTTAACAAGATGTAAAGGTCACTCAACAGTGTTAATAAAATGGAAGCTCCACAAGGGAGAAACTTTTATGTTACTAACTTCTTCTGTAGCCTCAGCACCTAAAACAGTGCCTGGCTTCTTTTTTTTTTTTTTTTTTTTTTTTTTTAAATAATCTTTATTTTAGACACTAAAAATATATCTAAAACATATGTGTAGGATGATCAGAGCACATCTTACTGAAAAAGTAGTGTTTGAGCAGAGATCTGGAGGACGTATCTGAGGAAAGAGCATTCTAGGCAGATGGACAGTAAATGGACTTCAGTGAGACTAGTATGGCTAGAAAGGGAAGCAGTAAGAGATGAGGTAGGACTATATGGGGTGCTAGATTATTCAGGGTCTTGGAGGCCAATTAAAGGACTTTAACTTTTATTTAGATAGGAGGGAAATGGGTGTGGTTTTAATTTTTTATTGTTATGTTAGTCACTATATTACATCATTAGTTTTTGGTGCAGTGTTCCATGATTCATTGTTTGTTCATAACACCCAGTGCTCCATGCAGAACGTGCCCTCCTCAATACCCATCACCAGGCTAACCCATCCCCCTACCCCCCTCCCCTCTAGAACCCTCAGTTTGTTTTTCAGAGTCCATCATCTCTCATGGTTCGTCTCCCCCTCTGACATACTCCCCTTTTCTTCCTCTCCTGTTATCTTCTTTTTCTTTTTTCTTAAAATATGTTGCATTATTTGTTTCAGAAGTACAGATCTGTGATTCAACAGTCTTGCACAATTCACAGCGCTCACCGTAGCACATACCCTCCCCAATGTCTATCACCCAGCCACCCCATCCCTCCCACCCCCAACCACTCCAGTAACACTCAGTTTCTTTCCTGAGATTAAGAATTCCTCATATCAGTGAGGTCATGTGATACATGTCTTTCTCTGATTGACTTATTTCACTCAGCATAACACCCTCCAGTTCCATCCACGTCGTTGCAAATGGCAAGATCTCATTCCTTTTGATGGCTGCATAATATTCCATTGTGTATATATACCACATCTTCTTTATCCATTCATCTGTCAATGGGCATCTTGGCTCTTTCCACAGTTTGGCTATGGTGTGCCTGGCTTCTTTAAGTAAATAAATACATATAATTTCCACTGAATAAAGATATCATAGTCCAACCATTAATTTCATAGATACTGAGATACGGAAAGTTAAAGACGTTTCCTCACCACAGTATTAAAGACTTCCCTGTTACAGACCTGATCCAGAAGCCAGGTGCCCTTGGTTCTACCTAGTACACTTGGCCACTGTTTCTCAAACTAGCTTCCTTGGGTCCTCAAGTATGTGCAACACTACCCTAACTTCAAAATGGCAACAATTAACTCTTCTCTGCCATTGTATTGATGTTGATTTCTCTTAACCATTATAACGACAAAATGTCTCTTAGGTAAATTACAACTGGTAAAGGATTTCAAAGGCAGTATTTTCATTACAACTTCAGTATTTCTCAGATTGGACTCTACAGGCACATTCTTACAGTCTGGAAATTCGTGGGATCGAAGAGCACTTTACTATCATAAAGACTTGCAGCTGGTCCCTAAGTGACCCTCTTGGAGATAGCAATTCACATTTGGCTTTTATTTACCCTTGTAGATATATATCATGCAAACAAACTGTGAAAGGTTGAAGGGGCAGCATGATGTCTACCTAAGCATGTCGTTCTGCCCCCCTATTTCTTTTCCAGATTATCTAAGTAGTATATAATTCTGTTTCCTAAGAATATTTGCTTTTACTTTGCTTCCTCCACTTAAAGGACTTCCAGACATCCCCCACCACCCTCAACTTCTTTTTCCAATTTTGATACTAGAGACTTACATATGCATGACAAAATCTGCCATTTATTTAATTAAAAGTTATTTATTGAGAATCTCTAAGTTTTGTCACTTTCTTAGGGGCTGGCTATAAAATGGAGAAACAGACAAAAATCCACGCCTTCACAAGAATTATATTGTAAGGTCACACTCAGGCCTTCAAAATTAGCTGTTTAGTTAAAGTGGCATAGTAATGTAATGGGTGAAATAATCTTTGGGATAAAACTGTTGATATGATCTTATCTAGGCCAACTCATTTATTTCTTTGCAAATTCAAAGTGAATTTTGATCACTGCTGTGAAACTACTATTCTTGTTGAATTTCTACTTTTCTTCTGAGGGTTTCTGTGTTTATAATGAGGTTAGTAGTATGAGTTAAAACTTTTAAAAGATATAGATTACTCACAAACTTTTTTTTTTTTTTTTGAGTTACAGTTTTCAGTTCTGGGAAAATATGCTCACTGCTCAGTGAATCCCAAGCTTATAAATTAGATCCTGAGGGGACAGTTTAAGGGACAGGAAACTTGAGTAGTGAACATAGAGTGTATTCAGTTTGCTAATAAGCAAAAGTTTTAGTGTATCTCTTAAGATGTATGAGGCCTTCATATTGATTTGTTTCCATGAATGAGCGAAAGGGAATGTAGGATTTACAAGCAATGCTACTGTAGTATATTCCTGAAATTGCCAAATATCATATTTATTAAGTGAATGAAAAGCAAAAATTATCTGTCTTTTTTCCTTTTTATTTTTCTTGATGAGGTAAAATTAGTATACATCAAAGTCTGACCAAGAGATATTTGGTATTTAGGACTGAGAGTGATAAATATTATGAGTATAACTGATACTTCAGAAATTTGCTTACAGAAAAATATACTACACTAATGTTTCGAGTTATTTCTAAACTTTAATTTTCATTATGCTGTCATATCCTTGTGTATTTATTGCATAATAGTAGGCTTAATTAGAGCTTACATATATAAAAGTATTTATAGGTTTCAATCCATAGGAAAATAGATATTCGTGATTATATAGCCATCATATGTCTTTTGCTATTACACTAGAAATCATAAGCACATTATTTTTTATTATTTTCTAATATAGAAATTACAGATTTTATAATTCAGATTGCCAGTCTGTTGCTACAGAGCCTTAATCATCTTTTCAGTGCTATGAATATTTTCATTTTAAATACACATAGTTGATCATTAAATGCTATTTTGCATTATGATTGTCACATATACTATCAAATTTAGGAGATGAATACTCTGAACAAGAAATCAAAATCTTATATAAATATAACATACAAATATATGTGTGTTTATTCACTGAATCTACATATTTTGGGAAAAATTTTTAAGTGGTTCTTATGGTTGAGATACTGGCTTTTCTTACATAAGGTCTAATAAGAAGGACCTTCCTCAATCAGTTTTCTTCCAAAACAAAGTTTTACTTGAATCTAGTGGCCGCTTTTAATTATTTTCAAATCATTTTGATACGTCCAAACATTACTATCACAAGCCATTTAGAGAAGTGGATAATGATAATTATTCAATTTTTTTCTTTTTAATAGCACTTATTTATCATTGTGTTAATTTTGTTATTTGGGAATTTCTGACAGTAACTATCCATCACTGAGACTTGATTAAACCACTTAAATAGTATGTATTTATGTGAAGTGCCTATTTTGTGAGATAGAGCCACAGGTTCCCTATGTCTGAGAGTAAGACTAAAATGTTTATTTTTTAAAAACTAAATATTTCTATTTGAATGACATCTTAAAATAGACATATAGTAATATATGATTGGACATAAAGTTGTGTTTTTGATTGTGCTTTACATAATTTTGTAGCTAGCAAATAATCTGTTTCTTGCCACTGCTTTAAATATATATTTAGCAAAGAAGAATTTCATTCATAGTTAAAGTACCTGGGAAATACATGTTCCTACTTGGTTGCTAAAGGAATAAGTTATTTTTTATTGTCTCAAAAGTATCATTGTAATGAACATATGCAGTCTAGATATAAATTAGTACATGAATCAATAAGTTTATTGCTTTTACAAGGTCCACTCAGTAATCACTATCAGTGATTATTCAAAATTACAGTGCATTTTATGCTAATTGCAGAATTAGTCCTGGTTTTCCAGTAATAGCTATGGCTCATAGAAAACATTTCTAATTAACACCTGTGAATATGGATGCAATTAAATATTAATCAGATTTAAATTTTAGAATAATGTACCACCAATCTTCCCATCTCCAAAATGCCAGTAGATTGAAATTGGATTGTTCTAGTTAGGAAGTTGAAGTTCATGACTTAAAGTATTTTGAATAAACCAAACACAGTATGATGGAACATAGTTATTTCTATAATAAATTCATAATATACAAGTCTTAATTAAAAAGTTGAATGAAATGAGAAAACACAAGTCTATTTCTTTAGGCAAAAGTCCATGCATGAACCTGTGTTGGAGCTCATTGCCCAGGATGGACTGGCCAATTTTGACTTGATTTTCTTCAAATTTGTATTATTCACCTGCAAGTGATAATATTCACTGAAGCAATTAAAATTTTCTGTTTGGATTGAAGAAGGGATATTTGAGAGTTGAAAGATTACATTAACATCATTAATGCAGCACTATGATTATTAATAGATAGAACATTAATAAGCTGTAATAAGTGTTGTAATTATTTATTATGCATCGTTGATAATTATATTCAGTGGTTGCAAAATAAATTCTTGCAGAATCTTAAAGTACAACTAACTTTTATGGTAGTTCTAATCTTATTCATTTTTTTATTAGACCAAACAACTTGAAAACACAAAATCACATCTATTATTTGGTTAATGAGAATGAATCAAATACCTGTCAAAAGTCTTCCATGTTTTTGTTGAGTAATACACATATTTCAGTAATTAAGAATGTAGGCATTGGGTTCTATCCAAAGTAAATAGAAA
This sequence comes from Eumetopias jubatus, assembly GCF_037043125.1. Classification (NCBI taxonomy): domain Eukaryota; kingdom Metazoa; phylum Chordata; class Mammalia; order Carnivora; family Otariidae; genus Eumetopias; species Eumetopias jubatus. The sequence goes on from NW_028274815.1 coordinate 70,439,705, forward strand.
TTCCAAAAGAAAGTGATTGTTTGCTTTAAGTACCTAAGCCTTGGTCCTGACAGACAGATGCTGGCTAGAAGTCAGACCCAGCCCTGGTTCATACCTGTTGCCTGTCTCCTGATGACTGCTGGATGCCTGGGGCAGTAGCTTCACTGGGGGCTTGGCCCTTCTATGCTCTTAGTCAGAATTCGGCTGACAGAGAGGACTGGGGCTTCATCAGAAAACCTCGACAGAGAGGCCCTGCTTTGAAGACCAGAGGAGAAATGGACATTTCTCTGTTCTGCCATACTTCTATGGGAAGTGGAGTCTCTGAAAGTCAGGACCCCTAGATTTGCACATGTTAGGTGTTGCTGACCTCCCACTTTGACACAGTGCCTTAATTTTCCAGCCCACAAAATGGGTCGCAGGTATCTTGCGGGTACAATGTGTCTTTTGGTGGTTTGGAAATAAACAGGGCCTATGGGAGAACTTCTATATGTAAGATTCTTTTCTTTTCCCCCCTGAGAGTTGAATAAGGAAGCACCAGGCATAAAAATATGTTTTCTGTCCTGATTTCTTGGTAGAGTTTGATTTCATGGTATAATCTTGTGCCAGACTATCCCTGGTAGCTGGTCTTGGTGCCCATCAGCACTGGGTCGTGCTTGCAGATCCCAGAATGATAGATGGACAGAACTTTTAATGAATATAATTATGTTATGTTAATGAATAAATTTGGATCATAGGTCTAAGAGTTTCTACCTTTATAATCTTCTAAACCTCAGGGTTCTTATTTGTGGAATGAGGGCTCACTGGGTTAGACTGAATAAATAAAAATAAAATGAAGTAAGACCTATGAATGGCCTAGCTCAATGCTTGATGCACCATATATACTGGATAAATGGTAACTATTATCATTTTACATTAATGACTCTTGATTTAGACTCTTTGGCATCTGTAGCTTATCAAATCATCAGGGTTCCGAGGGGCCGCTAAGGTTCAGGTTAACTCTCTCTCTCAACCTCAGATAAATGAAACACTAACTTTGCTATATATATATATATATATATATATATATATATTTGTTTGTTTGTTTGTTTGTTTGTTTTTGTTTTTTTGCTGAAGTCATAGCTTTGTCAGAGAGCTGGAGCACTCCAGTGGTGCAGGCCACAGAGATATTTAGACTGTTTGCTTTGTTAGTGTTTAGAGTACTTCACAATCTTGGAATCTTGGTCCCCTTTGAGTGTGGGCATGGATTTTTATCCCTTTTTCACTTCAAACCTGGGCCAGAATAATTTGAAATGAAGAAATAAGTGGTGTGCAATAAAGTAAAATGTCACATTTGCTGCTAATTTGAAACAGAAATTACATATATTTAGTCTTTGTCTTAAACGAGGTTGGTGTGAGAAATCTCATCACCTTTTATAGCATATTAAAGTAGACAGTTAAAAAGACCCAAATGTTAACATCAAATATGTCAGCATAAGAATGTTGCCACATTTTAAGAGATATCATGGCTTGATTTAAAAAAAAAAATCTATTAAAATCGGAAAGAATTGTATTGTAGTCAAATACATGACACATAACCAAATGTGTAATGAGCTATTTCTTACTGTTCTTCAGTGTATCTCAGGCCCAAAGATGAGAATGGTGTCTATTTGGGAACCTCCACAACCTAAGTTAGAGAACTGCAGGGAGGTGAGAACTGGACCACAGCTTCTCCAGGCTTATGGAGAAGAGCTAGGACCTTTCTCCACCATCTCGATGCTCAAGTGAAATAAGGAGAGAACTGGAACAGAAGGCTTTCTAGTGAATGTAATGTGCTTGGAGAAAAGCTTTTATCCCCAGAAAGGGACACCTTACGAGAAGGAGTCCTAAAGATTGCTCATGACTATCAGACAAAGGGACTGGAATTGTATCTTTGTTTTAATGTCGGCTTCGTCAGTAAATGGGCTGACAGAGAGTTGGCAGGAGACACCTGCACGTTCATTGCTCAGGGTGATGAGGATGTGCGTGTCTCTCGGCCGCTTGTCAGACAGCTCAGAAAGTCACTGGTAGTGAGACCACTGTGTGGGGACGCGAGGTCTGCGCACTGAAGCAGGGCGCCCCCAGTGGCACGAGTTACTGGCTGAGAAAGTGTGAGGGTAGTTGAGTGGGAATCAAGTCCTCCACTGGAGGCACTTTATAGTGCATTTCAGGAGAGCCGCATCTAGTTACCAGATGGGGGGTTCTTCTGCCGGCCACTGCGGGCCAGTAGACTACCCCTAACTGAAGGATCACTTTTGCTGTCCAGGGCCCGGGAGGAAAGGGTAACCTTTTTCTCCCCCTCCTTCTCACCCAACATCTGAGAAGAAGCTGGCCCTAGAAGAAAGGGAGAAGGAGGTCTACGGGTGAGATCCCAACCTGGAATCGTTCCCCCCGTACGCTGCCCGGCAACACCCCAGGTTCTAACTGGTGCTGCATGAGTAGCTTTGGAGTGGCTGAAAAGTTTGAACTTGGGCCAAGATACCATTAAGAGAGATTTAGTAAATAAAAAAGCTGATTCAGTGTAGTATAGGTTGGAACAGTTACTGAAAGAATTTAAAACATTCATATTTGTTCCTTGAGTTTAGATACTTGAACAGTCAGATGATTTTGTGGAGAAAACTGGTATGCTTGAAGGAATATACGTAGCCTTTGAAACCAATCAAGTTATATCATATACCAGCTATGGCACCTTAAGCAAGTTACTAACATCGGTAACCCTCTTGTTTCCTTATTGGTAACAAACTCCTTTAAGAAGACTAAGGGGGATAATAGAAATTAAGCTACTTGTAACAGAGCATAACATATATCAGAAAATATCAGATTTTTTTCTCAATGTGTCCAAGGGATTATCCAAAAGACAAGCTAGAGAGAGATTATTTTTTAAAGTTTATCTTGTGACAAGGTGAGGAAATATGAAAAGTATTTCAAGAGCAATTTCATGGTGCTTTCCTACTTAGACTCTTAATAGATTCATATATCGTTTCTAACCTGAGAAGACTATTTTTTTTTTATGTCAGGCAGATCAGTTTTGGTGAACACAAGCTTACTGCTCCTGAAATTTAGCATACTACATTGATGAATCTTGTTTATTTTCTATCAGTAAATTCATGGTGAATTTCAGCATCTAAAATAGTTTTTGAATTTATTCTAACTATGTATTTTCTCTGGAAAAAGAGTGCTAGGAGAGCAGCTATTTTTAACCTAATGTACACTTAGGATATAAATTTCAGTATTTCCAAATAGCCCTAAAATGGGCAGCACCCAGGTTCTCTATCTATCTATCTATCTATCTATCTATCTATCTATCTACATACACACACACACACACACACACACACACACACACGGTTCCTTGATTCATAATATGTAAAACATTATTAAATATGCATATATAATTTACATATATAGTATATATTTTATAGATAATATACAAAAATTGATGTTAACATTTTTAAAAGTGACAAGTTTTTAGACATTACTTGAAAACCAATTCAGGGCTAAATAAATAAAACCTTACAGATATTATTTCAGATTCTTAGCCTAAGAGCCCATAATGTCTAGGCTTATTGGCAGATCTAGGTCATTTTACACTTGTTGTGTTGAGGAGTGATTATTGCAGAGGATGTGGTATCCTGGTGCTCAGGTTTAGGCAGAGGACATGGCCACCAAGAAGGGAGAGGAATTAGGCTGTCTAGAGAAATATAATAAGGAGAAATGGATTGAAATTAAGTCAGGACAATTTCAGCTTACTAGGAAGAAAAAACGTCCTCTGAGATCTTATTATCTTCTGACATATTCTTGCATGGGAAATAGAATGCCATGAAGTGTATAATTTAAAATTGGCCTGGCCACCTACTGAAGACTTCTTACTACACGGATCTGTCCTTATACTGGTTTTCAAAGGCCTACTTTAAAAAAAAAAAATGTGTATGTGTGTGCATTTCTCCTTCTATCTATATAATTTATTATATATATGTTTTATGCATTGATACATATAATTTTTGCTGTGGGAAATTCTGCAAATAAGGAAATTTTCCATAACTTCCTTTTAATGGTGGTGGTTAATTTTTATTTTTAAAAAGTTTTATTGAGATATAATTCACATATCATATAGTTCACCCATTCACAGTGTATAATTCAGGGTATTTTAGTCTATTGAAAGATTTGTGCAACCATCACCATAATTGCATTTAGAATATTTTCTATCCCCCAAAGAAACCCTTTCTCCCTCTTACTCCCAATTCCTAAGCAGTCACTGCTTTCTGTCCCTATTCCTTTGTTTGTCTGGACATTTCATATGAATACAAACAAATACGTTGTCTTTTATGATGGGCTTCTTTCATTTAGCGTAATGTTTACAAGGTTTATCCACGTTGTGGTATGGATCAGTGCTTCAGTCATTTTCAACACTGAATAATATTCCATGGTATGGATAAATCACATTTTGTTTATCCGTTCATAAATAGATGGACATGTGAGTTGTCTCCACTTTTCAGCTATTATGAATAATGCTGCTCTGAACATTTATGTACAAATTTTTATGTGGGCAGTAGTTACCTTTTACACACACACATGCACACACCCACATGTATAATTTTACAGTATAGCTTCTGTACATTGTATTTTGGGGGGTCTTTTTGGGGAAAGAATTGAAAAAATTGAAATGAATTACAGTGTATATTCCCGCTTAAAAAATACCTTAAATATATCAGAACTAGTGTTTTTGTATAGTTCTTTTCATCAATAGTATCCATCCTTAAGTTTGATGTGAGGGTAAATTATCTGTCGGGTTTATAGGAAAGGAGAAGATACTTTAATATTAATCCTGTAGGCATAATATCACATCCAGTCTTTACACAGTTTCACTCATGTTCTAGACCACATACGATCATCTCCATTTTGAAAATAATAAAACTAATATGCAAAGCTGCTCCTGACTGCTCAGGGTCATGTGATGTATTAATGGCAGAATTTCCATGTAATTAACTTTGTCTGATTTTTTTTAGTTTGCTGTATCTGGATTCTCATCTCAACTCTGTCACTTGCATGTGTGTGACTTGGCTGAGGTACTTAACCTTTTCCAAGTGTCATTTTCCTCATCTATCTATGGTATTGATAATGATACTTACCTCACACATAAGATTGTTGTTAGGTGCAAATGGAACAATTCATGTAAAACTTTGTGAACTTTACATGCATAGTAAGTGTTCAATAGAGATCAGTGGTTGTAGTAGCAATATGCTAGAAGTAATAGTAGTTGCAATGGTAACTGAGATTAAAACTCTGACTTTATGATAACTAATCCAGAGCCTTATTTTTTGGTGTGCTAGACTACATTTATGTAATTGGCTTGCCATTTGGCTATTTTCGGCCACCGTGTGTGTATAATTTCACACCTAGTCTTTGGCCAAAAATAATCCAAATGCCATGATTTATTCACATACATGAAATTACACACATCCATATACACAGTGAGTGGCCAAAAATAAGTACCCAACCAAATGGCAAGCCATATCCAGAAAGGTTTATACACACGCACACAACTAAAATATCAATTCATGTAACACTTCGCATTTTTAAGGCACCTTTTAAAGGTTGATATTCTCACTGTACCCAGGGAGCAGCACGTTAGTCAGTGGCCTGATTTGTCTGAGCCCATAGAAATAAGAAACTTGGAAAGTTTGAAGGACTAACAGAGCCAATATCTGTACTTGAATTAGAGGCAGTCTTTTGTATTTTTTACCCCATTTTGAATATGTCTTACACATACACAGATAGACACACACATACACATATTTCTTATATTTTTATTTTAACATTGTATTTTTTTATTAAATGAAATTTGGGAAAAATTAAAAGGAGAAGAATAGTCATGGACAGTACCGTCACTCAAAACCAACCTATTTATTTCCCTTCATATTTTTAATTATAGATGATTTGGTTATACCATCTCTACAATTCTGAATGCTGCTTTTAAAAATTAACCTATAATATCAGCCTTTTATGTTATTGTAGTCTTTATCAACATAACGTTAAAGACTGGCTTTTGGGAGTTGCTCTCCGATGATAGATTTTCTGTATGTAGTTTTCGGTTCACTTTAGTAGCCTTTGGGTTGGAAGCTACATAAGCTATAACTAGAAACTTGAAAATTCATGAAAAATGTATTTTGTGAGTCATTTCACATAGTACTGTCTTATGTTTTCCTTGTCACATTCAGATTGTATTATTTCCTAAGCACTGTGAAATTCAGAAATTATTTTTTCTACAGGAAAACTGATCCAATCATTACTCTGCTAGGATTAAGAAAGCCTACTCTCAAGATGAAGCTGTTGAGCAGGTTTCAGCTCTAAGACAGAAGAGGAAGAGGAGGAGGAGGAAGGGGAGGGAGGAGGAGGGGAGGGAGGAGGAGGAGGGAAGAGGAGGAGGGAGGAGGAGGAGGGAGGAGGAGGAGGAGAAGAAGAGGAAGATGATGAGGAGGACAACTCTTGATTTTTGAGCTTTTTACTTGAAAAGCCATTTTGAAAGTGTAATGCACATAGTAGAACATAAATAATAGGACATATATTTGCTCCTGTCTTCCTTCTGCAGAGATGACACACAGAGCGTTAATCTTTTCATCCTAAGAACATGAACTTTCACGGCATTTTGCCCTCACTTTAGAAGAAGAAGTGGAATCTCCATCATGTCTAGGTGGGGTAAACTTGTATGTGTGATTACATCTGTGTGCCAGTAGAGAGTATCCAAAGGGCAAGTCAAGAATTAACCTACTGTCTAGAGTAAGCCAGAATGTAGAAATAGCAGTTAGAAATGGAACTTCAGCATTACACTGACACTACAAAGAGGCAATATTGGCTCGTCTAGAAATGCCTGAACCCTTCAAACACAGACCTTGGCACAAAAACAAAGTTCAGAAATAACAGAAGACACATTGGAGGATGTGTCAAAAACTGTAGAGCTGGTTTGATTGTAGGTCTTTCAGAGTTTGTGTTTCCTATACTAAGTTGTGAAGGAAAAGTTAGGCCGATTTAATTTGCTGTTGTTACCTTTGTAAAACTTGAGGAAAAGTGATTTCTCTTTGACTTCAGTCTAAGCATGCTGACTTTGACCCTAAGAACTCAATTATTACTTTAAGTCAGTTATCAAAAGGCCTGACAATAGATTTGTTAGCTCTTTACCTGCACTGCAACCTTGGCTCTTCAGGCTCCTCCTAGTTTTGCTGTCCATCTTACCCTTTCCGGCTTCAGAAAATCTTCCTTTGTATTTTCTGGGCTGCCCTTTCTGGACCTTCAATTCCTTCTTCCATTGATATCCAGCCATTTTTAATCTCCATGACTTTATTCTGTTCACTCTTTCCAGTCCTCTCCCAGATTACTGAGTGTTGCCCTGAAGTTAAACAATGAAACAAACAAACAAAACACAGTGATTGTTTCCACTTAAAATTCATGCTTTTTCACATCCTGTGACTTTGTGACACCTTCCTTACCTTGCTCATTTGCTACCAAAGACATTGTATTTAGTTTTATGATCAAGGTTGAAGTTACTTGGCCTGTCTTCCCTAATCTTTCCTCATATCCAACTATCACCATAGTTCTTGGGCTACTTAAAAAAAATCTTTATATTCATCTGTGAGCTCCTACTTAATATCTGTTCTTTATCATATAAACATGTGAGAGAGGATAACAAAGGCACCGATGGTCCCAGAAGAGAAACTCCAGTTAAATAGCTTGTACTTCCCCCTCATGCCTCTCAAATTTATCATCAGTGCAAATGTTCAATACTAACTTATTTTCTTAATTCTTCTTATAGTCATTCCTTTGTAATTGATCTCCCTTTCCTTTCACTTACTGTAAGCTTTTGATTACTTTGCGTGTAGTGTCTATCAATGTACACCAGATATAGTACCTGTGTATGGACACATCTCTTTTCTACTTTAATTTGTGATGCATTTGAGACTGAAAAATAGGAGGCACAGTGCCTTGCGCCTGGGAAGTATTCCATAACTACTTATTGAGTAAAAGTAGACTTGTTGGTCTTAGAAATCATGGGTGGGAAGAAAACCAATTTAAGGAAAAAAAATTAAATATAGGTATGGCAAAGAGGAGAACTGCAATTGCAATGGACCAAGAACAGTGTGATGCCAGCCCTGTGATGAGCACTGTCCGCCATCTTGGAGTAGGTCTTCTGTTCCATTCAAAACGTTTAGCCAGTTATAGCCACAGTGAGACTCTTCAGTGCAGTCTCATGAGACTGAGCTAGAACTGCTCAGTTGGCTGTCCTGAATTACAGGCCCACAGAAACAGGGTGGATAATAAATGTTTATTATAGTTTCAAGCCACTTAGTTTTGTGGTAATTTATTATACATCAAGAGTTAATACATCCTCCTTTCTTAACGAATCTAGTTCAATGAGACATGGAGTGTCTTTTGTAAACTCAGATGATGCAAATTGTGAGAAAAAAGCACTCAGTGAATAATTTTAGAACTGTGCAAATGCATCATTGTCCCTAGAGTTACATGGATTTTTTAAAGCTTCACTGGACCCTTGCCCTTTAAAGATATTTGATGCGCTACTTACATGTAAGAACTCATTTAGAACATCCTCCACTGAGTCCTAACAGTGTTATTGTCTCTGTCATTTGTTTTGTAGACATCATTAACCATGTTAGATTCTAGTTTAATGTATCGAAGGAGCATCAACAGTTTTTAGTCCCCCACAGGTGATTCTGCTGTGTAGGCCAGGCTGAGAATCACTGACCTACCTTGGGATTATTGTCTCTGTGCTCCGCATTAGGGTCTAACCTACTGCATTGCAGTGAGCATATTTTGTATCTCTCTGCATGGCATATGGCGTATAGCACCGTACCTGGGATGGAGTAGAAAGCAAATAATTATTTGTTTACTGATTTTACGCATTATACATCTTGAAAACAATACTTGAAAGGACATTATAATGTTGGTCTCAGAAGTTAGTCAGTGAGCATTAGCAATAGGAATAAAACCAGAGCAGACCTAGTGAAGAGAGAAGACCAGGGCAAAAGGAAGGAGGGTGAGTCAAAGGTAAATACTGTATCTTCACTTTTTAGGGAGCACATTTTTATTTAGTGTCAACTGAAAAAAAGAAAAAAAAAGGCAAGGATGAAAAGAGAAATGAAAGAGAAGGGAGGCAAGACATTGCTAACCTAATGCAAGTTTCATGGGTCTCCAGAAAGTTCTTAGCAATGATTCAAACTTTAGTTTTCTAAAGTTGTTTTTACTTCTGAAAACCATAGCTCAGTACACCAAGATTCTATTTCATTCGTTGTATCTGGGTTATATTTACTTCTTGTAGAAATGGTGTAGAGGAAACCAAATGATAGTGTTGCAGATTGCTACAAAACCTTTGATATGTTGGATGCTTTTGACATTAATGATGGCAAGAGGGAGAAAAAAGCTATGAGAGTTTTAGAGGGGTTATACTGATGAGAGCCTGCTCAGCTTTCTTCATTTACACTCAGTAAATTGTATGTTGCTATTGGCAGGCTTGTCACAGTTCTTGCCAGAACATTGGGTACTTCTTGTCATTGTTAGAAAATTTCAGATTCACAATTCCAGTTTTCTCTTCCATGTTTTAGGTCAAGACTCATCTGTCTGAAAGAATATGAATAGCTCAGAAGACTATATTTCATAATAGAAAAATTAATGAGGCAGATTCATTATGATTTCAGACTGCAGATAGAACAGTTAAAAGAGCAGGAACGACGCAGTGTTTACAAGCAGTTGTTATAGCTAAGATTAAGGGTTCATCTAGATTCCCAAGAAATACATCTAGTAGGCTGCAAATGATATGATATACATTCATGGGCTATTAAGTATTACAGAAAGCTTCCAGTAGGTATTGTTTGTTGATGGATAGTCCCATTGCTAAATCAAAATATTTATAACAATAGGCGATGATTAGATTGTCATTCATAAACTATAGAATAATAAAAGTGAAAAATAAAGGGATTATTAGCTGAGTCCAGCAGTACAGTAACTGCCTCTTAATGGGTTCTTCCCTCATCTACTTTCTTTTTGCAGACATTGTGATTCGTAATAGAAGACTTCAGGGATGGTAGAAAATTTTGTCCAGAAACAGTAATAAAATTACAGTATTTTAATGACTGATTTTCTGGGATGAATTTTCCACTTTTATTTATGAGATTGCCCAGACAAAGAGAATAAATTGCACTTAGTGCTGTTTCTCAGGAAGGAATATGTCTCTTTTTTTTAGGAAAAGAGAAGTGGACCATCTTGTATCATTCGGTTAATGTGCTTGTTCCTATACCTCGAAGTGATATCATACATTATAAAAAAGTGAATGCATGATCTCCTGCCACTCTTGGAAAGAATTCATGGACAAATCCTTCATTAAAATATCATTAACAGTTTGGCTCGTACCAGAAAATTTAAATAAAGATACTAATATACTCATTATTCATTTGTTAATGTCAGAGGGAGAGTATTTGTAAGAGAGAGAGAGAGAGAGAGATCTCTCACTTAGGCACACATGCATTTCCTTCTTATATTTCCTTTATTTCTTTGTATAAACCATAAGCCTTTAACATTCTCAAATGCAAGTTACTTTTCTTTTTGGTTTCCAAAAAGAATGTATTTCTCTGGGAGGAGGTGACTAATTTGAAGCAAGCCTGGCTTAAAAATACAATTTCTAAAATACTCGTTTTGAAAAGTCTTTGCAGAAATCCTTAGACTGAAGTCATTGTAATGAAATCTGGAACCAGCGATGGATATGTGAAATGGACTTCAGTTTCAGTCTCTCCAAACATATTTCTGAATTGTGTTTTATTTCATCCAACTCATGTGAAATCAAGTTGCCCTCTACGTATATTTCTGTGAGAAACAGTGGATCCTGATGACAAGAGCTCATTGGAAGCTCTCTGAACCTTTCCAAGGTGGCACAAAAAGGAGTAATTGTTCCATGGGATCAGGTTCTCTCCCCTGGGCACTCTTGGGTCTTTGTTCTGATACTGCAGCCACCATTCTATTGGGGCAGCCCCTAGGGAGTGGTAGCCACTCTGTGATCTTCTGTGCCTCTGGGAACAAAGGCAGACTTTTTGTCTTTGGAGATACACCTATGCTCTAAAACTCACTGAATATATACACTGACAACCAATCACGTATCCAAGAGTGCTCTTCAGAAGAAAGAAGTCTCCAGCGTAACTAAGTACAATTTTCAGAGCACATGAGGCCAAGTAAAACTTGAACCTTGGGACTTCACATGAAGCAGATATTTTAACATGATCCATACTAAGGGATAATCTAGAATGTTTTTGTTTTTTTTGTTTGGTTTTATTTTTTTTTTTAATAATTATACCTTAATGATGTCCTGAATAATAAAGGGCTGCTTTTTTGGTGCCTTCAAACTTCTAGAGTGATGGTTTTGCCCAAAGCTGGGGAGCAAACTAAACAGGATAAAAATTTTATGTATATGTATTTTAAAAAATCATTGAGTTGCCTTTGGAAAACATAGTTGCTTCCACAGAACTGTGTTTCTTCAATTAGGCTATGGACTTCTAAGAGGCTAGGAAGAATTAAAAGGGATAAGTGATGATGGGAAAATAGAGGAGGCTTTGGGAGGTTGTGTGGTGCAGTAGGGATGGTGCTGGAGTAAGACATGAGAGCACTCTTCCTCTCCTGCATATGCCCCCAGCTAGCTGCATGACCTTGGACAAGTCACTTTGCCCCAGTGCCTCATCCTATAGAATGTGTGGACTGTATTAATAATCCTGATGGTCCATTCTTTTCCCAACAATGTAAGACTTCATATGAATGTATGTGCCAGCTCCTAGGTTCTTTGTTCTTTCGAGTCTTTATAAAAACCTCAGGAAATCTGAAGTTACAGTATTTTAAATTACTATTTGGTGAGCACAGTGCCACATGGATGATCTGAGGGCCTGGGATTTATTCAAACCATAGCCATGTGGATGCAGGTGAATAGTGGTGTAGGGAGGATAGGAAATTTACCACAGAATGAGAAAGAAAGAATTGTCTTGAAACTTCTAGTGCAGCTGGGTAAAGACTATGAGAAGACAAGAAGTTTGGCTTAATCATCAAGATTTCTTTATTGAGAAGTTGACAAATATGTACAGAAAGATCAACTTTGCATATTTTTTTATTATTTGCCGCGAAATGGATGTAAATAACAAAGGATCTCTGAATCTGTACTGTTTCCTTTGTTACAGTTTTTTAAAATTAAAGTTGAGTTTTATATCCTTTAACTTGGAATGCTGAAATGCAAAGTGCAGTTTTGTGACTAGACTTTGAATAAGGCATTTAAAATATCATCATTTTCTTATGTTGTAGTTCACAAGCTAATGAGGGGTTTGGTAGGTGTTGAGCAGCTGTGATAGCAGCATGTCTCTTTATTTATTGATGAAAATCCCAGGGGAGAAATGTGTCTGGAATAGAGAAATAGTTCCAATCATATTTTGTGCTGGATGAAAGAAAATATGCAAGGGGCTGGGGGAAGCTTACAAGAGAGAATTAGGATACTGCTTATCCCTGGTATCATCTTTAGAAGGAAGTCATCAAAGACGAAAATGTGAGATTTAGAGATTAATGAAAAAGTAACACTTTTTTTTTTTTAAAGCAAAACGTCACAATAATAGTAATCAAGTGAGAGGGGGAAGTTTGCATTACGTTAGCCTCTTTAATATAGGCCTCAAAGACATCAGCGCACTTTAAATGAATTAAAAGATAACTCTGATTTATCAACTTTTTGAGCTGGAAGCTGCCGTGTCGAGTGTCTAATCCAACTTTTTCTTTTTGGATGAGGTAACTGTGTCCACCTGATTCAGTGTCCATGATCAGCTAATGAGTTAACAGGCAGGTAAGAATGAGTCCCCAAACAGAACTTCAGGTTCCCAGACAAGTGTCAAGTTCCCACACAACAACCCTTTCCTAGGTGACAAAATAAGTGACAAGGTTTTTATACTGTTATGCTCTTCAGAAAACCAACATTGGCTATTTGACCTTACAGGTTTTTCTCCATTTGAAATTATATTCATCAAATGCGGTGCAATTTTCTGAGAGAAACTCTACTAAGAAAATTCTGTGCATGTTATGCTAACATTTGATGAAGCATTTTGAAGTAGAGACATAGGATGATAAAGGACAATATCAAACAAAATTGTATTAGTTGAAGGAATATAGATGCACTTTCTGTATATATGAAATGTTTATGTACATTATGTAGTACTGAATTCTATATGTTGTCTCACTTCTGTACTGATTGTACAGTATTAAATGTATTTGTTTCTTAATTGTGAGGATGGTATATAGTAGAAAGAAACCAGGGAAAATTATCTGATCTAGAGAGTCGCAAAATGTGACTAGCACACTAGGTGACATCCTAACTAAAATTTGACAAGATATAAACATCCATTCTTTTTCATACCACTTTTGATGGTGTTAGGGAACTTCTCTGGAATTGTGAGTAAGGATGTTTCAGCATTAGACAACAAAGACATTTCTCAGCCACAGAAATTAGAACATGTTAGTAACTTTGGTGAGTTATTCTACCATAAACACAGATTAGTAAGAAATGGCATTGAAGGGGCTCCTGGGTGGCTCAGTCCATTAAGCGACTGCCTTCCGCTCAGGTCATGATCCCGGGGTCCTGAGATCAAGTCCCACATCGGGCTCCCTGCTCAGCGGGGAGTCTGCTTCTCCCTCTCCCTCTGCCGTTCCCCCTGCTTGTGCTCTATCTGTCTCAAATAAATAAATAAAATCTTTAAAAAAAAAAAGAAATGGCATTGAAGAAATTGACTGCACACAGTATCACCAATGTTATATCCTGCCTTGATATTCTTTTTTACTGGCTCTAGAATCAGAACAGAAACTATGTTAATATTATATTTTAAATCATTAATACTATTAGTTGTCCTACCAGAAGAAAAAGTTGGATCACTGTACAATTCCATTATCAGGAAATATTTCTGTCTTTCCTCTAAAATATTCATTCAGGCGTACTTATTGTCAGTTGCTCAGTCTATACAAGATAAGAATCACTTATGGAAATGCCTGGCTGGGAAGGAAGAAGGGGTAAGAATCAAAGGTACTGGCAGGGCAAAAGGCTGTATTGGTAAGGTTACCCTTTTCCCGTGATGTACAGACTTGTAAATATTTTAAAGAGCCTATTTCTCCTCACTATCTAAACAGAACACTAGGATTGATAGGAAATTTAAGAAGTGATATTACAAATAAGCAGAATAATAGACCATTAGCCTATAAAATGTGAATGGTTGTTGATGTTTGGCACAAAATGCAAAGCTGCTATTGAAACACTGAAGTTTTTTATACTATGAGCAGCCAAAGGTCATGCATAATGCAGTGGAGAAACAGGGAGTGGCTGGATCACACACAAGCATTATTAAACTTGATTCTATGGACACAAAGAATTGATCTTTGAAGTGATCTCTCATGAGGTTTGGCTGGGCCCAAGTAGCTTCTTCAGGGGAATGTGTTTGGTTCTCATCTTGCATCCTCTGCATATTTATAGGCTACAGAATAAGAATGACTTTAGGATGTATTTGAGGTTTTAACTGTCCAGGTGGGGGAAAAAAAAACAACAACCTTATACAAGTTATCCAATTGCTCTCTTGATGGGCACAGAGAGTGGCTCTGTGTAAATCCTTCATCTGCAGAGCCAATATGAACTTGATGACACCTTTGTTCTCCTCAAAGATAGCCTAAAATTGATCACAGAGTGAAGTTTTAGAGCCTTCAGTGTGTCATTTTAAAGTTCTCAGGAAGTTTAAAAACATTTAAAATTAACTGTTGTCCTTTAATGAACAGAAAGGAAAATGGCACATCACTCAAACAAATCCCTGTAATTTGGGCTAGCCGGTGGGTCTCCCTTCAGATAGCCATCTTTATTTATTTATTTATTCATTTTTAAATATTTTATTTCTTTATTTGACAGAGACAGACACAGCAAGCAGGGGGAGTGGGAGAGGGAGAAGCCGGCTTCCCGCAGAGCAAGGAGCCTGATGCAGGGCTCGATCCCAGGACCCTGGGATCATGACCTGAGCCGAAGGCAGACGCTTAACGACTGAGCCACCCAGGCGCCCCGAGATAGCCATCTTTGAATGAACTGCAAATTTACCTTGAATTCCTGTATAAATATCTTAGAAAAACCCATTGTCATGAAAAATTCCATAAATTTTCCAAATTGAGTAAACTAAAACTCAGAGAATTTAAGTAACTTATCCAATGTCATAGAGTAGATATGAAATTCAAATTCAAGTATTTTGACTTCTAAACATTCTCTTTCAAAGAGAAATGCACATCTTTAGGATTCTAGTCCATGAATTGTATATAAATTGTGGCACTTAATGTTATTTTAAAGTTGGATTGGAGAGGAAAGAAGCTGGCTGACATTCTTGAACTCTTAATAAAATTTAAGGAAAATTTGTAGATCACCTTTGCCATAAGGATAGCTAGAAATTATGGATTTGTATTCTTTAGATTGTATATGATATGTAACCTCTAAGGCCAGCTCACAATATAGTGAAATGATGCCTAAAGCTTCAAGAGCATACGCATACAAGGTAACTGAAGTCTTCCATTAGCTGCTAGAAAACTCATGAATTATTGTGCCTCTCAAGATAACCTGTGGGTGATTCGTATAGGCACAGGCAAGTTTCAAAATGGGAAACCTCAGGAACACAAAATTCAGATGATGATTAGTCCCAAATTAACTCACATTTTGGTAAGTTTTGGTAATGTCCATTCTTCCACTACTTAATTGGAACCAGCCTATAGTGGCCCCATGTGCTGATTGCAAGGCCAGTTAAATTGGTGAGCAAGTCACTTAACTCACAGGATTAATGTTAAGATACAAGGAGTTAAAGTACATAGCAGATAGTAATCACTATGTGGTATTAGCTATTACTAATGTTAGTAGCTATAGTGGTATTATTATTATCAACAGTGTAGGATCCACATTTGTTTTCTCAAAGTGGTTCATACAGCCACTTTGAAATTGCCCAACTTTTTTTTTTTTCAAATTAAAAGAGAATATGTCCTTGAGATACATTTGTCATCACAGAATGATAATGGGTGTAAAATATTAAAAGAAAATTATAGCAGTAAATGACCCCATTATTCTTTGACTATCTTATTATTAATTGAGAAAATTTTATAATGGAAACCTTTGAAGTACTAGTCCTGGTGCTTAATATGTAAAAATTAAGCTTCTAATTTCAAAGAAAATGAGATATTAGAGGCACCATAAACTGCAAGCTTTACTCATGGCAATAACAGCAGATGCATGGATTTCAAATTTTTTCTATGTCACCAGTAGGGGAAGAAGAGGGAAAGGTCTACCCAAAACTATATATATGACATTGATCAGTAATATGGCACAGTTTATGAATATCACTAGCACTGTTACAAAACAGGAAGAGGAAAGAATGGTACCTGGCTGAGCAATTTCATGGTTGTTTGGTTTAAAAAGTAAAGGAAGAAGAAATCTCAAGCTGTAAGTGAGGCAATACTGGAGCATGCACAACCACTAGTTTATAAAAGGCTGCATTTGATATATTTAGAGAAACTAACTTGTTAAAGACTTTCATTTTTGTAGTTTGGGTTTTGAAGCAATGTGTTTTATCGGTGTTATGCAACCACCACTTCTTTTGATGATGAAGATACTAAGGAACTAAAACAGTTGAATTATTTTTATAAAAATGGATAAACGAAACATGGTAGCTAATTAAATTACGTACAACTGAATAAGAAAAAGAAAATAAGGGGCATCTGGGTGGCTCAGTTGGTTAAGCGTCCAACTCTTGATTTCAGCTCAGGTCATGATCTCAGGGTTGTGAGATCAAGCCCTGCTGTCGGCTCCGTGCTGGGCGTGGACCTGTTAAGATTCTCTCTCTACCCCTCCCCCATCCCATCTAAAAGAAAAGAAAAAGAAAATAATATTATTGTACAAGAACACTGACCCTGTATCAAAGGGAAAATACTGTTCTTAAGCCAGAAGAGTTATCTTGTAAGTCAGACTGGGTTTAAGTCACTTTTAGAGCATTTCAAGAGAATATTCCAAATAGTAGCTCATAATGTCCCCTTTAAAATTTGTATTTTTACTACACAGTAAATCTATAATCTTCCAAATCTATGCATGCATATGCATTGTTTTATGAAAATAAGATTATATTATATAAAATATTTTGTTACCTTCTATATCAATTACTAAATAGCTTAGGAATATATCCCCATATCATTGTGTACCATTATCATCATTCCAGATTGCTATATAGTATTTTGTTGAATGTGTATTAACTAATTTGTTTAATCAAATTATTTTCAGGATGTATCTGAAAGACAAATATTATATGACAAAGTTACATTATAGTCTATAGTCAGTCTTTTAAAAAAATACATTTCATGCTTCAAAGACATTGTCTTTGAATCATACTATAATCAACCATGAAAAAGCTAACTATTTTCTATAGCAGATTTCTTATTACATTGAATAACCTAGTCTGATAAATAAATGAATCAAATTAAGCACTGAAATTAAGAGTAAAATACTTAGAACTCTTTCTGGGATATAGACACAAATCTTGTGGTTACAAATTGAGCTGCTAAATAGGATGTATTACATTTTTAGGTCTTTGAAACCAAGTTCTATTTTAGGTAAAATCTGATTTTAGAATGTTATTTCCTTCAAATATTGTTGAAGCATGTTCTCTCTTTCTAAACATCTTTATTTATACAGTACATGAAGAATTGGTTCTTTATATTTTAGGTTTTACTAGCCAATGTTTTGATTCTTACAATGCTATATATTGGGGAAAAGAAACAAACATCAACTTGTCTAAAAAGTTAATACACAGTGGTACATCCATACCATGGGATAATGTGCCGCAATAAAAAGGAACATACTACTGATACACGCAACAACTTAGATGGATCTCAGGGGA
The DNA here is from genome assembly GCF_037043125.1 of Eumetopias jubatus. Lineage (NCBI taxonomy): Eukaryota > Metazoa > Chordata > Mammalia > Carnivora > Otariidae > Eumetopias > Eumetopias jubatus. Next base: position 70,457,665 of record NW_028274815.1, read on the forward strand.
ACTATACTGAGTGAAAAACGTCCATCTCTAAGATTACATACTATATGGTTCTATTTATATGCCATTCTTAGAATGATGAAATTATAGAGATGAAGAAGAGATTAATGACTTGCCAGGGATTAGGGATGGATCTAGGGAGAGAAGGGTACATGTGGCTGTGGTGTTGCTGCAAGAAGGATCCTATGGTGATGGAGTAGTCTGTATGTTGATGTGGTAGTTACCTGTAGCTACACATACAATAAAATTACACAGAACTACACACACGAACACACACGCACTTGCACACACACACACACACACACACGATTGCATGTAAAATTGAGGAAATTGGCATAGGCCCTGTGGATTGCACCAATGTCAATGCCATCATTTTGATATTGAGCTATAGTGATGCAGGATATCATCATTAGAAAATAGTGTGTGAAGGGAGCACAAGTTCTCCTGGTACATTTTTGCAATTTCTTGTGAATCTGTATTTGAAAAGAAAAAGGAAATATAATAAATGTTTTACAACTTAAAAAAAGTGTTAAGGAATTTTAGTGTGTGAGTGTGGAGTAGTTAGAAGAGAGACTAAGTCAATAGAAAATGATGATGTTGTTTAAAGCAGCATGCTGCTAGCAGCAGCGCCTTAGTAAATACTGAGTCCAACTGCAAATGATGTTTTCATGATAATTGTCTATACGCTTGAGATTAAAAATAGCCATATATATTTCAGAAAAAAGGATCTTTGAAATTAGAACATATCCATGAAGCAGGTGTTATATATCCTTGAGAAAAGCATATAACATAGAAAATGTTTAATGCAGCATCCTTAATTCATTTATGTGTTATGATGGCATATCTGCTTTTTTAAAAAAAGTATAGTAAACAGCTTTTATTATTCTAAATACATTCTTTCTTTTATTTTTTATTTTTTTAAAGATTTTATTTATTTGAGAGACAGAGAGGGTGTGCACGAGTAGGAGGAGGGGCAGAGGGAGAAGCAGACTTTCTGCTGAGCACAGAGCCCAGTGCGTGGCTGGATCCCGGGACCCTGGGATCATGACTTGAGCCAAAGGCAGACGCTTAACTGACTGAGCCACCCAGGCGCCCCCTCACTCTCTTTTAAAGATAAATAATATTTAATTGCAAAAATTTTTGTAATAATTAGAGATAATAACTTATAGTATTCACCCATTTCCATGATATGTCTGGGGACTCTGTGGTCCTATGAGTTGGACAAAACAAGTATTGTCTCCATTATAAAAATTAGTACTCTGAAGTTAAAAGCTCCAATGTTAATCAATGACTTAAGATTAGAACTCACTTCTGATCTTTATAACCTTTTTCTACTAATCTTTTTCTTTCTTTCTTTCTTTCAAGGGACAGAGAGGTAGGGGGAGGGGCAGAGGGAGAGAATCTCAAGCAGACTCTCCACTGAGTGCAGAGCCCAATGCAGGGCTTGATCTCACAACCCTGAGATCATGACCTGAGCCGAAATCAAGAATCAGATGCTTAACCAGCTGAGCCACCGAGGCACCCCCTAATCTATTACTGTCTCATTCATGATTATTATGCTCCGTTTTACTTTGGAAAATTTAGAATACATTATCTGGGCATCCTCCACGTAAATACTGTATAGTATGTGAAGGAACTCTGGATGAAACTCAACCAAGTTCTTGTCCAGAATCTAGTGACAAATTAATTCTGTAACTTTGAGTGATTTCTTTAAGTTCAGTTCCTTCATATATAAAACATATAAAATAAACACTAGAGTAGGTTTAAGTTTCTATGCTGTTCTAATACTTTGTCAAATCTATATCCCCTTTCTAGTATGCTGAGTTGTAATCCTTTTAAAAGTTTTGGAATGGCTCTTTCTAGAAGACCTTACATTTGATCATTTACTACCAAGCTGTACTTATTTTTTGAGCTATATCTATACATAATATGAAATTATGCTAGCTAAAAAACACTTCCATGTTAATTTTACTTCACCGTTATTTCTTAAGAAGCATATATTTGCATGTTTAGATTTCCACAAGATAACAAGTGCTTTCAGTTTTTTAGTAGTCTTGAAATGCTTTCTCCGCTAACCTTGTGATAAAAAAATGACTTATTGGTGGAGAAGTTGGCAAATTTATTTTAGGTACAAATTAGAGTATACCTATGTTTTGACCCTGGGATGCCAAGCTTTAGCTTTTTTCTTTTTATCCAACATGAGTTTGTGGACTTATGGTCAAGGATTCTAGCTAACAGCTATTTCTCAGGATATGCAGTGATTATGGTCTCTGGGTTTTGGGTGTGATGTTTATTACCTTTGTTGTCACATATTAAAATACAGACTCAACCAATGACTTTTTTATTTTGTTACCTGTGATTTTATGCTTTAACCTATGTAAGCCTTACTTACCTCTAGAAATATCCCTTCCCTTTTTGTTCATTATTTTGCATAATTTCTTCAAGCTCAAGGACCACATCTGATCTGTCTTTGTATACAGAACATTCATCAAATGTTTATATATTCTAATTTATGTATATATTTATATAATATAAATATATACATATATATCTATATATTATAAATATATATACCTATGAATGTGGGTGGCTAAATGACAGTGCAGAAGAAGTACTCGGTGTTCTTTCAGCCTTTGAGCAAAGTATGCATGAAGGACTGCAAGGGAAATTTTCCTGAGCTTCTTACTGTCAAGATTACAAGGAGTATGGCCCAATCAATCAATAATCCTCTAGTTTTTAAACTGTTTGAGACATTTGGAGATGAAAAGGTTATAGGAGAATCTACTCATCTGTCAGTTCTGAGTAATACACAAATTGTTCCTGTCCTTTTTGGGACTGAACCAGCACAAACAGAGGACCCTGAAGACGTAACTTCTAAAAGAACACAATGAATTCATATTTTAAATCCTGAACATAACATTTCTTCCAAGTACTTTTTAAGAGATCCTTATCCTTTCAAATTAGATCTCTTTTGCAATTTATAAGCAGAAGGGAACCCTTCTTGAAATGTTGGTGTGAAGACTCGGAACTTAGATTTATTTACTAATCTGGTGAAGGTGTAGCAAAGTAAAGATTTCCTTGTTAATTGTGAGCAAGAAAATAATTGTAAGCAGGGATAAAAAGGTTTAAAAATATTTTTTTAATGAGAATTATGACCACATGAGCCATATTATTTGTTTCATTCATTTCAGGTCGTTCAATCAAATAGTGAAAGTCAGGTTTAATGGCAGATAGTTTCAGTATATTTTACATAGATTATGGGTATTTACATCAGTGTTACTGGCGTTTCACAGGTTTACAAATCAACAGTTAACTGATGTAAATATTTGTGTCTTTAGTGATTTTAACATTTGAAATTTTAAAACTGTACAGAAATGTTAAACTGATTGGGTGATAGGGCAGGGTACTAACAGTGGAAAAAGATTTATAGATAATGAGACTTTTATCAAAGTCCTTCTGAAAAGGAACACGGATTGAGTAAAACTGTTGTAAGCCAAAGTAATTTGGAGTTTAAGAAAGTGATCATTTTAGTCCCATGATGGTATACATTCATATTAGCATAATAAAAGCCATCTGTTATCAGAAACAACTCAAAATTTCAGTGGCTTAATATAATAAAGATCTCTTTCTGGCTCCCCCCCATGATCAACCATGGTTCAATGTCAAGGTGGAAGCTTGACTCCATGAAGTAACTAAAGGACCCAAGTTTCTTTCGTGTTCATGCTCCACCATTCCTTAATGCCTTGGAGTCCTTCACTGTGTCCAGATCTTCTGCATCCAGTTGTTAAACAAGGCAGGAAGGTATACTTGCTCTTATGAATCTTGGGCTGGAGATGTCACACTTCATTTCCACTCTTATATTATTGGTGAGAACTAGCAACATGCCCCACTTACATTGAAAGAGATGGGAAAATGTGATCTGACAGTGTTCCCAGAAAGAAGGAAACCTAGCATTGTTTCTGCTCAACACTCAAGAAATTCAATAGAAATAGAGTAACGGCAATTTGAATCTAGGAACTAATTCCAAGAAATACAGCTTCAGAGTCTATGCTCTTAAATACCATTCTATACTGCCTCTCCTTATGGAAAAGAAGTAAGTTCTTAGTGCTACAAAATCTATGCCATAAGCGGAAAGGAGGAGACCAGATGCTTTTAATTCAGATCTGAGTATTTTGGGACTTCTATTTCTAAGAGATTTCTGGGCAAAACAACTCCATAGATGGACCCGCTGATAAGGCCACCTTCCCTTCTGTTGGATTCCCCACAGCTTTTTCTTTGACTTGACCTGAAATCTTCCACACCTGTTCATGCTCCTCTAAGGCCATACTACTTAGGCAGACCTAGATAAATATGAGGTATAGTAGCATGTGATAAAGAGGAGAGGTAACCTACAAAGGACTAAAGAGCAAGGTCTCTGGGACCAGCCTGCCTTGATACCAGTTCTGTTTTTGCACCTACTAGCTGTGATACCTTGGCTAATAACTTTGTCTCTGCATGCCTTAGTTCCACTGTTTATAAGATGTAGGTAATATACATCTATCATAGAGTTGTTAGAATTAAATGAATTAATACTTATAAAAAAATAAGACAAGTATCAGGCATATTCTAAGTGCTATTTAAGTGTTTGTTAAATTTAAAGAGAGACACTGATTGCTCTGGGGATCCAAATGGAAGGAGAGAGTTTTTAAGATCTTAGATTTTGAAATGTTTACTGATTTAAATGAAATTAACCATGCTGATAGTGGAGTGTGTCTTCTTTAAATTTCTTAGTGATATTATTTTCCAAAGATCAATTTTATTGGAATAATATATGTTTTGGCTACAAGGCCTAACACACACACACACAGACACAGACACACACACACACAGACACACACACACACACACACACACACACATTTCATTTGCCCCTGTCTTATTTTCTGTTCTTTTTTTTAAATAGGGTAAATAAGTAGTTTTTTTGAAAAGCTTTTACATGAGAGATGGCATTTTTTAAAGTCATGAATATTAGATATAAAGTATTTTTTCTCAGTAATTGATAGAAAGTAGACACTCATGCAAATGTAGATCCTTGGTCCTTATTCCTCACCTGAAAGTGGCTGTTTCTATTATGTAGAGTCCTTAAAATTATTATTTGAGAGATGAGTAATCTAAATACATTAATTTGACATGTATACTTTTGGAAATACCTTTGGTTTGAGAAAATGATGGGGTAGAGGTTGGGATAAAACTATATTGAGGTCTTTAACATTTGTTTGATAATGAATGAAGGAGTGTGTGTGGAATATTAGCTAGTGTACATTTAGAAGATAATTATTATCCAAAGAAACTTCCTGTCCAATTTTAGTTAAAGATGCATTTTTATGACTCAGTTATAAAATGTTGTACATGGAAACACATTCAGTATAAGTGCTGACACAAATTTAATTACATCAGTGCAAACGTACTTGCTATAATTTTAAGCTAAAGAGTTAAGACTCTGTCGTTCAAATAGCATCTACTTAAAGTGCAGCCAGTATCCGCCTGCAGCCCTCCGCCAGAACACTCAGATGGAAACCATGGTTTAGGAAGTCTGTAAATGCAAACTTACCTTTAGACTGAGTCCATTAGATCAATTCCTTTGGAACAATTCTTCAGCCTTGGCACTATTGACATGTTTGGGCAAATAATTCTTTGTTGTGAGGGCTGCCCTGTATATTGTAAGATGCTTAGCAGCATCTCTGATCTCTATCCCCTGGATGCCAATAGCATCCCCCTAGTTGTGACAAACAAAAATGTTTCTAGATATTGCCAGATATCCTCTTGGGGGTCAGATTACCCAGGATTGATAAACCCTTCCTAAAAATATTGGAACAGGGTGCCAGGGTGGCTCAGTTGGTTAAGCGTCTGCCTTCAGCTCAGCTCATGATCACAGGGTCCTGGGATCGAGCCCCGTATTGGGCTCCTTGGTCGGGGGGGAGCCTGCTTCTCCCTCTCCCACTCCCCCTGCTTGTGTTCCCTCTCTTGCTGTGTCTCTCTCTGTCAATAAATAAATAATAGAAATATAGAAATACTGGAACAACTACATCCCACATTTTTTCATATATTAATCTATTGAATACATATTAATATATTATTAACTGATACATTATTAATTTTTCAAAATGCAGGGAAGGAGTTTCAACCTTTTTTTTTTGCCAAATGAAATTTTTATCAATAAATACAGGTATTGTCTTTTTTAAAGTAGAGGTTGGTTATTAAAACACTAACAACATCCCCCAAAACCTCTAACACTGACAAACAGCCATCTCTTTGGCAGGAGAAGAGCTCAGGTTTTGCTGATTTTTACTATAGTTGTCAGTAACAAATTGACAGCTGCTCAATATGAACCCTATACTATCATAAACCCTTGAAATTAACTTCCAAGCTTCAGTTGCCAATTTTTATTCTATTGTTTCATTTAAGGAGCAGATGCTTCTGACAAATTTTCGGTGTTGTACTAACAGAGAAGGTAGATGATAGCTTTAGCCCCTGTCTTTTCCTCCCTGCTCACAACTAAAATCACATTACAGGAAATCCTTCCCTGTAAGTATCTTCTAAAACTGGTTGAAACATAAGTCACAGCACATGCTGGTCCTTAATGCTTACACTTAATCATAGATTTTGACTCAGGATCATCCTCTCTATGCTATGTATACATTGTTAGAACCGTATTTTAACGCCCCTTGCCATAACAGCCTTATAATGAGATCATTTAGATGTTTCAGCATCTAATGCTCTTGAATGGTCCCTAATTAATACACTTCTGTTGGTGAATTTTACTCAGCGGTGAATAATGTGATGGTAGTATTCCTGGGACCTGTTCCCAAAGCCAATCTACTCCCAGTAACTATGAAATATAGATTATTGTCATTTTTATTTGGAAGAGCTTTCTTTTTATAACCACTAGTTCTATGTAATAGAGATCTTTAGTGTATCACATCTCCCTGTGATAATATTCATGGCTGTGCATTTCCATAGTGAAACATAGATGGTAACACTTGGTCAGAAGAAAGGATGAGCAGGCTTTAGGATGTTGAGAGAACCACTCAGAAGGGGAGCAACACAAAATCCAGAGCAGTGCATATCAATATAAGGGCAAATTCATATGTAAATACAGATTTATGGCTCTAGCAAATAAGGAATAAAACATAAAAAAGAATTCCAACATAGCAAGGAGTTATGAGAGATGAAATACAAGAAGGGAAATGGGACCAGAGTATTAGAAGTGGCAAATGTGGGAGCCAATCATCTCTACCAACACCACAGACATTAATCTAGGATTTTAAACTCGTGTTCCAATGAATGATATATTTTTCATCTGGAAGATCAAGGAAAAATTCTTATAAAACAAAACTTAGCTGATAGAAGTAGGAAAGATTGGAGGAGAGGAAGAAGACCTAACATTTATTTGAAAGTCTATCATGTTCTAGGTCCTGTGCCAAACTCTGAGAATGGCTCTTTTTGTTAAAGAATAGCTATTTGGTTTTAATAAAATCTAAAAGAAAAAAAAAGGGGGGAGTGGAGTGGGGATTAATTTTCACAAAGAAATAATCCATGGAGGATATTTCAAAGTAATAAGGAATGAGAAGGCATATTTTCTTTTTGTTTTTTTCCCCCTTGCAGCTCTCAAAAAGGTGTGAAAAACTTGCCTTTTTAAATATAGAAAATTAATAATACACTCCTAAGGTTGTGCTTTGAAGAACTTTTTACCACTATCTGTGACTAAGGTTACCAAATCAGACCTGTCCCTCACCTTTCTAGTAGCTGTAAAGAAAGTTCTCCCAACAATCCTCACTTTCCAGCATAATCTGATAGAGTGATCAAATTTCTAGAGTGGTCATTACTAATAGTGTGGGCTGAGGACAATAGGGAAATAGATATATTGATAGAATAACTCTACTGAATAGTTTTTCCTATTTATTGTCCTTCAAGTAAACAAAGGAGTAAAATTTATCAGCAGAGCGTGTCAGAAAATAAATTTTGGTGTATCAGTGTGAGAAGATAAATAAAGAGTTTAGCCTTGACTACGAATGGCCAGAATTTCTCTGATCTAGCTTTCTGCTATTGGAAAGGCAAAGCATTGAATTGTTTTTCCAATGAGGCAAATCAGACCCAGAGAACGTAACTAATTTGGCCATGTAATGAGCCCAATACGAAGATGAACCTGAATGAAGATCAACAACCAAATCCCTTTCCTCTGGAGATAATGCACCTTCTATTTAAAAAAGCTGATCTTCTATCCATGGTTCTGAACCAATGAAAAAACTGTTTTCATATAATCTCAAGAATTTATTGTATACCTGTTGTATTCCAGGTGACGTGTAAGAGACAAAAAGATAAATAAGGCTTTTTTTTTTTTAAATCTCTTCGCCTCAGAGGAACTTAAAGCCTAGTCTTTCAACAGTTGATTTGTCAGTCGATTGCAATTCAGAGTATTAAACAAAAAAACCCTCCTAATAACCATTTAATTGTTCCATGGTTTAGAGATACCTATGTCTTCTCTTTCCATCTTTTAGTAGATATTCTCATTCATGTATGTCATGCACATGTAGAAAGAAATTTGTTTAAGCTACTCAGTTATTTGCCTACGTCAAAGCTCTTTTCATTATTAAAGGAGAATGCTTTTATTTATTTTTATTTTATTATGTTAATCACCATACATTACATCTTTAGTTTTTGATGTAGTGTTCCATGATTCATTGTTTGTGTATAACACCCAGTGCTCCATTCAGTACGTGCCCTCTTTAATACCCATCACCAGGCTAATCCATCCCCCCACCCCCCTCCCCTCTAGAACCCTTTTAAAAAAAATTTTTTTTTTTTTTTTTATAGAGAGGCAAACCAAGAAACAGACTCTTAACTATAGAGGACAAACTGAGGGTTACCAGAGGGGGATGGTTTAAATAGGTGATGGGTATTAATGAGTGCACTCGTTATAATGAGCACAGGGTGATATATGTAAGTGATGAATCACTGAATTTTACACCTGAAACTAGTATTGTTCTGTAAGGGTAACTAGCTGGAATCCAAATGAAACTTGGGGGAAAAAAAGTAAATCATTTTAGTTCTAAATACTCCTTAAAGAAAAATAGGAAAATACACAAGTATTAAAGAAAGCCACTAATGAGTTTACACAAAAACAAAAATACTATAAATACTACAGCTTTGAAATCTTTGAGCAGAAAACATTTTTGTATTTAAGGTAATTATGGTAGGACAGATTCTTCCATATGACTACAATCACCATCTCAACAATTACCAATATTTACAAGGCCTTTAAAAGGGAGTTACACACATTTATAGGAACCTCCAGCAAGATGTGGCAGTTCTGCTTCAAGCACCTCACCAGAACTGACTGTTATCATTAAAACTAACCATTGAACTTTGATAATAATTGCTTGAAAAATGAAAATATGAAAAACAAATAATAGGACATAGTGCCTTGTTTTGGAATCGTGGATATGCAAAGGAGGAGGAGCATTGGGCCTTCTGCACCTGCCCGGATGCCTACCTGTAGCTGAAGCAGCCCTAAGCAGCTCCTGTGGTTTATTTTTATTCTCCACCTTCTTTTTTTCCATAAGGGCTCTTGTGAGAAACTGTCAAGAGTGCTCCAATATGTGGTGTGTAAAGGGGGTAAACCATTTAAACATATACTTCATTTATCATTTGGGAACTGATATTATCGGGGTCACAGATTCATACTGTGTTATAATGAGGTACTCTATAATAAACTTTACTGAATTCATGAAAACTCCTTTTCTCCTGATTAATATCTTTGTGCATGTTACCATAGAATCCGTATCACTTTCAGAAAACAGCAGCTAACCTCAGAGGAGGGAAGGGAGAGAAATAATCTCCCATGTTCAGTGGGTTTAATTTGTTTGCATATAATATTCATAAAATCATACCCATTTTTGATGAAAAACTCACCTCAGGGCATAAGAACAAAAGAAAAACAGGTAATTAAAATTAATGAAACAAAAGCAGTAATTATGTACACAGTTGATCAACAAATCACTTCAGGTGGTCCCAGAATTTATTTATCTTGTTTCTCTATGGCTAATATGCTGATCTGAATAGACAGGGTAAAGTTGTTTACCTACTCATATCTACTGCCTTCTCCCTGGGAAGGTTACTAAAATGTAGAAGAGGTCCATCTTTTTGTGAAGAGAGTGGCTTGATATTATTAAAGTATTGTATGAGGTGTTTCCTTTTAATTCCTAAAGCCAGTGTTCTCCAGTTATTGTCCTGAATGACTTTTCTGGTTAGGCTAACAATAAGATTGATTCCTTTGAACTGAGGAGCCTGAGAAGACCGTCTTCACTATTCTCTATGTCATCATTGTGAACGTGAAGTGTTCTCATATATTCTTCCTTGTTTCTCATTACAAAGAGGACATTCTCATCCAATATGGCTTCCTCCTTGGATCCCTCATGATCCCGAGAACTACTGCCTGATTCCAACTACTGCAGTTACGTGTATCTTCTGCAGCTACAAGCCAATATGCTTTTTCATTGGAGACCTCCAATGTAAATCCTGACTAAATCTTGTAATAAGTGTACTTTATGGTATATATGTTATAGCGGGGATATGGTGAGATGTTTTAGCTCTATGGATATCTACAGATGGCTTTCTTTCCTTTTGTTCCACTTCTAGCCAGTAAACCAGTGAAGTGTTTACTGTTGCAGTGGACCAGTTATAATCCAAATTCCACAGTAAACTTCTAATTCACTTTGATCCCTTTTTGTTAAGAGTCTGCAAAGGAGAGAGTAGAATGTTCTTTTAAACCTTGTGTAACTTCTGTTTTGTGGGCAACATGTCTCAAATTATATGCAGTATTATAGAACAAAAGTAGCATGAAATCATTGGTAACGATTGGCTTTGAATGAAGGTGGCATTTACCATGGACTGTCCTTACAGCTTGTGAGACACCAAGGAAAAATTCTGAGCCTACCCAAATTTAAAGTTATCCCAAGCAGAACATTGGATAAGCCAGACTGAGCAGGCTGTGTTAAAGAGATTTTCTCATGCAGAGCCATCCAACCAATCTGTTGCTGGCATTACCAAAGATACTCAGGCTATCTGGCCAAGTTGTTCTCAGAATTACAGTTCATATAGTTGGTATTCGAATGTAACTTAGCTCATGTAATTTTTCTTAGAACATTAAACTCCAAATGTTCCTTCTACTCCTCCCATTTGAAATACATTGAGGATCAGAGATTATTTACATTGAAGGGACTATATGTGTCTTCTATGAAAAAACTGAGGTTTTGAGAGATAATGAGACTTCTCTAAAAATGAAGGTATCTAGAACTCTGATCGCTGAAGTCTTTCTTTCCTGAGACTTGTATTCTCTTTCACTGCTCAGTGCTACCTTATTTACTTCCTTTATTTTTACAATTCAATGCTGGTGTGTGGGGTTGGGGGAGAGAGAGATAGAAGAAAGGAGATAGGGAGGGTGGGAAGGAGGGAGATGGAGAGAGAGATTCTTATTATATAGATGATAAGGTCATTAGAGCTCCAGGTCCTTATATGACATCCGTATGGGATACCTGTGTAACATAATTATATATATTCAGTGAAATTTGGATCTAGACAGGGGTGTTCCATCAGAGATGATTTGGCCCTCAGGGGATATTTGGCAATGTCTGGAAATAGTTTCGGTTGCCACAGTTGGGTTGGGGGATGCTACTGACATATAAAGCATAGAAGCCAGTTACGCTTAACAACCTAAAATTCTCAGGACAGCCTTTACAATGAAGTACAATCTGGACCAAAATGTCAATAGATTAAGAAACCCTGGTCAAACATACTGAGCTGTTGAAAAACTTTCTAAATTGCTGAGTAGATGTTTACTTGTAAAAAAAATTTTTTCTTTTTAGTTTTCTAAACCAAAGAAGATTTTGGTCTAGAAAATTTGAATCAGAGACGAAACATATATGACAGCATAATGCATTTGGCCTAAGAAGACATATCAAAGTTTGTTTGTTTGGTTTTTGACAATTTGTTATATGGGAGAAGAAAGACTTTTTATCCTTTATTCATGGCCTAAGGAGGTCAATGATTGTCTTAGCCGGGTTAGGCTGCCATAACAAAATACCATAGAAGAGATGACTTAACTGTTACTTTCTCATAGTTCTTGCATGGTTCTTGAGGCTAGAAGTCCAAGATCAAAGGGTTAGCCTGGCTGGTTTCTGGTGAGAGTACTCTTCCTCGCTTATAGACAGACTGCTTTCTCATTCAGTCCTCCTTTGGCAGGAAGAGAGAGAGAGAACATGCAAATGCTCTCCAGTAAGGACACTGATCCCATCATGAGAGCCCTGCCCTCATGATACCATCGAAACCTAATTATCTCCCAAAGGTTCCATTTCCACAGACCATCCCATTGGAGATTAGAGCTTCAACTCATGTATTTGGGGGTAGGGACAATTCAGTCTGTAGCATTTATAGCAGTGATGATGCTAACAGTCACAGCTTTTCCCTCATTGAACAGCAGGAGAGACTCAGTTCCAAGCACCTAAAACAGTGCTTTGTGGGCTCGGGATTCAGTACCTGCGTTTTGACTGCTCCCCTGCCCGAGAGCTTTCATGAGCTCTTTCTTCCCAAAAAGACATGAGGAATGACCTCTCTCCAGGAGGACAAAATGTACAGAATTGTCTGAAGACCATAATTTGGGAAGAAAAAGTGAAGGGGCAAAGTAAAGGGAAGCCGAGAAAGAGTACCTTGTCAATGGAAAGATTTGTGTGTTTACTGACTTTGGTTTTTTGTTTTTTGGTTTCCCCCCCCCCCTCCTTCATACGTGTAAATTTGGAATTGATGCTACCTGGTCTGATTTTCAAATATATAAAACTAAGCCATTTTTTTTGTTATAAATGAAGACGTGTTTATATATGTTATGTGTGTGTGTATATGTGTGTGTGTGTGTGTGTGTGTGTGTGTGTGTGTATATTTGGCACGGGTGTGTATCCACATATATTCTTTCATTTGTAATGACAAAACAAAGTGGCAAAGTCTTAATGCTTGGATATTTGCATAATGCATCCTTCTTATGGCAGTGAATTTTAGCAAAATTGTAGAGGAAAGTTGCCACAGGGTGATGGTCTCCTGCTGTTAAACAGATTCTACCTGTAAGTTGCAAAGCCAGGAGCACTAGAGGTATACTAACTGTCCCTTACTGTAGTGTGTAATTAGGAATATCTTGAATTATCTAAGCCACAGGCGAAAATAGCAATCAAAAGCAAAATGAAAACATGTACTTTTTCATGGGAGAGGCTGAAAAATTAGAGATCAAATGGATACTTTGAAAAGTAACCTATTCATGAAATGCCCTATCCAGCTACAAATAATCATTAACAGACTTGAGAGACAAAGGGATTATGAAGTGTCAAAACCAAAGGAAAATCAGATCCTCTTTACATGAGTACAATCTCAAAAACTGGCTAGTTTTAAAGTGCATCTCTGTGGTAATGATGCTGTGGTTTTTACAGATTTAATGATTGTTGCCTAGAATATCTCTAGAATTACCAAGTCAGGAAGCACCCAGCTCCTGATCTGTGGGACCACATTGTCCTCGGTATCAGGATGGATGTTGAATGGCCTTGCTTTGGATTTTATTCTTTGACCATCAAGAAGCACTGTGATAGAAAGGACCCTGGATCAGGAGGCCCGCACCTAGATGTTAACCCCAGGCTTTTCCGTTTGCTATTATGTGGCTCAGCAAGTCATGCTCTCTGAGCTTCAATTTCATGAAGTATAATATGAGGATAATAACCCATAGCCTACCTGCATCACAAGCTTGTTGAGAAGTCCATGTTGATAGCAGCTAGCAACAGAATGCTATATGTGAGCTGATAAAATAGCATTATTATTTTAAAGCTTATTATGATTTTTAAATGATTATTGTTTTAATGACTACTAGGCTGGTTCTATTGCTTTTCTGGATTTTTAAATATTCAGCTATTTTCTTTTCTGAACTAAATTGGATAATCACCACAGTGACTATTTAACATGTGCTTAAAAATACCAGAAGTTGGGCGCCTGGGTGGCTCAGTCGGTTGACCGTCTGCCTTCGGCTCAGGTCATGATCTCGGGGTCCTGGGATCGAGTTCCGCATTGGGCTCCGTACTCAGCGGGGAGTCTGCTTCTCCCTCTTCCTCTACCTCCCCTTCCTGCTTATGCTCTCTCTCTCCCTCTCTCTCTCTCTCTCTCAAATAAATAAAATACCAGAAGTTTTTTTTTTTTCCAACAGTTTAATGTATATTAACTTATTTAATCCTCTCAACAATACTGGTAAAGGAGATAATATTATCCTTATCAATTTTATAGAGATGTGAAGAACTTAATGACTAAAGCACAACTATTAAGTGATAAAGTGCAGATTTAAAGCCAGATTCTTGTTCTGGACTACTGTGCTATGTGGTCACAATCTGATATGAATGTCGTATGTACGTGACTAGTATCGTGGCTGGTTGAATCAGGATTTAAAATACAGCATGCCACCCACATCCTTACTTGGTTTTTAATAGCAACTCTGAAGTCATCTCCGTAGTAATAGTAGCGGTTGTAGTAAATACGTTGAATAAGATGCTTTACGTGGATGTTTTATCTTTTACAATAAATCTTGTAGTAACTACTCTTACCATCATTGTCTTTGTTTTGAATTGAGGAATCTGAGGCTCCAGTGAGTAAAATAACTAGACCAGACTTTTATCATAGTTAAGGATTAAATTGTGTCTGATAGAGATGCTCCGGTTCTAGAACCTTTATCCCGAATCACTACATTATGTCTTTTTGGTATTTCTTTTTTTTCTTTTCTAACACCTTGTCACGTTCCTTCTCCTTGTATAATATTGGACAGGTTTTCTGAGGCAATGAAATAGTGTATTCTAATCATAATGGCCAATTTAGGGCAAGCCCCAGCTTATGTATTCATTGTTGATACACATCAATTGTGGTTCTTATTTATTCTTGTGGGGAAGAGGATTGATATATTCTTTTAGGGAGGACTTGTGGTAGGATCCATCATCTGAAGAAAGACACTCAGTTCATAAGCACGTTAATCTGACAGATGGTCAGAGTTTAGAGCCCAGATCTTACTTCTGCATTGCCCATAATAAATAAACCATATTGGAAGGTTTGAGTGTACAGAGGGAACACAGAGAATTGATTTAGGACTGCTTGCTAGATGACCTTATTTTACATTAATTTATCGACCGAATTTTAAAAGTCATACCCTTCATAAAATGGCCTAAGGATGTGTATATGAAAATTAAAACATTAATGCAAACACATAAAACATAAAGCAGCAGTGGTATAAAACACACAGCAGGAAAGTCCTTTGGGGTATGCTAACATAAAAATGGACTCGTTATGCATGTAGGTATACGCCACCTCCTAATGACTTTCAAATTATTTGCATGCCGAGTAATTATCACAAAAAAATACTCATTATGTCGTTGGTTCAGGATTTTAAACGGAGTCTTTGTGGCCTGAAGGTCACTGCCTTATTCTAAGATCATTCTGGCTTCTGTATTCAGTCTGCAAAAGCCAGGTAGGAATCTTAGATATTAGTGTCCTCATTACTCTGCTGACTGACTGAAAGGCTTAGGCTTTCTTCATTCTAGCCATGCATTACAATGGAGAAGGCCTAGTATATTTTGCACTAGGAGTAATGAGAGTCAACTGGAACAAAATCTTCCCATTATCAGATTTAGTTTCTAGCGACTTTCCCATCGTATGTATTTATTTGTTTATACTCCATCTTGCCTGAAATGAGTTTGAGATGTTTTCTTATGAGTCGGGCTACTTAATTCTGAATTCAGAATCAGTATTCTTAGGGTAGTGATGATCTAGGTAGCACATGCATGTTCCCAAGAGTCTGTCTTGATTCGTTCTCTCATGGACTAGAAAATCAAATTCTACTGACAAGGAAATGACTGTAGAATAACAGGGAAATGTGAATTGTGTATGTGTTTATTTATACATACTATGTCTGGGAAGAAGGTAAATAATTCCTCTGAGATCAAGACTAAAATGAATGAGTTATAGGGAAGGTGGATTTCCTGAAAGCCAGATATTGTAACCGAGTCCAGAATTGCCAATTTTAGTGGCTACAGTTCTACTTTAGTTTTTTTCATTTGTTTGTTTGTTTTTTAGAGGTGGATTAGCCCAGATAGGGAAACAGGGGTTAATATCTCAGTTCTAGAACTTGACTCATCTCCATTTTCCACACACTGTCTTTAGGAATTTTGCCCAGCTCCAGATTCCAAGAAGAAAATCAGGCTGCAGAGTCCTTCAAGAACCTCCCTGAGACTTTGTTAGGCTCACTCATTTGTTTACATGTGACTGCCTTTGTTTTTGCTTTTTTTCTAATTAAAAATAATGCTGGGGCACCTGGGTGGCTCAGTCGGTTAAGTGGCTGCCTTTGGCTCAGGTCATGATCCCAGGGTCTTGGGATCGAGCCCCGCATCGTGTTCTCTGCTCAGCGGGGAGCCTGCTTCTGCTTCTCCCTCCCCTCTACTGGTCCCCCTGTTTGTGTTCTCTCTCTCGGTCAAATAAATAAATAAAATCTTAAAAAAATAGTGCTAAAAATATATAGTCTAAGAGAATATGAGAGTAATATACTTGAATATTTTAGAATTAGGGAAATAATAGCATGAAAATATTATTAATAATTATCCTTAATAAGTTTAAAATATTTCAGGAGGCATTATTGTTTTGTCTATAATAAGCTCAAAAAAATTATTTCAAGAGGCTATGGGAGCAGTTTCATCTTCTATTAAAGAGAAAGAGATACTGAATTCTCTTCTGGTAGTTGCAGAGCCATTTGTATGAGCAGATCGAGTAGAGAAAGCCCTGGCTCTTCATCTGTTTCAAATAAATTTCTTTAAGCTCCTCTTTAGAACAATCCCAAGCACATTTAATGTTTTCTTCTCAGGCAAGCAAAGTGGGTTTTCAGATGGTCAGTGACCAGGAAGATAAATCTAGATTTGGAAGGGGGCATCACTTATTTATTTCTGGTCCCTCAGCCAAGTATGTCAGTAACCCTACCACGATAACTGGCTCTTCACTGCATCTTTAAAGATATCCAAGACTGAAAGTGCTATGACTATTATTTTTATCATTCTTCTAATATGGAATTGTCCCTTTAGCAGAGTACTCTAAGTTACTGAATTTATTCTTTCTGGCATCTAACTAGACTTGATTTTGCATTCCCTGTCCTCTTTTGCCTGAGCTTGGAAAATTATCTTCTTGCTCCCTGTCTGTTCTTCAGAATCATCCTCAAGCAGCTAATGAATGCTACCAAAGTGACCCAGTTGAGTGACAGATTATAATCTCTTTCACCCATGATCAAATCTTTTGCTGATCACCATATACTTCCATATACCTATAACACCTATAACAATGTTTTTCAAAGTGTGGGTTGTCACCCATTAGTGAGAACTAAAAATGTGTTTAGAGGGTCCTATTAGTTTCCTAAACAAACAAGCAAACACACTAGACTAGAGTAGATATAAAATAGAATGGAAAATATGAGTACAGAGTAAGGTTAGTTATTTTGTTCTTGAAACTTTATCATCTACCTATCTATCATACACACACACACACACACGTACTGGTTTACCATGTAAAGTGTATTTCTATGGGTCATGGTTCAAAACACTTTAGACTTTCCTTCTTGTAGGATAAAGTCCAAGTATTTGGTCTGATACCAAGACTGCCACTACCTATTCCCTCTTTTCCTCTCCAACACCATGTCCCTGGGTTAGATTTTATCTCTCAGCCATTCCAGCCATACCAAACGCCCAACACACAATGTGAAGGGCTTTATTTTTACCACTTCATTTTTCTTGAGCTGACTCCTCTGCCATAAATTCCATTCCCCTTTCTCCATCCATTTTACCAATGTAATTTCTATTTAACATTTTTTTTTTTTTTTTTTTTTTTTTTTTTTGCTTAGCTCAGATAATGAACTCTCCCAAGAAATCTCCCTGAAATTCCCTTTCTCAGCAGGGGAATGTGTCCATTTCTTGATGTCATGGGCCCCTTTCCACAATAACTTCAGTATAGTGCACTGATTAAGAGAGTGGGCTCCTTGGAGCCAAATTCCCTAGGCTCTTGAATCCTGAGTCTTCTATCTGTGTTGCATTCAGCAAATCCCTCAAGTTCTGTGTCTCAGATTCCTAATTTGTAAAATGAAAATAATGATAGCATCAACCCCACAGGATGGTTAATTAAATGAGTTAATACATTTTAAGTACACAGCCTAAAATACTCGGTCAACAAATAGAAACTAGTATTATGGTGTTACATTTGCTTCTGCCTCTAATGAACATTCTCCATATGAAAATTCCTATTCCATTTGAAGATGCCTCTGGCAAACAATACTTTTGTTTACTTTCATCTGGATGCCTTAGAGTCATGAACTGTTTGTATTGCAGTGGAAAGGAAGGGGCACAGTGTTTTGTTTTGTTTTGTTTTGTTTTGTTTTAACCACCAGCCACCATTTGGTTAAAGAAGTGATGAAAAGAGGAGAAAATCACCATCAGCTGCCTTAAAATTCATGGCAAGAGTCTTGGATGGATTCAGCTGCTGAAGAAGAACCTGCAGGTTTTCTTTTGGGACTGCATTTACATAAGTCCTGGGCTTGTCAACCACCTAATCCGGAACCACTTTGTAAAATGGAGTCTTGGCCTCTGACCTTCCAGCTTCTCTTATATATCAGTAAACCTGCCATTAACCAATCTTATTTAGGCCTCAGGGTCAGAGGATTCTGGCAACCATAAAAATTGTTCCACTTGATTCATCATCACTATGTATATGAGGATGAACACAAAAGAAAATATAAGATGGGGAAAAAAAATCAAAGCTCCATTAATTCTATTCCTTCCCCAGTAAATGTCCTTTCTAATAGCTTCCCTTACTTAAGTTTCCACTCTTCTCTGAACATCAGCATGACCTTAAATGAACCTGCTTTTTTTAGAGGCCAAATTATGTTGCTATCCAAATTTTAGCCAAGATAAAGTGTAAAGCTACTTTCAGTTGGGGATGTTCCTGGCTTGGGGGCTTTAATTCCCCACAAATAGTGTAGAAGGTAGATAAATGATTGCTAAATTTGCTACTGTGCCAATTGAGGTTGGTTTTAAAGCTATAATTATTAATTTTCCAGTTTCCAGGATTTGTGATGCGTGATTTTAATGTTTGCCTTGTCCCTTTCAACTCATCATGAGCATCTGTAGGCCACTGCCTGCCATCAGTAGACCATTTGTACATGGTCCCAAGGCAGAGACACATCCTTCTTATTAGAAGGAAGATTTAATTTGCACTCAAACAAGACACTACCCCAGTGCAGTCAAAAGAACTGAAAAAATCTTTGGAAAAATGAGAACATTGGTATAAAAGCAGTGTTCTGTTGCATGTTCATTTCAGAGTGAATATGCATGGATTTTCATATTTGAGAGATCTCTAGAATCCAATCCTCCTTAGTGGAGAAGATAAACTGTACTGATAGTTGACTTTCCCTCTGAGTGGATCACATGTACAATCCTGGGCCAAGGCCCAGAGGCAGGTGTACCAAGACCAGTCCATAAATAGGTGTGACCCACCTGACCATATATTAGAATTATCTGGGGGAACTCAGAAAATCACAGTGGCCAAACTGCCCTCTAGACCAGTCAGCTCAGAACCTTTGAAGGAAGTGAAATCTAGGTATCAGAATTTGTTAAAGATTCCTAGTTAATTCCAATATGCAGTCAAGTTTGAGAACCATTATTCGGAGAACATGATAGATAAGGTTTATAAATCCACTGATTTATAAATTAGTTCTTTGATAATACTTTTTTTTCTTTATGAATTGGGGAGCAAAGTGATATTCAGAAGATCATTTTTATCATCATTCCTTCTGAAGCAAAGGTATTTTCAATTCCTATTGATCTTATTCTCGTACTGGTTGCCAGTAGTACAAGCTGCTAGTACAGTAGCTGTAGTTTTCAAACATTCTAATATCAAAACCTGTGTTGTAAAATTAACAGTCATCAATGGAAGTAGAACAAGATGAAATGACCTTTCCTTTTAGCCTTCATGCTCAAAGAGAGGACTTCTTCCCCCTTGGAGAGTGTTCTTTGATCTTATTTCCTAGAGATTGCCTAAAATAAGAGGGATGCTCTTTTTGGCAGGGAAATGTGAGGTATTATAATGCACAGGGGGAGAACAGAGGAACAGATTGATCATCTCTGCAGTTTTGTTTTAGTTCATCAACTATTTTTTTTATTTTATTTATTTATTTTTTTTTGGAGAGGGAGGGAGAGAGAGAGAGTGGTGGGGAGGGACAGAGGCAGAGGGAGAGAGAATCTTAAGCACACTCCACACTGGCTGTGGAGCCCAGTGTGCAGTTCAACCTCATGACCCTGAGATCATGACCTGAGCCAAAATCCAGAGTCAGATGTTTAACCAACTGAGCCGCCCAGACACCCCCATCATCAGCATTCTTTTACCTTACTCTTTAGTACTCAGTATCGAGACTGACTGAGTACTAATGACTAAAGGCAAGCTGCCTTCCCCATAAAATTATTCCCAACTAGTGATCTACCCCTTCTTTTAAGTGGCCTGGGACTTTACCGTATGCCATAAAACTAGTACTTCATTGTAGGTAATCTGCATGTTACCAGCCTATGAGTAAACCATGGCAGTTAATGACCAAATTATTTTGGTGCTGAACCTCCATCCTATTTGACTGTAGCTTTTATTGAATTCACTGTACTGCCACCAACAAATATTTTCAATATTACCCAGGGTGCTTGTGTGTATCTGACAATTAATCCTCGTTGCAGTTAGCCTCCGTTAGTTTTTGTTGTTGTTGTTGTTCAGATTCTAACAATCCAGGTTTCAAAATTCCTGGGAGAATTTTCAACCCAGACCTCACATGAAATGTTTCCTGACATTATTTATCATTTGCTTCATGGATATTCAATAAATGGCTTTTATTTAATAAATAGTATTCATTCAATAAGTAGGTTATAATATCTGTTTTTTTTTTCTGTTGCTGCTGCATAATCCACTACCACAAAGTTGTAGCCTAAAACAGCCCCCATTTATTAGCTCACATTTTTTGTGGGTAAGGAGTATGGGTGGGCTTGATTTACTTTTCTGCTTATTGGCTAAAATAAAGGTGTCAATTGGACTGGGCTCTTATCTGGAGATTCTGGAGATGAAACTGCCTCATGCCTCTTCAGATTGTTGACATAATTTAGTTCCTTGTGGCTGTAGTCTAAGGTCCCAGTTTCCCTACTGGTTTTCAGCTGAGGGGTCA
Organism: Eumetopias jubatus; assembly: GCF_037043125.1. NCBI lineage: Eukaryota > Metazoa > Chordata > Mammalia > Carnivora > Otariidae > Eumetopias > Eumetopias jubatus. Next base: position 70,478,990 of record NW_028274815.1, read on the forward strand.
TTCTCAGCTCTTAGGGGAGGCTCTGCCAACCTCGCCCATGGTGTCCTCCATCTTCAAGCCAGCCACAGCATGCCAAATTCTCCTCACATTGTGTAGCTCTTTGACTTTTCCTTCAGCATGATTCTAAGGTCACTCCCATATCTTAGGTCTTTGGTAGAGTAGCACCCTGCTTCTGGTACCAAAATCTGTGCTTGTTTTCTTTTGCTGCGCAGTAGATTACCACAAATTTACTGACTTAAAATGGCACACCTTTGTTATCTCACAGTTCTGTAGGTCAGAAGTCCAGGCAGGCTTACATGCGTTCTCTGCTCCAGGCCTCACAGAGCTGGACTCAAATCACCAAGTGGGCTGGGCTCTTACCTAGACGCACTGGGGAAAACCCTTTTCCAAATTCATTCAGGTGTTTGGTAGAATATAGTCCCTTGAATCTGTAGTTCTGAAGTCCCAGTTTTCTTGCTGGTTGTTAGCAGGGCCTGCTCTCTCTTTCTAGAGGCTATCCCCATCCCTTCTCATGTGGCCCCTTCCATTTTCAAAGCAGCAAACATGCACCGAGACCTTTTCATGCTTTGCATCTTTCTTACTTTTACTTCTCCCACCATCTGGAAAGACTTCTGTGCTTTTGAAGGGTTCTTCTGGTTACATTAGGCTCACCAGTTAATCTCCCTTTGCTGCATATGTCATAGGTATAAAATGTCCTCATATTCACAGGTCCTACCCACTGTCAAAGGGGATAGGATTGTACAAATACAAGGGTCAGTGCAGGTCATGCTTGGAATCTGTTGACTACAGCACCTCTAGGAACACATAAGATATAAAGTTGTAAAAGACTGTAGGTGAACTGAGAATATATATAATATGGTCAAATGATACCAGCACAGCATTAGGTGGATGTAATATGTGAGTTAAATAATAATAACAGTGTTTGTACAGTATAATCATTTAAAATCATTTCTAAAAGCATTGTCCAATTTATTACTTACAACAGCCCTGTGAAGTAGAGCTCCGTATTCTCATTTTGAGGAGAAGGAAACTGAGGCTCACAGACCTTAAGTGAATTTACACAGGTCTCAGAAATACTGTCAGAACTGAGGCTTGCACCTAGATATATCTGATTTTGAGATGCTTAAACACCACATGCTGTTACTCCTGGTACCTTCAATAAACAGCTTATGCCCCCTCACTAACCCATGAGGGTCTCCTTATTTGACCATTCTGTGGACCATCCCATGCTTTCCCCATTTTCTAGTTCCTCTTCCTCCATACGAAGCCCAGTTAGCCACTGAGGTCTTCTTCAACATCCTCAGAGAGATGAGAAGAACCAGAGGGTCCCTTTTTCCTTCACTTCTTAGATTCTCTCACCCTTAACACAGACTGCCACCAGAAACCTCCAGGTGAGAAGCAGGCGCCTCTCTCTCTTCATAGATAGCTGTAAGCCACAGGGGGCAGGTATAAAACTCAGTGACAGGCTCTTCAGCTGGTTCTGCTTCACTCCTATGACAGTCAGTACAGACGTCCGGCAGTGGCGTGCCAATGTCCCTATCTAGGCAGCTGCTATGAGTGTTTCCTTCAGAGTTGTTTCTCAAGGTTTGGTACTTCAGTGGGGAACAGAGAACAAAATCTCCATATTCCCCATTAGGAAAGCTTTGTGTCTTTCCTGACTCTCAAATCATCGTATATAAATTAGAAAAGTATATTTAGGAGGGGAGGATTTGGGGGGTGGGGACTACTGTTGATTGCAACCTGGCAGGGGGATCTAACTCCATATTATTTGGAATACGAAGCGTTTATTTCTTCTTTCATAGTTACCCTCCAGCTGCCAAAGCAAAGACAACAAGAGATGTACCATTTGATAATCTGATACTTCAGTTCAGGGCTGGTTTCATAGTATGTGCTCAATACACACTCTTTGAAAATGGCTGTCAAGGACTCTGGTGTCATTTCGAGTAACTCTTCATTGATAAAAGAACAACCTCTCATTTTTTTTCTGGTCTTTTCTGTATTCTTGGCACCACCAAAATCCGGTCGAAATTTTTATGATCTTATGCAAAATATCCTGACCACACAATGATTTTCTCCCAGTTCTGTCAATCAAGCGAAATCATTTTAACATGGGGAGTAGAGGGTGCCTTTGCCCCTCCTATACTGAAACAGTCTCTTTCTGTTGCTGTGCCAGATGGCTCTCATTTATTTTAATTCTTAAGTAGAATTTATTTAAATATATCTAATTTATTTTATATAATTACAATAAATATCAATATTATTAGTGATATGACAATACTGGTCATAATCTTAATGCAGTATAAGTCAAAAATTATTAAACAATCTGAAGTTGGTCTGTTACGTGTTTCAAAACTAAAGTACAGTGTTAACCAGTATATCCTAACAGAGGGAAAGGAAAACCATGAGATTGGATAAGAATGGATTTGCTTTCAAAAAGTCTAGTAATGGGCTTCTGGGTGGTGCAGTTGGTTAAGCGTTGGACTTTTGGATTCGGCTCAGGTTGTGATCTCAGGATAGTGAGATCAAGCCCCAGGTCATGCTCCTCACTCAGCACGGAGTCTGCTTAAGACTCTTTCTCCCTCTGCCCCAACCCCCACTACTTACGTGTTCTCTCTCTCTAAAACAAATCTTAAAAAAAAAAAAAAAAAATAGCCAAGTAATGATTTCTCCTTCAGTCTCTACGCACCTGGCTCAGAGTGATAGTTGCAGTAAGATCAAGTGTAAATGTCTCCACATTGCCATCCTACTTATGAACTTGGTTCAGCCTTGACAATCCATATGTTGCCTTTTATTTGAACAGTGTTATTATGAACATTTCTAAATTAATAACATAAGAGTAGACCAAAACATGTGTTTATAATTGGCACATATTAAAAGGAAGTAAATATTTATTGTACTTTTTACATTCAGAATAATGACCAATTTCTGTTTGTATGACGTTTCTATCAGAGGAAAGAATTTTGGAGGAATGTTTACCAAGAAAAGCAAAAAGCAAGTGTCAATTCTCAACTGCAAACTAACCTATAAGAAAATTCTTTAACTAAAACTTAAAGCAAATTGTGACACTGAGACAGAAGCAAGTTGGCCACCAAGGCTGAAAAATTAAAACATGTTTGCAAAAGCAAACAGAGAGCCTAGGTAATCTTCAGATTCTCAAGTTGATCTCTCTGTTTCTCTTCTTGTTACCAGTTACAAAGTTCACTTGGATTGAATGGGGACACTCAGTTGTTACTCATGGGTAATTTAATAGAAGGAAGGTTATTTTACTTTAATATTGACTGGACCTGATTGTTAATACTAGGTGACTCTTATAAAGAAGTTGCCTACAACCATGCTGTTTTGAAGACATTTTAGGCTAAAAAAAAAAAAAAATCTTATGTAAAGTATGTAAACTTCCGAATTACTTGGGATACTACTACCTTCTGTATGATTATATTTATATGGTTGAAGTCATTTTTGTTGCTCAGTATTTGAAATTAAAATGTCTAATTTTTAACTCAGATTAGTATTTAAGATAGAAAGTGACAGAGATTTTAAATTTCAGTCTTATAGCTCCAGAATTTTTGGTAAGAAAAATTAAATAAACCACAGATGATGAAGTGGGATTTGCCTACAAACTGTAATGCAGCTATGCTTACTTGTGTAATTAGCAGGCTGGCATTTTTAAAGAAAGGAACGAGATTGTGTGTGCGTGTGTGTTGTGTGCTTTTAATTAAAAAAAAATATTTAGAATAAGGACACTATTTAAAAAATGAATCTTTGTGGAAAATGAGAAATCTGTAGTTCTGCTATGAAGTATATTTTTTCCAAATAATGTCTGATTAAGGCTTGAAGACACCACAAGGTTAAGCAGAATGGTATTATCACTTGTATATGATTTCATGAAATAGCAAAATGTCTATGTTTCATTGTGTGTACATGAAATATACATATGAAATCATCTTCAGGGGTTCTTGGGGGGTTGAGATTTGTGCCCTTTTCATTATTTCATACTTTTATGGTCTTATCTTAATCTCCTGGTTCCTTTACTACCACAAAGGTTATTTCATGGTGCAATGTTGCTATTGATTTTCCTGTCTATTTCTTTCTTAGAGTAATTCTGCAGAAGTTGCTGTGTAAACATCACAGGAAATAGAAGCAATCACTCTGTTTTAAGATGAAATTTTACCCTGACAATGTTTATAAGCAGAGTTTTACATTTAGGAGATTGTGAACTTTATATAAGGTTTATGAAGAGCTTCAACAAATTCATTTTCCTGGTTTGAGTTAGCTTGCCAAAGAAAGCAATTTTATTTGATACAAGTGCCAGTAATAATGTTTTCTCTTTAACACCATATAAAACACTGCCTAGTTCTTACGTGGTTTATTGCCCTGAGTGATAGATCAGTTTCATGAAATCAAAACATAAAAATCAGTTTGAACGGTTGAAGAGCAGTTTGGGTGCAACTTTGGTCAAGTTACCCAATTTGTTACTGGGTTGTATTAAAAAACTGATTTCTTTAATACAGGCTAACAACTGGTGATTTTTAATTCACCTGGCAAAAGTAAGTCAATCTTTTACTCATTTTAGAGACAGTTCTTTATCAGGCTGACTTCAGATATTTTTTTCTTCCTCCTAAATTCTTGTGTATCATGGACTAAATCAGCAGAATGATTTGCATAAGGAAGTTCTAAAGCCATTCATTTCTTCCTTCCTTCAATCAACAAATTAGAGCAACTTGTATGTGCCTGACACTAAAAAGGGCGGGGGGTGGGGGTAAGCAGGATTCTTCCTTTGAGGAACCCATCGTCTAGTGGGAAGATAGGTATTATAGTGAATATTCTATAACACACTGCTGATTGTCAAGGCAGGTAAATAAAAAACTTATGAGATAGTCCAGATGCTATAACACTTTGCCCACCACTGAAGCAGATTTCAAAAGAAGGAACTGGTCTGGGTCTAGAAGAAAAAGTAATTTTCTTGTCAAAACTCCCTCCATTCTGCCTTTGCTCTTAAGGGATCATCTTTAGAAGAGTTAGAATGCACCTCCTCTACAGGTATATGTGGTACTATAGTCAGATATTCTCAACATTTTAAACCTGTGGCTTAAATGAGTCCGTTGGATGGAGTCCCTGGTACTACCAGACTGCTCCTTGTAGAAGCATGCATTAGGTTGGAGCCAAATGATTTGAATAGGTATATAAATTGAAATGAGACACATTAAGTCTAATTGAATTCTAGTGCAGATTTTGCCACTAATTCCTGATTACCTCAGTTTCCTCATTAGTGGAATTTAGTTCATAATCCTTGCTTCACCCAATTTCTGGGACCATTGTGAAGATGAAGTAAGTTAATAGATGCAGATATTCTTTGTAAAGTTAAATCTGCATTATGCAGATGGATGGTGGGTGGTGGTGACATTAGCTGTGGTGTACGACTCAAGTACTACAGGCAGTCCTGGCAGTGTTGATAGATGATGACAGATGACGTTTCTAGAATAAGTGTGAAAATGGAAATGAGACATGTCAAATCTCATTGTCTACAAGAAATACCATTACAATAGGGATTGCATTTCTGACCAATAGCCTAATATCTAAAATTATAGATATCAAAATATATGCCATCTGTAGTCAAACATTAAGTCAATTTTTCATGTTATAGTAGACCACTATTCAATGAAAACCTTTTCTAAAAAATGGTGTATATAATTTTAATTTTAAAAAGCCCAGAAAATAGTCTCACGCTGTTGTTTTAATATTATAAGGTATAGTAGACTCTGTAGAATTCTTGTCTTCTCAAAAGTTTCTGAATTACTGCAACAAATGAACACCACCAAAAAGAACATAAATTTGAGCTAGAGTTCTTTGGATAGTGTTTGACCAGCATCAGTGAGAACACTCTGGGAAGTGCTTTTGTCCACGTGAGTCTTTTTGAACAGTTCTTTAGGATTTATTTAGGGTATATTTACTCGTCCACATTTTCTTTTAAATTTCCCTGTAACAAATTGCTGTTCTGACAGTTTATATCAAAAAGACTTTTTTTCCCTTTCGTTTTCATCTCATCAGTACTAGCAGCTGTATCTAATCTCATGTACAAAAAAGCATAACCTCTTGATCACACTCAGTTTTGCACCCTTTTATCCTTATTGCTTCATGATATAAAAAAGCCTCAAAGTTTTGGCTTGAATTGAAGCCAAACCCATAGGTTATTTATTGCTAGGTTAGGTACAGAATTTTCACAATCAAGTCACAAATGCTGCATATTATCTCACCAATCAGATTATAATCGACATGAAAACAATGCTTTATCTTTATAAACATTTAGAATATTTGTCTATAAAATAATGAGTCCAAATCTTAGACATGAAAGAACTTTTTTTCCCCACAGCACAGTCATGTTACATCAATAACCAGTCACAGAGTAAAAGTTCTCATTATTTTATAGCAATAGACTGTCTTTTTTTCCCTCCCAAGATGATTTCCCTGGTTCTTTGCCTCTTTGCCTCTCCCCCTTTTTAGTCTTTTTCTTGCAAGCAGAGGACCCCAGTGAAGGATGGGGCTATCTCCTCGAGTAGTTTGTTCAGCTATAATAAATTGCCCGAAGCTGCTTATTACTCAACATACATTCTATCTATTTTACTTGAGAGTTTCATACTAGCAGTTTGAGTCTTAAGACAAATTATTTTTATTAATTTTATAAATTTTTATTAATTTGTTTTTGTTTTGTTTTGTTTTTATGGCACGCACTGATTTCTAAGAGACACGCGCAAGAGTTGATCTTTTGAAATGGGTCTCAGTTTTGAGAGGAGTTTTGGTTTTGTGGAGGGGCAAAAAAATACTTTGAAATTTTCCAATGATAGAATGGTAAGTTGGTACAGTTTATAATCCTTCAAACAGTCAAGATCTGAAACTCATTATCTTGGGGAGATTCCATTCTGAACAATATGCTTTGAAGCTTCAAAATAATTCACCAAAGATCGAAAACAGAATGTTTGTCTTTGTTGGTTTTAAGGCTACTTTTGAGCATCTGTTGGTTATATCGTTGTGAAATTCTGTAAACACATCAAGAAGCAACTGATCAGTACTATGACTATGATCTTATCAAGTCTGGACCTTCTGCTTTTTCAGCAGATGTAGCATATTGTTTTAAGTTTTAAAAAAACGAAACAGAGACTTTCATTCCTAGAAGCAGCGTTTTCCATCTCTCTGATCAACATTGGCAGCTGTTCATTTTCTGCTTGAGTGAACTTCGAGGAAGGCACTTACCTTGCATGTGATGAATGGTAGGTGATCTTTGGCTGTCCCCATCTTACACAGTTTTTGTCTCATCGTGTTGAGAAAATCATCACTATCGCTATGGACTCATAATAATATTTTATAGAGTCAGTCATTTCTTTACAAGTGCCGGGAAACTCTGTCCTTTAATAAATAAGGTAACACATATGTAGTAGAGAAGGCATTGTTAACCTTTTCTATCTTACGGAAAACAAATGATATTCCACCAGTAATGCCGTAAATGCTATCATGTAACAAAATACTGCTATGATGGAAACAAATCAATGGCTTTGCACTCCAGCTTTGTGGTTTCTGAAGAGAAGGTCTTTGTTTCTTTCCCAAAGAACTCCAGTTTTTAATTATATTCATCAGTGAGACACTTCAAAGTAAACCATTTGCTTTGTATGAAAAGTCAGGATCAGGACCTTAACCCTGGGATGATAACGTTGAGAACCCTTTCTTTCTGTTCCAATTGTGCTAGACCTCACCCCGTTCCAACATAATTTAATTTCTCCTGGTGTTTTATGAAATAAATGCATGTAAGAAAATGCACTGTCTGTGAATGTCAGCAGACAGTGATGAAGGGCTTGACTAGGAAATGTGTTACACTTAAATGGATTAAAGCTGGAGAACAGTTAGCTGTGCACCCTGTACCACATTTCACATCCTGCTGGGCTGTGAAGAAGGTGCATAGAACTGTAGAAAGACAAAGGTACCAGAGGTCTAGATGCTATGTAGCTTTTCAGAAATGATGAGTAAGGCATAGCAGAAAAAGAATAGATTCTGTGACCCTTTTCTTTCCCCCTACTATTTTGACCTTTTCTCCACCCATCCACACTTTATCCAGCAGCTTCATTTCTTTTCCTGTGACTCTCCTTCCTGATTATCTCACCCGCCACTAGCAAGGCTTCATCCATCCACTGTCTGTGGATTACTGCTAACTTCGTGTTTCCACCTCTAACTCAGTCATGAAAAGATCCTCTCAAAGAAACACCTCACCCTTAACGAGTCTGGAAAATCTTCCCACCGAACAGTTTCCTCTCTTCACTTTACTTGTTGACAACAGTGTTTTCCCCAGAAATTCAGGGTGATGCTGTAGAAAATATCTTTGAGGCCATTTGTCTTTTCCTACCACAAACTTAACAGGCCTGGCTGATTTTCTTTGTATTGTCTTCTCCAACGCCAATATCCATTCTTTCCTTTCCATTCTTACTGCCTTTCATATCTGCTGCTGGACTGTACTCTTGACCATTCCACCATTGTCTTCCCTGCTTCTCCCTCCCCATGCGCAAATCCATTCTTGTATACACCTTGATTCAAATATTCTTGAAAATACGGCCCTGAGCATTTATTCAATAACTGTTTCTGAGGTTTTCTTTTGTAAAAGTTATTCTATAATGTTGAACTGCCTTCAAGGAGCGTATTACCTGTAATATTATGTATCATATGTATAGCATATTATATGTCATAATATGTAAATATTACAAAAACCTGTACTTACCTCTGTTTTATGTTATTTCTTTGTATACACCATTTTCTCTGCCTGAATAAGTTAAAAAGATTAATTTCAAGACACAGATGCAATGCCAACTCCTCTTGGAGGGAAATCCATGTGGAAATGATCTCAAGTTGATTTTATTTAGGAATGCATGCATGTCTTTTCTCTTCCACTAAATGTTAGTATTCTTAGAATCAGAACCTATATCTTATCCATCCCAATATCCATTCATATTACGTGACAAAAGGCTTTTTAATGCCGCGGTTAAGCACTTAGGTTTTAATCCCTGCCCTGTCTCTGAACAGCTATGTCCTTGACTTGGCTACTTAGTAATTCCTGCTGATTAATCTTGTCATGAGGTTTACCAGAGGTAACACGCACAGAGTACTTAGCACAGCCTCTGGAACATAACAGGCATTCAATGAAAATATTAGTTATTATTGTTCTTCTTAGCACATGTGTGGCACTTAAGAGAAAACCAAAAAGATATTTTTCCTGTAGCAGTTTTAGTGGTTTGTGAACTGCACATGGTCTACTTGTGACAGGAAGTTCAAACCAATAGCAGTCCTGTATGCCTTCATGGCTCATTTCCAAGTGACTCAACAGGGATGTTTTAGGAAAGAGGTGGGATTCATATTTATGTATTCTTATATTCTCATTTCAAGGAAGGAATTGGAGAAGGATTAAAAAGTATGGTGTAACATTACATTTTATGAATTTTCCTTTTTTGGTGGGCTGGGTTTCACAATTTATTTGGTTTTCAGATTTCCTCCGTATTTTTTAATAACTATTTTTATCTTACAGTAATGCACTATAGTAATAAGTTGTATCCACATTTATGCATAAATTTGAACATTGCAGTAGCACATGGGGATAGGAGGGAAAGAGGCATTGGTATTCTTTTTTTGCAGGTGAAAAAAATTAGAGAAGTCAAGATCAATGATTGCCCAAAGTGATTCAACCATTAAATGGCAAAACCTGAGTTAAAACTCAGGCACTCTAGAACAGAGCCCTTTGTCGTTTCTCATATACCACATTACCTGCCAACCTGTTTGTTTAACAAGGACTTCTAGAAAGAAATAGCCCTTGGAGTGACTACCTAGTGAAAGATCCCTTTATTTGGTGTTTCCAAGGTATCTCCACAACTAATTTAATTACATTAATATATGACTTTTCATTTTTTTAAATTTTAACTTTAAAAATAACATCTAGTGATTTTTTTTCTGATTCCAAAAGTAAGACACATTTATTGTAGGAATTTTATAGAACATAAACGCAGAGAACAAAATTAAAAATCACCCATAATCCCACTACCCAGAAAGAGATAGATGCTAAAATATTGATGTCTATAATTCCAGATGTTTATTTGCATATGTATTAATTTAAAAAATTTTCTTTAAGACAATAGAAATCTGTTATACTACTATCTTGTATTACTTGTATCATAATTTTTCACTCAGTGTACTTTGAAAATGTTTGTTATCGTTTTTATTAGTTGCATATACTTCCAATATAAATATGTCATGCTTATTTAATCCGTCCCATATCTATAGACAAAAAGCTTTCAGGTTTTCAGTTGTAAGGCAAAAAGATGGCTGATATCTTTCTAAATAAAATATTCTGTATATGCATTATTTTTTTCATTAAGATAAATTCCAAGAGGGGGAAAAAAAAGGATCAAGGAACGTCAAATCTTAATGTTTTAGACGTGTATCGTTCATTGTTCTATAAAAGGATCTTATCACTTTTTACCATGTCATTTTGTACTCCTAGGAGCAGTGTATGAGAGTCACACTTTTAATGTCAGCATGTATAAATTTGTCAACATTTTATTTTTTTAATTTGTCAACATTTTAATTAAAATACTAAAGTTATTCCTTCCTTCTTTCCTTCCTTCCTTTTCTTAGTAGCCTATAGGTAGCAGGTTCTGTAATTTGGGATGAAGGAGCTGTACTTGTGTGTATGAAGTCCCCAAACCAGTAGATGAGTGCACTCCCAAACCATTGCTCTTTGGACACTGTCCATGCTACTCTGGAGAGCTGGGAATGCTGGAGGCATTTTACCTGAATATTTTGTTTACTAGCAAAAATAGGATTACATAGTATTTAGCAACTTGTTCCCATAATAAACCTCTGTCATTTTCATTGATTTTTTTTTTTAGAAGCATCTGAAATATTGCTCTCTTTTTGACTGTGCATTTTCGTGTGCACTTAGTAAATATAAGTTAAAATTATTTTGGTTGTAACTGTCACAAAGGCAGCCGGAACCATCAAACAAAGAGGGAGATTTATTGGCTCCCAGAATGGGAGGAAGCCTTGAATAACCAAGCGGAGGGAGGAAGAATGTTTCGGTACAGCCCTAGGGATTCAGGCACCGTCAGGAATCAATCTGGTTTCCTCTCTGCCTCTCCTGGGTTGTCAGCTTCATTCTATCTCACCGCAGACTGCATTTTTCCTTGCGGTAGAAAACTTGGTTTCAGATAGCTCCCAAGTTGTGTTGCCTTAATCTTTAACCCCCTGTGGAAAATTTACCTAAGCTTTTGAGGGGCAATATCTCAAGTCTCAGTACCTCTGAGTGGGTGTGGGAATAGATAATTGGTTCTAGAGTGAAAAAGCAAGGTGAAATTTCCACTATGGAGATACAATACTATGATTGGTTCAATTTGGGCCCACTTCTGGATCTGTCAACTCTGACCAACTCTGGAAGGGTGGGATTAGCACGTGGCAATTCGTATCGATTCTATATACGTGAAGAATGGGGAGGAATAGGACCCAGTAGAAATGAGGGGCAGTGTTAATAATCCCAGAAAATAGAGGTGGTGCTGAGTAGAAATAAACAAAAATAGGTCTCTGACACATAATGTCTGAATGAGTCTTTTTTATCCTACAATACCTCCTCTCTCTCTCTGCACTTCCAAAACTGTAAAGATGTACAAAAGGACATATAGATCCATCTAGCTACATTTAGCCATAATATGTTTTTGCTTCCTCAGGAAAATAGTGACACTGGCACAATATGGAATTATTAATAGGTCAGGGCTTTGCACGAACTAGTGAGCTTTATTTCATACAGAAAATGAATAGAATTAAATATCCAGGATAGAAATTTTGGCACTTTTTTAGTTATGTCCTTCCCTATTTCTGATGATGTCTAAATGTAGACAGAATGTGGGCTATTTTTTCCAAGAGTGTGGGCTATGTTTGTCTTTATAAAGTACAGTGTCTATTGCAAGTGCTGTTTAAACCTCTTTGATAGGAATTAAGTAATAGAGCTTATGCTTGAAGACCGTGCAACAGAACCCACCCATTGCTATGCTTGTCTCTTTGATAAATGATGTGATACAAGATGATTAGCTCAAGGTCAGCTCACTGAATTGTAGTTTGAGCAAAGCTCGGATCTTCTCAAAGCGATCAAGAATGATTTCTTTAAAGGTAACTGAATCTACTTAGAGAATTATCTATCAGTGTTCTCCAAGAGTAGCAGAAGAATTCATCAACAGAAGACAAAAATATTAAGAAATATAAAAGACAGCATTTTAAGGCCCAACTTAGACCCAGTGGGTGGGTTGAATTGGAAATTCTACTTCCATTTGGTGTCAATATTTTTACCGATAAGCATGTTACAGTGTGAAGGCGGTATGTCAAATGGCATGGCCAGTAGACTGAGAATCCTTGTAAGTGACAATGTAAAAGGACTGGGCCCAGGGAGCTAAATCTTTTTTTGAGGGAAGACTACTGATTTTTTTTTTCAAGCTTGCTAGTCACCAAAGGTAAATGTACAGAATCCAATCCACACTCAACATGTTAGAATGTTTACTATGTGCTTTGCACTGATCTAAAAGCTGTGTGTGTACATACATATATATATAAAGATTTTAAAAAGATGCCCAAATAGCTTATTGTTTAGTAGAAGAAGTAGCAGGGCAAGGAGAAAGCTAGAGTGCAAGAGTAAGTTCTATCAAAGAGATGTAGACAATGTCTTTTAGAGGCCAGGAGTAGTAGAATGAATTCTGCCAAGGGTGCCACATTTCTGATCTATTATTTCAGGCAAAAGCTGTGCATTGCATTAAAAAAAAATTATTTTCAAATACTTAAAATTGTGCTCTCAGGAAAAACATACTCTTAATATTAACTTGGAAAACAGGCTTTCCACCTAGAGATGATTGTACACACTGTATATTTAACCCACCTTTGGCATATCCATACCAAGAAAAAAGTTGATTTTTGTCAGTATATACTTTTTCTGGGTCAGTGCTCTCTGTGAACCTAGGATCTATTGCATTCGTCAGGACTCAGGTGAATCCTCAGACAGTTACAGGGCAGGCTTTAAAATGGCAGATATTTACTCATACCAGATGACAGCACTTTGCTACTGAGAATCAGATTAAACTTCTTGTTGTTTTATCCTTTGGAACATTAGTATCACAGACACTTTCTGATTGCTACTCTATGTATGTAACAGCCAAAGAGAAAGAAAGGAATATGCCAATGCTTGGAACACTTCCAGAAGGCCAGTTGGCCCTCTGGATATGCAGGTACATGTCTAGTACTGGACATATGTGCAGGAAAATAAAAACAACTAAATTCAACCAAATGGTGATGAAAATGATGACGTGAACAGTTTATCTATTGGAGAGATTGGACTTTATTTTCTTATCCTTCGTGTATTTGTGTAATAGTATTAATTAAAGCTAACATTTATTGAGGAATGTAGCAAGTGCTCTGCTTGAATAAAAAACTTACTCCTTAAATCGACCTGATTAGCTTTGCACTTACTAATGAAGAAACTGACACACACAGAGGTTAAGTAACTAACTGGGTCATGTAGTCAATAAATGGTGGGCCTATCTGCCTCTGGAGCCCATGATATTATTACCCTAACCATTTCTGTAAATGTCTAGGTTCCAAATAACTTTTACAATTTTTTTAATGTTCGCTTAATACTCACATGTGTCAGATTCTTACCCATTGCTACTTTTTGTTCTTTAAACATGCATCTGCTTTTGTAAATAGATTACCGAAATGAATGTAAGAATAGAGGCATCTCAGCATCAACAAGCACTATCCCTCCAAGTTACAGGATGAGAGAAGGTATAGAACTCTACACGGTTGGCAATAGTTTTGACTTCCAAATGTCCCACTTCATCCCAAGATCCATTTCACATCCAGACTGTAAGCGAGGAATTCTTTTATAGAAGTCAAGCAGCATGCCTCCACCAGCCTAACAGGCTTCAATAATGAAGTCTGAAGCCTTGCAGTGCTTTAAAAGACACCATGAGATCTCCAGTTAAACTATTTTGTATTTGGTTTTGCTGAAAGAAGAAATCCTGTAGTTAGTGTTTTTTCTTGTTGTTGTTTTTTGTTGTTTGTTTTTTTAATGGTAGGAACGTGTTTGAACTATGGTAAAGTCGAGACTGGTTGAATGGCTTTTCCCTATTTTGCAAGTGGGCTAGAGAATGAATGTAGTCATATGGGAAGTTAAGAAGAGTGAAAATGGCCAGTATAGTGGATAAATTCTGAATTTTGTTGGACTGGAATGGTGTTGATAATGTCAGAGTTTTATTTTTGCCAGATGTAACTTCATATTACAACCAAGTCATTGATTAATTTTACTAATTTTACTAATAGCTCAGAGAGTCACCTCTTCACCAGATATACTATATGTTTTTCAGTTGCCTTTTTAGCTTTATTTTACACTAGGGATAAAAGTGTCCATAAGTAGACCCTACATGGCATTAAAATAGTTTACTTTCAAATACAGTTATCTGGATTTTCAGTGATTGAGAAATCTTAAGAGAAGTTATCTGGCTGCTTGTACTTTGCTAGCTCTGTACCTGGTGGAAGTGTGGCTAGAGGAGATCAACTATTCATTATAGAATTTGATTTATCCTTTTGTTTTCAGTGTTTAATCTTTGATTTATTTAAGAAATAATATTGTTTATAATTTTGTTTATAATATTGTATTTTATAATATTGTTTGCAAAGTCATGTGGGTGGGTGCTGTGGAGGATACAGATAAAAATAAGGCGTGTGCCTTGTCCTCTGGGTGTTTGCAGTCAGCTTTTCCTAGGAATTTTGTAAGGCACTTACTTAAAAGAAAACATCATCACTCTAGTTTTCTCCTAGCTGTGTGCAATTATTGCATTTTTGATAGATAGAAATTTGAATAACTGCAGTGCTTGCTGAAACTTCGACCTTCCAAAGATCCCAGATGTGAGAAGGGTCTTTATCATCCTCTGAAATATCTAGTGAGTATTTATAGAGTACCCACCAAACAGAGCATCTGTGCTAAATGTCACAGGGCAAACAGAATGAGAAAAAAAAAACTAACAAAAATTTTCCTAGGACATTCTTTATGTAAGACCTAAACATATTTTTAAAAAAGTTCACAACATAAAGTGGTATAAGTGAAAATGACTGAGGGGTGGAGAGTATAAATGCTAAATACATTCCAAAGAGGAATAAATTCAAAGGTTGGGAAAAGGTTGCCCAGAAGACTGACTTAGTATGGGGCTATCAAATTTCAATGGGTGAAAAGCACAAAGATAAGAATTTCAGGTAGGATAAGGTTTTGGAACATGCATCAACAAAAGAGGATTATTCGAAGAGAACTTGGTTTGTGTGTGTTGGCTTTCAGCCTAAATATAAAACCTTTATTTAAGCCTTTTTTAAATCCTAAATGCAAAGCAACAGAAGTAAAAACCAAGGTATAATCAGCTACTTTTGCTTGAGACCCTGTCCGTCTTAAGGTTTAGGTTCATACACAAGCAAAATTAGATTACTTTTTCACATTCTTTCACTCACTAATGTATTCATTCACTCATTACTTAAATGTGTCTAGCTTTGTGCTATGTGCTTGACATTAAGAATAGTCCTGAAGGGTAAAATAACTCACCAAAGGAGAACATCAGCATGCCATTTGAGATTTCTCTGTAGAGTGAAGGGAGGCCATGTGTTTCTGTTGAGGGATTTATGGACTGATTGCATAAATGCAGTTCCAGCTCTGGGAGCTGCTACCCCTCCCTTACCAAACCAAATTAAAGTTTGCTGGAGTCTTTCTACATTGGTGACTTGAGTTCAGCATGTCTCATGTATTTTTTTTTTTTAGTGTATTCTGGTTTTTTACACCCACAAACTTTTTCCAAGAGATATGAGAGATAAATTTGCCTTTTAACATTGATTTGTTTCATTTGTTTAAATTAATGATATATCACTCT
Source organism: Eumetopias jubatus (assembly GCF_037043125.1). Lineage (NCBI taxonomy): Eukaryota > Metazoa > Chordata > Mammalia > Carnivora > Otariidae > Eumetopias > Eumetopias jubatus. The sequence goes on from NW_028274815.1 coordinate 70,494,958, forward strand.
ACCAAGTATCCCTAGGCAGAATGAAGTGAAATTACTTTGTTTAAATTAGATATGCTAAGTAGTTCTAAAGTGTAACTTTAGAGGAAAGCATTCTGTGTTTAATGTTAAAATGTCTGAACATTTCGACAACTCAGAGAAAATAAAATCATATTTTTGGAGATTATGACATTTTTCAAGAAAGATTCTCAAGATAAGGTTATTGGCAGAAAAATGAAAGACTCGTACAGAGTATTGGATGAAGTCTCAGTGGAGCAAAGAAAAGTCAAGGAAAGAAAGTGTGAAGAGTATAAGGGATGACAAAGTCTGTTATAAGGGATTCATGATGCAAAGAAATGGAATAAAGTGAAGTATATATGAGAAAAATAATGATGCAAATAATGTATGATACAGAATGAAGACTCAGAAGCTTTATTATAATACCAATCAGAAAAGAAATAATACTTCTCTTCCACAGGTGTGGGCATTCATCTGCTCATATTTTATGTTTTAATTGAAATTCTCATTGTTCATTGACCAATCTCTTCTCATTTATTTTCACAGGAACTCTAGAAGCAGCAAAGTAATCATTTAGAAAACCATAATGGAATGGGTGACTTACTCTCTTAAAATATTTAGCATACTGTATATAATTCAACAAATGCATTTCTTCCTGCTTTTAATTTTACAAGAAAATACTAACTGTATTCACTTGATTGTGTAAACTGTTTTTTTTTTCTTCCATATACCTTGTCCTCCTGAACATCTCTGCTCTCTGCAATGCATCTTTTTTTTTTTAAGTGACATAACACTGTTACACAAGTTGAAAGCTGAACCTCTGGCAGATTGAAAGTACCTCCAATTTAAACCAGATCTCTGACTTGTAACATTAAATTAAAAGTTGTCAGAAAGGAAGATATTTTTAAAAGGATATTGTTGTATTTTCAAAGGGACCAGATCTAGTCCCGGATTTCAAAGTTTCTTTAGCAAACACTAGGACATTTTTCTTCTTTTTTATTTTATTTTCTGAATCTAATTCTCTCCCTTGAATGACTTAGATACTTTTATTCTTCAGGAGCACAGTATCTACTCCTTCCAACCATTCCAATTGAAAGTTGATATATTTTGTTACTGGAAAATTACAACTTTGTTACTTGAAGCTTATTAAGAAGAATTAAAATCCAAGGTTCCTTCCATTTCCCAAATATTTACATGAAAATAAAGCCAGATTTCAGTTACCTAGAGAGTGGAAGGAATTCAGAAGAGGTGGCTGGCTCTCATCAGAATTATGTAGGTGAAAAATATGTTTTGATGGGCGCCTGGGTGGCTCAGTTGGTTAAGCGACTGCCTTCGGCTCGGGTCATGATCCTGGAGTCCCAGGATCGAGTCCCGCATTGGGCTCCCTGCTCAGCAGGGAGTCTGCTTCTCCCTCTGACCCTCTTCCCTCTCGTGCTCTCTCTCTCTCATTCTCTCTCTCTCGAATAAATAAATAAAATCTTAAAAAAAAAAAGAATTGTTTAAAAAAAAGAAAAATATGTTTTGATAATCTTCAGTTCTTTCCTTGATGAATAAGTAAGGCTTAATTCAAGAAAAAAAAATCTCATTCTTTTTTCCTTTCCTTTCCTTTCCTTTCCTTTCCTTTCCTTTCCTTTCCTTTCCTTCCTTTCCTTTCCTTTCCTTTCCTTTCCTTTCCTTTCCTTTTTCTTTTTCTTTTTCTTTTTCTTTTTTTTTTTTTACCCTAGTGTGAGTTTAACACATTGTGCCTCTTTCTCTTCGAGGTATTTGCATTTTAAGACAGATCCCCAAAAAGTGAAATGAACAAAATATTAAATTTCATAAGAGTGTATGGGAAACAGTTTGTAGGTAGGAGGTCAGTGAAGTTTTACCAAATGATAGGAAGCTTCTATAAGGCTGACTCGGTTGGTAGAAACTATCAAACTCAATCTATAATTGTATAACAATGCATAACTTCAATTGTATAATAATCATAATAATCATGATTATCATCAATATCTTATATATGTATTAGATATAGAACTAATAATAGCTACACATGTAGCTAATAATCGTCACATCTGATGATTATTCCATAGTAAGAACTTTATTCCCATTTAGCAAGCCCTATATATTTTGCTGGCTGGTTATCTTTCTAACATGAATTTTAGCTGCTAGCTGAGTGAGGGAATTTATTTTTTAATTGTAAGCATTCCTTTTTGTTTTCAGATTTAGGTTAAATGGAGTTTTCATATAATAATCAAAAAGTTATCATATCGTAGGACAATGCTAACATAGTAAGACTTGTACAAATTTAATGAATCTCATCTTGGTGCATACCCTTTCTATTATCTCCTTGGGGTATCCCTTGTGGTTCCTACCTAGAATTCTATTAATGGTGTCAGTAATGGCATTGTAAAGGATTGGGCTCCAGGTGTTATTAGTATATATAATGATCTGGGGAAGGGAAATGACCCACTTTTACGATAGATCAGTTTTCTCTCCCTGTCATCTACAACACACTAGCTTTGGTAAACTTAATCTACTCTCCAAGTGTTCTATGATCAAATGAGCTCTGGGAAACGAAATCCCACCTGTGGAGGGTAGTGATGTGCTTGGCCATATAGAATTCTGAGAAATACCGTTAAAAAACATACAAAAACTTATATTAGCTGATAACCTGTCCAATTTACTTGCCTAGGGGAATTTTTTTCTCCTCTGTTAACATGATCTAGAACACACTTCCTGTTGTAATAATCTAGCACCTATTTCACTTCGAGGGCATACTCCATCTAGCATTTGCCATTATGAAATTTCATCCCAAAGATTACGGTACAATGGAATCTAATTTAAATAAAAGGCTTGGGAAAGATGCTATGTTATTTAATTAAGGATCAGGAGGAACACTAAAAATATTTGCATTATTGGAAGTTACTATATAAAACTATATCATTCTATTTTGTATTTATTATCCTAGCCAACATTTTGACATTGTTTTTGCTGATTCAGGACACTGTAGAAGCTATAATTCCATTCTGATAACTGTTACATAGATGCTAAGCTATAGGAAAGTAGACCAAATGTATACTTAACATATAAATGCATTGGATTATATTTCTATCCAACTTTATGCTAATTTTTTTAAATAATAGAAGTTAGGAAAAAATCAGTTAATGCAAATTTTGGTCATTTGTGTTCTGAGCAATTAAAGCTTTCCTTAGTGTCCTCACATAGGTTCCCTGATTTGATCCTATGGCACTGTTGAATCCACTCAATAATCATTGAAAATCTCATCTTTGCAATGGACTGCCCAAGCATTAGATGACTATAAAACAAGAACAAAAACCTGATTGGAAATTTTTTACCTTAAGGAAATTTACATAATGTGGTGATGTACTTCACCATACTAGACTTAATATGTCTGGAACGTTTTCTCAATACAAATTTTATAATATTTTTCTTTAAGTTGTTTTAGGAGTTCGAAATATCTACTTGGCAATTCATAGTTACTATTGAGGTTATTTTTTTAATGAATTGTAATGATCATAGCTGCAAGTTTAATCTTCTTCCCTCTCTCCCCTTATGTACACATAAAGAGATTGCTCTACCTAATGCTTATTGATCATCAGTTTCACAATTTTTAAAATTTATTTGAGAGAGAGTGAGCATGAGTAGAATGGTGGGTAGAGGGAGAGAATCTTCAAGCAGACTCCCTGCTGAGGGTGGAGCCCAGGGCAGTGCTCAGTCTCTCAATCTCACAGCCCATGAAACCATGACCTGAGCCAAAACCAAAAGTCAGATGCTTAACCGATGAGCCACCCAGGTGCCCTTCACAATTGTTTTTTTATGACACCATTTTATTTTTCCTCCACCTTTCTAAAAAGTGTTTACCAAATCTGGGAAAGTGATAAATTTAGTCCATCAGATTAATTCTGATCCCTAGCCCATTGACAGAATTATATTATGAACATATAAAGGAAGACCTCACCTATCAGGAGGTAAACAGAAATTTCCCTGAGCTGTCAAATACATATCCAAAAATTACCTGCCCTCTAGTAATAGAATAGGTCTTCAATCACTCATATATTGGGTATTTAATCTTAGCCCATTCATAACTCCAAAATATTTTATTATCTTGTTTCTGAGTCCAAGATGTGTTAGAGGAGGTAGCAGATAAAAGAGTGAACAGGTGCAGCCCACAGGCAGGCCTTTTGACTGAGTAATGAGAGTGGAAAGGCTAAGCAGCTAAAGAAGAAAGAAATCCTTTCTTTCCAACCCCCAAGAAAGCAGACTTAAGGACTTTAGAAAAGTTGTGGCTCTGCTAGTCTGTATCTTGTCCTGGAGGGGAGAAATGGCATGAAAGATGTTTCTGGATCATTTGACAAAATAGGGACAGAGATGGTAGATTAGATCAAATAATGTATTATATTGGTAACTGTTGTGATGATGTAAGAGAGTATCTCTATTAGGAAACATGCGCTGAAATGTTCAGGGGTAAAGGGCCGGGATGTATATAATTTACCATCTAATGGTTAAGAGAAAATTAATTGCTGGTGTGTTTGTGGAAGGTGAGGGGAAATGGAGATAGAAAGAATAAATAAGTGCAGAAAAATGTTAATAGCTGAATCTGGGTAAAGGGTATATGGGATTCTTTGTGATTTTTTTTTTTGCATCTTTTCTGTAAGTTTGAAATTATTTCCAGATAAAGTTATTTTTATTTTCTAATTTATTTTTTTTTATCATTATTGGGGGGGGGGTGCTGAGGGAGAAGGAGAGAATCTTAAGCAGGATCCGCGCCCATTTTGAAGCCTGACATGGGGCTTGATCTTACAACCCTGAGACCATGACCTGAGCCAAAATCAAGAGTCGGATGCTTAAATGCCTGAAGCACCCAGGTGCCCCTAAATAAAGTTATTTTTTTAATCATGGTTTGAAGGCTTACTGTATAACATATATTCAAAATATTTTATACATTTTAATTCCCCAATCCAATAGCATACATTCATAATGATGATATTAAATTAACAAGTAAATATTGAGCATCCAATACTTAAGAAAGCGAGGTCTATATAATTCATTTCAAGGAAATAATTGATCTACAATGTTAAGCTTAGGATATTAGAGGAAAAACCCTTCCACCATTGGATATAGTGTTTCCTAAATTTTTCAATAGCATAGTTGAACCAAAAGTTAGGTATGTGACTTGTAATATTTTTAAAAATATCTTTCTAATAACAAAACAAATTATCAACAGTACAATCTGATATTACTCCCTCTATGTCTTTTTATCTTCTTTCTTATAGCTCTGTTAGTTTTTTGCTGGCCCAATTTAATGAGTAAATCACATATTTTACATACATATATGATACATACTCACTCAGAATCATTCCACAGTCTAAATCAGAGTTTGTGATTTGATAGAGTTGGCTTCTTCCTTATCCATATAGTTCAGATGTGCCCAGTTTACCCCTCTTTGTGATAAATGAGATTCCCCTTTCATGAAATTGCCATGGGGATGATCTTAAGCAAGGTGTCCATATAACCCCTGTAGGTGGCAGTATCTGCCAGAACTGTTTTTTGTGCCACACTACTTTTCCCCCTAGTTTTCTGGTTTCTCTTTCAGAGTATTGTCTTGGGCAGTCAGGAGAATTAACAGGGGCTACGAATATGTCAATGTATGAAATAAAGGAGCAAAGATGTAGATAGAGCTGAGAGTGCCAAGGCCCAAGTAGGGCTTGAAACTAAAGGCAGAAGAGCAACCAACAAATGTGGAGAAAGCTTGCTGGTTGATCTGTTATGCCCTCATTGCTATTGTCTAAAATTTATTGTCTGAAATGCTATTGCGCTCTTTAAAAGAGCAGAGACTAAAGAATATTTTGCAGATCCCAAACCTGTCTCCTGGGCTGAGCCTTTTCATCAGCCTCCAAAATTCATGTGGCTGTAATTGGAAAGATAATTCTGCTGTAATTGCTTTGAAGTTGGAGTGATAGGGAATAATTTCTTTTTCACTGAAGGAACCAAGATTATGTTAGTAGCTGTCAGAGGCTAGTGTTTTACTTTGAAAATCCATCCTAATTTAATCTATGAAATGGAAGAAGAGAAAAAATATAGCCATAGTTTTGGAGGATGTTAAAATATTTTTTGTAGGATTCTTGGGAAGTCTTGTTAGAATTAGTGAAGATTCTATTAAGCTTTGAAATTATTTTGAAGGGTAATCAATAAATCCATTTAATAAATCACCAAGCATGTACTTGGGGCAAAACACTATGTATGCTGAAGTGTAAGCACTTACGGTCATCAACAAAGACGTTGCAGTCTGGATGAGAAGCTGAGACATGATAGATAACTTCAGTCATTACATGATAATAAAATAAAACAATGCAGGGCGCCTGGGTGGCTCAGTCAGTACAGAGTCGGACTCTTGATCTCAGGTCTTGATCTCAGGGCTGTGAGTTTAAGCCCTGCATTGGGCATAGAACCTACTTAAAAAAGTAAAAATAAAAAATAAAAAAATTAAAACAATGCAAGAGAGGTCACATGGTGTGTGCTATATGAATGAGATGGACCATGATTGCTGGTCAAGTCCTGAGAAGAAGAAATTATTAGCTTTGAATACAGGGTTCCAGAAGGAACTTGGCTTTGAAGGATGCAAGAATTGAGATTGATGAAGAGAAGGGTTTAAGTTATCGGAATTTGAGTGGGTAGGGGGTTCCAGCCTCACAATAGGCTTGCAAGCTTTAGAAAACAGGAAATAGATCAGTCTAATGAGAGTGGATGGCCTATGTCTACAAGGGGTAGGAAAAATGACTGAAACCTTAGAATAGAGCCAGACTGTGAATGTGGAATATTTGACTTACAAGTTTGGATGGATTGTGTAAAGTCACTTAAAGTTATTTTTGTGGAGCTCCTAGGTGGCTCAGAGGGTTAAGTGTCTGCCTTTGGCTCAGATCATGATCTCTAGGTCCTGGGTTCAAGGACCGCATCGGGCTATCAGCTCAGCAGGGAGTCTGCTTCTCCCTCTCCTTCTGCCTCTCCCCCTGCTTGTACTCTCTCTGTCTCTCTCTCTCTCAAATTAATAAATAAAATATTTAAAACATTAAAATTAAAGATATTTTTGCAAAGAAGTGATATGATGAGTGGGAGCTTTTTAAAGGATGATTAATTTGTAGAACATTTACACATTTGCTACTCTCTCTGTCCATACGTAATAAAGTGATTTTTAAAAGTTACACGGTCTCTCCCTTGTTTGGTATCTGGGTTGATTTTAATTATACTTAAATCAACCCATAATAAATTAGTGTCTTCCAGCCAAGAGTGTCTCTAAATTCCCTTGATAGCATGGTCCATTGCCTGAGTGTCCTTGTGGCTATAAAATTCTTTCATATTTTTTAACCTAAATTCTCCCCACTGCACTTAAGCACATAACTTTCTGACCTGAACCCATTAAAGGGGTTAATTGGTCAATCTTTCTTTGCCACATTCCCCTATACATATTTATAGATAATTCTCCTCTTCTCCTTCCCATGGTGGATTCCTTCCTTCTTCCCTCCCTCCACACCTCCCTCCATTCCTTCCTTCCTTCCTCAATTCTTGGGTTTCACTTTATCTTCGTTCTCACCTTCTTGATTTTTTTATAGATTTATTTTTTTAATTTGAGTATAGCTGTCTCACAATGTTGCATTAGTTTCAGTTGTACAACATAGTAATTCAACATCTGTGTATACTATGCTCACAGGTGTAGCTGCCATCTTTCAACATACAACGCTATTGCAATACCATTGACTACATTCCCTATGCTGTACCTTTTATTCCCATCACTTATTCATTTCATAACTGGAAGCCTGTATTTCCCACAGCCCTTCATCCATTTTGTCCTTCCTGCAACCCCTAATTTTTTTAAATGGCTATGTCACTGTGTGTTATGTATACATTAACTGGCCTGATAAAATTTTTAACAGAAAGGAGTTTTATAGTCTTAACGTTATTTAAAATCCTTTAAAAAAAAGCTTAATCATCTTTCATGGTCCAATTTAAATACTACCTTTTCTAGGAAGCCCTCTATAATCTTTGTACCCCATGCTGACCACCCTCTTCTCTGAAACTCTTGATTGATTTAGGCATTGCCACAGAGTGTAAGTCTTACTTGTTGTTTAGACTGTAATTTATTCATAGAGAGGTCCATTACTGTGTTGTTATCTCTTCCAAAATATCTATACCTAGCTTTGATATTATAGGTGTATCTGTTATATATTTAAACAATAGGTGGAGGTAAAATTATATATGTGGTAGAGCAGAGTATACGGTATTTTTCAGACAGCTTACCAAGATCAGATGTTGCAAATTGATTCTCCTTGAGTTGGAACCTGTCCATACATGTTTTGCTTGCCTACAGAGTAGCTGATTAAACATTGAAAATATTTTAATTGGTTGTCAACATTTAAAAATTAGGATGTTTCACATAAACATTGGGATCTCCACTATGTAAAAGAAAAGGAAAAAAAATCAGGATATCTGGCAAATTGGTCTGTATTCTTGCGGGAGAGTAATCAATTGGAATGAGTAACTAGACCAACTGGGAAGACTCAATTTTGTCAGGAATAGCTCCATTTCTCCCCATCCCTGTTTTAAAACGCTATCTGGCCTCTCTAGACACTTGAGTTTGTGATTGCTATCCTAAATGCTTGGATAAATGTGGAGTGCCCCGGAGTGGTCTCAGAATTCCTTTAAGATGTACAAGAATATCTAGTAACATCCTGAACTGGGTGCTACAATGGTTATCAGATTTTGGATGTAAGAAGAGTGACACGGTCAGCTTCTGAAAAATGAAGATTCCTTGATCACGTGCTGAGGTTACTGAATCAGCAGGTCTAAGGAAATCTACATTTTTAAAACACCGCAGATGATGCATGTGTTGTTTATATCACATATAGTGAAAACTTCTTGTGCCTCTTGGTCTCTGAAGTCAGACATACCTGTGCCTTTACTGATAGAAATCAGCTCAATATTAATAATAAGCATTTAAAGTATAAAGTCCTGGCAGTAGGAAAAACAAGCTCTTGTGCTATGTTTTTTTATCCGCATCCTCATTATTAGACACTTTGTGTGTGCTGCTTTGCCATAATAATTCTTGGATGACTATCTTTGTAATTCATCTTTAAAAAAAAAAGAAAATGAAAACTCTGTGCTAACCAAATTCATTTAAGGAGTGTGTGTGTACGTGTGTGTATAATATCAATCAATCTTATTTTTTAAAACCTAATTTTGTTCAAACTAAATATGCTCATATATGTTAGCACTTTAGGCTACTGCTCCCATTATCTATAAACTTTTTTCAACTATATCTGTAATTATACAAAAGATCATCTATCAATGGAATTTCTTCAAATGTTGAATACAATTTTGACCTGCATTATTTCACTTTATTTTTTTAGCTTATGTGTCTCCAAGAATATTTTAGTGGGAACACCTATCTTTAGGGAATGTTAGCTAAATCACCTTGGAATTGGAAATCTGTTAATTTTGAATTCATCTTGGACTTAGTTCTTCCAAATTGAGCCACTTTATTGGTTCTTGGGTTTGTCTACTTTAAATTTCAATAAATCTCAACTTTTAATTAAAAAATTATATCTGTAATTCTATAACCATTGTCACTTGTTCTTTGTGCCAAAACCAATATAAGTGAGGTTTAATGAAATTCACCAGGTTATTACTGGTGGTGTTTGTTTCTTTTAAAATACATGACATCATTGGCAAGCTCAGAATTTGTCTGCTTGGATACTGAAAAGAATAGAACATTTCAATTGTATGTCAGACCTTTGCCTTAACTTTATCTAGTAAAAAGTAACTATTGAATTTTCTACTTAATCGCCTTGTGGGAAGCTTATGAATATTTTGGATTAATGATATGACTGTCATTCTCCTATAAAGGAGTAACATTAGTTCAGGTTTACATGATGGCCTTTGTAATAATTTTCTTTCTCTTCCTGTGATTTTGAGAATGTTATACATTTACAAAATGGACTCTTTACCTTTTATCTTCACTTCTCAACTCTTACCTGATTTCTTTGGCCCATGTTTCCAAGAACCATCCCAACTGAGAAGTCAGACTTTTATGGCTCACATTCTATGTTATTAAACACATGAATCACTTTGGTTTTATGACAAACTAATGGGACCGTTGTTCCTATCAGTCAGAAGGTTGTTCTTTGGGGACCTTTTGAGTGTAGAGAAGAATGGAACAAGAGAATAAGAGAGCTTCAAGCCTAATAATCAGAGGGCAGTGCAGCTCACAAGAAGACCATTGTTAAATGTTTCAGCACACTTTACAAAATAGTCTGAGGATTTGCCAACCTTATTGTCATTATGGCCAATGATTAAATTCTATTCGAAGTTAAAGCAGATTGGAAAAGAAGGATAGGTAAAAAGTGTGAGGAAGGGAATAAAACAAGGGGATTTCACCTTTAGATAGTTAACAGAGGGCTGTGAGAGGTGATCATTAACATTCTAATTCTACTGTCAAAAATTTGCCTAAATTCTTTGTTCATCTTTCTAACCACAAACAACTTCAGGGATTTTAGTATTAATGTGATGCAAATGGCTCATTGAATTGCTTTTCCTTTCCTGCCCCAACCCCAAAGGCTCCTTGGAAAGAGGTATAGAATCTCTCTTTTTTCAGTTTGCATTGTTTTCACTATAGAGAGAATTTTTAAATAGAGGAAACCAGAATGATTGAGTTGTATCCCCACCCACCCATCCACCGCAACTCAACAAAATTGAGATTCCTTAAATGCGGTGCTGTCTCCAAAGCCCCTATACTTAAAAAATTGTTTAAAGATTCCAACTAAATTTATTTGCAGGAAAATTATGAATGGGTTTTTCTTTTTTAAGTTTTCAAGACTACATCAGTGTTTTTTTAATGGCAGCTTTTTGTTAGAAAAAGATGGTTTAGTTTGGTTTAGAACTTTACAAGTCAAAGCAAGCACATCAAAAGTAACATGAAAAAGTAAAATGTCTCTTTCTCCCTCAGAGGAAAATGAATTTGTTTCAGAAAAAAAAAAAACAAAACAAAACTGTAAACAGAAAGGACAACAAAATGGAATTTTTATTTTTTCTTTTTAAAATGTAACTTTTCAAGCATTCTTTCATAAACAGCCTACCATCTCTTCTACCCCCGATCAAAATCAAATTTACTTTTCTCTCCAGCTAATGACTTTCTGAGTGGCAGGCAGGCTATTTTTTGACACAGGGAATAATTAAGAAGAGCTGAATTGACTAATTGAGAGCTGTATTTTTGGTAGAGTACTAGTTAATAATGACTTGGAAGTTTTGTCCTGGCTCTAGATTTAGAAAGAAATTAAAGTTATTACATTTCTTCTTCTTTAATTTTGAATGACAGACACAGTTGGGAAATTGTAGTTACAGACAAGTAGAACAAGATTCCAACTAAATCAAGAATGGTTTGTTTGGAATTTCATGACAGTCCCTGACCAATGAGTTGATCTATCTATCAGTAAATTTTCTGGAGAGACTGGTCATCATTCATGGCCTTAATCTCCAGATGTGGTTGCAGTTCTTTGCTGAGAACCAACATGTCTACAAATGCTCACCAGTCAACCACTGCAAATATGTGCGTGGGGAGCACCACAGAAATCCTGGTCTGCATGATTCTAGGTTTAATTGAGTTTGATGAACTCATTCTGGCCCGAGTGAAGAAAATTTAGCTGGTTGGCCTCTTACTTTTCAAAGTTATCAAAGCAATATCTTAAAGTGACAGTGTGAGAAGTATTTTCTATTAGGTTCGTTGGTGTATGTCTTTGTTTAGCACAAATCAGAAATGTCCTGCTATTTGCAATTTCAATAAGCAAAGTTAAAAGAGATTGATTCTTTCTCTAGTTTTAGAAGATTAGTCTCCATTTTTCTTCAGACTTAGAGTGAGGTCATTTATCCCTTCCCAAATGTGTACAAATGGGTAGCTCTCTATTTATTGTTTGATTTCTCCTTTTATTCACTGGCACCATAAAAAACAAATTGTTATTTTTTATTTATTCAGTCTTCCAGATAGATAATGCCTTTTGGACAGTAAAAATAGTATCAGTTTGATACTCAGTTTGCACATAGGATTTCATGGCTGTCATGCCTGATTAAGGCAAAGGCATTTCTTTCCCTTTGCCTTAAAGCTACAGCAGAATGCTGTGAGTCTTGTAGTACACGGAGGGTTCCTTCACACCCTCCTCACTCCCTAGAAAGGGGGGAGGACAGGTATCAAATGTCTGTTAGGGTAGGGTGTCTTACCAACCAATCAATAAATAATCAGAGTCTTTGAAGATATTACAAGCTGTAATATTAAAAACAAAAATAGTTTCACAATATAAATGAAGTAAGAAGATGTGTCATAAAAGCCCATCATGTTCTATCCCTAAGCCAGACCTCCTGACAAAACAAAAGGAAATTTGAATTTAGATCACTTTCAGGATTCCTTGAATAACTACTTTGAATCAACTTGTTCCTTGACTTGGGAGCTTTACCCACCTCACTCTGAACAATTTATTCTTCTCAGGAAATTTTATTTCTTCTTTCTGTGCAATTCAGCCCTCCTCAACTTCCTTCATTTCTGGGGGTGAGGGGGAAATGTGCTGTTTTTATAGAGCTGCACAACAACTTTCATAATTAAGTAAATGGTTTTATGAAGGGAGAACTTAATTAGAAGATGAACTTTCTATTTCTTCCTTTCACTCTTCCTAGCAGGGAGATAGTGTTAGAGAAAATTGGACAATATTTTAGGGATGAAAAGAGAATAAAGATCTATTGTTTTGAAGCCTGGGCAAGTATGAAAAGTAGGGCAAGTCCCTGGGTTGCATTTGTGAACCATTTTCTTCTCACTGATATGTTTGACATCTATACAAAATATAAGACAATGGAATTGGCCAAGATTAATTGTAGACTTTACATTATCCATGTTATGTCTCAATTTTCTTGCAAGAGTACTTTTTTTCCCTCGGTAGTATTACTTGACTGCAAACCGATTAGTGAATCCATAAATATCCTCTTCTACATTAGACTTTAAAACATTACAACCAAGATAATCATAGCCTTCACTTTGATCAGACATCAGCAGGCAGCTTGTTTATACTCTATAGTTTGTAAGAAAAAAAAAATCAATAAATGTTTTTCTGCTGCAGTATTTGGATATGATGTCCCCCCTAAAACATTTCTATCTTCGTCCACTTTATTACAGCTGCTTAAATCTCTTATAATGACTTGTAGAAAAATGTTTCTTACTAGCTGTTTCTTTCTTAGTTTATCATGTCACTCAGTGTCTAGTATAGTACCTTGATAAATATCTGTTCAACATATGAATCAATACATTTGTTTATGACCAAGAATTCAGCCCCATCTTAAATAATAGTAAGCATGTTGCCTTGCAATTGCTAATGACAGCTTTGGGATTGGAAAGACAAGCCGCCATTATATTCTGGCATGTTGTAGGTTTGCTTTCTTGTCTGAAACAGTCCAATGAGCTAGCAGGAATTGCTGGGGGGTCAGGGAGGAGTAGCAGAGGGGTGAAATGCTGTCTGCTCAGGTTTTTAGGAATAGATTAGACCTCCATCTCTTCTCGTGTTTTAAGCAATTACCTGTCAGGTGTATATCCGCTGTGTTGTGTCAGGATTTTCTAATTCAATAGTCTCTTGTCAATGATGATATCACAAAATGGGCAACCCCAGCCTGAGTTTGTTGGGTATAAAAGGGGTAAAGTAGACTTCACTAAGTAATGTTTGCTGCTAGGAGATTTAAGAGGAAAATGTGTGTGTGGTGAGAGAAAGAGGAGAGGGGAAAAGCAGTGCCTTCTGAGGGTTGTGTGAGTGTCTCACTTTGGGGTTTGGACTGGGAATCTGCCTCCTACAGTCTCTTATTTTGAAGCTTTTTTTTTTTTTTTTTTAAGATTTTGTTTATTTGAGAGAGAGAGAGAGAGCACAAGCAGGGGCCGGGGGGTGAGGGAGAGGGAGAAGCAGGCTCGCCGCTGAACAAGGAGCCCAGTGCTGGTCTTGATCCCAGGACTCTGGGATCATGACCTGAGCCAAAGCCTGACACTTAACTGACTGAGCCACCCAGGCGCCCTGAGGGTTTTTCTAATAGAGTTTTGCTAGTGGTTTGTGTCCCATGCTATTGAAACCATTCCATGACAAGGCACTGACTTTATAGGAAATTTCATTCAGGGGCGCCTAGGTGGCTCAGTCGTTAAGTGTCTGCGTTCGGCTCAGGTCATGATCCCAGGGTCCTGGGATCGAGCCCCGCATCGGGCTCCCTGCTTGGCAGGAGACCTGCTTCTCCCTCTTCCACTCCCCCTGCTTGTGTTCCCTCTCTTGCTGTTTCTCTCTGTCAAATAAATAAATAAAATCTTTAAAAAAATTTCATTCAGTGTTTTACAACCTGGAGTCTTTATTAAATCAGTTCTGCATAATATCTTTAATGGTGGCCATAAATCTCTGTTAGACATGTGATAAGGAAAGACCTTTTGTCTTGGTATTCTGATTTTTCCAATTATTTTTGATTAGTATTGGCAGCTATATCTCGAAACACTTTTGTTGCTTTTCAAAAAAATTCATAGTTCTAAATTAACTTCAGACCAGGGCACCCGGACAGCTCAGTCAGTTAAGCGTCCAGCTCTTGATTTCAGTTCAATGCATGATCTCAGGGTCCTGAGAAAGAGCATTCAGCAGGAAGTCTGCTTGTCTCCCTTTCCTTCTGTCCCTCCCCCCTGCTCGAGTGCACGTGCTCGCTCTCTCTCAAATAAATAAATAAATAAATCTTAAAAACAAAACAAAACAAAAAACAGTTCACTTCAGGCCACACAGTGACTTTCCCTAGTATATTCCTTGACCCGTTGACTTAATCTTGGACTACCTTGAAATTCTTTGCCTTGAGAGTGTGAGGTTTCCGTATCTAGAGGCTCGTCTTCCCAGGACATACCAGAGTAGGTTTCTCTGAACCAGACTGCATGTTTAGTTACTTTCAAGTAACCAGACAAGAGAAGGTCTTAGCTGCACCTGTTCCTAATTAGCTCTTACTAGGTGTTCTGCTTCACTGAAGGTTTCCAAATAAAAGGGGAGTTTAAGACACAAGCAAAGAAGTGTTGTCAAGTCTTGGCTTTGGCAGTGAGATGTTTGATTCGGAAAAATAATTCCTCAAGGCTTCTGTTTCCTTATATGTGTAAACAGTAAATGCTAGTTCCGGTGATAACTCAGACCCTTCCTGTTGTATAAGTCTATGACTTCTGGAGCATTTATGTGGAGCATATATAAGGCCTTCCCCATGAAAAAGCCTTTCTTTACCGGCCACAAGCAGAGGTTTTCCTTCTCCCTTGTCCATGGCTTTAATTTCGCTTTCTCTTCCAGGACACCAACTGACTTATTAATTTTTTCTTGAATTGTCACTATGGATCAGAATCTAAAAATTATTAGGATTTAGTAGATCCTTGTGTACCTGGAGAAGAGTCCATATAACACCATGTAGGCTGGTGAAGATTATGGGTGTGGTGTTGGTGTGGTATAACTACTCCACCCAAGTTATTGACACAATTATTTACCCTGGAGAATTTTCATTGTTGTTCTGATCTAACAAACTTTCACGCAGTAACTTCTCTTTTGATCTTCTCTGCAATCTCCATTACCCACTTGTCAGTGACCTCCAAATTATAGATTGCACTGAGGTGTATTCCCAGACCTTATATAACCTAGGAACAAAGGGTTCCCATGGACCTCAGCCCTTCCCTGTTTCAGCAGCTTGCCTCAGCCACTTCCCCTAAGTCTTCAAGTATTTCATGCCTTTTACTTGGCCGTCCAATTTTAAGCAAGCTACATGGGGACTTGGTATCTCCCACCTCACAAAGCAGCATTTTTTGCTGCTTGCATCTGATACCTGACCACTCGGCACTGGTCTTAGATCAGTCCTTATATTCTTGGTATATCTAGCAATATCCTCACTATCTCCCTTGTACTTTCCCTTCCCCTCTCCTTAAGTTACCAACTTCCAAGCCAAGTATAGTGTTAAGCACCCAATAAAGGTCATTGATGAGGTACAAATATGCTCTTTTTTTTTTTTTTTATCCCATCAAGTGTTGCTTTGAGAGTTAAAAGGCAGACATCTTTTAAGGCTTAATTGCATAGCTCTCAGCAGGCTAGAGAGAAGGAGACAGCAAGTGGAAGAGCCCACAAAGCCAGAGGTTTGGAATTTACATGGAGCACTTTCCCGACTTTCTCTCTGTTTCACTGGACTCCTCCCCATATTCTCTTACAAAATCTATAGACATTAGACCTTTTCATCTTTTTTTTTTTTTTTTTTACTTCTAGGAAGCTACCCTGAGTAAGTCAAGGTCTCCAAGGAATATAGGAAAATATAGCTGAGAACTGAAGCAATATATGACCAAGAAGTCTTTTTTTTCCTTCCTGCAGTTCACAGCCAAATAAGATATTTTAAAGAGATGAGAGTTGGGGATGTGAACTAGCTCATAACGAAACATAAGAAGTGGCATAACTGCACACACCTGACAGTCTCCACGTGTACTCTGATTTGAAGTTCAGCTGCATGGATTTTTTAGCTGCCTTAACATCTCTTTTGAAATGATGATGTTCCTCCTGCCTTTGGATCTATACAATTAGCCCGCTTTTCCAAGAGGAAAATGAGCTTCAGGTCAAATGTATTTCAATCCCTGTGTAAACAGCACATGGCACCTGGAAGTCGTTTTAGAACTGCAGACGGGAAGAGGTCATTCTGCGTCACTGTGTGTATCAGAACCGATGACGCGCACCCAAACGCTCAAAACCACAACAGATAGAACTCTTTTTGTTCATACCTGTTTGATAGAGCTGTTGGGACCATCTAGTGTATTTATTTCTTTAAGTACTATTGACTTGTCCTAACAGTCGACTAACCAATACCTACCAGGCCTTAGATGTTTGTCTTTTTTTCCCCCCTGAATAAAACCTTGGGCATATGACTAGAAATCAGTCATTGCAAATTTCTAATTCCTGACAGGCAGGGGTTTACTCTCTCTGGCCTTTAACAGCCCATTTAGCCTCTCTAGCCTTTACCCATCAGCAAAATGTAAATAGCTGAATTAATGTGAATAAAGGGCTTTGAAGATGAAAACTGCTCTGCACTGTAAGTGGCAACAGAGCCTTTCTTCCTTTATTGAAGAAACATTTATTGAACTTAGTGTCAATTCTATGCAGAGCACTTTAGGGATCACAGAGATGTACAAGACAAGGTCCCTGTCCTCAAGGAGGGTCAGTCCCATCTTTATGACACCCAAACCTGAACTGGGAAGTCGTGACTAGAGCAACGTTGGGCTTGGTTAGCCATTGCATGACTGAGCTTGGTTCAATCTTGATGACACACACATTTACCAAAGAAAATGGTAATTCATTATCCACAATTATAAACTCAGTAAGGTTTGTTTGTCAGAGAGATTCAGAGATAGTCCTTGAAACACTAGCCTCTCGGGATGCTCCAGGACAAAAGTATTAATGATTAATGAGGTCAGAAAAGGACTGCATAAATACACTCTCTTAAAGATTTATAGTGAACATGCTTATAGCTTTTTAGCTCAAACAGAGAAACACATTTTTGCAAATCTTATCTAGTTTTACTCCATTGAATATTTATATCCAAATAATTAAAGAATCCTGCAAAATTAAGATGGGTTTCAGAGATGCCCAATTGATGCCTGAACATGGTTGCAGAAGGCATAAGCTTCTCTTAATATGGGACCAATAAAGACATATTTAAGTTAAATGAACTGGGCAATGTTTATGCAAAAATATTTTTGATCATTTTGGTATTAAACACTGTTAGTCTTTATTTCTGGAGAAGAATTGGCCAGGAACCCAAATCCCTGAATGCCCAACCAACTGCCTTCAGCTGCAGCCACTCCTTTCAAGTCTCCACGGGGAGGATGCACAGTGCAGGGCATCCCCAAGACCTCAGGAGATGATCAGTGGATTCAGTGCCCTTTCGGAGTTCATATGCTAATTAGCCATATAAATGGTTAATAATGAATATAACAAAGAAAACTGAAGTGGATTCAACCTCGAACTTCCTAAACATGTCCAACTCCAAAGTACTTTGTTGTTTTTGTAGGTTTGCTTTTGCATATTTTTCTATTCCACTGAGACAGCACAGAGAATATATTAGATCACAGCATTCCTTGCAGCACACTTTGGGAACTACGTAAGTAGAGGCTACTCTCTTTAATTTCTAGTCAGGGTTTTAACCCAGATCTTTTGCCATTCTCCTGCTTGAGGGGCTGGATCAGTCTTCCAAGCTCTGAGAAAGGTGTAGGGATGATGAGTTCTGTTTTATGGATTGTTTCTTTCCATTTTTGCTCCTTCTGCTGAAAGCTCCACCTCGTGCTATTTGTCTTCCGCCATCTCCACAAGAGCAAATTTTGTGAGTGGAGCAAAGGAACTGAGGAATGTTGTGGGCTCTCTTCATAGATAGGAGTGAGTGTGACATTAAGGATATCTTCCAGATGGAAAAGTAGAAATCTTCACTTCCGGGCATGTCAGAGCAAGACTGGGAGGACATCAGTAGAAAGAGTAGACAGAATTGTGTGTGATCTTGGCACAACTTAATTCATATTTCTAAATCTTATTTTCCTTATCTCTACAGTGGGAATAATAACTTGTTATAGAGTTGGTATGAAAGAATAAATGAGACAACCTGCATACTTATAGTATCTAGCATTTGTTGTTTGGAGTATTAACTCTGTATGGGAAATATAAATTATATTTAGTTTCATTTAATTTTCAACTATAATTGTTTGGGGGTCAATTCTAATAAAAACACTAAAATTTAGTATGTAGACTTTCTCCCTAGCATTAAAATGAATATTTTTATTGGTTTTTATTTGAACCATTCATGGCATGGCTAATTAGATACCTGGGTAACTATAATACATAATCCTAATGTGGCCCAAAATAGGCCCTCTCTTATTTTTGCATGGCAAGCCCATAAAGGCTGTTTTTTACTTTTTATTTTTAAGATTTTAAGTAATCTCTACGTGCAACGTGAGGCTTGAACTCATAGCCCCAAGATCAAGAATGGCATACTCTACAGACTGAGCCCTCCAGGTGCCCCTGGTTTTTATTTTTTTTAACCAAGCTGATTAGTCCATCAACTTGGCTTTCATATTTCATTCCATGTCTCTGTAGAATTATTAATTTTGTTTTTATATCATGATGCATGGAGCATAGTTCACGAAACTTAGCAAAGAGTTCAAGCAAAATAAATTTTTTCTTTAACTTGTTAGCTCTCCACCCTTTTTGAGTATCTGACAATTATTTTAATACAAAATTCCTATATAAATTTAACTTTAATTTTCTTTTATTTTTAAAGATTTATTTATTTATTTGAGAGAGCAAGAATGAGAGAGAGAGTACATGGTGGGGGGAGGGTCAGAGGGAGAAGCAGGCTCCTCGCCGAGCAGTGAGCCCGATGCGGGACTCGATCCTGGGACTCCGGGATCATGACCCGAGCCGAAGGCAGTCGCTTAACCAACTGAGCCACCCAGGCGCCCTTAACTTTAATTTTCTACAAATCTTTTTTTCTGTGTGGGAAAAACTACCCTTTCAGTTCTATTCCAGTAAGAACCTGTTAAGGCAGTAAACTTTACCATCTTTGAGTCACTAAATTGTGTTGAATTTTAGTAAGAGAATGCATGTAGAAGAGTCAGAACGATACCCAATTATTCACTTTAAGCAGAGTTGATAAGAGCTTTGAACAAAGAAAGCTGACTTTACTTCCCTCTATTTTTTTGCCTAAGTAGGACTTCAAGAAAAAATGCTGTATTATTCAAATAAATATTGTAAAACTAAGGTATTCAGACAAAATAATTTCCCTTGTTTGATTGGCTTTCTGTGCCATCAACTAAGACATCATTAAAAACATGGGGTTTTCTTTGAGATTTACCACCTTGAGGATTACTTTGCTTCAGTTTGGTTTACTGTTCATGGTAGGTGTATTCATTTATTTATTTTATTTTTAATTTATTTTTATTTTTTAAAATATTTATTTATCTGTCAGAGAAAGAGAGAGAGTACAAGCAGGGGGAGGGGCAGACAGAGGGAGAAGCAAACTCCCCGCTGAGCAGGGACCCTGATGCAGGACTCGATTCCAGGACCCCGGGATCATGACCTGAGCCGAAGGCAGATGCTTAACCGACTGAGCTACATATTCATTTTTTTAAACTACGTGTTTATTAGGAGTGTTTGGATTTATTTTAGTTTTTTTAAAGATTTTATTTGAGAGAGAGAACACGCAGGCAGGGGGGAGGGGCAGAGAGAGAGGGAGAAGCAGACTCCCTGTGGGGCTTGATCCCAGGGTCCTGGGATTATGACCTGAGCTGAAGGCAGACACTTAACTGACTGAGCCACTCAGGCACCCCAAGAGTATTTGGATTTAAATTTATGTTGCCCGTGATCCTCTTTTTGAGCATCAGAAATGCATGCAGAAAGCTAAATGAGAGGAATTTCACTCCATGGCATCTATTTTATTTTCCTAAGTTGCAAATCATTCACATCTTCTTGGAACTCCATCTATATAAATATGTGTTGTGTAAACCCTGCCTTTCATTGCCCAAAGGCAGTGAGATGGTCAAGCTTCTGCTCTCATGCTTCCTGATGGCATTATATTATTTAGAATTCTTTTTAATGCAAAAAAGAGGAAATTTAACTCCCCCTCACTAAAGCATCACAGGAGTTGTATTAGCTAGGACTCAAGAAAAATTGGATCTGGGGGATGAAAGATGTCATTCTGACTCATTGTCTTTGTCCTTTTCTTTTTCCACATCTCTGTGACCTGCCCTGGTACCACCAAGCTCACATCTGATCAGATATGTTTTCTTAACTATACCTCCATGTGCCCGGCAATGTCAAGCAAGACATACAGCCCAATTCTCAAAGATATCTCTGCTTAACCTGGCACCTTTTAAAATATTTGATCAAGGTGCCGTGTCTTCATTTTTTTTTTTCTCTTACCGAGGTAACTAATCTTTCAGCCATTTTACATGTGGAATAGTGATGAAAGGAGGAATATGTGAGGAAAGGATATGAATGAAGAATGAAAGTTAACAGGGGAGTTAATGAAGAGAAGTTCCTTTTATGAGGTTCATCTCTGCTTGGTGCACCTTGGCAAGGGTTTAAAAGCCCTTTGCGATCAGGCCAAACTTAAGACCACTCTTTTCTCTGCTGACCCTTTTTCTTTTGCTTCATATCTTATCTGATCTTTATTATACCTAAAAGAAAATGTGAGAGGGGATTTTACTCTGATTTAAGACTTAGAGGCTATTTCTGATAGCTTCAAGAGCAAAGTAGCATAAAAGCTTTCATATTTATTTATTTTGTTTTGTTCTGCAGCATAGTCATAAGACTTCCTGGTCTTTGCTCTCTTCCAGTTCTTGTATCTCTTATATTGACAGATAATTGAGAAAGAGTATAAGGTATCTCGGAAAGTAGACATATTAAAACAGTAACATAGTACCAGTTTTCCATGGAACCTTGATGATGATATGAAAGTAGCTGAGGAGGTACTGGTAAATCTCAGAAAGCCCAACTCTGAGTAACTCAAATAGCTAGGCAAATTTTATTTGAAATCAAAATATTTTCCTATTTTAAGTGACAAAATATTCCACACCAGGACGGGCAGGTGTGGAATTTTGAAAATTTTTAGGTCATTTGTGATTTAATAATGCTTTGAGTTTTGTTCTTTTTGTTTTTGTCTTGTTTTTAATTAGAGCAGTGTGTGGTCCCAAGGTGAAGAGAGCATTAAATAAAATGTGTCCATGTGTGTGTTTTACTTTACCTTGCCCTTTTAAGAGTCTCCCATGTCTTAGTTCAGATTCAGTTATTGTCATATGTTCAGTTGATAGGTTCTGATTCCCATTATCTTCCCAGTGGATAGAGGAACCAAGAGTGACTGGGGAACTGCAAAGCAGAGCTATTGAATTTATATTTACGGTTAATCATTTCAACTCCTGGCAGACAGCCTAATTGCTAGCACAAAGAGGATGCTCATGAGAATCATGGTCATATAACTTGCCCAGTGACTTTCAGCAAGATACATGGCTTGTGAAAGCTCTTGGCTTATTGAGAAAGTAAATATTATTGCAGCTTGAGTTTCCTTGTGCTGTTTCCAACTCAGGATTTATTAAATATAATTTAATGAACTATCTAATTTAAAGAGATGAGGCAAAATGTGATTAGTAGTTTCCCATCCTGTCTTTTTGGGATGGGCAGCAATGCATAAGCTCCTTAAAAGACCAAAAACTCATCTAGGGCTTTTTCTATGCATAGTTTCCATTAATGTTAATGGCTTTTCTGGGCATAGTTTCTATTAATGTTAATGAGATGCACTTTTGAAGAAAAGTAAAGGAAAAGAGAAAAGAAAACTGATCTCCATTTGCTTCAAGTATTTTCCAGTGCAGCCCAAGAATGAACATATACTAATAAAATACACTGACTCCAAAGACTGAGAATTATTCACCTCCTATTTTTGTTTTCATTCTGTCTTGGTTTTTCTAAAAATTGTATTTCTAGAAATCTATGGAAAATAAATTCTGTCAGTTGTCTCAGCAGTGTCAACTCTTTATTTCAACCACGATCTCACACACTTAGTATATTACAAGACAATTTCTCTTTTATCTGCAGAACTGCACCAGCAGCTACCACTTACCCAGAGCTTATGCTGTAAGTGGTGGAGCAATACTTAACTATGAAAGAAGGTGAATTAGAGTCCAGAAAAAAAGACAGGAAAAGTGTTTTTCTTGACATTTAGTCAACGTCAACCAAACATCTGCAGGGAAAGAGCAATATTCTTATACGTGCTGCATGCTTAATATGTCAATTTTTATAGTAATGTTTAATGTGTTAATGTTTTTGTATATGTTTACAATCCTGCCTAGTGGCAGCCTTTTAAGAGTCAGTCTAGGGACCAAAATGGATCAAATATGTTTTTATTCTAAACACTGCAATTTCCCTTCCTTTGCTATTGTTCTTTTGCGCTGTTCTGTTCTGTGGTCTCTAGAATAAACCAGCCTATTTCCTAATGGAGTAAATAGGTCACTGATAATTTTCCAAAACAAAAAATTACCCCTGGTTTAAAAAAAATTTAGTTTATCCTGCAGGAAAGCACATACACACACAGACACGCACACACAAATGAATAGATTGAATTTCTTCAAAAATCTCACTTCCAAAAAGTATCCAGGTTCTCTCATATTACCCAGGCGTGAGCGTGGGCTTATATGTGTCTGCGTTAAACTCTGTGGGCATTTTTCCATTTTCTTTTCTTTTCTTTCTTTCTTTTTTTTTTTTAAGATTTTATTTATTTATTTGACAGAGAGAGACACAGCGAGAGAGGGAACACAAGCAGGGGGAGTGGGAGAGGGAGAAGCAGGCTTCCCGCGGAGCAGGGAGCCCGATGCCGGGCTCGATCCCAGGACCCCGGGACCACGACCTGAGCCGAAGGCAGACGCTTCACGACTGAGCCACCCAGGCGCCCCTCCATTTTCTTTAATTTTCTTTATTGCTAATTTTCATCCCATCTGTAACTTGGTATTCATGCCCCTAGATCAGCAGATCAATGAGAATTTCATTAACTTTAAAGCTTAACTATAACCAAAAATATTAATATTAAAGCCAGAATCTTAGTTAATATGTTTTTTATGGAAAAAGACATGATTTTTCCTCTCTTTCTTGTCACTGGGTTGTCCCAGTTTCATCTGTCTTTTCAGTTTCTGGCTCAGTCTGAAAAAATGTCTTGAAAGAGAAATAGCTAGATCCTTTTATCCCCAGGAATTCATATCCTGTCAGCCCTTCTTTCTGGTGCAAGGCCAGACATCTAATCTTATATGCTTAAAGGCACATGGGATAGGAAACTCTGGAAATACAAGTCTGTGCTCCTAAGAGATTTTAAATGAAAAAAGATAACGTAGATTTTATTCCAGTGTGCCAGTTTTACATTCAAATGCTACTACTGAAATTTAGGACTGCTGAGAATCAACATTGTGATTTGATGGTTAATGTTGCTGCCACATTTTCAATAAATCAAACATTGATTATAGGACGATTACAGGCACTGGTACTGTGCTGAGTATTCAGAAGAATATAAAGAAGTATATAAGCAGTTCCAAAATGGGAACGTTTATATTAACCTATGTATATGCACAAATAACA